>NC_135642.1:39787085-40477919 GCF_053574225.1 Canis aureus
ACCTGGCTACTGTCCTTTTTTTTAACAGGTCTCCATCATTCTTCGATGGCTTCCTCAACTTTCTGGCACAACAAGATACTGTACTTTTTTTTGTTTTAAAGATTTTTATTTATTTATTCAGGAGAGACAGAGAGAGGCAGAGACACAGGCAGAGGGAGAAGCAGGCTCCCTGTGGGGAGCCCGATGCAGGACTCGATCCCAGGATCACAACCTGAGCCAAAGGCAGATGATTAACCACTGAACCATCCAGGCGCCCGATATTGTGCTTTTTGTACAAAGTTATATTATACTTATTGAGTCGCAACCCTGGAATCAGCCATTTTTCTGAGGAGACCTAGTTCGTTTTAGTGGAGAATGATATTTAGAAGACTAGATCTGGAAAATAGGTATGCCTGTGCCATTGAGGTGTTCCTGCTGCTCTTATAGTGGACAAAGCTAGGCAATATATACACATATTTCCATCTATATTCACTTTGCATTGATTTGTATATACTGAAAATTGTGAGTTCACGCTCAAACTTAAGTTGCAATCCAACATCATAAGGTTCATTTTCAGTTTTCTTTCTCTCCATATTTGTAACTCTCTTCTTTGACGAGGAGAAATCCAGCTCCATTATCCTTTTTTAAAAGACTTTATTTATTTATTCATGAGAGAGGCAGAGGGAGAAGCAGGCTCCCAGCGGGGAGCCTGATGCAGGACTCGATTGATCCCAGGACCCAGGAATCACAACCTGAGCCAAAGGCAGACACTCAACGCTGAGCCACACAGATGCCCCTCCATTATCCTTTATCTATTTACTTATCTGCTCAGTCAGCCTGATTGTAATCAATTTCCCATTGCCACCATTACCCCTGCTCTATATAAATGTCCATTCAGTGCTACATCATGCTCCCATCTTGCCCTCTGGCACCTTGCTCTGGTCCCCCACAGATGGACATCTTGGTTGGTCCCTAAACATGCACTCTTAAGGGCCAAGAGTTTCACTTTGTCATGATGTCCATTTTTTGTATGTCTAAATCTATCATTCAAACTTTTCTTATTACTTGACCTGTACCTTTAGGGTCCTATCAATGACCCTTCCTTAAATGGGGATCTTGCTGGTCCTTCTTGGGCCTGAGGCAGGCACAAGGGCTGGTTTCTTACCCTGGTGTTTATATATACCTGTACTATTCAATATGGTGGCCAGTAGTCATATGGTGGCCTTAGCTCTTTAAGCTTGAATTAAAGAAAATTAAATAAAATTTAAAATTCAGCTTCTCACTTGTGCTATATTTTAAGTGTTCAACAGCCACATGCAGTCAGTAGCTACCATATTAGTGTAGATATGCAGCATTTCCGCTATCACAGTTCTGTTGGTCTGGCATGTACTGCAGAAACCCACTCTTTTTCTCTCTTCATTTGAAATTGATCCTTCCCTGATTGCCCTTCTTCATCCTGCTTTTGGCTTAACTCTTTTTTTTTTTTTTTTTTAGAGAGAGGGAGTGGGGAGAGAGAATCTTAACCAGGCCCCATGCCCCTCATGGAGCCCGATGCAGGGCTTGATCTAACAACTCTGAGATCATGACATGAGCTGAGATCAGGAGTCGGATGCTTAACCAACTGAGCCACCCAGTTGCCCCTCAGTCTAACTTTTCGTTCAGATGATCAGTTCAACCATCGAAATACTTGACAGTCCTTTGTGCTAACAAGCCCATCATCGTGCCCACATGGTAACCACTTCACTAATCTCACCTGTTAGTACTTACAATACCCACCGGGCCATCCTCCTTACTCCAGACCATCCCAGGTATATATGGTCTGCAAATGCAACAGAAAATTCATACCGAGAATGTCTTGGGAACTTTTGGACTTGTAGTAGTTATAAAATGAAAGTAATCAAACTCCTATTTTTTCTGAGCTTTTGAAAAGCTTGCTTTTTGGGGGCATTCCTGGGAATCTTGGTTGCAGGTTATCTTTTCCATTTCCTCAGTACCTGACCCTTGGCACAGGCTTTCTCCTCTAGACTAATGCTTGTCAGACTTTAACATGCAGCAGAACCACATGGAAATGTTATAAAAGTGAAGACATTCTGATTCAGTAGGACTCAGATTCTGCATTTTAACGAGCTCCAGTGGATGCTGATGTGGCGGGTCTGGGGGCCGCATCAACAGGTCCCAGATGTCTGAGATGCTGAATCTCAGAATGTCAGCATTCCCCTCTGTCTTTCCTTTGCTTTCCCTCAGAACACCTGCTCACCAAAACTTGATGCTTTAGAGGAGTACTGTCTTTCAACAGCAATCCTCTGAGAGTCTGTACTCCACCCATCGCCCTACTTCAGAAAGCAGCTCAGAGCGTAGCTCTTGCTTGTGTGCAGAGCTAGGTAGAGCTGTAGAAGATGCAGTCTCTCTATTTTGTAGTTACACCTAATCATAATGGTCTTTAAATAAAATGTACACTTCCCACTACAAGCTTTCGCTCCAGAGTTGGTCCCACCAAGCTATTTAAAGGGATGTGCCATATGTCCTTTAACTCCATTTCAACAAAGAGTCATATAAACTTTTTGAGTGGCAGTAGCATCTTTGCAATGAGTGCCACGTCCCCAGAAGTAAGCCCCTAGGACGGGGAGCAGTGCTCTAATTTGGATTGGCAGGTTTTCCTGTTGCAGGCATGAAATTACTTTCCTTTACAGCCTTGCCTTGTATTGCAGTTTCTATATCTACCCATTCTGGATTTTGGATATACTCTTTTTTTCTGGATCGTTCTTTCTCCCTGTGAGAAAAAACGATCCATTCGTTTTTTCAAATCCATTCCATCCCCCAGGGCTTTCTGGAATGGCATGATAGGAAAGCCAGGACATTAGAGTCAGGTAACCTGGGTTCAAATCCCCAGTCAGTGCATTTTAGTGGTTAAGATCATAAACAAAATATTTAACTTCTCTGAACTTCCAATCTGGTGTTCTAATTTAAAATGAGGCTTCTCTGACATGTGGGGATTAAGGTAGGTACAGTGTATCCAGAGGGTAAACTGGATGTAGAAGTGCCACCTAATCACCCAAAAATGTTGTTTCTCTTTCTTAATGGGTTCTCTCATTAGTCATTGACCCCTCCCTTGTCTGGTTCTTTCCTTTTTTATTCAGATATGCCCATTTCTACTATCTGAAAAAGCCCTGAACACTTGAACTGACTCAGTTCTCCAGGTGCTGTTCCATCTCCCCTCCTCCCTCGGTTGACTGACTTCTTGAAGACATGCCCACTAACTGCTCTCACCACTTCCCTGTCTGCCATGCACCTGCAGTGACCCCCGACCCTGACCCCAGAGTACGGGCCCTTGGCCTTGACCATCTCGTGTTTTCTCTGAGCCGCTCACCTCCGTGAGGGGCCATGGCATCTTTCCTTCCCTTGATGGCACTCTCACAGGTGAGGGTCAGTCACAGCCAGCACTGGTCAAAGACTGATGTGCGGAGGGATCGCTGAGCGATGAGTCACAGGTTCAGCTTTTCATTTTGTTTTGCTCTCATGTGCTTTGGAGAAACAGGACGAGGCTGTGGGTGCATCTGTTTGGAACAGGATGGGGATCCTAACTCTTAGAGGCTGCAAGGGGCTTTGTACTTGAGGGGAGGTTAGGTGCAGGCCCCTCCTGGGGAGCCGCTAGGGACACACAGCAGGTCTCAGGAAGGCATTGGGACGGGAGAGAAAGGCAGGGTATGGTCCGTTCACCAGGAGCCAGGCTTACAGTCCATTAATTTTAACGTAATGCAAATCGGTTTATGGAAGTGCTGACACGCTGTTATTTAAAAGGCATGAGTAGCCTGATAATTAAATCTCCGTCAGTATTTTATTCTAGCACATTTATAGTGTACCTTGCCCGGCTGGTGTGATAGATTTCCAGTCTTATAATTATATAAACTGCAAAGTACCGAAAAAGAGGGGGAAAAGTGAACTGCAATGCCAAAACAAGGTGGGGTATATTAACTTAAGCTCCATTATTTTAAGCTGAACTTCGTTTTGTCCTTGAGCTTGACCACATTCACTCCCTAAAAATATCCCAAAGTTATGCTTTCCAGTATATAATAGAAGGGAGATTGGTGTCTGTTTAGTATTTCCTTTTGGCACCTTGGCTTTGAAGCGCGCATTCTTGGTGGGGAGCCGAGCGCCCTAGAACTCAGACAGGCGTTCGTGGCTGAGCGGAGCAGGGGAACAGCAAGGCCCCCTTAGCTGGGAATCCGGAGCCCCGAGCTCTGTGGTGGGGCTGACTGACCGATGAAGTGACCTCCCCTCTGGGTCTCTGTGACATAGGGAGCCAAGGCGCTCTAACTTCTAGTGTGAACATTTTGTGACTTGAACTTTCATCTTTCCTTTCCCATCCCTTAAAATAAAAATCTCCCAGCATAGCCCTTTCCACAGCCCTAAGGCTGAGTTTCATCAGGTCTAAAAAATACTCAACCAGTAAGAATGACCAACAAGCTTGAGGTGCCGTGGATGATTAGGAGGAGGGCAGGGGGCAGAGCAGGGCAGGTAAGCCGAGGCCTTGGGGGGGTAGGGCAAATGGGAAAAAGAAGAGAGTCGGGGACCAGGGTGTCTTGGGGAGACCCTTGGGGAGTCTCCTCTTTACAAATGTATAGTTGCAGGCAAAGCATGTGGCTACACTTCCATCCTTTTCATTGCATTAAGCCTGTTGGTGATTCAGCTAAGAAGTACCACTGGGAGGGTTGATGGTTTTATTACCTTTAAGCTGGTCTGATACGTGAGGCCACTCGGGTCTCACTGGGTTTGAGGAGCATAATCAGACACGTCTGTCAACAGGCTGCAGTTGGAATGGCTTTGCTGTGAGCACCGGCTGGGGTACCCATTACCTCTGGTTGCGAAGGGCTTCGCAAGGCCAGCTGTGGTCCTGGGGTATCAGGTGAGTGGTTGGGGAACCACGGGAGAGCAGTAGAAGTCCACGTGTGCTCCGTAGGAAACCGGCCCCCGGTCACAGTGCGATGCTGCATGGTAAATCAATCATGGGCTGGGAGCCCTGCAAGAGGCTTTAGAGGCCCAAGTCGGCTTTTGTGGAGGAGAGGCCCACGCTCAGCCAGTGAGGGGCAGAGCCAGTCTGCTGCTTGGTGCTGAGATGAGCTGTTGCGTTTCCCGTGGAACACCACACTACGTGTATGTCAGTGTTACAAAAAAAAAAAAAAAAAGTCCCTTCTTTAGGGAAAGTGTACCTAAGTAATACAGATATACACGATAAGCTTTTAAACTAAATTGCTTCTGTTGATTGATTTTACCCTCTAAATATCATTGTTTTTTTCCCCTTATGGATTTCATGAGACTCCCAGCCTTGCTGCTTGTGCCAGCCATCTGCTCTTCAGTTCCACCTTGTACGAAAACTAAACAACCCTTTGATAGCTTCAAAACAAGATTTAAACATTTCTCACAGGGGATCCCTGGGTGGCTCAGGGGTTCAGCACCTGCCTTTGGCCCAGGGCGTGATCCTGGGGTCCCGGGATCGAGTCCCGCGTTGGGCTCCCTGCGTGGAGCCTGCTTCTCCCTCTGCCTGTGTCTCTGCCTCTCTCTCTCTCTCTCTCTATCATAAATAAATAAATAAAACCTTTAGAAAAAAAATAAAAAAATAAACATTTCTCACGTGCTCTCTTGCTCTCATTATCTGTGCCGAGGCCACAGGCTCTCGGCCGCAGCTATTTCCAGAGTCTTCTGGAGATTCTCACCAGGGAGTGGAGGGGATTTTACATGCTTCCTCTCCTGGGCTGGGGATGATTCTCTCCACAGCCACACGGTGCTGGAAACAGGGTGGAAGCCAGTTTCCTCTCTGCAATGCAGCTCCCAGCCCGACCCACACCTTTGCCTCTGTCTCTCTTACTCCCTTCCAGTGGCCACACTGAGCCAGGGGTCAGTTCCTGAATCATGGTGACTTCCCGACACTGGTCTGCCTTTGGGAAGCCCACTGCTTTCTGTCATCTGGCTTTTCTGTCTACAGGTTGCCTGTGCTGGTTCTTTTTGAAACTTCTCAATACGTGTGTGCAACTACCCGATAAAAGCCCCTTTCAAAGAATCTTGACACCCTTGTTCTTTATTTTTTCTTTTTTAAAGATTTTATTTATTTATTCATGAGAGACACAGAGAGAGAGGCAGAGACACAGGCAGAGGGAGAAGCAGGCTCCCTGCGGGGGGCCCTATGCAGGACTCCATCCCAGGACCCCAGGATCACGCCCTGAGCCGAAGGCAGACACTCAACCACTGAGTCACCCAGGTGCCCCATGACAGCCCTGTGCTTCTCACATCTTCCCCCTTTGGCTTCTAGAGCGGACCTATTAATTAAACAAAAGAAGAGATTGCCACGTCCATCTCTTTTTGGCAGGTCAGTGATTTGAACAGAGTTGATGCTTTCCTGTCCCCTTTTTTTGCATTTTTTCCCCCAAACAAGAACATGTTGAATGTTCATTTGGAAAGGCTGAAACTTCCAGGACCATTATGCCTGGTGTTACTGTTTCTATCATGTGCAGCCCTCAGCCAGGTTAAGCTTTGATGATCGGTTCACAAGGTAAACTTCTGGCCGAAGGCACATGGTCTGAGTTTATCTGAAGCCCTGATGGCTGCCAGCCATTCTTTTCTGAGGAGCAGACGTGTTTCTCTCCCTTGGCAATGACTTTGCATGGATATAAATTACAGAATGGCCCCATGACTGGGCAGCAGGCATTTCTATTTCTGCTGGGACAATTATGAACGGGATTGAGAGGTATGGGTCTTTCAAAGTCAGGTAAATTGGAACATACTTGAACTTGACTAAAGCTTTGAGATACCCTGGGACTTAGAAAGGAGTTTGGGAGGATTTTCTAGTGTAGTGGAGTTCATTTCAAAGTGTGTATTGCCATCCTCTGTGGTCTCCTGGGATACAAATGTTGGAGGTAGGGTCCTGTCCCCAGGAGCTGAGATACCAGGGCAAAGAGAGGAATAATTGTAGCACAGTATCCTTATGTGCTATGATGGAGGCTTGGCCACAGTGCCTTATGGGCTCCAAAAGGAAAATGAATTCCAACCAGAGTGTGGGTAGACATGGAGTAACGGAAGGCTTAACATTTAAGCTGGACCTTGATCGATTTTTCCATATGGACACATTGGTGGAAGAGCATCCTAGGAAGAAGGAACAGCATGAGTGAAGGCCCAGAAGCCTGAGAGCTCTGGGAAGTGCTCCTCAGTCTGTGTGGCTGGTAGAGGATTGAGTAGGTAGGAGGATTAGGACACAAGGCTATGAAGGTGGGCTATGGCCGGCTTCCTGAGGACCTTGAAGGCAGTAGCTCACATTCAGTCAACACCATCTCAGGTACCAGACCCTTCGTGGAGCGCTCTCTACTAGGTACCTTATTTAGTGCTTACAGCATCTCTACCAAATCCTCCTGGAGTGAACAGACACGTGACACATGAGACAGAACCAACGTCTCTCTATTTCCATCCAGAGCCATCATAGCTAGAAGAGCAGTGGGGCGGGAAGGAAATGAGATCTTCATGTCACACATCTTTGCATTTAGGTCCTAGTGACATTTTTTTTTTTGTAATAAATGAGGCATGGTGGCAAAAATCAGATGTCTAGTTTTTTTTATTAGAAAGCATGTAATCTGATCACAAAGCAGCCCATGATGTGATACAGTTTTCAGTTTGCTTACCAGGGGCAAATCAGAGCAGATGAGAAGGAACACTTCAACTACGGTTTTATGTAAAGTATTAGGGGAGCCTGGGTGGCTCAATTTGTTAAGCGTCCAACTCTTGAACTCAGCTCAGGTCTTGATCTCAAGGTTGTGAGTTTGAGCCCTGAGTTGGGCTCCATCCTGGGTGTGGAGCCTATGAAGAGATAAGATAGTCATTGATGAGCTTCAGGGGGATCCAGGGCATTTTTTAAATTGTATACAAACACTTCCTGTACTAGCACATTCATATGACAGCTCCATGGAGAAAGACCATGCTTTTATACAATTTCAAAAAGGATCTGTTGGCCCCCAAAATAATAGGAGCCAGTGATTCATAGGTTATCTGTGGAATGTCATGTTCTGACTGGTTCTTCAATGACTGGATAATAAAATCCCAGATTTTTGGTGCAGTGGGCATGGAGTTGAGACTCATACAGGCCTTGCAAATCCTGCCTCAGCCCTTTGCTGCTTATATGACATCAGCTTTAGTGCCCTCCCTCTGAGTGTGGAAAATATGGGAGCAGACACTGAGATTCACACCCATGTAACTAAAGAGCTCAGACGAGATTGCCAAGTGATTGAGGAGGGAAGGTGCTTAGGATGGAACCCTGGGGAGCATCTGTCCCCAAGAGGCTGTTGAGAAAGGGGGACTGACAAAAGGAAATGAGGAGGGGCTCGGGACCCAGGAGGGAACCCAGGAGCTCAGAGAGGTCTTAGACTAATCCAGTTAGCTAAGAGATAAGGACTCAGAAGGCATCTTTGATTTTTCATTTCGATCCCAGATCATACTGCTCCAAAGTGTGCTCAGGAAGTAGGTGATGAGCTAAAGACTCCTCCTTTGTTAATTCAGCATAAATCTGCTGAATGCCAAGTGTATACCAGGCAAAGCCAGCGATGCTACAGAGCTTGGTTCCAGAGGGCTCCTTTAGGCCCCAATGTGACCTCTACCCCCCGCAATTAACAAACATGAGGTGAGCCCACCAGGCAATGACATAGGTCTGCTATGTGGCCTTGATTGGGCTACATGATCTCTCCAGGTTTAAGGGTTGGAAACTGGACTATCTGTAAAGTTTCCTCGGTCTAAAATGAATCCCGGGATCCCTGGGTGGCACAGCGGTTTGGCACCTGCCTTTGGCCCAGGGCGCGATCCAGGAGACCTTGGATCGAGTCCCACGTCGGGCTCCCTGCATGGAGCCTGCTTCTCCCTCTGCCTGTGTGTGTCTCTGCCTCTCTCTCTCTCTCTCTGTGACTATCATGAATAAATAAATAAAATCTTTAAAAAAATAAATAAATAAATAAAAATAAAATGAATCCCCCAGTGAAACTGGGGGAGGGGGTGCCGGTCAATCAATGCCTTTCACATGCAAAACTCTGGTGGTGCTTTGAGCAGGGCATCCTATAGGCTGTCCCTCTATCAGCCTCACACTCCTCTAATTTTTCCTTGCATTTCCTGTGTCTGTCTGGTGCCTGTGCCCATGCTTGGTGGATGGATAAATCCATCGCATCTGAGAATTGTTTTCCTCCCAGGGAATCCTGTTGTTTTCACACGAAAGTATTATAGATGTTCCCTAAAACAAAAATAACATCTCCTAAATACTGGCCACAAGCTGGGCCTGGTGCTAGATTCTTTCATATACATGACCTTGTTTGGGGTAAGAGTCTTCTTTATGGAGATTTCAATGCCCTGCAGACCAAACGATATTTCAGAGAAAGATTTTCCTGGAGCAAAGCCACAAGCCATAAAAGACTGATCGAACTTGCTTCATGCAACAGGTAAATGTTGATCCTGGCCACCTCACACCCAGCTAGCTCACCGAAGAGCTCTCCTCTATTTGAAATTGGCCTCCGGACCCAGGTGGCTTTCTAGACAAGATATGCTTTTCCTCCAGCTAGTTTGAAATTTTCCTCTTTCCTCTGTGTGCATGTGTGTGCAATACTCAAAATAGAAGCTTGGGATGAATGACTGTCGGTATCACCCTCTCTGCCCAGAGATTTGTTTCTTGTTTTTGGGGTCAGTGTGGACCAACAGCCCGAAGGTCACAGGATTATGAATTGGTCAGTGATACCCTGAAAGAGGGAGGGATCACAGGACTATCCTACTCTGCTGGCTCAGCCCCTGCTCAGCTGGGAACGTGCTCTTCAGCAGCTAAGCTCAGACCTTGGGTTGCTGAGTTCATGGATGCCAGGGCCCACCGAGGATGCTGGTTCATGTCTGAGTCTCCGCCAGCACGACCCAAGATCAAGACATAAAGTGGTATTTCTTCATGTGCCACAAATGGAGTTTCAACATAAGGCCTTCCCTAGTGCTCTGATTTAGGTTCTTCGATTTAGTTCTAATCAGTGTCTTGCAACGAAGCTGATGACTACTCTGCAGATATTTGGTTCTGGGGCCCGAACACCTTCCATGAGCACCCGGACCAGAGTGGCCATGCGATAACTCCCTCTTTGGTCCCCCGTTCCAGCTCTCTCCATCATACCTTGACAGTCCAACATGTAGGGGGTATTTGTTTCCCTATTTACTGCCTGTCACTCCCTCCACCCACAATAGGGCGTTACTTAGTGAGAGTGGAGACCCAGTGACCTCATTCACTACTGTGTTTCTAGAGCCTTGGTACCTAGTAGGTGCTTAATGAAAATGTGTTGAATGGATGAGCAGGAAAGTGGAGGGAAGGGAAGAAAGGGTAGGAGGGAGGTATGACTACATCTCCTCTCTAAGGGGAGCTGTGTTCCCAGGACGTTAACAACACTGAGCACCCAAAGACACCAAGGAACAGCGTGCAGGGAGGCAGTCAAGTCTAGCCTAGGGGGGCCCCAGAGAGGGGCCAGGGCTGCCCAGCTCAACACTGCTCTCCCTCTCACAAGTATGAGAGAGAATATGATCCTTGTGCATTTGGGGTAACAAGCATATTGACGTCAACCCTCCCGGTGCCTCATGGGCGCACAGGACAGGGGAGCTGCTCCATTTGTGTCCTGTGGCCCTGGGTGGAGGGCTGTTACTTCCTGCCTTGCTCCTGCTCCCTGCCTAGCAGGTGGAGAAGTGACAGAGTGTCCCCTCCTAGCTGGCTCCCTGTTCACGGCCCCCCCGTTGGGTGGCTGCTGCATGTGGGACAGGGGGGCTGTGGGACGTCTGTGCTGCAGGGATGAAGGTGTGCTGTCCTCACTCTGGCTCAGCCCAGGAGGCGTGCGTGGCCCGTGGCCCCACGCTCCCCCTCGCTGTGGATTCAGCAAGTCACGGGGGGGTGGGGGGGGACACAACAGGCCTCGCTTCTCCGGGAGGGCGCGGGCTACACAGCCCAGAGCTGCGGGGCTGCTGCCAGGTTTTGAGAAAGTATTTGAAGCATCAAGGCCATGCAGGGCCCCACGCCCTTGCTCCCTCTCCCCTCCTGGCTCTCAGGCCCGCAGCTTTAATATGGGCGGGGGCTGGATTGAGTGTCTGGGCCGAATCCAGCAACCGGAGTCCTTTCTGGCAGAGGCTGGGGAGTGCACATCAGGATCACATTCCAGATGCAGGGACAGAGATTTGGGAAGGATAAAGCAAAGAGAGTGAGAAAATTAAATGTGGCGAGAAATGGATTTTCCCTTTCTGCCGTCTGAAAATAATTGAGTTATGTTATTTTGTAAAATAATCTGTTTTGAGGTTTTTCCTGTTCCCCATCATACTACCAATTGCCTTACTGATTTGAAGAGTGGCGGGGTGCTGGGGTGGGGAGCATTCATTTTGGGCCTGTGCTGTGATCCCTACCAAATACCTCAAACTGGGGCCAGGTTCTAAGAGGTGGCTTTGCTGCCTGTTAAAGCCTGGAAATGAGAACCGCCTGGCCTCCCGGCCTCCCGAGGAAGGGGAGGCTGGCTCCTCCCACTCTTGTAGACAGGGGCCCCATAGCTTGGCCTCCCCCAGGCCTTCCCCTGCTCTGGGCATTGAAGGACTCAGTCACATTTGGCCAGAGACCTCAGAGATATCTGTCTCGCCTCATGATGTCATGTCCAGATGTCATGTCCAGAACTCCCGCACCCTCCTTCTCAGCTGTTCCTTGAATTTTCTGCTCCTTGGCCTTGCTTTGTGGTGGTTTAATGGGGAGTTCCCATGTCAGGCTTGCCCTTACCATGAGATCTCTTTACTATCACTCCAGGGAATATTTTGTAACTGTTAATAAATGTACTTTAATTGTGGAGTGGGGTAAGATGGGACTTTGGACAGAACTGTCCGAAAGGGGTCCGTTTAGAAGTAGCTTCACTGTGTGACAGACACGAACAAGCCTAGGGCTTGCAGGCGTTTCAGCTCTGGAGACAGATTTCATAAATTTATATCCTGGTACAGCCACGTATCAACAGGATAGCCTCAGGCAAAGATGGCACTTTGCTGTGCCTCAGTTTCCCCATCTATGAAATAGTGCAAAACCAGTACTTACCTCTGGTTGCTGCTGTGGGGAGTAAGTGAACTGATGGGCATAAAGTGCTTAGAACAGTGCTAGCTGCGGCTCGGCGAGGATTACTGAGCATCATCGGCATGGCCATGTTCATCTTTACTTAACTCTCTCGGGGCTGGAGCAAGTTCCTTTGATTCTCCGAGTCTGATGTGTAAAATGGGTATGGTACCGAATTGGCTTGTCAAGGAGAATCAGAGAGAATGTATGCGAGTTTGCTTACCCCAGGGCTTGACACCCAGTGGAGACTCGGTGAGTGTGAGTTCTCTCTCCTCTCCAACACAGCCTGCCTCTGTACAGACTGTCAGCCCCTGGGGCAGAAGGACCCATTTCTCTATAATGGGGCTAGCAGCGTGGTGACAAGCAGGGTCCCTGTTATGTATTTTATTTTATATTTTTAAAGATTTTATTTATTTATTCATGAGAGAGACAGATCTCTGTCTCAGAGACAAAGACACAGGCAGAGGGAGAAGCAGGCTCCATGCAGGGAGCCTGATGTGGGACTCGATCCCGGGACTCCAAGATCACACCCTGGGCTGAACACAGGCACTAAACCAGAGTCACCCAGGGATCCCCCCTGTTATGTATTTTAATGGGGGTGCAAGTTACCATAGTGTTCAGCGTGCACAGCCAGCTCCTTTTCCCACTTCCAGGTCTCCCCATTACATCTCCTCTTCTGCTATGGACCAGTCAGGCAGTTAGTCTTGAGGACCTCACATGTGTTCAGGGAATAGCTAGGTAGCTCTGAGCTCATGGGAGACATGCGAGACTTTCCCCTGGGATGCCTAAAACTCCTTCCTGCATCATTCATGTCACCATTCTCCCAGTCACCCTGAGTGAAGGCCTGCGGTCAACATACCAGATGACTTCACTTTGTCATCTCAGCAGTTTTCACAGTAACCCCGGGAGGTGGGAACTGTACGCATCCCATTTTACAGGTGAACAAACTAAGACCTCATGAGGTTAAGAATCTTGCCAAAGGCCACCCGATAGTCAGCTAAGCAGAGATTTAAAGTTAGGTATGTGGGAATCCATCTTCTGCACGTGGCCTCTGCTATCTCATGTCTTCTGGTTGCTTTATGTTTTGGCTACTTCTGTGTAGCAGACCCCTCCCAAACTGAGTGGCTTTAAACAACAGTGTGTTTTCTCTGTCTCTGTCTCTTCTCCTTCTCCTTCTCGGTCTCCGTCTCTGTCTCCATCTCCTCCTCCTCCATCTCCTCCTCCTTCTCCTTCTCCTCCTCCTCTCTCTTCTTTTCCCTCTTCTTCCCCCTCTTCTCCCTCTCCTTCTTCTTCAGTCTGGGGAGTGACCGCTCTCTACTGAGTGATTCTCGCTTTGTCTCACCTGTACTCACATTCAGATGGCAGCCAAGGTTGATCATCTAAAGGCTTCTACACTCACATATTCCCAACCTGGGTTGGGAAGAGCTACAGTGGAAGAGATGTCTTTCTCTTGGCCTGACCCCTCTTTGTGGAGAGGCTGGACTTCCTCACAGCATTGTAGTCTCTCAGAGTGGGCAGGGTTCTGACAGAGCCACTAAGCTTCCCCAGAACAAGCTCTAAAAGACCCATTGGAAGCCGCCCGGCCTCTTACCATGGTGTTTTAAGTGTTCCAGACCCACATTGTCATCAGGTTTTATTGGTCAAGCAAGTTACTTAGGCCAGTCCACATTCAGTGGGACCAGTTATTAGGCTTGAACTCTTGAAATGGGAAGCAGCATGTGAGTATGGTGAAGGAAGCAATTGATGATTACCGTCTTTATCTGATCAGTCCCCAAAACCCAACTATGTTTTTGCTTTAAAGGAAAAAGAAAACCCCTTAGTCTATTCTACTGCCACCACCTTAATAGGCTCCAATTTTATTGTGCTTCATTTTTGGTTCAGAACAAGCATCTCCTAATTGGGTTCTGACTCTCTGCCCAGCTCCTAATCCCTTGTGTATTTTGTGAGCATACAAAACCTCATCAAATGCCTGTTTCATCCATTGGTTTGTATATTCATAGATCCAAGAAGGACTTTATAAGCCATCTAGTCTTACCCTCTGCCTTTACACAGTAGAAAACCAAGACCCCAAAAAGGCATATTCAAAATTATATGGTTTATTTTTTATGGAGTTTCAAGTGAGTGCTTATAAACTATCTTCCTTAAACTAGAAGAACAAGGAGAGAGAAGACCCAGTTGAATCCAATTCCTGTCCCTGGAGAGACTACAGTTTAATAGGATTGGTGGATACCTTAGAGATCATTTTAATAGAAGTTTGCACATGGTCCCATAGGAGTACACAAGAGAGGCAGGTAATACTATTCAGGGAAGATTTCTTGAGGGAATATGACCTTGAACTGAGTCTTCCATCCTACAGAAGTTATCTGGGCAAAGAGAGGTAGGAGGCTATCGGGACAGAGGGAATGGCCTGAGAGATGAAGATAAAGAGGCAGGAGTTAGGGTAAGGGTGTCGTGGCACATGCTATTTGATATTTCTAGAGCATGAGGAGCCCTGGATGTCCTATTGAAGGGCCACAGCTTGATTCTTTAGGTAATGGGAGACCATTAAACAGTTAAGACCTACCTGTGGTCCTTTAATGTGGTCCACTTATCTGGTGAAGAATTTAAAGGCTTATTTACTGACTGACCTCTCTGTCTTCAGACTCTATCATGACCATGCCACTTTGGATAGGTTTTAAAGCCTCCCCCAACCCCAAAGAGGAACATTAGCTCAAAAAGTAAATGGACCAAAAATGCATGAACATATAGTTCTTAGAGATGCAAATGCAAATGATTTAACTATATGAGAAGATGCTAAGTTTTATTCATAATAGGGAAAAAGCAATCTTAAACTATGTTAGGATACTATTTGTCATGCCTTAAAGCAGCAAAGATCAGAAAGGCTACAATTATAAGGGCACATATTTTTTGACCTAGCAATTCTACTTCTCTATCTACATATATCCCTTCTTTTTTGAAGATTTTATTTATTTATTCATGAGAGAGGCAGAGACATAGGCAGAGGGAGAAGCAGACTCCCCATGGGAGCCCGATGCAGGACTCAATCCCGGGACCCCGGGATCATGACCTGAGCCAAAGGCAGATGCTCAACCACTGAGCCATCCAGCCTTCCCAACCTACAGGTATTCTTATGTTTAGAGGAGGCAACAAATGCACATAATTATTTCTTGTAATCTTGCTTGTAATTGCAAAGGATTGGAAATATCTAAATGCCATGGAAAGAAAACTAGTCAAATAAATTATATTTTCATCCATACAAAGGAATGCTATGAAGGCTTAAAAAAAAGACGATGAGTATTTCTGTATATACAGCTCTGGATGGGTTACCAAAATAAAGTATTGAGTGAATAGGAAAAAAAAATGTAAAAAGGAAACAGAAAAATATATGTACATAGATAATTGTTCAAATATATGTAAAATGCCCCTGGAAGGAGATGTAAGAAATTTATATTGTTCATAATGAGTAGCTGGGGATACAGAAGTAGGAGAAAAAAATATTTCATTGCTTAATTCTTTGTACCTTTTGAATCTTGAACCATATGAATCTTAAATTCTAAAAAATAAAAATGAGACAAAACAAAAGCAAGAAATTTAAACAAACCATTACCACTGAGAGCTTCTTCAGATCGGGCCGTAGAATAAATATCCTATGGATCTTCTTCATTTTACAGCCAGTTAAGGAGCAAGGAGACCCAGAGGACTCTTCCCAAATTAAAAAAAAAAAAAAAAAGACCAGGAAAACAAACAAAAGCTGAAGCAAATGTGACAAAATATTAAAGTGACTTGAGCTGAGTATATAAGTATTTCATACTATCTTCCAGTCTGCTTGAGTTATTTTATATTTCATAATAAAAAATTACAGTAAGTAAATAACCACATTAATCATCATGTACATGGCATGGCTTTGGTGTTTGTTTTGAAATGATTCAAGGCGAGTAGTTCCATTTTCTGGCATGCTCAACACCCATTCTCACATTCATCGCCCTCATCCTCCACACATGGGGACCCATCTTATTTTATTGTCATTTTTGTATTTTCACTTATGTATACTCATGACTTCCTCTTACAAGATGATAGACTCTGTCCAGGGTAAAGACTGTGTCTAATTCAGAAGTCAGCAAACTTTCCCTATAAAGGGCCAGTAAATATTTCAGGTGTTGTGGGCCAGTCTGTTCCTATGATGACGACTCAGCTCTGCCACAGTAGCACAGAAGCTCTGGAGAGGACATCAGTGAATGGATATGGCTGCGTCCCAATAAAACTTTATTTACAAAAAGGAAGGCTAAGCCAGATTTGTTCAAGGGCTATCGCGTGCTATGATCCAATTCACAGTTTTCTAACATTGAATTCATTGTTCTATTCCCTTTCACCCCCTTCTCTTTCCCGGTCTTCCTCTGGGAAAAGGCTGGTGTTGTTGGTGTACGTGTGCACGAATTTGTGTACCTACACATGTGCATTCGTGGTCTGGGGGAGGTGAGAAAGGAAGGAAGAGATACAGTGTGTTTCTAGATGAGTGAGGGCTCCAGGCTTTACAAGAGATAGGCAGCAGTGGGGAAAGTTAAGGAATGAATAACTTTTCAAGAGAAGGTTAAATCATGACTCTTTCAAAGATGAAATGAACATGTGTCAAAGATGTTATTTAACTCACTGATTTTTTTAAAAATTTATTCATGAGAGACACAGAGGGAAAAGCAGGTTCCCCACAGGGAGCCCGATGCGGGACTCAATCGTGGGTTCCAGGATCACCCCTGGAGCCAAAGGCAGACGCTCAACCACCAAGCCACCCAGGAACCCCTTTAACGCATTAATTAGTGAGGGAATCAGTGTGTTGTTACAACTGTTTCAGAAGGAGAAAGCAGGCACATGTGAAGGCCGTCAGGAGTCAGGAGTGCTGAAAGGAATTTGCTATCCGTGTAAAACTGGCCTCTTGGGGAGCAAGGAGGGCTTATTATTTACATTTCCACTGACAAAACTTATTTCCATTACTATCAGTTTTCTGCAATTTATAGACTTGCAAAATAGCTCGGCTAAAAAACAGTGAAAGGTGCAGACCTACGAAATCCGATGATCCAGAAAAAGTTATTAAACAATGCCTAATTACTCCCTGGAAAAAATACTCAGAAATCAGTTTTTTTTTCCTCTCTCCTTTCAAAGTTATTCACAATTTCGTGAGATAGAACTAGCATCCAGTGTTCTACTCTAGATTGTACAAGGTCTCCAAATCTAGGCCAGAGGTTTTCGAGCTCTGTTCGATGACCACAGGTTCTTGAGCCCATGGAAGAGCAAGGAGGAGAGAAGTTCTCCAGCTCAGCTCGAAGGGAGGACTGACCTCTGGCCAGCGCAAGGGGGCTGGCGTGGACAGCTCCAGGAGCATTTCAGAAGAGGCGGCGTGGTGACATGGAGTCACACAGGCCTGAACGCGAGTCCCAGCCTTGCCACTTACCTCTCCTGCAACACTGGGCAAGGCTGGGCCATTGCTCGCCTGTGGTTAGAGGGGATAATCTGAACTGCCTCCGAGGCCGTTGTGTAGAAAGAGCACATCTTACTACTGAGCACTTTGCCTGCCCGCGCAGTTTGTGATAAATGTTAGTTCCCACCTTCCATGTGGGGCGCCCACTGGACCCTGGCTGTGTGTCCTTGGGCAAGTTACGTACGCGATCTGAGATTTGGTTTCTTTATCTGTTCAAATGTAGGGAACGATATCTGCCTCCCAGAGTTCCTAAGAGAATTGGCAGGTAGTATTGCCAGGAAATACTAATTTCCCTTTGAGGGGTCAGGAAGGCCTCGCAGAGGAGATGACCACAAAGTCAGGTCTTGATGAATGAGTAAATGTTGAGTACATCAGCATTTCCAGAGTTCTTAAGATTTCCCAGCACGATAATTAGCATTTATGTGATTCAGTTTTATTTATTTTGATCACATCATTTTGGACCATTCACGTTTTCTTTTTCAGTCAAGTATAGCACTGAGTTTTAAAGCATGTCATGATAAGGGGCATAAAGTAAGTGGGAAACAGTATGAAATTATTTTATGCTTATTTGGTGGTGGGTTGTAAGTGAAACATATATTGTGCATGTAGATTCATGGTTATGTAAAGCTCAGTTTGGGGGGACAGCCCTAATTGCAAATATTTTGACCTATCGCTTCCACCTCAACAATAAGATATCTTAGGAATGCAAATATTTTGGCACTTAGATGACGTCTCTCAAATTTTCTCTTTCCCTCCAAACAGTACAACAGTCATTTATAAGACCATTGGAAATGATGCTCACTTTACATGCAGCTCAAGAAATTGTTTCTCTGTGCATGTGTGCGCGTGTGCACGTGCATGCACGTGTGCCCATGTAAGAGAGAGGCGGGGAGGGAGCCAGCCAGCCATGGCCCACTTTGGGTAGCAACTTAAGGAATTCTCATGGGGATTTCCAGGCTCAGCTCTCTGACTTTCTTAGCTTGTCTCCTTGTTGTCAGTCTTCCATAACTCAAGTCCCTGTTGCTTATGTAATGGTAACAAGGCCACCAAAATTGGTGGTCCGGGCAGGACTCCAGAGTAGGAGCCCTGACTCTGGGGTACCCTCTCTACTCCAAAGCTCTCTTTCTGCCCCTGGGACTCCTACCCTATCGTCCTGTAGCTGTGATTGCCCAAACTCTTCCCTTCTAGTAAAAAGCCACCTTCCATCCGTGTAAGTCTCCCAGAATCCTTCCACTACCGTGTATTTCCCTGTCTCCCAGCAATAGCCTTCAATAGACAACCTGCTGATAATAGAAATACAGGGGAGCCAAGAGGAGGACAAGGAAAGGATTCTATAAAATGAAAGGAGGTCTCTTTTTGCTCTTTGGCTTCCTTTGGAACCCCTGATGTCAGAGCATCCCGAAGTGGTTCTGGTTGGCAGGGAGATTCAGCTTGCAAGTGCAACCAGCAAGTTGACCAGGAGACTCCCGGGGTGTAATGACAAGCAACTGTTTTCTCTCTTTCCCTGTCGTTTTCAAAGCAGCTCAGCAGGAGAAGTTCTGTCACTGCCCTTGGTTGAAAATGCAGGAGGTCCTGTGACCTTTCTGATCACTCTCAAGTAATAGGAGGAATAGGAGGAATTCCTAGAGCCACTGGCTGTGGAGTCACTGTGTGACTACACAGTCTCGATTCAGTTACTTAAAATATCCGGTCTACAGAGTCATCAAAATTTCTGACTTGCTTGCACCTGTTTGCCTCTCCAAGCTGGAGCCTGCTGCAGGTGAGAAGGGCCATGCTTCCTCTTTGTTCTCCTCTCACACAAGCTCTCCCATGTTGCTGACCAGGGTTTCTGACTCCCCTGGGCAGAGGTGGGGAGGAGGAAAAGGCAGGGAAGCTCTTACTCAACAAATCCTATAGTAAGATGTCTTCTCTGGGTGGGCCTGGAAGGTTTGTAGAGCCGACTCCTCTCGTGGATATTTTGTGGGTTCTCTTGAGACCCTTATTGCAAATATCGACTTCTATTTCCCTGACACATATTGCATTTTCCTTTAGCTAGCTGTCCCTTTTTCAGCTCAGTTTTCTTTTCTAGTCATCCACTTTATACAGACCTTTTCTTTTCTTTTTTTCTCTCTCTTTCTTTTCCTTTGGGGCAGAGAGAGAGAGAGAAAGAGAGAGAATTTTAAGCAGCATCCATGCACAGAGAATTTTAAGCAGGATCCATGCTCTGAGATCATGACCTGATCTTGTTTTGTTTTGTTTTCATGACCTGATCTTGACCTGAGATCAGGAGTCAGATGCTTAACTGACTGAGCCACCCAGGCACCCCTATACAGACATTTTTGGTTGGGGTTCTGTTACCTTCCCATGGAGACCTCTTAGGTAGGATTTAAAATAGATCCAGGTGTACCTGGGTGGCTCAGTCGGTTGAGCATCCGACTCTTGATCTCAGCTCAGGTCTGGATCTCAAGGTGGTGAATTCAAGTCCCACATTGGGCTCCATGCTCGGCATGGAGTCTACTTAAAAAGATTAAAATAAAATTAAGTAGATCCAGACTGACTCTCTCTGCAGCATGCCTTCTGTCTCCCGGAAGAAGCACTCACAGATCATGTACCCTGACAGTCTCTGGGAGAACAGTGCCCAACAAGCACTTCTTCTTTGCTTGTACCATTGTAGCATCTAAACTTTCAGATTTCCCGGGCAGGAATTAGGCCCAGCACCCTGTGTCCAGTGATTGGAAGGAGACCAGATCAAACCCTCCAGTGATCACAGTGAAGCTCCTTTCTCTTCACCTGAGGGAAAAGCACCCTACCCCTTTCCTGGGGAGGGGGAAATACTGGCACAGCTCCCTCCAAAGAAATTCCCTTTTGTAGCTTCATTTTCTCCAGACTATGCTGTTTGCACCGTACGTAAGGGATTTGAGCATCATATAATGAGTTTTTGCCTTTCAGCTTTGAAGTTTTTTTATGTTGGTCTCTTCAAAATGTACCATTCACTGTTTTCACATCTTAGCTGGAAAGGAGACAAGAACAGCCCCATTTTAATATCCAGTTACACAAGCTTGGCCTTAATGCTTTTATCACATTGGTTGAACAGTCACTCTGTGCTAGACCTTTTTCTCTTGTTATCTCTCAATCCTTGCAACAACCTCCCTTTAGAAAGAAGGAAATTGAGATATGATAGGACTTATCCCAAAGGGTTCAGATATAGTGTTAGGACAGGGATTGGAAACCATTCTCTAAACAGTCTATAATTTCAGTTTGAGGGCCTCTTTAATCAAAGAGTTATTTAAAGGAAGATAACTTTCAAGTGGTTAAATTACAAAACAGTTTTTTTTAGTATCGATTATCTAGTGTTATTGTTTACTTTTTTTGGTCAGAAATATAGCCCTATTCAGGGCTATATTTAGATTACCTATTTAAAAAGTGTTCCAACTTTTAAAACATAGTGAGGTTTGTATGGTGGCCTAACGCATGGGCAGTTTTAGTAATTGTTCCTTGGATATTTGAAGACAAATGCATTTGCCTCTCATTGTTGGGTCCAGGGTTCTGTGGCTTTTCCCTCAACTTGGACTTCTTCCCTGGCCCCTGGGACAGGGTTTCACACACAGGAGAGCCCACCAGCTGAAATAAAGACATCAGGAGGTGCTTGTGACCAAACTAGCAAATCATCATTGAAAATATTTGCATACCTGGGACTCGACTACATTTTTCTAACTGCGTTGCCAGCCATGCAGGAAGTCTTTTCTAAATTCATAAGATCTGGTGGTGAGCTCCCCACCCCACCCCACCCCACCCCACCCCACTTCTAATGCACCTTTGGATGTGAGGCAGGACATGGGAGTTCTTGGCTCATCTCTGTCACTGACTTGCTCCTGGGCAGATTGCTTCCCTGTGAAGCAAGGGTCAGGGCAGATGGTCCCATGGTCAGTGCTGTTTCTCCAAGTCAGAGACTTTGCAAGGCAGGCCTCTGACTTTCCATCCTGAGTGTCGTGAGCAATTAATGAAAGAGGGTGCTCCTATACAGAGTGAGCGTTTCTTGGGGAAAGCATCGTACACCAGCAAATGCTATATACTAGTCCCTGAGAATCATAAAGTCATTATTTTTAAAACACTGGAACTGCTGGTCTACAATCAGTTGTAAAAAATAAAACAAAACAAAACAAACAAACCCCCACCAAAGCACAAAACACAAAGGTAACCCTTTCCTTGGTAAGTGATATGAACGCTAGACAAAGTTCAAATACAAACTAGGTCAGACCTAGAAGGGTAGGCACAAGGCTGGCTTGTTTTTTCTTTGTCTGGAACAGCTCCACATGGGCTGGGTGGTGTGTGTACTCCCGGAAGGTGATGCAAACACACGTTCCCAGCACTCACTGTGCACTTTCTCCCCTGATGCCCTTGACCGTGGGGTGAGCAAAGCTCTCAAATAGGAGACACAGAGGGAACGTAGGTAACCTCCTGTATGATACACTTGGTTTATTTTCTTCAACTCAAATGTACCATTGAATCAGTACCTTTAATTATTTCATTCATTTCCCATCTGTCGAGCATTCAGTACATGTCAGGTTGGGTTGTCTCCTACGGAGACAAAGCTGGATAAGAGACAAGAAGGGCTAGTGGATATTTGTCACTTCTTATCCCACCTACAGTGACACATGAGCTAGCTACATTCTAAATACAAATATAAGGGAACAGTAAGAAAGGAAACATGGTAGGAGAATGTCCATCTAAATTTCCAAATCAAAAAGTGGCGGTTCTGGGCGGGGAGGGAGTCATGGTTGATGGATTCAGCGGTCAGAAAATGCTGCTTTGACCTCATCGGTGCACTGGGCCTCCCTCCAGCTTCCTCAGGCTGCACTGGGGAATGAGTCTTGAGGCTGAGCAATGGCCCTGACCCTCAGACTTTGAATTCTAGGAAAGAGGTTGCTTGCAGGAATGAGCTCAGCCTAATCACTTGAAATTAAGGCCACAGAGGGAAACGCCCAATCTCTGTTTAGGAATGTACACAACAATTTGCTGGACACAGCTATTACTCAAGTCGGAGACTGTTCACAGATGGTGGCTTGGGCTGGGGGTGGATGCAGAGGCTGGGACCATGGACCATTAATCACGGGCTACAGATGCGCTGCTCCGTGCAAGTAAGCATACCGGGCTGCAGCAGGCCTCGGTGGAGGGGCTGGACGGCGAACCCCCGGTCTCGCAGGCGATGAGAGCAATCCTCACAGCCACAGGAATCACCAAAAGCCCATGGCAGGGGGGACGGTAGTTTCAAGTTGCAAATGTGTGTGTTCAATCAGAGAATAAAAACGTCCTTGCCGGCTAGAGCCCGAGCACCTGAGGAATGCCTGTGTAGATTAAAGATTATCTCTTTGTCGGGGGAGGTCACTGTCTAGACGTGGAGATACTGCAGTGTGTGTGTGTGTATGTGTGTGTGTGTGTGTGTGTGTGTGTGTGCACGCGCCCAAGGTAAACAACCCACGGCAGCACATAAATTTCCTCTCCCTCATTCTGATTGTCTCCCTCTTACCCATTGGGTCCCAGCTCAGCTTGTACCTTCCTCTGAGCAGCCTTCTCTGACCTTCCAGGCCTGGGTGGATGAGGTCCCCAGGCTGTGAGCACCTGCCTGTGCTTCCCCGTCACAGCACTCCCCACACTGAACTGTACCTGCCTGTTAAATTGTTGGTGGCCTCCCTTCCCCATGACATTTTTGAGAGTATGGACTTCTCCTGTGTCACTCCCAGCAAAGGACATGGTGATTGACAGATCATAGAAACAGCATTGATGACATTCGCTGAGACGGGAGTTGGAAGAGGGCATTTGAAGCCAAGGAGAAAGGATTCCAGCTGGCCCCAAAGGATAAGCCCACACCTACTAAATCAGAGACCCTGGAGGGTGGGACCTGGCAATAGGGGTTTCAATAAACCCTCCAGATGATTATGGGGCACATCCAGTTTTGAGAACCACTGACCTAGCACCTTGCTACGGTGATAACATGTTTTTGGCATCTGGGGCCAGTGAACTCTCACATACAAATTTGGCCCTACCTGTGAATTTGGGAGCAGACATGACAAATAGACTTTGTGTGCTACTTTCAGGTAATTGGCAGTGGCTATTGGGAGATCTTTTATGAAGATCTGAGGCTGTGACTGTGCCTGGGGTGAAGAAGTGTCATAATTGATTAGTGCTGTCTGCTGCAGGTGCAGAGTAAGGAGTATTCATGTCCCTTGTATCTGGCATCTGGAATCTGGAGCCATTCCGAATTTACATAGCACAGGATAAAGGTAGAGCATAGGGCTAGCAGTTTGGCCACAGGTTCTGTTTTGACCTTCATGCTCTGGTTTTCCAGGACCCAGCCTCCTTCGACCCAATTTGGGTGTCGTGCCCCTTGACGATGGTGTCTCCATGATTGGGCCTTCAGTACCAGCCACTGGGCCTCCTCCGTACCGACCAGCATGCCTCTTGGTCTTGATCAATGGTCTGCTCTGTCACTGTTTGACCAGACCCCTTGTTCTGAATTGGGACCTTTTCTCTACCCATCCTCAGGTCTTCCCGTGGCTGAGTCAGACCATTTCAGTTTTGCCCTTGGACATTCATAATTTTGGTATTCCCTGAGAAAAACAGACCTTTCCCCCCTTGCTCTCATTTGCAAACTCTTCCTTCCGGCAAGGCCAGCTAATATTCACACACTCTGAGTCCTGGCTGTCTCCACACACTGATCCATGTATCCAAGGAACAGATTTCAGGTGATGGTGATGTAGTTCTGGAATGCAGGTGAGGGTCCGTCGGGTGACGTCCGAAGACCAAAAAAACAATTCTTGAGATGTCTTTGGTGCAAAAAAGGGTGGTTTTATTACAGCTCGGGGCTAGGAAAAGGGAAGTTTCAAAAGGATTCTCATGGTAAAGAAGACTCAGAGGATACTGGAGGCCTTGCCAATGGTCAGGTTGAGGTTATTTTGTCTTCTAGCAACACATAAACATTAAGGTAGTTGGGAGCTTCCTGGAGGAACTTTACACTCTGCCTGCCTCTCAAGTATCTGTCAATGGGCTGCAGGTTATAAGGACACTTAACTGTGTCTACATTTCCTTCTGGAGGCTAGATTATTGATAAAAATGCACTGTTCTTATAAATTACTAAGACATTTGTAAACGGAGGGAGGCTCACGGCTTGTAGAATTGTAACCTCTATAAATCAACTATTTGTTTTTCCTTCCCTTAGCTTTGGGGCAGCCAGAAGTGCCTGAGGAAAGTCATACAGATCCTGCCCGGGGCGGGGGGTGGGGGGGTGTATTGTGAGCGTCAGCTTCGGTTTTGTCCTCCGCTGGCCTCCTTCTGTTCCCTCACCAGTGGCATCAGGACAGACTAAGGCATGGAGGTCAGATTGTAAAAACAGGATTGGGTTCCATGAGGCGACCAGTCTGGCTGGGTTAAGAACCCAGGCCAAGGCATACTGGATTGAGACGTTGGCAAACAGGTAGGAAGATCAGATTGAGGAAGGTCCTCACCCACCCTGGCTCTGGATCGGGGAAGGTAGTGACACAAGAGGCACTGCAGAAGCGCTGACCTCAGGGTTGCAGGGTGACAAGGAGGGGAGGGGCCCACATGGCACTGGTGGTGGGAGTGCAAGGAAGCTGACCTATGAAAGCACTGCCGGAGACACTCCAGATGGGGAATCCACTGAAGGGAATGGCTGATGTCGTGCAGGGGAGAGGGACAGAGGAGAGTCAGAGGTGACCCTGCTTTGAAGCTACGTGGCTAGAATAGCAACGGTCTGGCCCGACAGAAAGGAAGTCCCAGGCGGAAGAACAGAGGTAGGGAGGAAGGTGAGAGTTTGAAGTTAGCCTCAAAATGAGTTTGAGGTGAAGGCACAACACTCCAGGCGGGTTGCTGAGTGGGCAGATGCTGAGCCAGGACCAAAGGTAGGGTGCAGGTGGGGTGAACGGGAATGTGGGTGCTCCCCATCCCAGGAGGCTGGTGAAAAGAGGAGAGTCTGAAAAGGAAGCTTGGGCTCTGAGGGGGTGGAGGAAGGAGAAGGAGGTGGGGAAGGATAGCCCAAGGGCAGAGAAGCCAGGGGGCGGCAGTGGCTCGGATGCCCGTGGACAAGAGAGTGCCCAGGGAGAGGTGGTGCAGATCTCATGAGCGTGCTGGGGGGCTTTATGGACGACACCCCGAGTCCAGAGGACCAATCTATGTCAGGATAGCTATTTGATATCTAAACTGTATCTCCAGGGAAGTCGTTTTGTAGACAGGTTTGCAGGTCACACTTGCTGGACCTGAAAACTTTGTGAGAGAAAGAAGTCATTCTCTATAATCCTTGTGATCTAACCCCCTCTGCTGCTCCCCTTTCAGTCCCCTAACCACGCACACAAACACACTTACCCCTACCTCTTTGGATGAGTGACTCTTCTGAAAGCCAACAAAGCAGTAGAATATAAATTGTTCTACTATTTGCCGTCAACTTATAGGCTCAATTTTTTAAAAGATTTTATTTATTCATTCATGAAAGTCACATAGAGAGAGAGAGAGAGAAGCAGAGATACAAGCAGAGGGAGAAGCAGGCTCCATGCAGGGAGCCCAATGCGGGACTCGATCCCAGGACTCCAGGATCACGCTCTGAGTCAAAGGCAGACGCTCAACCGCGGAGTCACCCAGGCGTCCCCATAGACTCAATTTTTTTAAGGCTAGATGCACAGATTTCTGAGAGAAATCATCTGCCTTATACTGTTGTTCAGGTTGTACACTGCCCAGGTTACTTTATCCATAGGGGTAGCGTTTACACTGTAAGTACCTTTATTTTGATTTTTTTTTCGTATTTTTGTTATGGCTGTGTTGGTTCTAAAGATGAGTGATTTGCATATTTACTATTATAAGTTTCTGGCAGATGGCACTAAACTGGCTTTTTCCAACAACATCGATACACTATGGCAGTTTTCATACCAAGTGGAAGTCGAGTGTGTTGAGGAAGGGACACTCTTTCCTACTTCTTGTGCAGGCACCGTGAGGAGACCTGCAGAGCTCCCACTAGATGAATGAGGGGTCCCTACTTTGGTAAGTAGATCGCCAGCCATCGTCCCTCCGATCATGGACCAGTAGCATGGGCCCGGGTCAATCCATTTCAATTTGACAAGCATTTCTTGAATACCTGTTGTGTGAGAGGACCTCCGTCAGGGCCCCAAGGATGGAAAACACTAGGTTCCATCATCTTCAAGGAACTCAGAATCTAGTTGGCGCACAAGCAGAAGAACAGCGATATGTAGTAACCGTATACCTATAGTGCTGGCCTGGACTCAGCATTTCCAAATCCACTGTTCTGCTCCATCTCACTTTTGCTTCTAATGGAACAACCTTAAATATTAGCCATAATTAATCCATTACTTTAAAGGCTCTTTTATTATTGGGAGCCATTGCTTGATAAACCTAACTATTTCTTCTAAGCAGAAGAAGATAATTTGTTTTATGCCAGTCGTTGAGATCGGAAGTTTTTTAAGGCTTGTGCCCTGGGATGAGCAGCTGTGGACAGAGACACAGGGTCAGGGAGACAGAGAAGGGGGTGGGGGCGGTCTTGAGCTTTTCTCCTGTGCTTCTCAGGGGATGTTTTTAGCTGAAGGCCTGCTTGTTCATCTCCACACTTCTAAGTTCCCTTCAGGGAAGAAGGAGGAGGACTAGGTTACCCGGGCTTATCTGACTGCTGTTTTCTTATAGTTGGGTGTTCTGGAATCCAGTTTGTCCTTCACCAGCCCTCAATTCTTTTTATTTTATTTTTTTTAGAGATTTTATTTATTTATTCATGAGAGACACAGAGGCAGAGGCAGAGGCAGGCTCCCTGTGGGGAACCCCATGTGGGCCTTGATCCCAGGACCCTGGGATCATGCCCTGAGCTGAAGGCAGACGCTCAACCATTGAGCCACCCTGGTGCCCCAGCAGCCCTCCATTCTTAAGAGGAGGACATGGTCAGCCTAGCTCTTATTTCCTTGCTGACCTCAGGTTTGTAGTCTGGTGAGAGGCTACCTAAGTGCATGGCTTCTTGATTCGCTTCTTTTCCACTCTGACCTCATAACTTGCATGCATTTAAGAGAGCATCCCATATGCTCCCCATCTACAGATAAAGAGACAGAAGCCCAGAATGCTGCTCAGGTTCATACTGGGACCTTAACACCAGCAGACAGTAACTTAGGAACAGAATCATACCTTAGTTTACTTTAAAGAGAGGAACAGCAAAATAGAGACGAAGTTCCAGAGGAAGAAGAGAAAAGTGGTGCTGAGGAGCTGACAAAGGACCAGAAATGGCAGGAAAGAAGGCTCGGGTGTCCAACATGCACTTGTATTTCCAAGGCTGTTTGGGGGGTGCCTGGCCCACATGGAATGAGCGCCAGTGTACTGAGAAGTAAGAACCTTGCCGACGCCAGAAACAAGAGAGTGGCAAACACAGCCCTGTCCTCACTGTCTAAATGTTTGTGGGTCTATTTTTAAAATCAAAGACAAAACAGGCAGTTCTTTAACAGTTTGCCCAGCCAAATAAAAGAGCTCATACTGTGAACAGCTAAGATCAGAGTTCAAAGGAATTGCCAACCCTGAGGGCGACTGGAGCCCCCGACCTCCAGGTCAGCAGTGTCTACATTCAGAGAAGGGTTTCAGGGCTCCCCTAAGGATGGAGGGCTTGAGGAAGACTGATGGGACCTGCCCAAACCCTGGGGAGGGGGCCTGGCACGGGCTGGGGAGGTCCTGCAAATCTCATAGGGGTAGAGTCTATGGGAGGCCTCAGAAGCAAAGGAAGACAGGCAGATGTTTTAAATAAAAGAGCAATACGTATAAACGGGAAAATGGAAATGGAAATTTGACCTAAACTTAGAGGTAAATAAAAGAAACGTAGTCTGCCTTTAATGCAGACAATCTAACTTTCCAGCAGATGGAGATGTTACCACGTGAAAGAGAAGTTGGACCAGGTGGGCCCAGCTTTTGCAGAAAAGGATGGTTCACTTCTTAAGTGAGACACAAGACAGGACCCCTGAACATTCGTAGACTCTGATCTTTTAGTACCTAACACTTTTTAAAAGAAAATGTAGGCCTTACCTCGGTCCCTAATTCAGAGGGTAAGCTTTTTACGTAGCCAGAACCTTGGCTGGTTGTTTCCTCCTGGATTTGGGAGCATTTGGCAAAAATCATCTGTTTTCTAAGCTTTGTGTTTGGAAACCACAGGCAGAAAAGGGTTCTGTTTGTCTTCTAATCAACAGTCATTTGCATTACACTACTTGCTACTCAGAAGTCAAGGTTTCGGGTTTTTTTGTTTTGTTTTGTTTTTGTCGTTGTGTCTTTTTTTTATTCCTGGTCCCTGGAGATTCCCTGGCGGCCTTGGGCATAGGGTCAAGTTGTTTTCACAGCTTGCTTGCATTTTATTTGAGGCTTCTGAGGACTTGGGCAGGATGCTTTTATCTGCATTTGAAGAATTGAATAGCTGTGCACTGCAAGCTAGCTGCTAGGCATAACTCATTAACATTAAAAAAACCTGTCCAAGTGGCTATAGAACGGGATCTTTTTGACAGACAATGTTGTCTGGGTGATCTCAGGTATTAGAGAAACATTTTAGATCAGCGGAGGATGCTGTGGTTGGTGATTGTCTCCAAATCAAGGAGGTGGTACCCATGAATCAGGGCTTCTAGATTACATGGCCTTAGGTGTAAAGGGAATAATGTTTTATTTCCCCAGAGTCTTTTTCCTAATGAGATTTTTTTTTTCTTTTTTAAGGAACTCTAAATTCCTTCAAATACATCTTCAGGAAAACCATAATATGTTCTATCTTTCATTTATATTTTAGTCTCAGAATAAATTCCAGGAGGAGGATGAATGGGTCGGTGGGCATGAATTATGTTGCCTGGTATCTGCTTTATTTTCCCAAAAGCGTTGGATCAGTCATACCAAGACACCACCTTGACCTCGAATTTGCTTTATGTGTTATCATTGAAAAAAAGAAGAAGAAAAAAACCCTTTTTTTTTTTTTGTTAATTAGCAGCATATATATATATATATACGTATATAGGCTTAGAAGTAAATATTATGGTCCAGTCAGGGAGTTTCAGGCATGCGGCTCAGAATCCTCCCGGTCAGCACAATTTAGAAGTATCTTGGAGATTTTCTTCCCAGCCCAGAACCTCTTTTCCACATTCCTCTAAGTTCAAGCAAAGGTTACCCTCCGTTGGCCAGGGGGACCTCTTGCTGCCTGCCAGCCAGGGATGTCTGGATCTTCTTTTGATCTTCCTGGGGTTTTTTTTTCCCAACCCAGAGCTATTTAATCTCTCCTGAGAGAGGCAGAGGCATTTGTTATTTGGCCATCAACAGTTAACTGCTTTTGTGGTTTACACACGTACACAGAAGACAAATCAAAACTGCACTCAGGATATCACACATTCTCAGTAAAACCTGAGACTTTCACAAGAACGCACTTTACCTTGTTTCACATAAATCATCCCTTGAATTTGTCCAGAAAGGGGCAATCAATTTGTGTTTTTAACACTCTTGTGGGCTTCTTACATTTCTGCCGCATAGCTGCTTGCTTCACTCCCCCTCACCTTTCCGTGATTCATTCATTTATTTGCTCACCAAACCCGCATGGAGCACCCACTATGTGCCAGGCCCTTTATAGTGGGCAGGGGAATATGGGTGGAGTGGTGAAAATGTATCCGCAGTAATGGGGAACACAGCAACCTTCAGGCTTCAGCCGTGCTTTATTGGTTTTGGGTCAGTAATGTCATCTTCGTTTGCAAAGAACGGCTGATTTTTCCATCTACCAGGATGTGTTCCCTTCCAGAAGGTTTTCTGCTGTTCCTCTATGCCCAGCTTCACATGAAAAGGGGAAGAATAGGAACCAGCCAGCAAGTCTCAGTAGGGCAGAGGGGCCTGCTAGAAGGTCAGCCCCCGTTACTGGAATTTGGCCACCAGTTCTAGTTCTAATTTCATTACAGTGTTGAAGGTTTTATGAATTCTGGCATATTGGCCCCATGTTTTTGAAATTGTGGCAAAATATGCATAATAAAAATTTACCGTCTTAACTCTTTGTAAGGGTGTGCAGTTCAGGAGTGTTACGCACATTCACACCATTGTGCAACCCACCTCCAGAAGTCTTATCATCCTGCAGAGCTGTCCAGCGTTAAAAAGTAGCTCCCCATTTCCCCATCCCCCACCCCCTGGAAATATTACTCTATTTTGGGTCGCTTCTACTTTTTTGGCTATTGTGAGTGATGCTGCCGTGAACATAGGTTTACAAACATCTATTCAAAACCCTGCTTTCATTTCTTTTGGATATATAGCCAGAAGTGGCGTTGCTGGTTCATCTGGTTATTTTATTCTTAATTTTTTGAGGAAGCACCATACTGTTTTCCATAGCAACCGTGCTATTTTACATTCCCACCAGCAGTGTGCAGGTCTTCCAATTTTTCAGTCCTCCCACCTGTCCATTTCTTTCCTTTCCTTTCCTTCCTTCCTTCTTTCTTTCTTTTTTTGATAGTGGCCACCTCTACAGGTATGAGATGGTGGTTCTATTTTTAATAATAAAACAGAAAGAACAACGTATCCTAGGCAATCCCTGCATTTTCAGATAAAAGGATACAAATCAGGAGATGCTAACATTTGCTGCTATACACCTAGTATCAAAAACCAAACAGGATGGGCCCCGTGGAATCTAGGCCAGAGGTTTAAGGGAGATTATGTTACATTTCCTCTCTGTTTATGTTATCTGGTTTGATTTTCATGAGACTATCTGTTTTTGGTGAACTCTTTGTATGGCTTTAACTGGACAAGGAAAGCAGGGTGGGGGGATTAGAGAGGACTTAGAAATATAGGTAGAACTACTGGAAAATTTCCGGATTGCATAGACAAACTATGGAAAGTTTGACTTTCCTTTACCGAGGTCTACAGGGTTGAATCCAATGATGCCTATTGTGTGTCCCTTTGTCTACTCTGTCATATAACCTTCCCCTGACCTCCAGCCCTCTGTACCCACAGGAAAAGACCTAGAATGTCCTTGGTCTAAACCTGTGCTTGCCCATTTGTCAAAGTTTTGCCCTGAGCAGTAGTTTACTCTTTTGGATTATCCAGGGTTTTTTCTTAGAACCTGCTCAGAGTATAGTGGGACAGGGGTAGATAGTAACTTGGATCACCTGGTTGAAAAGATCAAGTCCTTTCATTCCAAATACACTGGGCATTTAAAGAGAATGCTCTCTTTTTCTGGCCTCTCCTCCAACTTTTTTTTAGGTTATTATGAATGGCCAAATCTATCCAAAGAATCAGAGCATCAGGCTCTAGCTACAAAGTCAAGGTGAAGTAGGGAACTGAGGAAAAGAGCCAATAACCCAAAGGTTTACTGGCTATGGTTATAGCTGGAGCACATTCTTTCCAGGTAGACACTTCTGTCCTCATAAGTTTTTCAATGAGACTGAGCATGCTTAATGGTGAGAACTTTTACTGAAGGCCAAGTTCATTCACAGAGACTTGGGTGTGTCAGTGGATGATGGTTGACCCATAGGAGAGTATGGCCCTTCAGAGCATGGGACAATCTCAGAAGAAGGAAGATGAAACCATTTCTCTGTGCAGATCCAGTAATGAAACTTGCAGGTGGCAATTTGCAAGAACCATAGGACAGAAAGTGGAATGATGAGATCCTGAGCAGCATCTCCAAGGTTTGGCTCCCGAGTCCGGAGGTGCCACCAGAAAGCATGGAGCCACTTTCCCTACTCTCCTTCCAGGCATATTTTAGCTTGGCCATGCTTCTATGACAGTTATCGGAGCCAATTTAAAGAACGGGCAACTCAGGGACGCCTGGATGGCTCAGCAGTTGAGCACCTGCCTTCAGCCCAGGGCGTGATCCTGGAGTCCTGGGATCGAGTCCCACATTGGGCTCCCTGCATGGAGCCTGCTTCTCCCTCTGCCTGTGTCTCTGCCTCTCTTTCTGTGTCTCTCATGAATAAATAAATAAAATCTTAAAACAAAAAACAGGCAACTCAGAAGGCCTTTGGAGATGGCCAATCACCAATTAACTACTGGCAAGCAATGGGAATTCTATTAATAAAGGCTTGAGACTGCTGGGGACTGGGGACTACCACCAAGCCCATCTTTTCACTGCCAGGAGTTGCCAAATGTCGATAAAGATAGGTATTTCACTGTCTGCAATTCTTATAAAGCTTCCAAACGCAGACATTCCACTACTTCCCTGGGCATCTAGTTTCAGGGGTGAAGGAAGGAAGTGAACGTTTATTGAGTGCCTGGGCTTTTACAAGCACTCTCTTATGTGATTGTCAGACAAGTCTGCGAGATAAGATCAGAATACTTATTTTAAAAGAGAAGAAAAGCAAGGTTCGTAGACATCAGTCCAAGGACACAAGCTTCTATGGGACAGAACTTGGATTCAGACCCAGTTAAGGACGCTCAGAAACCACGCTCTTTCTTGTACCTGGATGTCCTTTTTAGTCGATTCGAGAATGCCAGGTAGTTGGTCTGAAGGGCTAGCCAGCGTCTTTTCTGCTGCATTCCTCTGAATACAGTTGCATTTTGAAGGTCCTGATGGACCCAAAAGGCCTTGGCTACGGGGCCATAATGCCGACAGCAACAAGTTCTGCAAAACGGCCTTGGGTCTCAGCGAGATTGAAAGGAAGAAGGCTACACCTCATTTAACTCAGTGGCCACCATCCAAATGGTCCCACAGTCAAGAAGTGGGCTGCTTTTCATGCTGCTTCTGTACACAGCCTTTGTGCTTCCTTTTTGTCTTTGCCCATCCTTTCCCCCCAAATATCACAAAACACTGTTTCAGCCCGAGGTTTCAATTAGGTTCTGGCATGATGAGCTCATGCCACGCTTTGTGTGGCCACGGCAAGAACATCCTTCCCAGTGCTTCCTTTGAGAGGGAGTCGGGGCTGCTGAATTCCCTTTTCACGCTTCCACAAGGGAACCTCCGTTTCTCATTTGTCCAAATCCTTGTTTGTCTTCGGAAAGTGAAATGCTTGCATTTGATTGTGATTGGGATGGATTGATGTCTTTGAAAGTCCTGGAATGAAAGCCAAGCTTACTGGGGTGGGGGGGGGGGGATTATCCCCTGCATTCAGTGGAGTTGAATGTGGAGGGCTGCATTCGTTTGGTAAATAGTGGTGGAGGGACCCGCCCTGCCTTTTCCTCCTGCTGGTTGTGCATATTTGGACAGAACGTGTCCTGCCTGTAGAGAGGGCCCAGAAAAAAAAAAAAAGTCTCGTAGCAAATAAGTGAAGCCTGAAAGGGACAAACGAGGCTGGCCAGTGAGTCCCTTCAGGGTCACAGTTTTCATTGTAAGGTAAAAATGATCACGTTTCACACCTGCCATGGAAATCCCGTGGGCCACCATGCAGGAGCAAATTCAGCAAGCCAGCCTGGACGCGAGCCTGGGTTCTGGGCTCTTGTAGAATCTCCAGGAAAAGGCAGAAGTGTAGCTGGTGGAAGCAGCCACTTGCTGGGGTCCTTTGTGTCTGTCCCTGTGTTTGTGCGTGTGCAAATGGCCCCTTCTCTGTCTGGCTTGCTGTTATTTTGTTTGGAAAGCTCCTGGCTGGCTGTGGCCCTGTCTATTCAATCCCCTCTGTACAGAGGCATGTAAATGAGCTTGTTAATTCAACTGACCAATTGATTAGATTCTTTCTTAATGTGCTTAGCGCCATCCTAGGCACCGCAGGGAGGCGTGAAAGAAGCCCCAGTGGGGTCTCTATCTCTGACCTTCAGCAGCCCCCGTGCCTTGCTTAAGTAAGCCTCCTGTTCTTATCTGTAGAGTTAGAAGGGCAGGTGCTTTCCAGAAGGACTCTTCTTCCTCCAAGGTTCTCTGAGTGAAGTCACCAGAGACAGAAAGACATCAAGCCAGCTAGAGAATAAGACCCACTGTGTTTAAGAACACAAAAGAGTTATGTGGAAAATATGTCCTTTGATTGTATCCAGAGTATAGTTGCTAGCAAATAAAAATAAAGAAGGCGGTGTTAAATTCGAAATTCGGATTTACTAATTTACTAATTCGGATTTATACTATTTAGTATAAATAGGTCCCACACAATGTGTGTTGTATATCTGAAAAAATTTTCCACCTCTCCAGGCTGTCTGTCTTACTCTCTGTTGTCTAGCCACACCGACCTCCTTTCTACTCCACCTCCTGCCACGGGCCCTTTGCACAGGCTGGTACCACTGCTTGGGACGGCTTCCTTCTTACACTAATTCTTCCTTTACATTTCAGTTCAGAAGTCACTTCCTTAGCAAAGCTTTTCCTGAAAACCCAGACAAAGTCAGTCTCTCTGTTCCATATTCCCTGGGGGACTCTGGCTCTACTTGCCATAGTCAAAGGTGGGGTTTGTATAGGTATACTAGAAGATCAAGGACATCCTGAAGGAGGTGAACAAAAGAAATAGAGCCACGGAGGTGAGAGGGTCCATGGTGTGTTTCCAGAACAGTAAAAAAGAACGGGGGAGTAGTTAGAGACCCAATTATAGAGAACAGTGTCCTTGAAACCCATCTTAGGTAAGGTGTTCTGAGGACAGTGAAGCACTCAGGACGGCTGCCGTAAGAGCGGTCACACAGTGAAAGCCACTCTTCGGTGGATGTTGTTAAACCCTGATGGGGAAACTGAGCCCGGAGCCCTCCGGAGGCCACGAAGAAGCCTGCTATAGGACAGCATCACGTCCAGCAATCCGTGCTGAGCGCCCTCTGGCTCCCGGGCACAGAGCGTGTGCTGAGCGCGGGCTGTTCACAGAGACTCGGGTGAAGCACAGGCAATGCCCAGCTCACTGGTTTCGGCCAAAAAGTGGAGAAAGATTAGCTGGGCCCCCTTGCAGTTTTCCCCTGAATCCTGAGAATTTGTCGTACTAAAAAAAAATTCTTTCCCTGAAGCCTTCAAAACTTTCTTCCTGCTGAAATCCCGGCAAAAAAATCATGTTTTGCCGTGTGTGCTCTTAAATGTTGAGGAGACAGTTTGTGGTAGGTCTACCGCTTGGTTTTCAGGCACGTGGATTCTTCTACATCTGCCCCCACACTCATGCAGTCGGTTTTTCCGCCTTAGGAACCAGCCCATATTGTGTTCTTATCACTGTGGCTTGTTTTGGCCTGGTGCCACCAGCCTGGAGGACACACGTGTCCACACACACGTACACACGTGCACACAGACACATAAGCGTACATTCACACATGCATATTCACGCACCCAGGTGTATACATCATATACACACACTGACATCGTAGCCACACGACACGCATATGTCCACAGCGTATACACCCGCACGCACATACGTGCACGCGTATTTCACTAAGATGGTAATAGCAGGTGATGGGACTTCCCAGCCTCTTCCCAGGTGAGGGAAGTCCAGCCTCTTCCTCTGGCTGTCACCTGCAGAGCTAGCACCCCTTCCTCGGCCTCTGGGTTTCCCTGGCTTCTGAGACTTCTATTTTCCGTGGCATTTGGTCCGGAGTTCTCTGCCGTGAGTTCCTTCTGAGAGCTCTCAACATCCTTACTTCTTTTTTTTTTTTTTTTTTTAACATCCTTACTTCTTGACAAGAAAAGCCCCCGCCACCTCATTTTTCTGGGGGATATGTATATGTTCCATATATTACTATGTCCGGATCCGCTCCGCTAGACCTTGTGTTTCCCCCACGCTGAAAGAAACCGGTTATGACCTCCTGCTTCTAGCACAGCTGTCAGGCTGCTTTCCTGACAGTTGGCCAAGCTGGCTTTCTACAGACAGAACCCACTTCAAACGTTTATTTTTTATTAAATGTAACATGTTAAGATGTAACACTACGTGTCCCACAGCTTGAAGAGTTTTGAACGGCGTGGTGTTTTTTCCATAATGGGATTTGTTTTCAGTCACTTTTTCCAGCCGTAGATTTACTGTGACATGAGGGAAAAAGGAAACCTTTCAGAAAGAGGTTGGGCAACTGGGACGACGTCGGCCTATCCCATTCCCGTGAGACTCCGCGTCTAGCAACTTGCTCCAAACAGGAAGCTACTGCTGTTCTCTGTTCTACTCTCTGGAAAAGTGCAGGCCACGGTGCTGTGTACGACTCTAGACAAGTGTTCGTGCTTTCCGTGAGAGTGAAGGGCTGTGTGGCCTGGATCTGCCTCTGCAAGCTCACCTCATATCGTCTGCCCTCACCGTCCGCTTCGACGTGGCCTCCGGTGTCCCTTTGCCTTGAGTCCTCATGTCTCCTCCCTGGCCCTTCACGTGGCAAACTGTCCTTCACGGTGAGAGACTCACATTTGTCTGGGTGGATAGCTAGCGAGTGGCTGCCCTCCCCGTGAGGCTAGGGGAGCACTTGGTCTTGCACTTGCACTGGGTCAGGGACTTGGCCTCTTTTTCTTATCGCTCCCTTGACTCTTACTATATAGTACCTGGAATAAGGTAGACTCCCAGTAAATATTTACTGAGGGGGCAAATTCATAAAATGAATGAGTGCTGATTGCCCAGACTGTCTTTTTAGAAATATTTAATTTATTTATTCATGAGACACAGAGACAGAGGCAGCGACATAGGCCGGGGGAGAAGCAGGCTCCTCGTAGGGAGCCCAATGCGGGACTCGATCCCAGGACCCCAGGATCACACCCTGAGCCAAAGGCAGGTGCTCAACCACTGAGCCACCCAGGCATCGCCAAGACTGTCTTATTAACTCGCTTATACCTAGATCCTGGCACAGAGCCTGGCACACAGTAGTTGCCGAATAAGTGGTTTTTTGGGGTGAATGAACGAACATTGCTTCATACGTGGTATCCTGTGAAGCACCATCCTTTACCTCAAGGAAGTAAGTTTCTATTTAGGGACACAATGTGTGCTCAGGTGAGAGAAGCAAGGGTTCAACAGGCGTTGAGAAGAAGAATTCTGTTTCTGGGTCAACCCGCGATGGGAACCCTGCAGGCTCACTGCTTTCTAGTGGTCCTGTAGCCTCTCTGAGCCTCAGGTTCCTTGTCTGTCGAATGGGAAAATAACAAGAGCTGATTCTCTGAGTTGTGAGGAGAGGATGGAGTAAAGCCCATGCTGAATCTCACGCAGTACTTGGCGTGCTAGGAGTACTATGCAATGAGCCCTGTTAGGTATCGTCATTATTCATTTAGGAGGCCCCTCTGTATTTTAAGTGTGGTGAGGTCGTTGATGAACCCAGCGTGACTCACGCAAGGGTGTTCACTCCTCTGAGCTTCAGTTTTCTGCTATGTAAACTGAGGGGTTCGGTGATAGGCTCTTTCTAGGTGTGACGTTCCATTTAGAGTAGAGATAGCTAGATCAGTGGGGCAAGTATGGTCTGGGGAAGCTTCCAGGAGCGGGTGGACTGAGCCACATCTGGAAGGTCAAGTAGAACTGATTTAAGCAGAGAATAGAACGTGAAGTGTACCAACCAAGGGGAATGGGGCATGGGGCATTTGGGGAAGGCTGGAGTGGGGAGGGTCGTCATTTAGGATTTATGGGAAAGGAGTGTAGGTCTCTGACAGGTTCTTAAGAGGGGACCCCCCTCTTTCCTGATGAAGAAAGTTTTGGGAGGTAAATGTAGCTTAAGCCGGATGAATGGGGAAAAGGTAGGAAGCTGGAATCCGGAAACCCAGCCAGGGGACCCTGTAACCTCCTGGCACAGGCTCATGAGGGCCTGGGCTGGGGTTTAACAGGAGAAGTGAATGAGAAGAGAAGAATCCAGAATGAATGAAAGACACGGCCTGGCGGCAGAGCAGATGGAGGGCGTAAGAGAGATTTTTTTTTTTTAATTGGAGTTCGATTTGCCAACATACAGCATAACACCCAGTGCTCATCCCATCAAGTGCCCCTCTCAGTGCCCGTCACCCAGTCACCCCCACCCCCCTCCCACCTCCCTTTCCACCACCCCTTGTTCGTTTCCCAGAGTAAGAGGGATTTCTTGAATGCTTGCTGCACTGACAGGAATGTGTCCTGTCCTGAAGAAAGTCATGTTGTGCCCTAGAAAGGCACATCCGTGGCGTGGCTGTCAACCCAGAAGAAGACCTGGCGTCTGGCAGCAGAGGGTGAGACCGTCCTCCATGGAAGCTAGGAGCCATGGGGAGGAGGGAAGCGCTAGGAAGGTCTCTACCCACAGTGCTTCTGAAACCAAATGTGTGAGTTTTCCACACCAAGCAATTCTCCAGTTCTCTGCAGACACCAACCAGGTGTCCTACAATTTAATTCACTTCTGCTACCAATCACCCAGAGTTAGTGTAGACCTTCCAGGTTAGAGGCTGTCCCCCAAGCCCGTCCCCCACTTCAGATATCATTTGCAGGTACTGTGTCACCAGGTTACTCCTGTCCAACTTGGCTCCAAGTAGAGGTTCCCATGACCCCCTCGTCAGGTTTGAGAACTTCCTAGAATGGCTCAGAGAAGTCAGGAAAAACTGTCTCCTTTCTGTTGCCAGTTTATTATAAAAGGTAGAACTCAGGAACAGCCAGTTGTAAGAAATGCATAGGGCAGGGTATGAGGGGAGGAGCGCGGAGCCTCCACGGCCTCCGTCGGGCATGCCGCCCTCCCAGCACTGGGTACGCTCGCCAATCCAGAAGTTTTCTAAACCCTGTCACTTAGAGTTTTTTATGGAGGTTCCATTACATAAGCATGAATGATTAAATCATTGGCTATCGGTCATTACCCAGTTTCCAGCCCCTGCCTTTCTCCCTGGAGGTCAGAGTGGAGCTGTAGTTCCAACCCTCTAAACACTCTTTGGTCCTTCAGCTCCCATCCTGCAGTTATTGGGGCCCAACCAACAGTCAGTCATGAACATAAGCTCAGGGATGGTTGAAAGGGGCGTATTGTGAATAACGAACTCCCCCCCCCCCCATCACTCAGGGAATCACAAGGGGTTTAGAAGTTCTGTGCCAGGAACTGAGGACCAAAACCAAATACATTTCTCATTCTATCACAATATTAGGGCAGGAATAGAAGGAGGGGTCGACAGCCAGAGCTGGTGTCCAGTCCCAGGGCACATCTGTCCAAGGACCTGGGCAGGTTAGGGGCGCAGCCTTAGAATCCACATAGAAATTGAGGCTACTTTCTGGAGCCACGGGAATGAGGCAGGAAACAGGCTTCCTTTAGCACTGCCCTGGGGAGACACAAAGTCCTGAGATACCCAAGAGATGCAGGGATGCTCAAGCTAGCTAGGGAGGTAACTTGGCTTCCAGTAGGTTACTTTGGGGTGAGTGGTGCCAAGCTGTAACCCCTTGGCAGGACAGCAGTGGGAAGCCCTGTTGGGAATACATGTGGCTCCAGCACAGAGTGGGAGGATGGTGGTGCCGTGGGACCAGCGCCTTGGTGTCCCACAGCCCCAGGCTCAAAGCCAAGCTCCACCACCTACCACCTTTGCCTTGGGAGCAAGTCACTAAGCTTGCCTGAGCCTCCATGTCCTCGTCCTCCATAGGTGAGGACCTGCTGGGTTAATATCTGTGATGGAGCTGACATGTAGTAGGTGCTCAATAAACGGTAGACATATAAAAACTGTAAAAGGGGGGCACCTGGGTTGCTCAGTGGTTAAGTGTCTGCCTTTGGCTCACGTTGTGACCCCAGGGTCCAGGGATCGAGTCCCTCATCAGGCTCCCTGCAGGGAGCCTGCTTCTCCCTCTGCCTGTGTCTCTGCCTCTCTGTGTGTCTCTCATGAAAAAATAAATAAGATCTTTAAAAAAATAGAATAGTAAATAAAAACTGTAAAAGATAGGAATAGGTTAGGCAGCCAAATCCAAATGCAGATGCTAAGGAAAGAGAAGCTCCTTTTCCCTCTCCGCCCTTTGCATGACCCGGGCTACACCTGACAGCTCAGAAGGGGGACTTCCTCTTTGCAAGCCTCATGGCTGCAGTCGTGACTGGCCGGCTTACATGCATAGAGCTGTAAAGTTTTACTTAGCCGACCATACATCATTTTTTTCATGGCGACTTTGACAATTCGTTCCCAAGGTGTCAGGTAGTGGTATGGTTAGGCCAGGTCTCCTTTCTCCATCCTGGTTCAATAGTTTCAGTTAGAACAGTGATTCTCAAAGTGTGGTTCCTGGACCAGAGGAAAGGCATCGCCTGGGAACCTGTTAGAATGCAGAATCTGGGGGCTGTACCCCAGACCTAATAAATCAGAAACCGTAGGCATGGAGGCAGTCCATCAATCTGTGCTTTGACAAGACCTCCAGGTGACTCTGAACACACTAGCGTTTGAGAACCACTGGCTTCGAGTGTTGCAGACTAGAACTATGTTCAAGTGTGAGTGATGACGCTAAGAGGGATTTACCACCTGTGGAACATCGAGCCAATAATTTTTCAGAATTTCCAAAAGACATTTCTGTTCACTGTAAATAATCTAGATCTCCAAGCCTATTAAGACTGTCGGTTAAAAAAAAAAAAAAAAAAAAAAAGACTTGGTTAAATGGTTAAATAAGATTGAGAGGGGCACTGCATGTGAACTTCTGAAGTTTAAATTTTTTAAAAAAGATTTTATTTATTTCTTCTTGAGAGAAACACACACAGAGAGACAGAAAGACAGACAGACACAGGCAGAGGGAGAAGCAGGCTCCATGCAAGGAGCCTGATGTGGGACTCGATCCCAGGACTCCGGGATCACGCCCTGAGCTGAAGACAACCAGGCAACCGCTGAGCCACCCAGGTGTCCCTGCAGTTTAAATTCTCTAGTAGTCACAAGTGTGGGATTGAAGGGTAGGGATGTTAGCAGTTGATAGGCTGCATGTTTTTGCATTTAAGTTTTAATCACAGACCGCTCCCCCAAACAATTTCCTTTTTGGAATAGGAAAAGCTAAGAATGCCGCAGTCTCGTCCCTCTTCTCTTCTGACTTTTTTCAGCACAGTTTTCTAATTCCAGAGAAGAGTCTGAGCTCTTAGAGGCATGCTCCTCATCTTATTTTCCATAACTTTGTCCTGGAAAATGCAGTCTGGGGGGAAGGCTGTTTTAAAGAGTAATCATCCCGGTCAAGTCCAGAATGCGGAGTTCAAGGGCAGACAGATGCTTTGTCATACGCGGGAGGGGTACCGCATGGACAATGCAGTTGGCAGAGGTCGAGCCTGGCTTGGCTGTCCCTGGAATATTCACATCCCCCCCTCCCCACTGCCCCACCAGGCGCTGCAAACTCTGTCCCCCTGCCCCAGCTTTGAGCCAACCCCTTCTCCTTGATGTAAACCCTAAACCCTGCCCATACACTTAAGACTTTGCTCCACGTGTTTCTAATTCGTTTACACTTCACTCATCAGCATGTGTTGGGTGAGCACCCCGCCACGTCCAGGCTTTATGAGCTGCATTTACGAGGCTGCTTTTCTTGAACAGGGATATCATATATTCCACCAAAAAAAAAAAAAAAAAAAACGGAACTCGAGCCTGGGAAATTAAGATTTCGGTGCTAAACTTGGAGTGAACTTGTGAAGTTTGAATGGACCTGAAACTCAGCACAGATGTTACCCATTCTCTAAGAATAGCCTTGGGTATTTAGGCACAGAATTTCTCCACTTTTCTTCCATGCAATTTTCTCCCTGCTTCCACGAGGATGGGAGAATGTGCAGATACGGGAAAGGTGTGAACCTTGCTTCCCGACACTCTTGCTTCCCAGCTAACGCAAACCTAACGAAGCTAGCTCAAGGCCAGTCTCCACACCATCGCAACGTTTTTCTTTCCTAGAGAACAGCAGTTGGGTTTGCTGTCCCACTTCTGCAGAGTTCCTGAAAAGACAGCAGGGCGGCTGACAGTTTCGTGTTAATTTTGAACATAGATGGGAGGGAGCCTTCCATTGACAGAAAGTGTGCCGATGGATTCCGTTTCTGGAAACTTAAATTGTTGAACTTGAGTGTTTGACGTTCTTTTTATTTTTTATTTTACTTTTTTTAAGATTTTATTTATTTATTTATTTAGAGACACAGAAAGAAAGGCCAAGACACAGGCAGAGGGAGAAGCAGACTCCCTGCAGGGACCCTGATGTGGGACTCGATCCCAGGACCCCGGGACCATGACCTGAGCCACCTAGGCATCCCTTGACATTCTTTTCAAAATTAACTTTAAAAATTTCTTAAAAATTAAAATTAAAATCAAACTTAAAAAATAAAATAAAAATAAAATAAAATAAATTAACTTTAATCATTTAATCCCAGATATGCAGGGCATATATTTTATAGAAACAAATATGTCAAAAAAAAAGAAATATGTCCACAATTTTTGCCCCTCCTCCATTATTTCTTACCGCCCCCCCCCAACTATTTTAGCTGTTCTTTTGATTTACCCTCATATCTGTAGGTACTGCTTACATTACTTCTGAATTTTTCAGTCCCAGGTGTGTTCTGTTGAACATGAGGATGGAGCCCACTTTCACCATCCTCTCCTTCCGCCTCAGCACACATGCACACTCCCATCCCACCCTCTCTTTGTGTAATTATGTTTTAGCTTTGGTTTGATTGGTAACCACTGCTTTCAGGACAACCGTGTGCATGCTTTTCACAGCTGAGCCATATGGTGGACTAGCTTAGGTCAGGTCTCCAGGATGCCGAGCCTAAGGCAGAGATTCATGTCCAGTGTGTACTGGTGAGTGATCCTGGAAGAAGACCTGTGAGGGTGTGAGATGCAGAGTGGGATGGCTCTGAGCTGGGCTAGCTTGCAGAGTTACTCAAAACTGAGACCCACTCAGTCTTTGTGTGATCACAGGGACCAGTTGTTGGGGGGTCCCTGGGAGGGGGCTTAACCTTGCAATGAGGTGGCTCCCTTAGGCTGAGAGCAAGTTCCAGAAAGATACAGCCGTGAGCTCCCAGCAGGCGGCGCCTCCAGCTGCTGGGGGCAGGGAATGGGGGGTTTGACCAGGATTGGGGGCTGTTGGTGGGTAATCTGGGCTTCACACTGCAGCATCCATCCATGTGCTGGGATTACTTTTCTCTTCCTGAAATCCTTGTTTTCTTTGTGGTTAATAAATACCTCTTTCTTTTTCGTTTGTCTGCTTTTCTATGTACCTCACACTAACGTAACCTCAAGCACTTCTGAATTGTGTAAATCTTCTATCAATCACTTCATATCTTGATATTGTAAAATATCAATATCTTAAAGTTGATTGTATGTTTTATCCATTTCACCTTCTCCTTCCCTGCCTCTTTTTTTTTTTTTTTTTTAAGTAGTGTGGAGGCTAACACAGGGCTTGAACTCACAACCCTGAGATGAAGACCTGAGCTGAGATCAAGAGTCAGACACTCTACTGACTGAGCCACCCAGCCACCCCTCTCCGTAATCCTTCTGACCTGCTCTAGTCCTGGCTTAGTGCACATTTGTCTCACCAAGGCTCCCTTTCACCCTGGTCTTCAGAATTCCCTCTTGCTTCTCTCTTGAGTTAGATCTTTTATTTCCTGGATCCCACACCTTCTAGAAGGATCCACACCTTCTTTGGTTCTTTCATTGTGGTACAATGTGTTCTCTAGGAAGTGTATGTCAGAGGTAAATTGTACAAGAACTGAATTTCTGAAAATGTCTTTATTTTTCTCAAAGGTTGATAATTTGACTAGATATAGAATTCTTGTGATTGATATAAAATTCTAGAAAGGACTTTCATTCAAAAATTACAAGCCATTGCTCAATTATCTTCTAGCTTTCAAAGTTGCTGTTGAGAAATGCAATACCATTTTGTTTTTTTTTTTTCCCTCTTTGGTAGTCTGTGTTTTCTTTGTCCCAAGTGTCTTAAAGTTTCACAGCCATGTGCCTTGGTCTTGTTATCATCCCTTCATTAGGAGACACTTCTTATGTTGCTACAGGTCTTGCAGACTATGCCAAGAATGCAAGGCTTTACCCTCCCTAAAACCAGGTCCCTTCCCAAGGTCGCATTTGCAAGGAGCAACCTTGAAGGATGAGATACAGCTTCACCCAGGACAAAGAGCAGGGCTCCTATTGCTTCCCCATAAATGCAGCAGATTCCTCAAGCCAAGTGTCCCTTACCTCATCCAGGCCCTGGTGCATTGCCTCTGTGAGACTTGAAGGCAAGGGGAATTGGTATAAACATACTGATGCTCATGCTGCTGGTTCTTCCAAGAGCAATAAAGTCCTTTCTCTCTGACTCAGGAGTCTTGTATCCTCTGTCTATAACCAAGAAACAGTCAGGCTAACTTATTAATTATAAGTAGGGTAAAATCAAATCTTACCCCTAACATCATTATTGTCCTGGGCACTTGGTAAACTCTGGAGACAGAAATTTTCTTGATGATTTATTATTTATTTATTTGATGATTTCCTGGAGATCTAGGAAGCTAACTGCTGCTGCTGTTGCTGCTGCTGCTTTAAAAAAAAAAAAAAAACTTTATTGAGATAAAATTCATATACTGTAAAAGCCACCAATTTAAATACTACAGTTTAGTGTTTATTAGTGTATTTTGAGAATTCTGCAACCATTACCACTAAATAATTTCAGTGTGAACCTCAAGAAGAAAGTCCATACCCATTGACATTCACTCTACATTCTCTCCTCTGGCAACTGCTAATCTACTTTCTACCTCTATAGATGTGCCTATTCTGAGCATTTCATATAAATGTAGACAATGGGTGACTTTTTGTGACTGGCTTCCTTCACTTAGTACAACATTTTCAAGATTCATACATGTCAGAGTACATATCAGTACTTCTCTCTTTTCTGTTGTCGAATAATGTATTGATACACCATATTTTGTTTATTCATTCATCAGCTGAGGGACATTTAGATTGATTCCACTTCCTAGCTATTGTGAATAATACTGTTATGAATATTCGTGTACAGGTTTTTTGAAGTATGCTTTCATTTCTCATAGGTATATACCTAAAGTGGAATTGCTGGGTCATATGGGAACACTAAAATTCTGAGGAATCGTCAAATGTATTCCAAAGAAACTCTTCCATTTTAGAATCCTATGAGCATTGTACAAAGGTTCTGATTTCTCTACGTCTCTTCTTATTGTCTTTTTAGTTTAAGCCATCTTAATATGTGTGAAGTGCTGTCTCATCATGGTTTTGATTTATTTCCTAAATGACAAATAATATTGAGCATCTTTTCCTGTGCTTAATAGCCATTTATATATTTCCCATGGAGAGCTGCCTATTCAAAATCTTTGCCCATTTTTTAAATTGAATTATCTTTTCACTGTTGAGTTATAAAAGTTCTTTAGAGATACAGGTGTCTTATCTGATACATGATCTGCAAAAATTTTGTTCTGTTCCTTAGGTTGTAATTTCATTTTCTCAGTGGAGTTCCATGATGAAGCCCAGTTCATCTATTTTTTTTCTTTGTTACTTGTGCTTTTGATATCGTATTATTTAAGAAACCATTGATGAAATCACTATCATAAAGACTTATGCCTATGTTTCTCCTAAGGATTTTATAGTTTTAGCTCTTACATTTAGGTTGATGTTCCCTTTTGAGTTAATTTTCATATATGGTGCGAAGTAGGGGTCCAGCTTTATTCTTTTGCATGCAGATATGCAAAGTTGTCCCAACATTATTTATTGCAAAGACTATTCTCCCGTTGAATTGTCTTGGCACTCTTGTCAAAAATCAATTACCATATATATAAAGGTTCATTCCTGGATTCTCAATTCTATCTTGTCCAATCTATATGTCAGGCCTTATGATATCAAACTGTCTTTATTGCTGTACTTTTGTAGTAAATTTCAAAATCAGGAAGTATGAGTGCTCCAACTTTCTTTTTGCAAGGTTATTTTGGCTGTTGGTTCCTTGCATTTCCATATCAGTTTTAGGGACAGCTTGTTAATCTCTGCAAAAAAGACAGCTGGTATATTGATTGGTATTGTGTTGAATCTATAGATCAATTTGGGGAATATTGACATCTTAATATTAAGTCTTTTGATTCATGAACATGGGTTGTCTTTCTATTTATTTGGGTCTTCTTAATTTCATTCAAAAATATTTTGTAGTTTTCCATATATAAATCTTAAACTTCCTGTGTTAAATTTATTCCTAAATATTTTATTCTTTTTGATGCTATTGTAAATAGAATTATTTTCTTAATTTCACATTCACCTTGTTTATTGATAGTGTATAGAAATAGTTGATTTTTGCATATTGATCTTATATCCTGTAACCTCGATTAACTTTTTATTAGTTCAAATAGATTTTTTTGGCATATTAAAAAATTTTTTTATATACAAGATCAGGTCATCTGTGAATACAGATAGTTTTACTTATCCTATAAGTATATAGGTGGAATGTTCTATAGACAGCTATTAGGTCTAGTTGGTTTATAATGCTGTTCAAGTCTTCTGTTTCCTTGCTGATCTGTCTAGTTGTTCTGTTCGTTATTGAAAGTGTGGTGTCAACATTTCAAACTATTTTTGTTGAATTGCCTATTTCTCCTTTCAATTCTTTCAGTTTTAGCTTCATGGATTTTGGGGCTCTGATGTTGTCTTCCTAATGGATTGACTCTTTTGTCATTATAAAATGCTATTTTTAAAAACGATTGTATTTATTTATTCATGAGAGACACAGAGAAGAGGCAGAGACATAGGCAGAGGGAGAAGCAGGCTCCCTGCAGGGAGCCTGATGCAGGACTTTATCCCAGGACCCCGGAATCACGACCTGAGCCAAAGGAATATGCTCAATCACTGAGCCACACAGGTGCCCCTAAAACGCTATTATTTGTCTCTAGTAACAATTTTTATCTTAAAGTCTATTTGGTCTGATATTAGTATAGCCACTCCAGCTGTCTTTTGACAGTGTTCTCATTGATTTTTATGAAAGACTCAATTTTCAGAGGCTTTGAGCTAACCATTCTGGAAAGTGGAATCCCTAACTACTTCTTAACCACCTGTACAGATGAGTTTTCTGTGTTTAGGCCTACTTTCTGCCCTATGTAAAGTTATTTCTTGGAGATGCAACAATATTAGGTAACTTGCTTTAATTCCTGCTTAGGATCAGTTTTCTTGGGTCTGCTATGTCATTTGCATGGGTCCTTTTGCTTCCAAAATTCTGTAACTGTTAACTCCTTCTCTATTTCTTCATCCTTTTTCACTAAAAAATGTCTTTACTCTTGGGGTGCCTGAGTGGCTCAGGTGGTTATGCATCTGTCTTCAGCTCAGGTCATGATCTCAGGGTCCTGGGATTGAGCCCTGCATGGCTCAGCCCTCCCCCTACTCAGCAGGGAGTCTGTTTCTCCCTCTCCCTCTGCCCCTCCCCCTGCTCATATTCTCTCTTAAATAAATAAATAAAATATATTTAAAAAAATAAAAATCTCTTTGACTCTTATATCAGTGGGTTTTCCAAGGCAACACAGTTCAGTGAGTGATTTAAATATTTAACCTATTATTTGAGGGTAGCTTTAGCTGTTAGCTGCTTTAGTCTAAGTAACCTGAATTTTCTTGTGTAATTTGCAGCATTTTTGTTTGTTTGTTTAATGATAAGAGAACTTTTTTTAATATCAGGGATCCTGATACCTGGCAAAATTACTAATTACAGATAGTACTCATATTACCTTTGAAATTTAGGTGTGGAATTTGAATATCTTTGATTCACAGTAAGAATAGCCAGCTGCTTCCAAGGCTTCGCACTACTTGATTTTCCTTATAGCAGTGGCTCCCAAACTTGAATGTGCACCAGAATCACCCTGAGGGCTTGTTAATATACCACTTGCCAGAGTTTCTGATGTAGGAGCTGGAGATAAGGCTCCAGAATTTGCATTTTCAACAAGTTCCCAGGTGATGCTATACTTCTGGTCCTGGGACATACTGAGAATCACCCCCTCAAGTGTGTGGAATAGAAAAGTGTTCCCTTTCGGGTGGGGAGGACATTTAGGGATTAGATGAGAACAGAGAGGAAGAGCACTAAGAGAATCAGGGGAAGAACGATGTGCCCACTTTGCTCCCAGCCCATTGCTCCTTGCTCATGACCACTCTTCTGTTTTCCTCCTCTCTCTGCACTGATAAAACCGTGATAAAATCTGCTTATAGAGGCTCTTGGCATGAGAATTGTATCCATGGGGGAAAAAAAGGAAGAAAGTGATTAACCATGAAAAACCTTAATCTGAAGTCCTGCAAATATATTTTTATGTGGAATTTGGAAGTGGCTGGGAAGTGTATGCAGGGCCAAGAAAAGTCAGTCCTTATGTACTTTGGTGAGATGCACCAGGTTGAGTATTCCACCTAAGGCAGCAGGATTCTAGGCAATTCTGTGAGGCAATCCCCTTGTCTGCAGGTTTCACTTCTTTGCTAGAGCCTCCTTTTTCCTTCTTGCAAGTCTAAGAAGGCAGGGACACTGTCAACCACATCGGCAGAGGGCCAGACCTAGTGGCTGGTTTGGACCACAGATAGGAGGAGCCCAGACTGGAGGCCAGGCCTCTAGGTTGTTTCCGTGTAGCTGTTCAGAGATTCTTTCATCATTGTCTCACATTCAGCCATGCTTTTTGTCCTCAGAATGTTCTTCTGTAATATGGTTGCGAATATTGAGAAATAAGTGTGGCTGCCAATGATAGTATCCCAATGGCTAGAAGAGTTGGGAGAAAGCCAAGAGAAGTGAGAACTCAAAACCCTGGCCTCATATGAGGCTGCCTTTCAGACACTTTTATTACTTAAAATGCAATGCACCTGGTAGTTCCTGCTGTCAACTCAGAAAGTGAGGAGCTGGGAAGGAGGAAGCAGGGTCTGGGTAGATAGATGACCTGAGAAAGCAAGCTTTGGAGACTTGTTTACCTCTAACTTGCACCTTCTTTCTTAGGCCTGTTGTGGTGTTGTGTTTTTAATCTACAAAATGATGGCTTGGTTTTAGATAATTCCCAAAGGTGCTTCCATCTTTGATATTCTTTGATTTTCCCAAGATCACCTCTTACATCTTTTGGGCAGCCAGGGTAAGAAACCCTGTCTCTTGACTCCAAAGATAGAGCTCAGAGTACATAGAAGATTCAGTGTTCCCTAAACCATGTGGTCCCAGAGGCTCCCAGAGGTTATTTCCTGTTAGCAGTTTTCAGTGGCTTTGGAGAGAAGTTCATTGCTATGACAGTGAGGCAGCCACACTGGGGAAAATATGATGTATTGTATTGTGTAGGAAAAAGTCAGTGTTATCCAATCCAGTAATCAGATTTTCAGACAAAGGCATGACCCTGGAGCATGCTGTCTATGGCTGAGCATAGCATTAGTCTTGTCTCCAAAAACAGTTAAAAAAACCATTGTGTACTTGGCTTGTCTGTCTGTTTTGGATATGGAAATAGGTCTCGCCTGAAAAATTTTCTAATTCTTATTTTGAAGGCAGCTACATTGAAGATATTGATTGTAGCAGTAATTAATTTAGCATTTGTTATGAAGCATTGACTGTGTGCCAGGCTCTGGGTAAAGTAACAGGAATATAGAGAAAAACTCTATAGGGGAGTACTGGTCAGGGGAGAGGAGAGAAAGGCAAAAAAAAAAGCCCATATTTATTTATTCCTTCCTTCCTTCCTTTATTCCTCAGGGATTGTTGGAGCATTTGTTAGGTCCCCACCTCTGTACTGTGCTGGGGATACAAAAGTGAATGCAACAGACACATCCTTGTGGTCCCCCAAGACTACGCTTCAGCAAGGTTTACCTTATCATGGAGGGGGCCAGATCAGATGGATGGGTGTATAGGCAAGATCGGGATCCATGGAGGGCTTCCCAGAGGAGGTGACCTGGGAACTAATGCCAAGTAGAAACAGATACTAGCCAAGTGAGGCAAAGGCAGAAGGAACAGTTAAGTAATGGCTGGACAGAGGAAGTGCTTAGTTGGGTACAGACCAAGGATTTAAGGAGGAATAGTAGGAACCAAGAAAACAAAGGTAGGCAAGGTGAGGCTCTGTTTTATCTCTTGCTAAGGACTTTAGACTTCCACCTAAGGTGATGGGGAGACGACTTAAATATTGCATAGTGGAGGAATTATTACAGGAAACTCCAGCTGTTTAACAGAGCATAAAAGTGATATAACTGCATAAATAGTAAAACAAAAATTTTACAGCAGAACATAAAAATTGTGGGCTCACTGTGGTTGCTGATAAGTGAGATATAATCGTGATTATATTAAAGCATGGGAGGATTTCTAAAAGGAGAGTCTATTATTTGCGTTGGGAGATTCTTTAAGAATCCCTTTATGATAACTGCTTAACATCGGATCTCTGCTGCATGCCAGTAGATCAAGACCCAATCCCATCCCTCAACCATCAGATATTGGGAGATGTCATAACGTCAATGCAGATTTAAGAAATGTGTGATTATGGGGCGCCTGGGCGGCTCAGTCAGTTAAGCGTCTGCCTTCGGCTCAGGTCTATGATCTCAGGGTCCTGGGATCAAGTCCTGCATTGGGCTCTCCGCTCGGCAGGAAGTCGACTCCTCCCTCTCCCTCTGCCCCTCCCCTCCTCATGCTCTCTCCCTCAGATAAAAAAGTAAAATCTTAAGGAAAAGAAGTGTGTAAATATGAAACATCTAGCATAGACAAATCCAAAAACAGGAAAGGGACTGATGGTTGCCAAGATCTGGGAGGAGTGGCAGTGAACAGGTCCAGGGGTTCTTTCTGGGATGATAAAAATGTTCTGGAATTAGTGGTGATGGCTGTACAACACTGGGAATATACTAAAAACTGCTGAGTTGTACACTTTGGTTAAAATGGTTCTTTTTATGTTACGCGAATTTTAGCTCGGTAAGGAATACCGGAAGAAAAAAAAAAGATGTTTTTTGTTTTGTTTTTGATAGTGAAGGGCAATCGGAAGTGTGAGCTGAACTGCCAAGCAATGGGCTACCGCTTCTACGTTCGGCAAGCTGAGAAGGTCATTGACGGCACCCCCTGTGACCAGAATGGCACGGCCATCTGTGTGTCTGGGCAGTGCAAGGTAAGTGCCCGGACCGGGTGTCTGCAGCTCATTCTCTGGGTGTTTGTTCTGGAAATGTCGACTCCGTTGTGTTTTGCCAGGCTGCCCCATCACCTCCCCACAGCCCACGGAGGTGCTGGACCATAGGCCCCAGGAGAAGTAGGCTAAAGCAGGGCCGCCTGGTTCTCTCTGGGTTTTTGATCTTAGGACATCACCACGGCTCAGTCTAGCTTTTCAAGTATTAAGTGATGTGTATTTCCACCACATGCATCAAAAGGGACCCAGCGATCCTTCCTCACCCCTGAAGTGGAGGTTATGGAAAAGGCCCTGCCAGGCCGGAAAACTGGTGGCATCACGAGGGTGGCATTTTAAGGACCGCGTGTATTTTATCTTGCCTCCCAGCAGATGGATCAGGCTTCCAAGTGAAAGGGGTCTAGTGCCTTTTAGAGCAGAGTTATACCTGAAACAGGATATTTTCAGCCTCTCTGGACTTGAGAAGTCTGTTCCAGGAACTCCCTGCCCCACATTCTGCAAACACTTGGGGCTTGAGAGCATCCTTGTAGGGTGCTAACCTGTGACATAAAGAACCACCTGGTTAGAAATAGGCACCCTAGATGAGATGGCACAGGTCCCGTAGCCATATTGATTTGGGCCTGGACTGCCACCCTTCTTGCATCTGTAAACTTCATGACTCTTTGGAGCCCAGACCAAAACACCACCGTAATTACCGCTCCATAGCTGGCAGGCTTGATTTGCATCAGAGGAAGAGCTCTTTGGTTCCCGTAATACCTTAGCTGTCCTTGTTTAGTAGAAGAGCTACTGAGGTGTCATTTATAAGCACCGCCTTCTCCAACCAGACTTTTTTTTTTAAATGAGATTTCAAATAGGATGCAAAATGACTTATTCAAGCAGAACAGATGTTTTCAGATTTTCAATGAAAGCTAAAGGAACAGCTGTCATCTGATATCTGAGGAGTGTGAGGGGTCTCTGGAAGAGCAAAACCCAAGGGAAGTAGGATGAGGTGTGGAAGAGGCAGTGATGGGAAGTACAGCAGTAGCTCAGACCAGCGACTGGCCTCCCATTTTCTACCACGGAGTTCCACATGCCCTCTCTGTGGCTCGCTGACCCCAGATTATACCCAAGAGGGTTCTGTTACAGGTTTTGATCTCCAGTTCACCTGGTCTCTCTGTTTCTGAATATGACTGAGCCTGAAATGGTGGGCCTTGCAGCAACCTAGCTTTGTCTTTCAGGCCGAGTCAGAGCTGCTTCATTTCCCAAATACAGGTGCACACTGCCAGGAGGTGGTGTAGTGTAATGGTTAAAAACATACCCTTGGAAGTCAGACCTTCTGGATTCGAATCCTGCCTTTCCACCCTGTGATTTACTGCGTGATCTCATGCAGGTTACATAAGGCTCTTGTGCTTCTCGAATATGAGGAGGGTGGTGCCTACGTCCTGGTCTGGCATGTAAGCATGCTGACATCTGTTAGCATCAATACATTGTTTACGTCCACACACGTCCTGTCATATTTGAGTTTCCTATGCAAAAGCCTCTTCTTTGTTTATCTGCTTGTTGGTAGATTACAGATTTGTGAGACTCGCATTGTCTTTTGTGAGATCACTATAGGTTGAATTGCCAGGGGATTGCAGATTCTAATTGGGCAGGTCTGGGAAGGGCCTGAGAATCTGCTTTTCCAGCAGGCTCCCATGTGATGCTGATGCCGCTGGTCCACAAGTAGCAAAGTTTTAAAGGACGCTTTGATGAAAATACAGTTAGCCCAGTCTCAGAAGTGTAAATGTAGAGTGGTATAATGACTTGGAAGGAAGAGGAAATGTGGTCTCTTCCCACTGGAGGAGCATGTTTTCCTAGTGTTGCATTAAATGTCTGGGACTCTATGATATGAAGGAAAAACAAACACTTATAAGGACATGGGTATGGATTCTAACCAATCGTCGAAAACCAGTCAGACCGTAGGATGGCACAGTTTGCAGATGATAATTGCTAAACGATCGGGACAGACATTCCCCAGGATGTGAGTAGATTAATAGGAATTTGATGTTACAAGGACCGCTTTGATATTGCTCCATGTTTGTTGTCTGTGCACTTGTCTGACATTTCCTCCAACGAAGTTGTTTGGAATCGCTGACTCTCCCGTCCTCTTTACAACCTCAGTTTAAAATAATCAGAAGTACATTTGCTTCCCAGGCTGAAGTTCTGTTTACTTTGCAACTTTCAAAGGGTACAGTGGCCTTTTCTGAATATTTGATTGGAAGCCCAGAATTCAAATTGATATCTCCGCCTCGCTGACTTGCGGCTGCGAGAGCTGTCACTCGCAGACATGAGCGTCTGCATCTGAAATAGCTCCAGAAAGCCTCTGCTGGCCACACAAAGTTGAAATGCCAGCCCAGGTCTGCAACAAAAGTTAATGAGAGGCGACGAGCATTAAATGAGAATACAAGCTCAGCCCACGAAAGGGTAGTGAAGAGAGGAGAGTGTCGTCCCCCTTGACACCAAGCCAGAGAAAGGCCCCAGGCCCACCCGGTGCAAGCTGGAATGTTCTGTTCCTCTGCTGGCAGAGGGCTCTCTGGCCAGCTTGTGTTTACCCTGTTGCTGGAACTCCTTTATGCTTCAGATCCAAGAGTTGGAAGATGGCAAGAGGAATGCAGACATCCCAGGACTGGCTTGGTGCAGGGCTGGAGGCTGGAGAATATGGTGGTGGTGGTGGGGGGGGGGTTCTCTACGGTCCTGAGTAGTGCTAGGTTATACTTTCTTTTCTGAACAGGGACCGAAGGATCCCAAAAGTTGTCTTCAGGCTAAGGATTGCATCTAGATAGGCTATGAGGGGAAAGAACCATCTCTTCCTTAAGCAGCCGATGAATATGAAGCCCACAGAGACCTTCCCTTCCTCACCTAGACCCCATCCCTGTAGACATCAAATAGGAATGTCTGGCCAGTCTTCAGAGAAGTCTCTGAGACACTTCTAGCCCTGCCCTATCATTATTGTCCTTTATGGGAACTAAATAGCATTTATATCTAATTAACAGAGAGCACAGTAATAACATCTGTCATTAAGCATCACATTAACTCTGCTGTGATTTTTTTTTTTTTTTTTTGCTTGATCTCAGCTTTAAACTCTGTCTACACAATTCTGGATTTTAATAGTTTGATGACACATGTATCATTTTTGCTCACCACTCAGTAAACCTAGATGAAGGTTTCTCTTTGGTGGCACAGCAGGCATTTGAAAGAATAGGGTCACTTCGGTAAATGTCAAGGAAGAGAAGAATATTCTCAACTCCCTGGAGACCAGCCTTACAGAAACCTCAGACTTCTAGATTGGACTGATCCTTAAAGTGAGAGTTACCCTAAGACCCACCCTCCTCCCCCCATAAATCCCTAAATTCCACTCAAGGAAGTGCCTTCTCTAGGCCGATGAGAAACCCCAGAGGAGCAAGGTGTTGGAGATGATGTGGCTAACAAGGAGTCTTTTCCAAGAATACCAAATTCCAGATACTGCAGTGCATGCTTTACGTATAAAATGATATCACTGGGGCACCTGGGTGGCTCAGTGGTTGAACATCTGCCTTTGGCTCAGGTCGTGATCCCGGGGTCCTGGGATCGAGTCCCCCATCGAGCTCCCCACAGGGAGCCTACTTCTCCCTCTGCCTATGTCTCTGCCTCTCATGAATAAATAAATAAAATCTTTTAAAAATGATATCATTAATCCATCTGTCTTCACAATAACTCAATCAGTGGGAATTATCAGTCCCCATATTACAGAACACTGCGAAGCCAAGCTGAGTCAGACACGCAAAGCGCTACACAGGGGTTGACTATTAATATTGGTTTCTTAGGCTGCACTGTTCATCGGGATAGGAAGACTAGTTTCCATGTGATGGGAAGAAACCCATGTGCTTTATTTAGATCTCTCTCTCTCCAGAGTTTCTTGTCCCCGCTGCCTCTTTCTAAAACAGACGGCCTTTTCAAAACATGTATCAGGACTTATCTCTCCTTTGCTTAAAATTCCATCTGTGGCTCCCCTGCCCCTATGGAATAAAGCCCAGCCCTCCATCATCTCTCTCATGCCCGGCCTCCCTGGGTCCCCAGTGCTGGCAGAGCTGGGACGGGTTACCCCATGAGCCAGCAGGCCTGCAGGGCTGTGTGTCCATGAGAATGTACCCACTGTCCCTTCAGCCTTTAGTGCTGTTCTGTGTCCATCCTTGGTCCACTTGGTGGGCTCTGCTCAGAAGCCACTGGCTGACCCGCTCGAGCACTGTTTCTCTCTTCTGCTCCCACTTCTTGTAACTGTTTGTTCCCGTTGCCCCCACCTACCACCCAGCAAGCTGGGAGTGATTCCAGGCACTTTGCTTTAGCAAAATGCCTACCATTGAATAGGTGCTTAAAATAAATGTGTAAATGAATTGAGGTCTCGGTGACTCAGTCTGTTGGATTTCAGCAAATGAAATTAGTCTTGAAACCAGCACAGAGCTTTCTCATTTTTGGCTGGGATGGGCAATTGAGTGCAGATAAAAACAAGGACACGAAGCCCCCTTGGCCAAATCCCCAGAACCCCAGGCCTCAAAGGTCGGGGAAAATTCTTGGCATCTGCCAAGCTCTTGATCCCTCGCCTTGTTTTACTTTGCTCACTCTGAATTTCTCAAGTCTCTTCAGAGCTATGGCAGGAAGAATCTAAGCAAGTAGGAGAGCACACATTCCAAGGGTGCCTTCACTGGAGGGCAAAGGACCCCTTCTACCCTCCAACTTCTGCCTCTCATCCCTGGTCCGTCATCGCCTTCCATGGGGGGGTGGTGATTCTTGCGGTGCACCGTTGGCCCACGCTCAGCAGGGGCCCTCACACCTCCCTTCCCAGCTGGGACACTGCTCACCTTCAATCTGGACACATCTGCAGACACTTTCAGATTTATTCAGTAAATTAAAGCAAGGTAACTGTTTCCAAATGTTCAGAGATAAGCTCTGGACCAGTGTGCTGCCCTGACTGAGAAGGATGACATAATGGGCGTGTGCGTATGTGTGTGTGCGCGCGCCTGTGCGTGTGCAGGCCTGAATTCTCCTCCTCCTCCTGGGTAGCCCACTATTGCACTTTCCTGAGCCAAATGGGGAGACCCTGCTCACTTCTTTGCTTGTTTGCCCTCAGCTGCTTCTTTTTTTTTTTTTTTCCATTTGGTTACTGGCTTTATTTTGTGGCCTCTGCTTAGAGTTCTATTGCCACTTGAATGAAACCAGGAGAATAATTGTGTTGGATAAAATGTTCTCCACTATGCCAGACATCTGCACGATTCAGCCATGAAATAGGGTGGAGAGCTTTTACTTTGCTTGAATTCTGAGCTTACACGACACTTCATGGACTCCCTCTTATATTCCCACCTCCAGCAAACTGTGTGCTTATCATGTTGTGCTATACTTATTTCCGACACATGTCGGAACTCCTGAAGGAGAGGGAATAAGTATCGTGTGTGTCTGTATCCTCAGTGCTTAATTAACATGTTAATATTATTCAGTAAATATTCTTAAAATGTATGAAAAAATATTCTTTTTTTTTTTTTAAAATATTCTTAAAACGTATTAAAATATTCTTCAAATGAGTAAAAGAACAAATTAGAAACTAGCTGTGTAACCTCCTTTCCTACAGATAATCAAGAATAGGATTAAAGAAGCATTGAAATGTTAGATCCCAGGCCCTGTTCTTAGGATCTCTTGACGTCTAAAACTGACACCTAAAGTAAAGCTGATAAAATTTGCCTTATTAGATGCACTTTTTTTCCATTGTCTATCATTTTTCTCACTTCCAATCATTGGGACCACACTAACAGAAAAACTCTGGTTAGATTTCTTAATTAATGCATATTTACTCGAGCCCAAGCAATATATAATAGGATTTTTAATCAATCCAACAAATAATCTTAATTGCTCACTGCAGTCCAGTGTGTTAGGTATGAGGGGCAAAACAGTGGAAAAGATGAACATGGTTCTACTCACATTGAGCTTAAAATCTAACAAAAAGTAACGAAGAAAAAAGATTGGTTAACAGGCAAAAGAATTCTGAATTTTGACTAGCATCATGAAGTCAGTGGGGGAGCTGAGCTGGTGAACTGGTAAGGAGGCATACCTTAGATGGACTGTAGGGGAGGGGAGGGGTGGAAGTGCTCCTGACCTTGTAGGTCCCCAGGGATGGGAGAAAATTCATGCCAAGTCTCCAGCTCAGGACCCATCCCTGAGCAGTGCTCCAGAGCTGATAGATACAGAGATGACACTTTGTGCTTTCCTCCTGCTCTCCGCCCTTGGGCTAATCTAGTCTCCCCTTGATGGTGCCTGACTTGGCTCCTCCAATGTATCCACACATCTTCCTGAACACATGCTGGCTTTAGCAATTAGAAGTCATTTTATGCGCCCAGAAAGACTCTTCTGGAAACTGGATGATATTAAGAGCAAGTTTTGGGGTCAGCCAGGACCTCCAGTATACAAGCAGATAAATGAGGGGCTGCCCAGGTAAAATTGAGGTCGGGTGTCCAGAGCTTCAACCCACCCTTCCTGGTGGTCCCTCCTATACCAGAGAGAGGAATTTAGGACCCCTTTCCCTAGCTTTCCCCCAAAGGGAACTTAAGGAAGTGTTCTAGCTAAGTAGGCAGGGCACTTGTAACTGAGACCTCATAGGAAGCTTAGCAGAGTCCCCTGGGCCAAATATCTACCTCTGTTCCATGTACCTTCATCACCACCCCTAAACCAATCAGAGATTAAAAGCAGCATCTGAGTATGATCGGTATGTACAGACACATACCGATCAGAGTTATGCAGCACTCATTGCCCATAATCTCAACACCACAGATACTGTTCCCCCAAGACATGGAGTAACATTTTAGGGATGCAGAAAACTGCGCTGTGTATTTCCATACCCCAGGCAGTCTCTGTTCAGACCCACAAGGCTGAGGGGGCAGTTGCCTGCTTTCCCTTTGGTCTCTCTGCACATTCTCACTGAGTCAGCTCCTATTCTTGACTGGTGATACTAATGTAAGATCAGACATCTTTAATGTAGGCTGTTGAGCTTGGTGATGACTCCAGTAGAGCCCAGAAGTCTGAGTGAAGATACGAAGGGAAAGCCCATCATCCTGATTTTGAGTTTGGGCCTCTCATTTAAATTCCTGCCAAAAGTTAGGTCAAACTGAGGAGTGAGTAGCTCTGCTAGTATGTCTAGAAAAGCCTTAGAAAAATATCCTGAGGTGTCATACATCTAAGTGGAAATAGGTATTTGAGGACAAGAGTGTCAGATGAAAATATTTAAATTTTGTATTTCAGATTTTTGATAAATAAATTTACATGACTCAGACATCAAAAAGTATGATCCTCTGTCCCCTATCCACCCAGCTCCCCATGCCCCAACAGGAAATAATCAGTTTGATCATTTCTTTTTTTTTTTTAACATTTTTTTTATTTATTTATGATAGTCATACAGAGAGAGAGAGAGAGAGGCAGAGACACAACAGGCAGAGGGAGAAGCAGGCTCCATGCACCGGGAGCCCGACGTGGGATTCGATCCCGGGTCTCCAGGATCGCGCCCTGGGCCAAAGGCAGGCGCCAAACCGCTGCGCCACCCAGGGATCCCTGATCATTTCTTTTTTAAGGCAGATAATTTTATGCATCTATAAGCCCTCAACAATATATTGTATATCTCCTTCTTTTTGACACATATAGTAGCTTATCACACACAAAGTTCTGGACCTTGCTTTTCTTATTTAACATGTCTTGGCAAGCTTTCCATTTCCATATCTAAAGGACGTCTTCTTCCAATTATGGTTGCATAGCACTGGACTGTATGAATGGTCCGTTTAACCATGATGATGCACAGTCAGGATACATACAATCTTACCATTACCAGCAAATCTGCAATAAATACACTGATTTGAGGGTCATTTTACTTATTTGCAAGTATCTCTAAGATAAATTCTTAGAAGTGAGTCAAGAGTCTATATGTATTTGTGATTTTAATGCTTAGTGGGTGGCAAATTGCTCTCCAGAGTGGTTGAAACAACTCACACTCTCTCCAGCGATATCTGTGGGTGGTACGTTGTCCCATATTGGATAAGTGCCAATCTGATAAGTGAAAAATGGTGTCTTGGGTAGTTTTCATTTACATTTATCTTCTTTGGAGTGAGGTTGAGCATCTTTTCATATGTTTAATAACCATGTAGGGGCCTGGAGTAGGATGAGTGAGGTACCTCAGATGCAGAATTTAAGGAGGTAACTAATAAAATTAAATTCTCAAGGCCTCCTTAAATTTTGAGCCTTAGGCACCTCACCTGCCTGGTTCTAATTCCTCCCCCAAGTAGCACTGCCCTCCTGACCCAAGAACCATTTATATTCCTTTTCTGTGATCTGGTTTTTTATTGGATTGTTGATCTTTTTCTTAATTTGTAGGAGCTTTTCATACATGAAAGAGTTTTTTTTATGATAAAAGTTGCAAGTGTTTCTTTTTTCAAGTAGCCTTTGACTTATGCCTTTGATCATGAGGTTTTGTTTATTTTTTACTGTGTAGAAGTTTTAAATTTTTTAAATGGTGCATTTAGCAATTCTTTGTTTTATGATTCTAGATTTTGTGTCATGGAAAGACCCACTATACTTTGAAGCTTAAAAACATTCTTCTATGTCTTCTTTCACTAATTTATGGCTCTATACTATTATATTTTTACATTTTATATTAAGCCATTTGGAATTTACCCTAGTGTATCGTGTGAGGTATGGATTCAATTATACTTTTTTTCAGATAGCTACCCAGTTATGCCTTACTATAATTGAATAAATCTTTCCGTCACTATTTTGAGGCTCCCTCCTTAGTACTGTGTACATATATGTATGTAAGCATATATTTTGGGCTTTCTATTCCATTAGTCTATATATTTATTCATACATAAATACCAGAACATACATTTGAGAGAGAAGTAAAACATACCAGCATTTAAACTTACATTGGGGAGGAAAAATTTTCTTCTATCCTTCAAGATTCTTCTGTCTGATTTAAGAATTAAGTTGGCATGAAACAGTTTAACAGGAGAAAATCAAATTTAATTATGTACATATGGGAAATCCACATAAACAGGAGAGATTCCAAAGACAGTCAGGCAAAATGAGGTATTTATGTCATCTGGACCAAGGAGCAGTGGGTGGAGGTCTAGGGCTTCAAAGAGAAGGAAGGCAATTCACAGGAGAGAGTAAGTGTTTGCTGGGCCATCCAGAAATGATGAGACTGGTTTTTGCTCCAACAGGCCTTTATAGGATCCTCCCTGTGTACCATACATAGTATATATCAAACTATAGTTATCTGTGGTGATGGCTCCCTTCCTGGAATAGGTCCTCTGTCTAAATCCTTTTAGGCAGCTAGTGGGAAGGCAAAAAAAGAAAAACTTATGTTTCTTGTTTTTTTTTTTAATTTTTTTTTATTTATGATAGTCACACACACACAGAGAGAGAGAGAGAGAGGCAGAGACATAGGCAGAGGGAGAAGCAGGCTCCATGCACCAGGAGCCCAACGTGGGATTTGATCCCAGGTCTCCAGGATTGCACCCTGGGCCAAAGGCAGGCGCCAAACCACTGCGCCACCCAGGGATCCCAAGTTTCTTGTTTCTTCAAAGCAATCAGTCTTACTAAGGAGGGCACATGATGAGATGAGCACTGGGTGTTATACTATATGTTGGCAAATTGAATTTAAATAAAATATTAAAAAAACAAAAATACCCCACAAAACAGTCCATCTAAAAGAATTCACGTGCCAAAGAGACACATTTTGTGGTAGCAGATTTTGCTCCCCTACACATACGAAAAGTAAACTTGCTCTTTGCTTGGAAGTAATGCGCTCACAGATTTTGAATGAAAACTTTTTTCTAGGGATGCCTGGCTGGCTCAGTGGTTGAGCGTCTGCCTTCAGCCCAGGGCGTGATCCTGGAGACCTGGGATCGAGTCCCACATCAGGCTCCTTGCATGGAGCCTGCTTCTCCCTCTGCCTGTGCCTCTGACCCCCGCCCCCCCCCCTCTCTCTCTGTCTCTCATGAATAAATAAATAAAAGTTTTTAAAAGAAAACCTTTTTCTATCACTTGGAAAAGCCACCTGTGTTCAGAGGACTTAGCAAGACTTAATATTCAGAACACATTTTTACTTAATGGAAAAGAATGAATGTTCAATGACTTTTAGGATTGGAATAGTGAAAGTTACAATCACATAAAGTGTGCTCGAGGTGACAAAACCATGGTAGTCCAAGTCAAGATCTAATGGATGGTTGGGGGAAAGCAAAAGAAAAAAAAAAAAAAAGATTTATTGAAAAATACAGAACTTCAAGCAGCTATTTACTTTTAGAATGAACTGGATTTGACAGGGGGAGGACAAATTGCAGCCCCTAAGAGCAACCCAGTCCTTGAAGTACTATCTTTTGTCATTCAATAAGTTGGCAATATCTTCTACAAGTTTTATTTTTTATGGATCCTATCAATTTCTTAAAGTTTATCAACCCATCTCCTGATGGTTTGAAATAATTTATCCTAATTATTTTCCCTGGGTCTTACTTTCACAATTCTCAGCAAAATGCTAATAGTTGTAGCATCCGAGGATACTCTGGGTCTGGTCTCCTAACCAAATCTTACGAAAGTGCCAGGAGAAAAAATTCTGTTTTTGCCTTACCTCCAGGCTCACCCAAATGGACTAAGGAGGGAAGATCAGTAATGGCCATGATTGCCAGGGGACTGAATATAATCATATATGTGAAAAGACCTTAGACTCAAACATTTGGCGTCCAAATCCCAGCCTTGTTTTCTTAAAACTATACTTGACCAAAGCCGTCAAGTATGTGTCTCCCTTGTGAGAAGGCTAATTAACTTTTTCTGAGTGAAAGATCTTTATATCCTTTGGGTTTCAAATTAGTTTCTAAAAGCCTTATCTAAATACTTCACACATGCAATGTGAGGTTTCAAATGTATGATATAGAAAATAGGCTTTTTTCTTTGAGCCCTACAAAGTGAGGCCAGAGATCATGGCATATTCAGTACATGGGAATCTGTGTCATATTGCTGTGTTCCAACTTTTGTAGAGTCTGTAGCAAGCAAATATGTATCAAGTAAATATGACTTTAATATTTCTTGGTGAGGACTTTTTCTGAGGAGACCTTCCGAAGGGGATTTTGCAGAACTGGTTGATAGTGACACCAAGTGTTTAGTGTTGAAACTACATGTCCTTCTTAGAAGCTGCTCCGAAGGTAGCTGGCATAAATTAAGGTTTAATTCAGAGCTGATGATAGCCTAAACAAGCCAGAATTAAAATAAGTGGAAATGTCCCAAAAATATAGATAGATAGATAGATAGATAGATAGATAGATAGATAGATAGATAGATAGAAATGGAGTAATGGGGGCAATCAGGGGGACAAATGTGAATAGGAAGGGCGATTTCTCCTTGATGGCAACATCCACAGCTGCACATGATACCAGGGGCAGTTGTGCATGAACACACGAGCTAAACTGCCATTGATTTCCGGACTGCATCCTGAAGCACGTGTTTTAATTCAGTCTGTCTGGCTCTTCCAAGACCAGGCGTGGATGTGAATTCACTAAACAAATTGCAAGTCCAGTAATTTCTGTGAGACTCCATCCTTCCTCTTCAATAGAAATTAGAGATGCTGAGACCACCTCAGAAAATTCTGGGAGAATTAAATATTGTGTCATGTATAAAGGCCTGATAGTAGCGGTGATGGTGCGGTGATGTGTCTGGGGGCTCAAGTGCATGGATCTCGATGTCTGGGAGGTGGCGAAGACCCAAAGGGACAAGGTACAGAAATCGTCCAGGAAATTATAGCTGGATCTTGGTTGAGAATAGCAGGCAATGGGAGCCCTGTCCTGATGTGAACAGAAAGTGTGGGTTGGGTGAGGGTCAGAGGAAGTGAACGATCATGCCTGAAAAGGCCGTGGGTTTGAGAAAGCTCCTGCCCTGCTAACCTGGGATAGAGGGTGTGGGAGAGAGGGATGGAAGGAAGTGCTGGGCGTCCTTGGGGAGTTTGACCAGTGGAGCTTTAAGGAGAGACACAGAAACAGTTGGGCCCACTCACCAACTGGGCCTCCTTTGTTAAATTTCTTGGCTTTTCTGAGCCACATTTTCCCCTTCTGTGAAGTGAGGACACCCGCACTCACCTGGCAAGGCTGCAGGGACTTGATGAAGAGATGCAGGTAAGATCCCTAGCACAACCTCCGGCATGGCTAAGCAAGCCGGCAATAACTGTTAACTCTTGCTGCCAAAGGGAGGACATGGAAGCAGAAGATTAGAAATGGGACAAGAGAAATCTGTTGAGCCCTTGGGCAGAACATGACTCCTTGATTCATTTTTGCCTTTCTGCCCTGATCCCTAGAAATCCTTTTCTTTCTCTATGTTCCACGTAGGTCACCTCTGAGAAGCATTCCCTGGCCCTGGGGTGCACCATCACTGCTGGTGCTGTGTCCCCACGGTGCCTTGTCCTGATGCCCTTTCTGCTGTCATTAGATGTAGTGCTGTTATTTGTCTACACATCTGACCTCCCTGGTCAATGGTGAGCCCCTGGAACAGACTGACTGAACTTAGGTGCTTAAGAAGTGTTGATAGTTGGGGCACCTGGGTGGCTCCGCAGTTGAGCATCTTACCTTTAGCTCAGGGTGTGATTCGGGGGTCCTGGGATTGAGTCCCACATTGGGCTCCCTGCAGGGAGCCTGCTTCTCCCTCTGTGTCTCTGCCCCTCTCTCTCTCTCTCTCTCTCTCTCTCTCATGAATAAATAAATAAAATCTTAGAAAAAAAAGTATTGATAGAATTGATGGATATCAGGGAGGAGAGGAAAGAAACAGAAAGTAAAACAGGTGTGGCAAGATGTGCACTGGATCGAGGGGAAGGATGTGCGGATGTTTCTGGAGCTGTTCTTGCAACTTTTTCCTTTAAGTTTGTTGTTCTTCAAAATACAGGCGTGGAGGGCAAAAAAAGTGAAAGATTTCCCATTTTTGTTTTTTTGCATTCAAAGCACTTCTTTTGGAGGAGAGTGGACGGGGCTCTGACATCTGCCATATGTTTCTGCCTTCCGTGCCTGGCCTCCCTGGGCTGCTCGGGCTGCTAATAACTTGTGTCCAGATTTGTGTCCTGTCTGTGTCCAGGCGGTGAGGCTGTCCTCTGCCCGCAAGTCTCTCCCGGATTGATCAGCTGGGGTTCCTTCTGTCATTAAGAGTAAAAATTCTCTTGCTGTTGTCCAGAAGCCATGATGTATTGGGGAATTTGGGGGGAGCTAAAGGTAAGATGCTCAACTGCGGAGCCACCCAGGTGCCCCAACTATCAACACTTCTTAAGCACCTAAGTTCAGTCAGTCTGTTCCGGGGGCTCACCATTGACCAGGGAGGTCAGATGTGTAGACAAATAACAGCACTACATCTAATGACAGCAGAAAGGGCATCAGGACAAGGCACCGTGGGGACACAGCACCACAGCACTTCTCATTTTAACATTTAAAAATGTTAAATTTTGCAAGGAGGAAGCACTGAAACAGTCTTTTGAAAATATGTGTTCAGTTCTAAGGGAAAAAAAAAAAAAAATCCCAAAAAACTATACAGTGTTACTTGCGGATCCCCCTGCTGGACATTTGAAGAACTGTGGCATCCAGGCTCATTTGTGAAAGATTCCTTACCCTACCCTATGCTCTTGAACATTATATGTTCTCATTCATTTGGGGAATATAAATAATAGTGAAAGGGAATAGAAGGGAAGGGAGAAAAAATGTGTGGGAAATATCAGAAAGGGAGACAGAACATGAAGACTCCTAACTCTGGGAAACGAACTAGGGGTGGTGGAAGGGGAGGAGGGCGAGGGGTGGGGGTGACTGGGTGACGGGCACTGAAGGGGGCACTTGACGGGATGAGCACTGGGTGTTATTCTGTATGTTGGCAAATTGAACACCAATAAAAAATAAATTTATTATTAAAAAAATAAAGGATCTCGATTAAAAAAAAAGAAGAAAAGAAAAGAAGAAAAGAAAAGAAAGAAAAAAAGAAAAGAAAAGAAAGAAAAGAAAAGAAAAGAAAAGAAAAAAGAAAAGAAAAGAAAAGAATCAAAGGTGCCTGCGTGTTCAAAGTTCTATCCTATCCCATCCCCTTCTGCAGAAAGCACTGGCTAAACTGTTAAGCTCTGTATCGAATTAAAGCACAAATGGGCAGATGTAATTTCAAAATGAAAACCGTATAAGAAATGCTTTTCAAATTCTGCTATTTTATTGTTTTTATGAACTTTTTTAAAGAAGAAAGTGCCTGAGGCAAATCCTGGAGGTAAAAACTGCCACACGTCCCTTCTGGTTTGTGGATTGCTTGAAGAACAGATGCTTCTTCTCAACTGAAAATCCGCTTCTCCTATGATTATCCAAGGCTCAGGTGGTGTTTTCTGATATTGTCTGATAGACCTTTTGTCAACATTAAAACAATAATTCTTAAGAAATGGAACTCTCCACTACTGAAATAGCCCACTTCTCATGGTAATGCCTTCCCTATGAAACACGCCGTGAATGCCTAGTAAATGTGTGATGAATGGGGCATAGTGGGCAGGTAGGCGCAGAACGTACAAGCTCACAAGGCAAAGTGTGGACAAGCTGATGAACTGCTTCAATTGGGTGCAGGTTGGGGCAAGATCACGTCTGTATCCCTTTTTGGGTAAGATACTGCAAATCAAACATTCTAGAGAATGGGAAAGCCTGAAGCACTCAATCAATTTGAAGCACCCTAGACTGACACCGTCTCTTCTGTGACCACAAGTGACATTCCTACCTTCTCTTGTTATTAATCAGTTTAATTCTTCATCAGAAGACAGAGATTTCCCAAGAGACTTGATGCGTCTTTTGCCACCAGGCCTCTCTCCTGAGCTCCAGACTCATGCTAACTCAGTACTTTGCATTTCTATCTGGATATGATCAGATCTGAACTCATTATTATTTCCCTCCCACCTCGCTCATCCTCTTGTGCTTCTGACTTTGGCAAGTGGCCCCTCTATCCTCCTCATCTCCCAAGCCAGACCAGCTGGACGCCTTCCCCATTCCAGCCTCCCCACATCCAGTGGTGGTCAAATTCTGTCTCCTGCATCCTGGAGGCTCCTGTTTCTGTCTCTCCTTACCCTCTTGGTGCCATGGCTACATGCCAGGTCTTCGCTCATTTGTTCTTTGGACCATTGAAGATTTTGCTACTGGTCCTCCTGCCTCTTTCCCTTTCAACTGAGTTTTCACTTTGCTGCCAGAGCAATTCTAAAATAGGAGTCAGAGTAAATTACTCCCCTGCTTCTGTGCCCATGTGCCTGTCCCCACCGCCCATAGATGAAGTCCAGACTCTAGTGTGGCATTCAGCTTGCACCATGACCAAGCCCCTGCCTACCCCTCCACCCTTAGATCGTAAACTCCAGCCATGCCAAACCAGGTGAAGCTCTCTGCATAGGCCACACATCTGATTTATGCCTCTGGGCTTTGCACTCCTTCATCTTCCTGGAATGTCTCTTCTTCCTTATACAAATGGCAAATAGCTGTTCACTGGACAAGACTCAGCTTAGGTGCCAGTTCCTCAATAACACTCTTACTCTTGGTCCCAGGAAAGGGTGGATGTCTCTCTCCCTGTTGTGCCTCAACTAGACATCTATCAAGACACGTGCGATTCTTTTATTGCCCTTTTTGATTTACATGTCTGCCTCCCCATTGATGCCCAGAAATACCTTGAACTAGTGACCAATCTTGTCTTACTCATCTTTGATCCACCATTAAGTAACACAGTGAGTTCGCACATAGTACTTACTCAAAAAGCATTTATTCAGATGAACAAGTCAGTCTGTTACTTAGCCAGCCACAGGATTGTTCAACACTATTCACCTGAAGCTGCCGGCAGCATATGATCTATCCATTCTTCGCCGGGTCTTCTCTGGGTATCCCCTGCATGCAGAACCGCGAAGTACAATATGTCATATTTATAGTAGCACCTCCCAGAATACATGTTCTGAGCTTGACTAACTTGATCAGCAGGAGGTTCTGTGTTTTCCAAGATGATCCTCCAGTCTTTTCCAATAATGATGGACAGCTGGATATTCAAGTCCCAGGTTCAAGGGCTGGTCGGAATCATGATTTTGGCGGACTAGGGGGAAGCAATGATTTGGCTTTATGGCTAAAGCTTCAGAAAGCTCTTTTCAGAGCTGTAGGACTCAAATGTTACCCACGGCAGTGCACAAGCTCCCTATGATATTGTATTTTCCTTGTGTGTCAAGACATCAGGCATGGGGAAGTTTGGCCAAGCTCCATCATGGAGACTAGCCCATACTTTACCCCTTTTAGCAACTATATGTGGGGTAGCTCCACCTGGATGTCCAACAGGGACTTCAAACTTCAGGATAGCGAAGATGGACTATTTTCTTATCATTTCCCCGCAACTCCTCCAAAAGAGGAGATAACTTTGCCATCACAGACGCTTTCTCCCGTATCTCCATGAGCAGCACCCCCTGGTGACCCGGGTCAGAAACAGGAATGCCATCTTCAATTCCTCTTTCCTTCCCTGCCCCACAGCTGGGGATGGTGAGGTCCTGAGGAAGCTGCCTCCTTGGCAGGTTTCTGTATTTTGTTCTTCATCCTCCTCCTTACCATCTCTTCCTTCTTCAAGTCTTTACCACTGCTGGGGCAGATGAGCAGAGCAGTCCCAGTGACAAGGTCCCCTCATCTCTGCTGTTCCTGCTCCTTATACAGGACTGCCAGTGTCCTCTTCTAAAATATGAATCTGAAAGTGTCACTCTCCTGCTGGGTAACTCCCAGGAGATCCCCCCTGGTTGTCTGGTCTCAGCTGAATTTTGCGGCGTCCTATCATCACATGACTCTTTTCATCTTACACATAGGTTTTTCATACCTGCACTTCTTAGAACAGGCCATCATCTGTCATAGCTCTGGATCCCTTCGTGCCCACTGCGTTTGCCTAGGACACCTTTGTAGTAGGATACTTTGGGCCGTAGGTAACAGAACATCCTGTCCACAAGGGTAAAACAGCAAGAGGACTTGCTGACGCACATAACATCATCCCGAGCGGCTGGTGGTTCTGGGGCTGATTAATGCAGCCATTCATCAGTGCCACTGAGAGCAAGGTTCCCCTCGTCTTCCCACTGCGCTGAACTCTGCGTGGGCTCGCTTGCCTAACTTTCAGGAGATCTGCCACGGGCACGAGGTCCAGCAAGAGAGAGAAGGGACTACTGTTTCCTCCACATCTTCTTTTTAAGAGAAAAAAATGTTTCTAGGTGCTTTCGTAGCAGAATGTTTTTCCTGTATTATTAGCCAGAACCAAGTCTCCTTCCCATCACTAGGCTGAGGGTTTTAACTAAGTCACTAGTGGAGGGAAAGAAGGACACCAGAACGAGAACCAAGGCACTCTCAGCATGGAGGAAGAGGGAGATGCCCATCAGGTTGGTGGACAGCAGTGTGTGTGATGGCCCTCTTTCTCTTTATTTTACCAGGTTAATTCTGAGTGATTTCCCAGACTAACTCTTGAATACTCAGCTAAGGAATCACCATGGGGGAGACCTCCCCGACCACCTCCCTTTGCCTCTCATGCCTTCCGATGAGTTACACAGCCACGCACCTTACCCCACAGAGCACGAGCGCCTCAAGCCTGGACCATTTTGTATCTGGCATACTTACTGGCACATAGCTGCAGGCACATATGCTAATATTTTTGCTGAATAAACAAACGTATGACAAGACCTGTGTTGTTGTGTCAGGCATGACTTTCTGCTTATAAGAGGAACCCAACAGTAGTGGTTTCACCAAGTGAAGGTTTGTTTCTCCCATAGAACAACAACTCCAGAGCAAGAGGCCCTCACCTCAGCTAATGAAGATGTTCTTGCAGCTTGTCAAGGACTCAGGCTCCCTCTGATATCTTGTTTATTCTCCATAGAACGGGACTACATGTTCTCATGAGCACAAGTCGGCTACTCTAGTCCACTGAGCCCATGCTGCAGGCGGGCAGAAGGGCGAAGTATACTTGTCAACCAAGTCTGTGACTTTTCCTCAAGAATAGCCCTCTCAGCAGCTCTACTGAATTGACTTCTGGTTACAACTCATTAGTGAGACCGGGGTCTGGTCTTTCGGGAATGTTGCCAACACAAACATTGTCAGGTTTCTGTTATTGAGGGAAAAGGGGAAGCAGGAGAATGTACATGCACCTAGGCCATGCCTGCCCAGTCACCTCCAGAGTGTCTCTAGATGAGTCATTCTTTATTGTAGTTATATCTGCCAGCTTGAAACAAAATAGCAGCCATTGGGGCGACTGGGTTTTTCAGTGGGTTAGGGTCTGCCTCTGGCTCAGATCATGGTCCCAGGGTCTTGGGATTGAACCCCATGTCAAGCTCCCTGCTCAATGGGGAACCTGCTTCTCCCTCTCCCTCTGTCTGCTGCTCCCCCTGCTTGTTCTCTCTCTCTCTCTCTCTCTGTCAAATACATGAATAAAATCTTTCAAAAATAGCAGGTCATTAAAAGCTGTCACATGGAAGGATTGTTATATCCTAGAGCTGGGCCTTATAAGAATGTTGTATATCACGCTGTCCAGCATCCTCCCTGAGGATATTGAGAAGGCAGTGTTGAGAGCACTGAGGCCCACGGAGGTGTCGTTTGCCCAAATTTAATCAGAAATCTGGTGGCGGAGATTGTTTGGGGAATAACCTATGCTTATCTCAGTTTTAACTCCTTTCATTTACTGGGCGTTTGGTGATTTCAGTGCCTATGACCTTGAGGAAATGGATGTATTAACCTCCTTTTCCAGTCATACATAACAAAGTCTGCAAAAGCAGAACCCACATTTGCATGGCCTGCTGGATATAATGCCCAGGGTAAAGTCATATTGTGAAGATCTTCATATGGTCCTTCCTGCTTCCTCTGCAAGGGCATCTAGAAAGATGAAGGAAAGAACTGCGCCGGGGCACCTGCTCCTGCGGCGGCCTGCAGTCGCTCCGCTCACTCCTAGATGGCGCTCATACATTGATGGGGAACCGGTTGCCTGGTAGTCCTGACCATCCTCCTAGAAACTGACAAATTCTTGAATCAAGGTGGTGAAAAGTTAAATATAGATTGCTTTCAGGCGTGGCTAGGGGAATGGATGGTTAAAGGAAAGGTGGTGAAAACCAGGGACTGGCTGTAAACACATTGGACAATTACGCAGAGGGCTGCTTGCCTTCTGTTCGTGCTTCCAGTCCCAGGTCCCCGCTGGGCCAGCCACCGCCAGCAAACCCAGAGGCAGACTGGCCAGTGTTACCTGGGTGTGCCTCTCTGACCCAAGGGCGGCATTGGCACTACCCCCAGACGCCCCCGGGCAGCCTCTTCACGTTAGTCACAGACTCTGAGGTGACCGTCACAGAAGAGACTCAGTTGCCAAGCCATTGTCTTCACTTCACACCGAGAAGGCTTATGTGTGGGGTTGAGTTAGTCAATAGGGTGATTGGCTTTTAAACTACTCTTATAGACATAAGCACATTTGCTATTATATTTGAGCATCACTGGCGTCAAACTCTTGTTCTACTGACTGGACTAAATTAACTGCAAGAATATTGGACACTGTGTGGCAGTACGGAGAGGGGGGTGAAGAACAAGGGCTTTGGAGTTAGAGGGACCTGGACTTCTAGTCTGGGTTCTGTTACATGATACTGTGTGGTCCTGGGTAGATCAACTAGCACCTCTGTGCCTCAGAGAAGTGGACCTACTTCCTAGAGTCATTGTGAGGATTGAATGAGATAATTCTGTGCAAACCACCTAGCACAGTACTTGCCTCCACTGTAAGTGCTCCAAAAAATGAGCTATTATTATTGCCATTAATCCACACTCATGAAAGTCACAAGGGACAGTGAGTTTACCAGTTATTCCCAGTCTATACAAACATTTCATAACCAATTTAACTTGAATTGTGAGAAGTGTTAAGAGCAGAATCAGTAAAATTTGACGGTGAAACCCATTACTAGGATCAAGTTAAAACAAGCATTTTATAAATAATTAGATTTAATTAGGGGAGAATCGACTGGCACCAAAAATTCTGATGGCAAACTACTGGGAAATGAAAGGTAGGTCATTTTATCATCCACTGGTATCTGTAGGACTTGCTGGCCAAAGTCAGTACCTAGTTCTCTGAGTAGCTTTCACCACTAGTGAAATGCATACTAGGATTTGTAGACAGTTTGGATAAACCCATTTGGGTTCAAAAGTAGGGCAAGAACTACTCCCTGTATTAAAGCCACATGACAATGCAAAGAGGTGGAACCGGGCTCTGATGTAGAATGACTGCCCAGGGTAGACATGATGGCCCCAAAGAGGTATATGAATCTGGATGGAATCAAAAGAAGATCCAAAGAATGGAGGGTCTTGGTGTTAGACATCAGTCCCACCGTGTGTGTTTGAGAACTTGCGGGGGACAGCAGATCTGTCGCTTCTCTCCTAAACCTGGTCAGGTCATGTCATTGTAGTTAATGACTTAGGTAGTTGTGTATCCGTGGAACCTCAGGTGTTCCACTAACTGGGTGGTGTCACTGCCTGTAGGAAACTAAGGCCTGGGGGAAGAAGTGAATATGCATCCAGATGGTGCCCTTTGATTGCGGCCCAGGGTGAGAGCAGTGCAAGCAGCTGAAGATCTCTTTTTTTGCCCTTAATTTCATCCAGGAGAGCTGCACCCACTCAGAGAGGGGGGGAGGAGAGTACACATTGACCTGAGCCACCACAGATCCAAGTTCACGTCCAGCTTCCATCTCTTACAAGTGAGGAGCTCATGGACATTGCTTGCACTCTCTGAGCTTCTGTTTTCCCATCTGTAAGTGGAAATAGTACATCTTAGAACACCCAACGTGGTGTAACGGGTACAAATGAAACCGCCACAGATGGGAGTCTGTGGAGACATGACTTTGTTTGTGCCTGAGCTCAGGTTCTTCACGAGGTCTCACTTTCACTTAGGGAATGAGGGCGCCCAGGGCGGAGGGAGGCATTTCGTCTGGTCAATGTTAGTTATCTCTGGTTTAGACATTACTCAGTGAGGGGGTCTCCTAGCTCCCACTCTCCCACCTGGGAAGGGTGGCACACATTTTCGTGGCATTGGGTTCCCAGCTCTTTCTGGAGGTTTCTATCCCTACCTTCAGTGTTTCTGCCCTAGGCTGAGTAGGGGGCTGCATGTGGCAAAGGAACAGGTGCCGCACTTGAAAGCTAAGCCGCTCTCCTCCCATTCTCTGCTTGCTTGTCCCCCAGCTCTTGAAGACACACCTGTTCTAGACTGAATTTTGGCCCTTTCTCCCAGACTTAGTATGTTGAAGCCCTAACCCTAATGTAACGGTATTTGGAGGTGGGCCTTCATGACATAAGTAGGTTTACATGAGGTCACGAGGGTGGGAGCCTCATGATGGCGTTAGAGCCCTCATTAGAAGAGATACCAGACAGCTTGCTCGCTGTCTCTCTATACAAACACATGGAGGAAAGGCCACCTGAGGGTATTACAAGAGGACACTAAGCCAGAAAGAGAGACCTCAGCCGGAAACTGACTCTGAGACCTTAGTCTTGGATTTCTAGCCTCCAGAACTATGGGAAAATAAATGTTGGTTAAGCCATGCAGTCTGTGGTATTTTGTTGCACACCCCTAGCTAAGACTCTCCCACCCTATCCCCTTGTGGCAGGACCCTGCCCCATGCAAGAGCTTGCCTCTCGTTTCCAGCACAACCTGTGTTCGGCCCCCAACTTTGGGTGATCTTGCAGGTAGAGCCCTTTTGGAATTCAAAACCAAACTTTTTTGACTCTGAAGCACCTGCTTATTGCAAACCAGTGTGTTCTGCTGTCAGACTCTTCTGTCTCAGATGAGCTTCAGGGAGACCTTCTGTCTCCTATGTCCTTCAGTGTCTCAGTGGATGGAAGGCCATGGAGCAATATGGTGTTACCTACCACAAGTGAATAATACACCAGATAATAATTTTAAATTGTATTTGGTAACGTGAGCAGATGTGAAATTGCTTAGTGTTGTTCCTGGCAAACAGTTGGTACTCGATGACTGTTTCCTGAATTTTGACAATTGAGCAATTGCTGTGAACTTGTGTCTTAAAAAAACAAAGCTGAACCACACTAGAACCGTGGTGGTCTGCTTGTTGGTTGTTTGAAACCTTGTCCCCTGGAGGCATGACATTCAGACCTGGAGGGATAATGGGTGAGGGCATTTATGAAGATTCTCTGATGGGAATCTAATAGTATGATAAAAAAAAAAAAATTCCAGCATTGCGGTCATTGCCTTCTTGCACAGTGACCATCACAGCCAGGACTGGCAGTCCCCAGAGGAAAGGGCCTCCAGGCGTGGGAGTGTGGGATATTTGATTGAAATGAGCCTTGGTGCCCACACTGGGTGATACCCTTCAGAATGAAAGCACCACATGGAATATGACTCAGGATAAATGCCCATTTAAAACCACTCTTCCCTTTCCTCTAGGAAAGAAATTAAAGGGAAAAAAAAAAGAAATAAAACTTGATGTTTGAGTCAAACAAGGCCGTTTCTGTACATCACTGTAACTGGATAGCTTCGAGAAGGAGGGTGGGATCATCCCTGGCCTGGGTCTTGGAGCCAGGCTGCCAGAGAAAGAGGCGGCCTGGCCCCTCTCCCGGCTGTGGGGCTCCGGGGTTGAGGAGCCCCGAGGCCCCGCATGTGACACCTCACTCTTGAGATACTCTAATTTATAGTTAACGCCTTTTAAGCAAACAAGAGGGAGGAAAAAAAATCTGGTTCATATTATGGCAACTTGCAATGAAGGGAAGTCTGGGAGTTCAAAGAAAAAATGTCCCAGGAAAAGCACAGCCCGTTAAAATTCATTCTAAATGGTCAGGAAGGTCATTGAAAAGCAGGCTTTCTCGGTGCCATGGCAGCGGCCCAGTCCTCTCCCGCTGCCCTCTCCCCGCCAGTCACCTTTCCCGGACACGGAGATTGTTCCAAAGAAGAGCAGAATTCACAAGGATGTGTCACTAAGACGTGCTACCATCAGTGGGTTCCTCACTGGTTTCTCTGGGTCGAGGCATCCTTTGTGGCTCTGTGTGCTTGAGGAGGTCTGCACAGCAGGGTCGGCAAGAAGCAGAAGAAAACAGAACTTTGCTCCCCCCACCCCTGCCCTGCTGCAAAGGCCTTGGGCCTCTCTAGTCCAAGCTAGATTGTGTCACACATGTTGCAACAGGGGCACCACGGTGACCAAGTCAGAGGGGCCCAGGGTGGCAGACCGGTTGGAAGGTGGTGTCGTGGTGCTCATCTCACAGCTCTGCTCACCGCGAAGTCCTGGGGGCTCTGCGTAGACTGTCAGCTGGACTGGAGGTGTGGTGGGTGGGCAGGCAGGGTTTGAAGACGTGCACAGTGGAGGTGACATCCTTTATTCCCGCCAGCTGTCCCATTGGCCCTGCTAGTCTGTGGTGGGGGAGACCCACCTGTCAAAGCAGCCATCACTCAACCCCCCAGCACAGCTTGGCCCTTCAGGCGGGTCCATATGCCACCAGCATGTCCAGCATTAGGTATTCATTCCTTTGACCTAAGGAATTGGCCTGTAATAAAATGTTCTTCTCCCCTGGCAGCGTGACACCCGGGCCAAGTGTGAAAGTGAATTGGTGGAGGTAATCCGTTCCAGATGAACCCCAATTTACTTGAGAGGTGGTGGGGGCGGGGAGGAATTAGGAGGCCGAGGAACAGGGCAGAAATTTGTCACAGTAGATGCTGAAAGGGAGGTGGGAGGTGTCAGAGACAAAATTGCCAACCTCTTCAACCTCCGGGTGGCCCTGGAGTGAAGCAAGAAGGAGCACGACTCTTTGTGCTTTTCCAGACAATTCTCATAGGTCCTATTGTTTCCCTTGAGCAACAGAGGCTGTTGACGCCTGCCCCGTTTCACGGAGGTCAGTTTGCTCTCTTTCTGAGGCTGCCAGAATGTCAAGGGTCAAGCTCAGCCCAGTTTGACCCACTGACTTTTTAGACTGGGCCCCTTTTGTAAACAAGGTCAGGCCCTTCCCCTCCCTTAATTAGAATCCCTTAGTATGAATGGCAGCGTTATTTTGTGGTGTTTGGTTTGGGTATGAGGATAGAACGCTTCTCTTCCTCTCTTTTCCTCTCGTGGTTTACTTTTGGATTACTTAAATAAATAGATGAAAACGTCCCCAGTTAAGCATCCAGGCAGTGCCAAGGCAGCGTGCCATGTTTATCCGTATATATGCCAGCCTGTGTATTCCCTTTCAGCTCAGATTTTAAGGCAATCTTATGCCTTTCTTTTTCCTACATAATTTCTTCCATTTCCAGAGAGAATTTTTTTTTTGCCAGTAGCATAAAGGAGCTGCCTGACAGTGTCATTAAGATAGGGAAAATGCTGAAATGATTATGCTTGCTGGACCGGAAGGGACTAGCACTGTGGCACGCGCAGTGGAGGTGAGCGAGGGGCTCTAACTAAAGCTCACTGCCAAGCAGGTTCCATCAGGACCCCCCCCCCAGTTTACGCACAGGGAACCTGATGCACATGAGGAGTTGGACCCGGTTGGCGGCCGAGGCAGGAATCACACCTCATCTGCGGCAGCCTTCTGGGTCCAGGAGCCCCATCCAGAGGCTGTGCTGTTCCCCAATATTTGCCCAACAAGCCCTCATTAGAATTTGAAAGGGAGTTGGGGTGAGATGGGGCGGCAGGACAGCAGTGGATGAGGAGAGGACCTCCTGGACATCCCTTGGACAAGGCTGAAGGCCGGGGTGGGGGGTGTGGAATGCCACCTCGACCTCTGCAGGAGCTGGCCTGGGAGCAATGGTGTACCCGTGTTTCCAGCCTGTACGGCGTTCAGTCTGGGGGCAGAAAGTGGAGACTCATCCCCTGGAAGAAACTCCCAGCCATGGACCACTGCTGGTCTGCAGTCCGCCCCGTCCCCCCACTTTACCCTCCTGTCCCCTGCTCTCACTCTGCCTCCACCACCCCTGCCTTCTGGTCTGGGGTCTTGCCATGCTCTGCCCACCTCAGGGCCTAGACACTTGCTGTGACTCCCGCCTACAGCACTTGCTCTGCGATGTCTGCAGGGCTCAGTCCTTGGCTTCATCACACTCCTTGCAAAGGGTCCTCCCGCCAGCCTCATTCCACTCTACCCCCCGCCCCCCCGTACCATGCTTACTGCCTCGTTTTCTCCATAGCGCTGTTACCTGAGATGACAGTATTGATTGGGTCATATGTTTATGGTCTGTCATCCCCGCCAGCACGTGAGCCCCAGGCATGCAGGGTCTTTGTTGGTCTGGCTCCCTATTAGGTCCTTGTACCATTACAGAGCCTGGTATATAGGCACTGAATGAACAAATGAGTTCAGGGATTCTGTGGTATCTGCAGCTACCAGAATCCTCTACCAGAGGGTATCTGGGCTTTTCTAGTGCTGGGATGAATGATCAAAAGTGAGACAATGCTGTGAAAATCTGGTTTTGTTAAGATAGATCTCTTTTGCATATGCGTTAATTTAACTTTTTAATGACCATGGGTAAATTGTTATAATTCCATCAGTATTTCTCTTTCACAGATGATCACACTGAAGCTCAGAGAAATTCATTGACTTGCCAAAACTCCCATAGGCTTTGAACAAGGATTTTATGATACGAATACACATGGAAATTTAATTTGTGTATCTATCATTATATAGTGGAAAGAGCCTAGAGTTTTGAGTCAGAAGGTTAACATTTTACACTTTGTCTTCGCTTGTATTTTAGTATATTTATAGCAATATTATCACGGGCAACATACCCTTTCTAAACTTTAGTTTCCTTATCCATAAAATGAGGATAATGAATTTTAAAAACAAGACTTCAGGGGATCCCTGGGTGGCGCAGCGGTTTAGCGCCTGCCTGGAGACCCCGGATCGAGTCCCACGTTGGGCTCCCGGTGCATGGAGCCTGCTTCTTCCTCTGCCTGTGTCTCTGCCTCTCTCTCTCTCTCTCTCTGACTATCATAAATAAAAAAAAAATTGAAAAAAATTTTTTAAAAAAACAAGACTTCATTAGGACTACCTGTGATGGGGCAGCCCTGGTGGCGCAGCGGTTTAGCACCGCCTGCAGCCCGGGGTGTGATCCTGGAGGCCCAGGATCGAGTCTCACGTTGGGCTCCCTGTGTGGAGCCTGCTTCTCCCTCTGCCTGTGTCTCTGCCTCTCTCTCTCTCTGTGTCTCTATGAATAAATAAATAAATAAAATCTTAAAAAAAAGGATTACCTGTGATGGAATATTAAAGTATTTAGTGAAGTCCAACATACCTGTTAGGCACTCAGTAAATGCTAGTTGACTTATACACACCTATTTCCTCACCTACAAAATATTATACCTGCTTCTTCAGGCTGCTATTTAGCTCAAAGTAAGTACTTCATGAACTACAACACCTAATGCAAATGACTTCTTTTTAAAAAAAAAAAAAAAAAAAAAAGATTTGTCTATTTATTTGAGAGTGAGGGGCAGAGGGAGAGGGAGAGTCACAAGCAACCTCCGTGCCCAGCACAGAGCCCAATGCAGGGCTCGATCCAAGACCCTGAGATCATGACCTGAGCCAAAAAAAAAAAAAAAAGAATCAGACACAATTGACTGAGCTACCCAGATGCCCTCAATGCAAATGTTAACTGATCATGTAACTGGCATGGCTCAAAATGCTAGACATCCTAGAACTTTCTAAAAGAGAAATAATGGGGATGAAAATATTCTATTCATCCTTACACATTGTTGGAAAAATTGTTCAGGACGTTTATGTTACTGAGAGAGAGAGTCATTCTTATCCTATGAGGTCTCTGCAACTTTTTGTTTTACTTCTATACACAGAACTTTTTAAAAATGAGCTTTGGAAAAAAAAACTTGCCTCTACTATTTATTTATAGTGGTACTAAGTGTAGACAGTCCGGTCACAAAATCTGTCATTTGCTGGATACTCAGATAAGACTTTCTCTGCTTGAATCCTTAACTATAATGTCATTAGTGTCGTGTATTTCATTTGAAAATTATATTCGAGTGATTGATGGGATTCTTAAGATAGGTTTCTCATGGATTCCTAACTATACCTGTGTCAGCTCTCTTTGGGTCTTTGGTGGTGAACAGGCTTTTTCATTTTCTCTTGTTCTCTGGTTCCTATGCTTCTGGGTTGGTCACTCAGCAACCAGTGAGTGACCTTAAAAAGTAGGTCACCTTGCTTGCCTCAAAGTAGTTTGCAATATTTCTTCTGTAGATTTTCTTCAAAAAGATGACTGTCTTGCCTACAATAGACTATTTGAGGCAAGACTTATTTATTTAGATTATTTATTTATTTAGATTCCTTTCTCATTTGAAAAATTCAGAAAGACACACAGGTAAGCTCAAAGTAAAAATCACCCATAATCCTTGAACTAACAAGAAAATATAAATGTATATAAGAGGCAAGTGTGTATAAACTAGGGAGTTATATAATTACTAGTGCTATTTCAGAATAACATTTAAGGGTTGTGAGGGGATAGCCCACTATGTATAGCTGAATGAGATAGTGGCAGGTGGATACATGAATTCTGGAGATGTATTTAGGCCAGGAAGCTTTACATTTTTATTTTTTGAATTATGTCCTTAAAGTCCATGTAGTCATTCTCACACAGCCTAGATCTATACCTCGTCCACTGCAATACTCAGCCTTACTTTTTTTTTGGTAAAGACTCATTGATTGATTGATTGATTGAAGAGAAAGAGAGAGAGCAAGTGAGCAGGATGAGGAGCAGAGGGAGAGGGACAAGCAGACGCCACCCTGAGTGCAGAGCCCAACGTAGGGCTCGATCTCACCCCCCTGAGATCCTGACCTGAGCCAAAATCAAGAGTCGGATGTGTAACTGACTGACCCATCCAGGTGCCCCTCCAGCATACCTTTTGTAGCCTCAGAGTGTCTACCTCTGGGCCTGCCTCCACGTTTGTACCTCCAGCCACACTGATGTCTCTCCTATAGGGAGTGCCCCTTTTTGTGCTTCTCTGGAGCGCTCCCCTCTCTATCCCTTGATCTCTGTGGCCCACGATACCTATGATAATTTTCGTTCTTGAGCACATTCCCAAAGGATTCCCTGAGGGAATGGCTACGAGGTTGAAACTCTGGTCCAGTAGTTCTGAGCCGACTCATGCTAATTGAAATAAATCACCCACCAGCATTTAATTTAAAAAGAGAGAGGTAGATAAGCAAGGAGAAGAAGAAATATGAGTTTCCTACTTTTTAAGCATGGCATTGACCCCAGATAACCTCAGGAGTAGATCAAATGGTATATTAAAAGGCACTTACGTTTCATGCCTGTTCTGCCCAAATTAATGGATGAGCGTACATTCCCCGTTGGATTTATTATGCCTGTCAGCAGGGCTGGAAGGCAATATGGACATATTTGCACATTGTGGAAACAGCGTGGTTGAGGCTCCACAGGTCTTGAGCTCACATCAGACTCTGACAGCCATGCCGATGACCCAGTGGGAGTTGATTTATCCTGAACCTTTAAAGTGACTGACGTTTTCCATTCTCTGAGTTCTGGACTTTCTCTCACAGAGCTGGTGGCTGTTCCTGTAGTGAAAATAGTAAAAGCTACCTTATGATAATGGTGAATGTTCCCTCTTTGAGCATAGTTCAACCACCTTTAGGGTTTAAGGTCATCTTTCCTTGCTGATGTCTAGTCATTGCCACCCAGCCAGAGGGGGGCTGGAAATTACCAGAGTACAGTTTGCTAGAGATGCTTCTGTAATCAATCATTGTGCCAGGTTCTGGAAAGTCAAATGAAATCTGTGTCTTCTGTATGGCTTCCTAGGTCCTCATTTTATCCATACTGGTCCCCTTAGTGAGACCCCTCACTATTATTTCAGTGTGACAAAGAGTAACTGAGTTTTATTAGTTGCAGATCTGTGTTAACTCCCCTGCATTGGTTATCTCTTGTGTGTACTTTACTTCCAAACTTAGTGACCTAAAAATAACAAAATAACAATAAAATTCATTATCTCACAGGGATGCCTAGATGGCTCAATGGTTGAGCGTCTGCCTTTGGCTCATGTAGTGGTCCCAGGTCCTGGGATCAAGTCCTGCATCGGACTTCCTGCGGGGAGCCTGCTTCTCCCTCTGCCTGTGTCTCTGCCTCTCTCTCTCTCTGTGACTATCATGAATAAATAAAAATAAACTAAAAACGTTATCCCACAAAGTTTCTGTGGGTCAGGAATGTAGGAGCAGCTCAACTGGATGCTTTTGACTTGGGAACTGTCAGGAGGTGACAGCAGGATGGTAGCTGGCTTTGCTGTCATCTAAAGGCTTGACTGAGGCCAGAAGATCTGCTTCTAAGGTGGCTCACTCATTAAAAAAAAAAAAAAAAAAAAAAAGGTGGCTCTCTCATGGCCAGGAAGTTCATAATGGTCATTGGCAGGAGGCCTCAGTTCCTCATTGAACGTGCCTCTGTCAGGTATCTTTACGCTATAGCCCCTGGATTTCCCAGATGATCCAAGAAAGCCCAAAGTAAAAGCCCTACTGCATTTTACGACCCCTAGCCTCAGAAGCACACCTTGACACTTCCACGATCTTACTGGTTACACAGGTTAGTCAGCCTTATCCCATGTGCAAGGAAACTGCAGAAAGGTGTGAGTACCAGTAAGCTGGGAGGCCATGTTAGAGGTGGGTTCCCACTTTCTCTAGAGCCTTTCAGAACTTTCAATCCCCTTTAGTGGGAAACTCCCATAGTGCCGTTTCCAATAAGGAACCAAAAGTTGCTCCTGGGATCTGTAGGTTCCATCAGTATTAAATACATCTAACAATATCAGTCTTACACGGAGTCCTGTTAAAAGAGGTATTCACTTCCCAACATCTCATTTGATGTTTGTTAACAAACAAAAGTACAGTCCAGAAAAGTCAAGGTTAGAGTCCACTTGTGATCACAGTTTCCAAGCAGGATTTTCTTCCACCACGATGAAGCCATATGGGCACTGTCAGGTTCCTTTTCTTCCCTAATGTTTGCATTGAAGAAAGTTAAACAAACAAATCAAACTGAACCTCTTTTCACAAAGTTACTATTTCATGGATTGCCATGTAGAGTGTAGGCCAGGTTCTTTTGTTAGCTGCTGCTTTGAAATCCATAGCCAAGACTGCCTGGCACAAAGCTCTGGGAGTTGGCAAGCCAATCCAGTGAGTTGGAAGCTCATTTGGAGCTAAAGAAACAAGACCAGCAGCATTGTAGAATCATCTCTCTTATACCCTTATAGTTGGAAGAGATCTGAGAGACCTTCTAGACCTAACCTCCAATGTATACAGGTATATATTCTGAACTGCTGAAGACATAACAGATGATCAGCCCACTTCTGCTTTAATATCAACGATGAGAAAAAGCTTACCGCCACTACCTTTGATTGTCCGAGAGTTCCCATTTTCTCCTTGAGCCAAATTTTATCTCTGTGTATCTTCTAACCATTGACCTTCAATTTTTCCCCATCTGGAGTAAAACCAAATGTGAAATTCTTTCAAAGAGTTGAAAACCGCTCTCATGTGGGTCTCCTTAGTCTCTTCCAGGTTAAACATTTCCCTGTTTGTTCAGCCTTCTCTTCTGAAAACAGTCTCCAAATCCCTTACCATCTTCGTTTCAAGGTCCATCTGAAAATGTGGTATCCATTCATTTGTGTGACAAGTATTTGTTGAATGCTGTCTATTGGCAAGGCACCGTGCCAGTCCAGATGTCTGACCAGGACACAGTCAAGTGGGACTGTTTCTTCCAGTTAATTTGGATGTTACATTTCTACTGATGTAACTAAAGATTATATTAGCTTTTTTTTTTTTTTTTACAGCCATGTCAGACTATTGGATTATTTTTGGCTGTGATCAACTAAGATTATCAGTTTCTGTTGAGGGAAACTGTTCTCAGTTCAGGTCTTCCCAACCCTGTCTTCATGTAATTGGTTTTTTGAACCTACATGAAAGATTTCACATTTATCTCTATCCATTTCCATCTCGTTGGTCCAACTCATTGTTCCAATCTATTGAAGTCATTTCGATATTTACTAGCTCTTTAAATCTCGATTTCATTGTATTAGCTGTTTCTCAAAGCTTTGTGTCATCTGCAGTTTCAGTCAGCCTTCCCTCTATCTTTGTATCCAAGTCACTCCTAGTAATGAGGAGTAGAATAGGACCAGTGACAGAGCCATTTGGCAGGTCACTAGCACCTCCCTTCCCCCTTCCATCAGCATTGTTTGAGCATAGGTTTTTCAGCCAACCCCGAGTCGCCCAAATTATACTGTCATCTGGTCTGCATTTCTCCATCTTGTCCACAAGAATTTCCTGAGAGACTTTGCCAAATGCCTTTATTAATCAATACATTCTGGGTCTCTGACATGCACAGTTGTCAGTTATAGTGACCTCCTGCTCTCTCCACAGGGAGAAAGTGGATAGGGCAAGATGAGAACTGTTCTGTCCTCTGCTTGTGCTCCCCAACTAGCAAACTCCTGGATCAGTCTAGGGGATTGCCAGGTTCCTGAGCATGGATCTATTTATTGACTCCTTGTCCTGACCCTTTAAGACCAGGAGGCCAACCGTAGCAAACCTGTTTAGCATCCTAGCCTCTTAATTCCCAATCAGCTGCTCTTCTATAGCTCTCCTGGTTTCATCTTATCCTCCCCTTTTCACCTCATCCATCTGTTCTCTAGCATGCTTCGATCCTCAGGTTCATGGATTGTCATAATTCAAATCACCAAATTTTGACTACCTAATGTGAGTTCCTTGCAAGCTATGTCCAAGCTACGTCAGTCCTACCAACCTACCCAGATACGGATCTATGACAAGCCGTCCTGGTCAGTTGTACTCCACCTTAGGAGTTCCTGCAAGGTCATGCCAATACCCCCTTATGTAATAGGGCCCGTGATTTCTTCGTTCTTTGTGACTTCATGCCCTTACTTGTGCATTTTTTTTCGCCCCAATTTATGGTTATGAGTCCCCGCCGTCATTCTTGGTGATACCAATGGAAAGGTACTCACCACCTGGGGTCAGTTCAAGGTCCTTGTGTTACCCACAGTGTGTCTTTTGGTTTGCAGGCCCTTTCAGTTATAAGTAGCACACTCAGCTTGTTCTAATTTTTTCATGGAAAATGCAGAGCTTTAGTGCTTTTTTCCCATTATGTCAATGGGACCTATTCATTGTCCTCTAGTGTAGTCATATAATGTCATCTGAATGTTTTCCCCTCTAAAACTGAAACATAAAACTCTCTAGATCAGAAATTCCTCTGCCATATTTTCCCTGCTTTGGGAGATGTACACTGTTTCTTTTCTTTTCTTTTTTTTTTTTTTTAGCGTTTTGTTTTGTTTTTCCCACTTTTATTGAAGTATAACTGACCTATAACATTGTGCTGGTTTAAGGTGTATAACATAACAAGTTGATATTTGTATATGTCATTAAATGATTGTCACAGTAAGCTTAGTTGACATCCATTATCTCACATAGTTAGAACTTTTTTTCTTGTGATGAGAACTTTTAAGATCTATTCTCTTTGCAACTCTCAAATGTACAGTACAGTATTGTTGACTATAGTCACCACACTGTATATTTCCATCCTCAGAACTTATTAATCATATAATTAGAAGTTTCTGGCTTTGACCGCCTTCACCCATGTCCCCCATTCTCTAACCCCTGCCTCTGGCAACTACCAATTTGTTCTCTGTTTCTATGACTTCGGGAGTTTATTTGTTTCTGGTTTGACATGTAAAGTGAGAGCATTCAGTATTTGTTTTTCTTTGGTTTATCTCTTAGTGTACTACCCTCAAGTACCATCTGTGTGTCACTAATGACAGGATCCCCTTCTTTTTTATGGCTGAATAATGTTCCTGTGGGTGTGTGTATACACATATACACACAAAGTTTTCTTTAATCATTTATCCATCCATGACACTTAGGTTGTTTCCATGTCTTGGCTATTGTAAATAATGCTGCCATGAACATGGGAGTGTAAAGACCTCTTTGATATATTGATTTCATTTCCTTTGGATAGATACCTAGAAGTAGAATTGCTTCAATCACATGGTATTTCTATTTTTCTATATGGAGGAACCTCCATATTATTTTCCATAGAGGCTATGCCAGTTTACTAATTCCCACCAACAATGCACAAGGGTTTCCTTTACTCCACATCCTCACCAACACTTGTTTTCATCTTTTTTTTTTTTTTACTATTAAGGCATTTATTTATTAAAACGCTCTCTGCCAAGATTTCACATTAGCTTAAAATTCAAATCAGTCTCTACATTTCTCTACTGAGGACTCCACCTCAATGTAGGACATAAAAGCACCTTCTCCAGCAGTGAGTGTTACCAGTGTCCACACGGTGAGCCCCACGGTCAGCCTCTCTGTTTCCCAGGGGACCCAACTAGATGTTAATACTGCTCTGCCACAGGGTAAAAACTCCTAACTCAAACTCATTGGAAAAGGGATGAAACTTCTGCAAAGTGCACTTTAAGAAGAGGTACTGTTTGCTCATGAAAAGAAACCAGTGAGTTCTCTAAGAATAATAAAAGAGGGTATTTTACAGTTAAGCACATGATTTGGAGTGAAGAATTTGGATGTTGTTCTGCTGCTCCAGGCTGTTAATACTCTTCTTGTTCCTCCTGTGGGCCTCCTTCATCAGGTATCACAAAGCCTTCATCTGTGGCCTAAAGAATGTCCACAATCCTCTGCAATACAGGGTTGTTTTCCCCTTCGTTCTCCTGGCAAATCAATGTTTCTTAACTTTCCAAAGTAGAAATCTCTCTCTTTCCCCAAGTCTCCAGCAGTAAGTTTCAATACATTGACCTGCTGCATCACTTCAGCTGCTTTGTCATCCCCGTTGCCCACACCAGGATTCTTTTGCACCACACCCGGGCCAGCCTTAGGGGTTGCAGTAGTTCTGCGTGTTGCAATGGGCCTGTGTGGAGCTGCACTGCTAGAGCTGAGAGGTTTCTTCGGTTTGTTCAGAGCTGGAGCAACAAGGGAGGGAGCCACTGCAGTGTTTTGACCTTGTCTGACAGCTACAGGGTCTTAGTCTTTTCCGTCATAGTTTGCATCAAAAAACTTCTTGAACCACTGAACAAATTCAAAATTCTCCTGAAGCTTTGCTTTTACTAATTTGTCCACAGGAATTATTTTGTCAACACCCATTCTCTTAAAACCTGCTTGTAGTATTTTGAAGTTCTGGATGTATTCATGCTCTAGTTTAGCCTGGAATTTCACTTTCTTCAAGGCAATGGAGTCAGGGAACATCATGTCCATAAACTGACCATAGGCAGCCCCTGAGCACAGCTTTGTCAGATTCAGCTGCAGAGACTCATTGATCCAGGCCAGCATGTCATGTCGACTTAGGTTATCACTGGTGACAGACGCTGAGTATACGTTCACTGCCATCTTCGGCTCTCGGCGGGACCACATCCACCGCCTGTGCCCGACCCCACCTGCCCACCCGCGTGATCCGTTTTGTCTTTTTGATGATAGCCATTCTAACAGGTGTGAGGTGATATGTTACTGGGGTTTTGATTTGCATTTCCCCCAACCATAAGTGATGCTGAGTATCTTTTCACACATTTATTGGCCATTCGTATGCCTCCTTTGGAAAATGTCTATTCCATTCCTCTGTCCATATTTTAATATGATTGTTTACTTGCTATTGAGTTGTGCGAGCTCTCTATATATCTGAGCTATTAACCACTTATCAGATGGATGATTTGCACACACTTTCTCCCACTCCCTAGGTTCCTTTTCATTGTGTCGATGGTTCCTTTATTGTGCAGAAGCTTTTTGGTTTGGTGCAATCCCCAGTTGTTTATTTTTTTCTTTCTTTACTCTTGGTATCAAATCCAAAACATCATTACTGAGACTGATGTCAAGGAGCTGCCCTCTGTGTTTTCTTTTCGGAGTGAGATACGCACTGTTTCTACCTAAGATTCATGGCGTTCTCATTCATAAGCCCTGTGTAGGTGGCCACCTACCAATTTCCCATCGATTCCATGGTCTTCCAAAACAATAACCTTAAAATGAAGTAAGAGATGAAAACTTTACCCCCTTCCTTAAATCTTTAATTCCCTATTTAGGAACGTGAACATATGTGTTTTCATGTCAAGTTAGGGCCTCTAAATGGTAAGTGAAAATTTAAAACTTTCTGAATTAAGTAAAATGTGTACTTGCGTGTGGCCCTCACCTGAGTCATTTTTTTTCTTGGTGGGTGAGTGACTCGCAAGAGAACTCAAGCTCCCAGCTCTCGGCGTAAACCCTAGGAAATCTGAGCTGTTAGCCACCGTGATTCTTTACTAAATGAGCCTGTTTATACACATTTTCCAATGTACTAATCTCTTCTTGCATTTCACTTTGAAGAAAACAAGGTTTTTATTAATTGGAGGGGGATCTCTCACAGGATGTTCAGTGTGACTGCTCGTCATTACATAATAGTTATAAACAAATGAGCCGTCTTTGAACTCTGCTGTTCGGGCTTCTACATCTTGGCTGTGGTTCTCCAGCTGACACCAGTGGTGCAGTTAATTAGGGTGGCTGTGAGGGGTAGGCAGGGGCAGAAAATAGGCAGGATTTAAAAGCTGTTCCTGTTACCTTTTGGGGAGTTTCAAGTCCTTTCTACATTATAAAGCTAGAGGGTAGATTTATGTTTTATTTTCTCCCTCCTTGGCTTTGGACTTAATGAGCCCAAAGGAAAGGAGACTCATTATTTAAAATCTGGGTGATGTGCATTTAAATTTAAGATTTGTATTTGCCCAGACTTTTTATCCCTGAGACCCAAGGTACCTATGTATAAATCAAACGGTCATCAGTTACATTGGCGAGCTGCATCTCCCCCCTGTTGGGAAAAGCTTAATCTAATGGGTTATTTCCCCAAACTGGCTTTGTTGCTTGCTTATTTGTAAAGTGTAGGGTATCAGCTGGAGTGGGAAGGGAACTGGAAAGAATGCTTTGGTCACTTTACATGAGTTTTAAAATACTGGCTAGTAAGAGAATGCCTATTCACAGTGTTTATTAGCAATTCGGTTGGGGGTGGTGGTGGTGGTGGTGGTGGGTAAGTGCTAAGGTTTCCTCCAACGACAGAGTGCAATGTCCAGACAGCAGGGCCCAGGCTGAAAATGATGCAGGGAAGGGGACTAGACCTCCCCTTCTTTGAGAATTCTAAGAATATTTGTTCTTCCTCTTCCTCTTTGTCTTCCCCTCTCCTGCTTAGATGTGGTGAGTGGAGGCCTGGAAAGGAGAAACTGGGCTAGGGAAACAGAATCAGACTCAGATGTACTATAGACCCTCCCTGCTCCTGGCCCCCCAAGGCTCGAGGTGGAGGCCCTCAAAGGTCAAAAAGGTCATGTCCCTTCTCTGCCCTGAGGCAGAAACCTCCAGGTAGACACTCCCTGAGTTTCCTTCATCTTCCTCTTCCAAGTGTTTTTTTCTGCTCTCTGGGTCTCTCTCAAATGCTGCTCTATTTCCGGGCCCCTTGGAGAAGCCAGCATTACCTCTTGTTTAGGTTGTAGCAGTGGCTTGGGAGCCACCTCCCTGCTTCGTGCTGGCGCTCGCTGATCCGCTTTCTGTGCTGCAGCCAGGGCTCTCCTTCCAGAAGGCAACGCTGATCTCAGACTCCTCGGATTAAACCTGCAGGGACTCCACCCTCATTGCCATTAAGATGAAATCTGAGGCCTGTGGTGACATGACCTCTGCTTCTCTCGCAGCCCTGCCCCCTTACCCCACCCAGGTCCGTGTCAGCTACACAAGACTGGAAATGAGCTCTTTGGCCTCTGGCCCTAATGCTTTGAGGTCCTCTGGACTCAACGAAGGCAGCTTCCTTACCCGGCCCATAATCCAGAGTCCCTAATAACCCCCCAAGGAATCTTACAAAATGCAAATGAAAAGCCCTAAAGATGCCAAAGCATTTCCCACAATTTCCAGAGACTTCCAGGGCTTTTTCCATGCTTCTACCTCTGCACTTCCACATCCTCATGTGCTCCCTTGGGTTCTGTCCTCATTAGTCAAGCCCCCAACCAAGTTTCCACAAAAATCCACATGGCATACCTTTACTCTCCAGGAACCGACTAACTAAAAATTAGTCTTCAGTTGAAGACTAGGATTAAGAGTAGGATGATCATGAGAAGTGACTTTAACAAGTGAGTGGCCATAGGTTCAATAGCCTTCACTGGCTCAACCCCATATTCCACTCCCTTTTTCTTATTCCCCATTACATTCAATTCAACTCTAATAGAACAAATAACAAAAAATAAAACAAAATGATAAAACAAAAATAACTGCAGTGGTTTAAAAGAATCTGTTTCTGTCTCACATTAAAGAAGTCTGAGAATGGCAGGGAAGTTTTGTTGTCCTCAGTATGAGACTTTTTTTTTTTTTCATCTTTTTCCTGCATGAAAAAGATGCAGATCATCTTTTTCCTGCATTGCCCTGGCCCCATGAGGCTGTCATGGGTCTGTACAGGTAGGGTTCTTTGGGATGCAGACATAAGCCTGATCTGTGCACATACATCACAGTTCCAGCTGACTTAGGACATAGGTACAGATCTACCAGTTCTCAGAATGCAACAGCAGGTTCACAGGTCCACAGCCATAGTGAAGAAGGAAAGAGCAACACAGGTTGTCCTTGGTGCAGCTCTCCCATACGCTGCAGGTACACACACACACACACACACACACACACACACACACACACAGGTGGCTGGTTTCAAAGCTGAGAAGCTACCCACCAGCTTCTTCGGATAGCCCCCTTCCAGCAAAGCAAGGCCCAGCAAAGCAAGGCCCAATATTTCTCTACTAAATAGCACCCATATGAATATGTTTAGCTGGATATGTATTCACTGTATGCTCAACACATCTGCATCAAATCTATCTTTGGAAGACTGCCCTCTTTGGGAAGGAAGGTAGTAAATTCATAACCTGGTTATCTTCTGTCCCATGATAGGCCTGTGGAGGTAGAGATGGAGGCCTTAGGGCAGAGAAAGCGACTGGCCCAAAGGTGTCAAGGCATGAAACATCTTCACATGTTTAGGCAGCAGGTATGGGAGGTCCCCCAACTTAAAGACTTTGTAGTCTTTAAGGTAGTTTTTGAGTAAAATTTTTTTCTTCCAGAAGTGATTCATAATTTATGAAAACTCAGAGCTTTGATGTAAGATGATTTGCATCTACAGTTTATGGAATAGGCTCTGGAAATTTGTTAGTGTTCTATCCACTTCCCACCCAGAGTCACCAGTGAAACTGAAAATTTTGATTTCTTTGTTGGAGGTTCACTACTTCGAGCCTAGTGAATGCTGCGCTCCAGTCATCTCAATGTAAAGATATTTTATTTTGTTTTTAAAGATTTATTTGTTTGTTTTAGAGTGGGGGAAGAGACAGAGGGGGAGAGAGAGAGAGAGAGAGAGAGAGAGAGAATCTCAAGTGGACTCCCCACTGAGCAGGGAACCCGACATAGGGCTCAGTCTTCTAACCCTGAGATCATGACCTGACCTGAAATTGTAAGTCAGACGCTTAACCAACTGAGCCACTGGGGGCCCCAATATAAAGATTTTTTTTTTAAAGATATTTTAAAACTCAATCTGTAACCACAACTAGAAGACAGCAGTTACTAATATTCGCACAGCAGGGGGCCAAGTGCCAGCCTAAGTATTTTATATGGACTGACTCGTTCAATTTTCATAATAGCCTCATCATTAGGTAGGGACTACTATTACTCCCATTTCATAGATGAGGAAGCCAAGTCACAGAGATTTAGTCACTTGCTCCAGGTCACAAAGCTAACAAGTGGTTGTGTCAGGACTTTAAACTCTTACCCAGGGGATCCCTGGGTGGCGCAGCGATTTGGCGCCTGCCTTTGGCCCAGGGTGCGATCCTGGAGACCCGGGATCGAATCCCACATCGGGCTCCCGGTGCATGGAGCCTGCTTCTCCCTCTGCCTGTGTCTGTCTCTGCCTCTCTCTCTCTCTCTCTCTCTCTCTCTCTGTGACTATCATAAATAAATAAAAATTAAAAAAAATATTAAACTCTTACCCAGTTCAGAAGTTTGACCGTGTCTTTAAAGTTATCAGGCTATTTATTTTATTTTAACATTTACTTTTGAGTTTTTTGCTAAGTGAAGAACACATTATGGGCCAAACCAGAAAGAACTTGCTGGTGTGGGGATAAGCCCTTGGGCCTTGACATCTCCAGAGTGGTCCCTCCCCTTCCTGGGCTGTGGTTCCCAGACTTTGTTGCCCTCCTCCGCTCTCCAGCCCCGAGTCCTTCTCTGGCTGTTCCCCCGTGGCTCATCCTGGCCCCTGGCTCCCATGCCAGCTGGCCCTGAGCATGAGCATACTGGCTGTCTGCATGATGGGGTCCAGAACCAAACAGTAGGGCAAGTAGATAGAAGTATCCAAAAATCAGACCCATGGAGGAAGGGGCAAGGGAAGACAGAGTCCGTGAATGTCCTGCCTCCTCTGAGATGGTAAGCGTGTTTAATCCTTTCTGTTTTCTCTCTTGAGAGCAGGCCATACCACTCTCACCTCTTGAGTGGTCCCTCTTGCTCACCCAGGCCAGCCCTGAGGTGACCTCCTGGTCTCACACAGACAGAATGCTCTCCTGGGGCCTTCTAGGCCACCGCTCTCTGTTCCCCACTTCAACCTCACCCTCGTCTCACTTTGTCTGATGTCAGCCAAATATTTGCCTTTTGCAACATGAAGGGAGAAGTTTGGTCTGGTGGCCAGAAGACGCACCTAGCTTTAAACACTGCCCGAACCACATACTAAGTATGTGACCTTAGGCAAGTCCCCTAAACTATTTCTCGGTGTCCTCATTTATAAAGGGGGGGAGCTTCAGGCTTTCCTTTCACTGTTGTCACGAGGACTCGAGTCAGATAATCCATAGTGCTCTATAACGTTGGCTCCATGAAACCATATGTGTGGTGGTTTGGAGCCTGGGCTCTGGAGTCAGACACAGCGGGTTTGAGTCCTGGCTTGGTCACTGTCTCACCACGTAACCAGTGACCAGGTGACCTCTCCTGCTCCGTCACGTGGTGATAATAGTAGTATCCACATTAAAGGATTGTTGTAAAGATTTCATGCTTGTAGACTTAATACACCACGGTGCTCAGCATGTGCGTAGTTAGGTGTTCAAAAAATACTATTGTTTGTCATGGATGATCATCCTCACAGCTGTTGGAGTTAATCCATTCAAGAGTCATTATCCTGAGTATCTGTGAAAGGCTCCTCTGAGCAGGATCCTTTCCAACAAGGCCCCGACAGTTCTCGTAAGCCTTTACTTCTGCTCTCACTCAAAGTTCCCAGTTAGAACTTTCCCAGTTGAAGGCTTCCTTGCTTTTTATAGCAGACAGAGGCTTGGCCAGCCCCACAGGCAGAGTTCCACGGCCGACAAACTAGGATCATCTCCCCAAGGAATTTGCCTTCATTTAAAGATGAATGTTCCAGAAACAACCCTCTCTCGCAGTGCAGCTTTGGAAGTCCCGTTTGCTGACCTGCTTGGAAACAGGAATCTTGATTTTAAGAAAGGTTGATTTTGCAGGAGGTTGACTGTATGTTATTGTCATAAAACACATGTCATCTTAACTGAGTCTGTGTGAGAGGCGACCTTCGAGTTCTAAATTTAGAAAAACGGCATTGGGAGGACTTGTAACCTCTGAAACGATGGAGGAGTCTGTGTAAGTTGTTTTAGGTACCTCTGCTGGGAATACCCGGGTTGTGCAGGCCAGCTGCCTACGGATGCTGTCACTGGTGAGGGCTGGTTTTTTTGTTTTGTGGGTTATTTTTTTTTTTAAGATTTATTGATTTGAGGGGATGGGCTCAAGCAGGAGGGGGGGGAATCCTCAAGCAGACACCCCGCTGAGCGGGAAGCCCAAGTGAGGCTCAGTCCCCACGACCTTGAGATCGTGACCTGAGCTGAAATCAAGAGCCGGATGCTTAACCAACTGAGCCCCCCAGGCACCCAGAAGACTGTTTTAAACGGTGCATTCTTAGGGAGAATTTGGTCTTCTAATCTTTTCACGTTTTTCATTGACTGTATTAAGTTTTGTGAATCTTCACCTGTTTTTACTTCATTCATTATTAGTTTCCCCAGCCACCACCTTTGCCCCAGGCCACACCCCAGCCAGGACTCTAGATTACTCAGAGGTGTTATTATGTCCCAGTCTCCAAATCCCCAGGGCGATTCGATGGTAAATTCTAATTATCTCCAATTGTAACAGCCTCAGCACTAATGTCTCGTTCCCCTGTCACAAAGGTGGTCTCACCACTGTACCCCCAACCCTGCACAGAGGAAAGAGGTGGGGAGCATTCCTTTCCCATTGTCACTGCTCCTGGGGGGCAGGAGATGGGGTGTCCAGGACCCCGCCCTGTATTTCGGGCGACTATTGAAAGTAAAGGATGCTGAATCCCGGAGAGGTTTGGACGGGGCCAGCAAAGCCTCTGCGGATGCCGGACGGCGCAGTGCTGACGGCGGCCACCTGTTGGACGCCCTCATCAGAAAGTGATCAGCGTGGGGCAGTCACCTGGACGTTCCCACTTGGCAGCCCTGCCCTGCTGCGTGAGCCCAACCCAGTGGGAACCTCCAGGACCAGGGCCCGTGTGGTCCTTTTCAGAGCTTCCCTGGTTGTCTGAAGATGCGTCGGGGCTGGGACCCACCGCAGTGAGGTCCCTCAGTACGGTTCACACGAGCTGGTGCAGTGGTGGTCGGTGGTCCTCCCCCGGGTCCGCGGCTGCTGGACACTCTCTTTATGCCCATAGCTCCTCCCCACCCTCTCATGCCCTGGCAGGGATATTCTCCGTTAATCAAGCATAAATGGCAACATTACAGTGTTCGTTGTTGGGCATTTGCTGCATAGTCTTGCTCATGTCTACACAGGTCTGCATGGCTTCGTGCAGGCTTCTGTTGTTGTACCAGACATTTTCCTCTTGCCCCTCTAGACCCCTCAACCACCTTTATCCATCCCCTCTCTGACTGTAGGCGACTCTATATGGAATGCATCAGACCTCCTTTCCCTCTTGTCTCCTGTTGGGGTCAGCCAGTGGGAAGCCCCACATGAGACAGAAAGGAGGGAGGAGAGTGGTGTCGGGTATTTATCCCCTTGCCTTGCTCCTTAAAAGGTTATCTTAGGTGTTTTCTCTACGTACCATCCCTTTCTGGGTTCCAGCAGTCTCTGTGTCTCTCTCTCCCTATCCCATTGGGCCTGGGAAGCTTCTCTTTCACTCTCACTAGTCCTAGGTTACTTCCCTACGAAAGTGATTCTCAAAGCATGGCTGCTGGACCTGGGAACTTAGGCATGCAGGTTTCTAGCTGCACCCCCACCCCAGACCTACTGATTCAGACACTCTGGGGAAGGGGTCCAGCAGCTGAACAAACCCTCCAGGTGATTCTGTTATACACTTAAGTTTGAGGACCATTGTACTATGCTTTCTTCCTTTGCTTTAGACACAGCTTTGCTAATAATCCCCTTTTTAAAGCCCTCCTCAGATTGTCAGAATTTGAACTTGCCTTTTTTTTTTACCCTCTTGCGAGCCAACATGATGCACCTGTTGATGCACATTTAGGTTTGCTATTCCACACTGTTGTGATCTTTGTTTATAGACCTCGGCGCACATGTATGAGTTTATAAGTAGAGTAAATTCCTTGAAGTAGCATTTCTGGGCTAAAGGGAACATGCATTCAAATTTCAATAACTATTACTAGATTATCCCCTGAAGAGGTTGTCCCAATTTGCTATTTTCCAAATTGGTCTCCAGTTATTTCACATTGTGTCACCTCTCCCATGATGATGAACCAGCCAGACCATGGCAGTGTGTTAGGGTCACCCCTCTCAGACTGGGGAGCACACAGATCCCCTGGGGGACTTGCTGAAATGCAGATTCAGATGTGAAAGGTGCGGCGTGGGGCCTGGGAGCCTGCATTTTTCACAGGCCCCCTGGTAATACTGGTCCATGCTGGTCCCAAATAACAAGGGATTAGAGAATAAGCATAAAGAAATGGCTAAACAGTGGGTTTGGGATTCAAATCCCCATTCAACCATTTAGCAATTGTGACTCTGGTCAAGTTGCTTAATCATCTGGAGCCTCAGTTTCTTCATCTATAAAATGAGGATTGGATCCCCCTGCCTCAGTGTTTTATGATGACCAAACCAGGTAATCCATGCATGTGCAGGGGTTACTTAGCACAGGCCTTGACACATCCTGGCCACTCCACAAATGGTAGCTCACACTGTTAGATGCCTCCCCACTGTCTGTTCCTGATACTCAGCTGCCCTCAGCTCCCTGCAAACAGCTTCCAATGTCCTAGCCTGGCAGCTGCTCCAGAAGAGCCCCTTGTCTTCAAGGCGGCCCCTGGTCCAAGGTGGTAGCTAGGACCCAGTGGTACTCTCTGGCATGCCTGGAAGGGAGCCTGTGCACGGGGTTGTCAAACCTGCCCGCTGAGCAGCCTTTCCAGGATCCACCAGCTGCCCCATCCATCCTCCAGTCATCAGACTGTTCTTTTCTTTAGGATGATCTTAGTCCTGATGAAAACCTTTAGCCACTTCTCTGACCCGTCTGCTTCGTCTGCTTCTGGATGAGCCTGAGTGAACTGCCAGGGGCATCCTCCCATTTGGAAAAGAGGTGGAGCCCCTCCCTGCCTCCCAGCAGTATCTAAACTCGGGTTTCTACGGAACATGGCTAAGGCCCACTCTTGTCTCCACATACCTCCCTTAGTCCACGGAAATCTATATGCACAGGGGTCCCCCAAATAGTGCCGTTCAGCAGGTTTAATGTGCATATCATTTGGAGTACAGATCCTGGTCTGCAAAGGAAGATTTCAAAGGCCGGAGCCACACCATCAGGGCCTGGAGAAGCTGCCTCAGAGCCGCTCGGAGCCAGCCAGAGCCAGTGCCTGGGAGGGGGCGCGCCTGGCCCCCGTTGAACGTGACCTCAGCTTTCTGCTTCCCTTGGAGTTGAGGAACGTGGGCAGACAGCTGGTAAAGCTGTGAGCAGATGTGTGGGAAGTGGCTTCTAGAAGCTGCCTGGAGGAGACCAGAGGCTGAGGAAGTGGATGTACTGCCTGGCAGGCCCCGGGTCTTGAATTCATCTTCCCCCCCACCCCCCGCCCCCTGGGCAGGGCTTGTGCCCGGAGGATGAAAGAACAGAGGATGGCAAGAGACACTTGAAGGGGTGGGGAGGGAGATGCGGGCTCTGGAGGCCACTTTGGGAGTCTCACTCAGCGGGTTATGGAAAAAGAAAGAAGAGCTGCTGCTTCCTTTTCTTCTTGAGCAGCCCTCTCATCTGTGGGTCCTTCTGTTTTCACCCCCTTAGCGGGGTCAGCTCTTCCCCCTCCCTCTGGGGGGGCTTGACCTGTCTGTCACCAGCCCAGATCCCCCTCCCGGTCTCCTACGGGCCATCTCCCGCTGTCCACGTCCCTAAAAGCACCCTCCTGGTCCGCCCCAAATCTGCTTCTCTTTCCGTACTTGCCACTCCCAGGTAGGTCTGTGCTGGCAGACGGTGTTTCTGCAGCTTAAAAACAATTGTGAGCTGTCATCCTGCTTACTCCTAGGTCTGTCCCAGGATCAGGTGCGATGTAGCAGAACCTGGGCCCAGATCGGATTGTTCTGGCCCCAAGGAGGGGGACTTAGGCTCTCCGCCTGCTTTGAGGGTAAGAGTCCCGGGTACTGCTGGCTGCCTTGGTGCAGCATTTTCCTTGAAGATGTTGCTCATTGCATTCCGCAGCAGCCTCTTACTGAGGACCCAGGGGAGAAATTTCCCTCCGGTTTAGCTGAGTAGAATTATCCGTCTTTGTCCTGAGCAAGCAGCCTGCTCTGGGCCTCTGGGCCTGTGAACCCGGTGTCACATTACTGCTCATGGGAGAAAGCTCAGAACCTACACCTATAGCGAGCACAGCAGAAAGTACAACCTGTGTTGTTATCTTAACTCCACTCCAGGCTTTGTTGTGTCTTCCTCTACTTATTTTAATTTATGTTACCTTGTATTATTAACATATGTATTTAAACCTCCTTTAAGGTAGGATATGAAATATGAAAAGTCATACCCACCATCTTTCATATGTTTATAAATGAACATACACATATGTACAGTATCTGTAGAGATATATTTATTATGTAGAAAGATGCAACCCTTAATGGGAACGTGATGATTTGGTAGATTTTACACAAAGGGTCTATTAAATAGTAACAAGATCAAAGTAACAATACTTCTAGGAAACTAGGATAAAATAGTGCAGCCCTGTGAAGAGAGATCTGGATCTTGAATTTCAGCTAGAGAGAATTCGGGTTGTAGGTAGCAACCAAAATTCAGGTCGCTTTTATGTGGCTTAAAACACAAACACACTCACTATAATTATGTAACATGTAACAAAAAGCTATTGGGGACCGTTTTCTGATAATGGGAAGTTCCTGGCAACCACATGAGTGATCTCAAGGAACAGGAGCCATATGGGCCTTCTTCCAGACACTGGGCCATGCAGCACAGTGTTCTGAGGACCTGTTCGTCCCTGTGCTCTCCTAATAGGCCATTAGAGAAAGGGACTATTTGCTGGTTAACAGAGATGAAAGTTTCTGTCATTTTTCTGCAAGCGAACAGGTCTTTAATATTTCCTGAAACCACAGGTCTGCTTCGTATCTTGTAACTGAAACAACTATAATCCTTAACACCAGAGAGCCGTGGAACAGAAACACCTGTGGGAAAATTAGGCAGAGCATTTTTTTTGCAAGCCACGTCTGGGATCTGTAAATGCTAACTGATCACTGGCAGGTTTTTTTTTTTTTTTTTTTTTTTTTTTAGTCAAATGTTTTCAAAGACTTCCCTCTACCTGAGTGGGGTGTTAGGTGTACATATTTCACAGAAATTCCCAGTAGACTTAACAACCATGGCTCTGCGTCCATTTGTCAATGTTACCGATCATGTTCATAGCTTCTGTTTCTGAAGCCAAACCTTGGTCCTTTTAATTGGGTAAGCTTTCTCTTTCCCTGACACTAATGAAATGATTTTCATTAGTGCTTGCACGTTCTTAATCATTGCATCTGGATTGGGGGTTTTATGGGAAAACCAAGGATAAATCATCAAGAGTTGGGAGAGAAGGTTAACTTTACTTTTGGGAAACTGTATGAAGGCTAATTCACATTATATGCTACTTGAAGTCGGAAACAAAGACTTTTCATTAGTAGATGTAAGAAACAGACAATTTTGGGGAACAGGCTGGGCTGCTTTGGGTATGTTGATGGGAATTTGGTTTAAGTTTTGAAGTATACTCCAGCCTTTAGTTGCCAGATTTTTAAAAAATATGTCTTTAACTCTTTAGGAGAAATTTTTTTTTTCCTATCAAAGGTTGATGATACCTAGCAAATTATAGCCAGAATTTTTTGTTAAGTTTTCATTGTTTTTCTAAATAACTTTATTGTTTTCATTCTGACTTAAAATTGCTGCAAGATTATTTTTTTAAGACAAGAAAGATAAAGGTTTTGTAAAAAAGGTGAAAACATTTATATTCTTGCTACTCAGAGAGAAACACTGATAAAATTTGGTATATTTTCCTCCTGGCTCTTTCCTGCACATGTAAACACATACACACATAGACAAACACACACATATGTATGTTATAGGAAAGGATTCATACTATACACACGTATATAACTTGCTTTTCTTAATCTATTTTAGATATTTTTCTTTTTTTTAAAAGGTTTTATTTATTTATTCATGAGAGACACAGAGAGAGAGGCAGAGACATAGGCAGAGGGAGAAGCAGGCTCCCTGCAGGGAGCCGGATGCGGGCCTTGATCCCAGGAACTTGGGATCACGACCTGAGCCAAAGGCAGTTGCTCAAACACTGAGCCAAGCAGGTGCCCCTATTTTAGATATTTTCCCATGTCAGTCTGCATATAGATCATTATCATTAATAATAGTGACTTTACTACTCCATTATATGTATTGCAATTGATCAAATTCCCTATTTTTTTGACATTTATGTTGTGTACTATCAACTATGGTCATAGTAATGCTATAAAACACACAACCATAAAATCTCAGTGCCATATAGAAATAAACACTTTTCCTCAATAATTCATAGAACGGTAAGCATGCCACTGGTATTTGATGAGGTGGGTGGGGAGGCTCAGCTCTCCAAGTCTCTCATCCCCTCCTGGGATCTTGTCTCAAGTATGCTGCCTGGTTGTGTTTGTTCTTCTCATGGTGACAACAAAAGTGTAGGAATGCAAGCCCAGTTCCATAAAAACACCATCTAGGGATATGGAAAGACCCAAAAGGAGAGATACACAGGTCAAGTTTGGCTGATTGCAGTCTCGAGACCCCCAGACCAGCTACATGGCATCAAATAACTCACTTCTGCTTGAGTTCCCCCTTCTTAGACTTCCTCTAAACTCTGCATGTGTGAATATATATAAATTTATCATCTATGTCTTATTTGATATATTGGTATCATAATGGAGAAAACGTTATTAATTACCAATTGTGGCATATTTGACTTCTGACTGGACATTTGACTTAGGTGAGCGTGATGTTCTCAAACTTCATTGGGTGGAGTGAGAGGCAATGCTATGTCATCAGAAGAGCCTTCAGTTGGTTGGCAGTTTACTTTGGGGAGTGACTCGAACTTGCACAACCTTGGTTTATTTTTTGGGGGGAATGGACTCACCATCCACTCTGCCTACCTCCTAGGGTTGTGAACAGCAGACGAGAAGGTACACCATGAACAATGAGGCCCTTCCCTTCCAGTATGTGTTAGCAGAGTGTCCCGCTCATCTTGGGCTCATCAAACAGCTTTTCTCTGTACCTGGGCTTTCTCGGCATTTGAAACTGATAGGGAAACAAGACCGTATTTCCAGAAGGAAACAGCAAAATTCCTAATGCTCTGACGACTGGGGAAATTCTATTGATTTTACTGACTCCACCGGCATAGTTTAATCATGAAGAACATCCACGGACAGTGGTTCTAGTTCCCTAAATTAGCTTTCAGAAAGCACCACATGTACTACTGTTTCCACGAAAAACATCAGAAGAATAAATTGGCTTTGGGTCTCTCCCCAAATTGCTTTTCCAATGAGCTAGGTACTACTATTATTCCAAATATAAATTTGAAGAAACCAAGACTCAGAAAGACAATGTGTTTTGCCCAAGATGGTGCAGAGCCTGGCTTTTCAACCAGACCTGCTGTGTCCAAAGGTGGAGCTCTTAGCTCCAGCTCCACTTAGGGATCAAAGGGAGCATCATCAGCATCAGAGTCCTTCTCTTGTTCCTCCTTCTATTTATCCTTTAAGCACACCTTTTATCATCTCTAACTCTCTTCTCAACCCTGAGGTTCACTGAACTGTGAGATTATTAGCTCCAATTTCAACTGACGCATAGAGATAAGAGGTGTCCCCTCCTTGGCCCTACAGGGAGTTCATGATTGAGGGAGAAAGACCTGAGGTTCAGATTCTCCCTCCATGACATTGAGGAACATTTTCACTTAAAAGGGATCATAGGTTGCGGACCGACGGTCCAGTCCCTACTGGTAAAATAGGCATTCTTGTTGAATTCACTTAAGGTTTCCCCTCTTCCCAGAAGCAGACCTTTGACCTTTCCCCCCTGCTCTCCTCCTGACTGTTGCTGACTAGCCCGGGTGACCTTCCACAAACATTTCAAGCAGTCTGCATCTTCAGTATGCCATTTCTCCACTGTCTTTTCTTCAGCTGCTCTAGCAGCTAGTGTTTCCAGATTTGGAAGAGAGGGCAGGGCTGAGGAAGGGTGTTTGATGAGTAACCACCGCCATGGCTCCTGCTATCCTCATTAACATTAATGGCTTTTTCTAGGCCTCATTAGCTCAACAGCTGTAGATGTATTTCTGCCATGATTCAGCTGACCTGGTTCTCATCAGCATGGTATGGAGCCCTGGATGAGGAATTGGAAGATACGGATCCCGGGCCAAGGTCCGCCCTTAAGTGGCAATCGCACTCTCCATCTCTGGACCTCAGATCCTTATCCGTAAGCTGAGGAGGTTGAACTAGAAACCCTCTAAGGAATTGTTCGGTGATTCATTTTCCTCCCTGGGTAGAGTTACAGCTTGCCATCATTGACCACTTTTGGCTCAAAATTATTGTGGTTCAGTGGTAGAAGAGGAACTTACGGCAAATTCATCTTTAAAATGTTTTGAGACCATTACGAGAAAACCGAACTCACCATTGCTTCCAGAGCATTTGATGTTACCAGCCTTGCTGAGCTTCAGAAGGAGGCCTGAGTCAAGTGGCATTTGGAGTCGGCAGTGCCCAGAGATGCTAGACTCCTTTGCCCACCTTCTGTGAAAGGGGAGACTGTAACTCAAATAACTTGTCCAAGGTCACCCCACTTTTTAGAACAAAATCGAGCATGAAAAGGTTTCCCACATTATTTTATAATTTTATACCTCTCATAGAATGGTTAACCTTTATGAATATATATTTTCATGTTATTTTTGTAAAATTAGTGACCACGTGTGTGATCAGCCACGCGTACCATTCTCTTTGTGGTCGAACCAAGTTACTACTACTACAGTTCAGTGACAAACTCATTTCAGGGCCTGTGGAAATAATTACATCATCAAATACCACTTCATGATTAAAAACTTTTCTAAAACCAGGAATAGCTCCACTTCACAGTAATTACTTGTGGCAAATATCCTTTTTTAGAAAATAAATGCTGAACAAATTGAAATCAGATCATTTTTCTCCTCTCCTGCTAGAATAATTGCATGCATAAGAGAAGATTCCAGTTTGGAGACGTTTAGTAGTGTTACATGTCGCATGATGATACTTCGTCCTCAGCATCCTTGCACATCCCCCTCTCGCCTCAAAATATTTCTCTTTCTCACAGAGAGTGAAAGCCGTATCCACCTTTTTTTAAAATCAATTGTTCCTTAATTCTCTCTCCTGTTTCCTTGGTGATATAGATTCCTTAACTTCACATTGTTTTTCTTCAGCAACTATTGTTGCTTCCTCCCTATAGGTTGGGGTTCCAATTCCATTTCAGTTGGGTGAGCTTGGGCCAGTTAAACTCTCTGAGGCCCAGTTAAAACCTGGGGGTAATTCATTTGCACCACAGGGTCGTTGTCATGGGAATTATATGAGAAAGTTACATTTTAGGATGGTGCCTGCTACATGAATAGCTTTTAATAAGTGTTCATTCTCCCACATATTTATTGTTTTTCCATTTTGGCTTACGGCATGCAGGTAGTGCTCACATCTTACCGAAACCTTCATTGGAACCAGTTGTCTGCCTCCCTGGTGCCAAGTTTTTTTTTTTTCCTGGTTTTTGTTTTTTACCCGTCTTTTCTCTAACTCTATAAACATTTTAAAAATAGTTTTTTGAAGTCTCTTTCAGCTGGGCCTCCCATCTGCAGTTCCTGGGTGTAAATTCCTTTGTGTGCCGAGTAATGATGCCGGTTCATGGTGGGGTATTTCTCTCATGCTTTGCAAATTTGGAGTGTGAGCTGGTTGAGCAGGAGTCCTTTTCCTGGAGAGGTCCACTTGCCCTGGGTTCAAGAGGAATACCTATGAGAAAATCTTGAGGTTGCCTTTTTGGGATGCTACAGATCTCTGCAGTGATTGGTCGTGTTTTAATGTTAACATCTTGGTTTGGGAAGACACCACCCATTGAGTAGCTCCCCACAGTTCATAGAGCTTCCAACCTTATCCTGAGAAAATCCTTCAAGTCCAGCTCCCTTTCAGCTGGAGAGGGTGTTGGTTATAATCTCTGTAGTGGGCTATATTTAAATTACTTTCAAATCTTGTCCATGCAGGTTGATCAGGGTCTGGTACCACTGTAAGACTTTGACATGATGCCAGCACAACATTCTGACTTTACATTTCCTCCTTATTTCTGATGTCTCAGGATTTACTTATTCTGAATTTGGCTACGTGGGATTTTGTGTGTGTGTGTGTGTGTATGTGTGTGTATCTATATTTTATTTATCTAAATGGAAGATACTGAAAGATGAATGCCCTGTAATCCAATGGAGAAGTTCTCTTGCTTTCCTTTGGCACAGAAATAAGTGGCTTTTGCTCAGGGCTGCAAAGCTAGTTTTCAGCCTCACTACTACTTTCTTCAAGTGACCTCTTTGTTGCTAAATCCAGATTCCTCTTCTGCATCTCCATATACATATATTTTTTAAAATATTTTACATTGCAAAGAAATTGTCGACAAAAATAAGAGATCCCACACAACATGGTATGGATAATTTTTATTTAACTTAATGTTTGCAGGCTTCCCAAAGTGCAGCAGAGAATCTTGCATGTAGTTATTTGTCTTGTTCCAAGGGGGAAAAAACTGTTGATACTTAAAATAAGATCATGTTAAATGTATACAATCCGAGAACATAATATGACTTCCCGTTTGTTCATTTAGGTCCTTCAGGAATATCTCAAAGATTTTTATAAGTGACTTCCATATTTCTTAAATTGATTTCTGTGTATTTTATCTTTTTATTGGTGGTGTGAGTGGGATCTTTTTCCCCACTATATCTTCAATCTGATTATTGTCTATAAATATGAAAGTAATTGGATTCTGTACAATTCTTCTACCTTATTATTTTCCTATATTCTATTATTATTTCAGTTTTTAATTATTTTTCCTTCTGGATATTCAAGGTATATAGCCTTATCATCTGCAAGTAGTGATAATTTTACCTCCTCCTGATCAATATTTTTAGTTCTAGTTTCTTTTTCTTGTCTGATTGTATAGGCTACTAGTTCTTGTACAAAGTTAAATAAGAGATAAGTCTTTATTGTTCCTGACTTTACTGAAGATGCTGTTTGTATTTCTCTCTTCAGCATGATACAAGCTCTTAGGCAGGGATATATTTGTTCATACCATGTTAAGGGAACATTCTTATATCATTGAATATTTTTATCAAGAACAGAATGTTGCATTGTGCTTTTCCCTTTAAACTTGTTCATATGATGAATTATGTTAATGTGTCTTCTAATATTGAAATGTCTGTATTTTCTGAAATCAACTCCACCCTATTAGGATACATTGTTCTTTTAATGACCTAAATTCTGTTTGTGTTATGACTTCATTAAGTTAACATTTGTTAAGTGGAGCGCAGGGTATTAGATGGCGAGCCACAGTTCAACAGTAGACCACAAGAGAAATCAAAACAGAAACATTTATTACTCACGGATCCTGGAGGAAGTGCAAAGCTTGCCTCGAGGGGTCATTGGGAAGGTCAAGGCAGAATGTAGACAGTGAAAGAACTGAGCAGGGCACATGCCTTTTTTAGGGTCCAGAGAGGAGTGCTTTGGGGTGCCATCTAGGTCACGTCCTTGCATGAGGGACTAGAGTCAGTTCAAAAGCCCTGCAGTTCAGTTTGCCAAACAAATGAACACCAAGGCAACAGTACTGTGAAGTACTTCATCGAAACTCTTGACAATTCAGTATTTATTTAGGATTTTTGCCTGAGTAATTATAAGAGATGGTCTGGGACTTTACTTTTGAAATCTTACATTCTGTTGCACACTTTTGGAAATTTAGTTCTCATCAATTTTTATGTTCTAGAATAGCTTCAATTACATTGGGATTTTCTGTTCTTTGAAATTTGGTGGAAATCCTATAGGCAACCAACTGGATCTGGTACTTTTTAGGAGATGAGGCTGTTTGTCAACTTTCCTCATTTTTCCCCCATGAAAATTGATCTGTTTAGATTTTCTCTTTTTTTTTTTTTTTTTTTTTTTTTGGTATCATTTTAGGTAGATTGTATTTTCTTCAAAACTTGCCTATCCAATCTAGGTTTTCAAATGTATTTGTTTTGAACTTAGTAAAGTCATCTTTTCTGGTTCTTTTAGTTTGCTTAGATTTTGTAGTTATTTCTATAATATTTCTATTTTGTATATCTACTGTTTCCTCCATTTTTTTCTGATTGAGTTAGCTAGCAGATCAACTGTCTTCCTCCCACAAAAAGCTTTTAGTTATACTTGTTCTACTATTTTCTATTTTCTAACTCACTAGTACCTGCTTTATTTTTATTAATTCCTTTCTTCTGCTTCTCTTCAGTTTCTTTTCCTGTTCTAACTTACAATCCTCAAATTTGTTATAGTTTTAGATTTACTGTTAAGTGTGTTCACAGTGCCCCAGTAGTCATTCTGATGTGGTTTCCCCAATCATCTTGTACTTGGCTATAGTTCATCTTCTACAGCTTTCCTCAGAAAGCTCATGGGAACAAAATTATTACCCTAAGAAGAGGTGATCAACGACTATGCAGCCAAAAAATATAGGGAAAGAAAGTATTTCGAGATGGGGTGCATAGAGGAGGGATCTTATAGGGTCATGCAGATAGTTGCAGTTAATTATTGGAAACATTATTTTCTGGACCTTGGTGGTAATTTATCAGTTTAAAAATTTTACATTTATGGGGCATCTGGGTGGCTCAGTGATTGAGCACCTACCTTTGGCTCAGATCTTGATCCCGGGGTCCTGGGATCAAGTCCTGCATCAGGCTCCCTGCAGGAAGCTTGCTTCTCCCTCAGCCTATGTCACTGCTTCTCTGTGTGTGTCTTTCATGAATAAATAAAAAAAAATAATTAAAAAGAAAAAATTTACATTTAGTAATCCTTCTTTGCTCATTCTAAATAAACAAATTTGTACCTAATTTTGTATTTAAAATGTATGATCTGGGGATCCCTGGGTGGCGCAGCGGTTTGGCGCCTGCCTTTGGCCCAGGTCGCGATCCTGGAGACCCGGGATCGAGTCCCACGTCGGGCTCCCGGTGCATGGAGCCTGCTTCTCCCTCTGCCTGTGTCTCTGCCTCTCTCTCTCTCTCTCTCTCTCTCTGACTGTCATAAATAAATAAATAAATAAATAAATAAATAAATAAATAAATAAATAAAATATTAACAAAAAAAAAATAAAAATAAAAAATAAAATAAATAAATAAATAAAATGTATGATCTGTTTTTAAAAGGGACCAACAAATTGTAGAACTTCAGGCCCGATGGCACTGGATCTATTTCTAGCTGCTGTCCAGCTCTTCCTCATCAGTGAACCCTTCTTGTAGATGATAGGTCTGCCTTCACCTCTCAGGAGTGCCCATCACCCTTTAGAAGTGCATTGTTTTGAGTCTCTGAAATCTGCTGCTCTGGACTGTCCCTCTTCTGCATACTGTCTCCAGAGGAAATCTGTTTGCTTTTTGTGCCCCTTACAAAAATATTGTGTTTGTCTCCAAGTTTTGCCAGAATGGAAGATGGTAAGCTTTTTCTTTTCATTCTAATTTTTGGATTATATTCACAGGCAAGAGGAGGAGAATGCCAGCTTACGCAACTATATTGACACCAGAAGTCCAATTTTGTCATTTAAAACATTTTTTCTATTTTAAAAATAAAACACACATATATTATAGAAAATTCAGATCCTGAGAACTATAAAAAAGAAAATTCAAACCATTACTGTTAAAATCCTTGTGTATTTCTTTCGAATCCTTTTTCCATGCTTACATATTCTTTCCTTTAAAAATCACTCTAAACCTACAATTTTGCATCTTGATTTTTTCACATAAGCATTTTTACAAATCACTAAAGAGAAAAAAAGTTATAATAGCTGCATAAAATAAATTAGTTTACCACTTCCATATTGTTAGATATAAGTGACATTGGTTTTTTGGAAATTATCATCATTATTATAAATGGTACTATATGGATTTGCAAACTATAGTCCATTGGCCAAATCTAGCCTGCAATTACTTATTTTTGTATGTAAAGTTTTATTGGAACACAGCCATACCCAGTTGGTTATAGTCTATGGCTGTTTTTTACCTACAGTGGTAGCACAGAACATTTGCAACAGAAACTGATTGGTTTGCCAGGCTTATAATATTTATAGTATCTGGCCCTTTAGAGACATAGTTTCCCACCCTGCTGTACTACAGTGAACATCTTTCCATGTTCATTTTTATATGCACGTATGTTTATTTTCTCAATATAAACCTCTAGAAAAGGAACTACTTTGATCAAAGGAATATGAACATCTTTATGGCACTTGCCAAGTCATCTACCAGAAAGGTGCATTCACTTTTCCACTACTAATGCATTAAAGTTTGCCTTCCCTGCAACACACACCCTTAACATCACTGGACACAATCATATTTTTTTATTCTATGCATTTTGTAAGTTGAAGAATGGTGTCTTGAAGAATGGTGTCTTATTTTTGTTTGCCTGTTTTTGATTTCTAATGAGGTGGACTTCCTAATTGTGACTTCCATCTCATTTGTGAATTGCCGATTCACGTCCTTTGCACATTTTCCTTTTGGGGATGTTTGCTTTTTCTTCACAATCTGTGAGACGTATTTAAATATTGCAGATATGGTACACATAATGCTTTGGATGTTGACAGTTTTGCTTTTTCTTGAAACGGTGTGTTCTCAGCACCCACAGCTACAATGGGTGATATACTACTAATCTAAGGAGGAATGTCAGTTCTTGTGGTCTTAGGTTCTGTCTAAAGGGAAGCTTTTTGTTTGGGTAGGAAAACAAAGTACCTACAACCTGGCTTCACCTGGCATGAGAGAAAGCTTCCAGAAAAGAAATATAGCAACTTGGGAAGCAAACCCCTCTTTCTTTTCTTTTCTTGGGCTCTGAGTTAAGCCAGGGTCTTCTTCAAAGTGGGAAACTCCCCATTGTTCTTAAATAAGCCCCTAAATCAATTCCATACTCATGGAACCCAGTAGCAGGAATTGATTTGTGTGTGGCAAACATTATTCCCGAAGCATGCCATGTTTAAACCCTTTGCCCTCCATGAAATATCTTTTTTATGTTTTTCAGAAACCGTTAATGAACTGTTGAAAAAGGGTTAATCACTATAATGCGTAAAGTAGCCCCTCTAAAAACCACACCAGTCATCAAACTTTCCAAATAAAAGTTTGTGAATTCAGGTGGGCGTCTTGGCTGGGACGAAGCAGCAAGAAGATATTTCTGAACCATATGGTCATTCCTCAGTCTTAAACAAACCTGCTTGGGTTCCTCGGGGTAGTAATGGTTTGGGAAGACTTGGTACATTGGCATAAAAGCACAGTCACTAAGCCAGCTTTCACCTCCTTGCACTCTGTGTGCTCTGAGGCAATGAGATGATAGCAGGTTTCTTGAAACAGCTAGAGAGTTTGGCATTTAGCTGGGAGGCTGCCTCTGGTCTCTTTGGAAGCTTGGCTGACAAATCAGTGCCCCCTCTACCTCTTGCTCTTACTTTCCTTTGTCTTTTTAGAAATAAGTTTCAAAATAGTTTCCACTGAGTGAGGACGGAAGCCATCTCAAACCTAGTATTAGCTCGGATTTGTATAGTACCCCGTGGGTACAGTGAGCTTCCTTCATGTGATCTTTATCATCTGCAACAAAAATGGGACTGACCATTATCCCCAGTTGATAACTGTGTAAACTGAGGTAATGGATTGTGTATGAGTCGTATGGCTAGGATGGCTCAAAATTAGTATATAAACCCGGGCTTTAGTTTTACTCCAAGAACTCCATACACTTCAATGTGAACAGAGAACACGATTTAATTGCCCTGAAATTGCTGGCATGAACTCTCTTTGCCTTAAGGACAGCTTCTTTCATCCAGAGGGCAAATATTTGTTGAGCTCATGCCATAAGCTGTTCACTCCGTTAGCTGTTTTACCTACAGTATGTCGAGCCAGCCACAGCTGCCTTGTGAAGGAAGGCATTGCCATCACTATAGCTGGGGAAGGGGAAGCTCCGAGTGCCTACCTTGCCCAAGAGCACAGCATGACTCATCAGAAGTTGGATGTGAACTGGATGTGAACTCCGCTCTATAGGGCCCCAGTACTGGTACTGTGCTAACAGCATATGGCTCACGCTGTAAGGGCTAGCAAAAGGCATGTCTGTATCTAGCAGCCTTGACCCACACTTTCCTAGTTCATAACATTGCTTTCAGGTGGCATCTCAGTGATGGAATACCCAGATATAACCCAACCTTAGCTTGATTAAAGACTGAGAGGGTCAATTTTGAAGGAAATGACGCCTACCAGTATGGGGAGGCTTGCAAAATTACACCTGAATCTTGATAAATGAAAAAATTTATGGAAAACTATTTTTCATTTTGCACCTGCCTTTATTTGCCAACTGGGCTTGTCGGGAGGAGGATGTTATTTTTTAAAATCCTAATAAAATAGGTCAATGCCAACATAAGAAAAAAAAGACTGTACTCATTTCTGTCCCCATCTTTTCCTTTCTAATCTCACCTTCCAAGCTGGGAAACCTTGTAGCCTAAATGCAGCAGAAGCCCTGGAGTCTCTTTGGAAGGGGTAGCACAGAGCTCAAACAGCCCCAACAAGACACTGATTGTTAATTAAATATTTTAAAAATCTTTCAAGCCACCTCAGTATGTATTATACAGTTTCCTCTTTACTCTTCCATATTCTGACACACACACCCCTCCACTACCACACCTTGAACCCCAGAAGAAATACTGTCTGGATCCTTGCCCATAGTGAATTCAATATTTTTCTTTTAAGTTCTGTTTCAGCTCAGGAAGAAGAGTGGCTTTATAAACCATTACCAAATCAAAGCCCCATCAGAGGAGGACAGAAGCCCCCATACACTGGGATGAATTATTTTCAGTTCTTGATTTTATGCCAGTGCTAGTGAAATTTCACAGCTGGTTATTAAAAAATCCCGGGGTCAGGGTTATGTGCTATTTATGTCACAAGAAGCAGAAGAAATAAAATACCCTAAAGATATGAAAACATTTTGTGAATCGACATATTTTTGGCATATGTTTCTCTTTCAGGGCCTAGGAAGCGATTTATGTGCTCTGATGAAGTGCTGGTAGAAAGACCTCCACTGAATCCCCACTTAATGGTCCACGCACCTTCCAAAGTATTGATACAGCTGACCTGGCTAAGGCCCATGACGGGTGTGAGGAGGGAGGCCTGGGACATGTAGACAATTTATTGCTTTTCAAGAAGAGGGAGAAGAAATGGTATGAGTGACCTAAGTCAGTTCCCTCAAAAGGTAGAAACTGCTAACAATTCAAGTTGACAACTGCCAATAGCAACCCAACTTTGCTTGATTCACTGTAACCTTGAATTGCTGGGTTATTTTGGAGAATGTTAAAATCGGGCACCCCCATCCTACGGCTTGGGACAGTTCTAGGCTTCCCCTCAAATGCAAAGATCTAGAGACAAGCATGGCCCATGAGCCAGCCTCTCCCAGAGCAGATGTCTGCCCCAACAGAGGAATGGACTTTGAACGTCCCATTGTGTTGAGCTGATGGTCCCCGATATCCAGTCACTCCCAGATTACAGCCTAAACTAAACTAAAATATAAAAACATAGTGTCTCTTTATTAGAAATACGATATAGGAGAAAAATGAAGCATTTTGTCTTTGCTCAGGGGATCTGATACCCAACAAATCAAGTAGGACATAGCCAAGCTGTTGGTGCAGGAAACCTGCAGACTGCAGAAGTCGTAAAGGATTAAAATGAGGGTTAACATTATTATCATTGTAACAGAAAAGGATTTGGGTTTAGAAACCTCTCAAGTGGGCAATGGAGGACAAGTCCTAATGCCTAATTTTACAAACACGTCTTCCTACCCCAGCGACTCTCCCACGGACCCAATCCATCTAATTTCTCAGTTTTTTCATGAGAGTTCACTCCAGAAAAAAACTGTGTGTCTTGTTTAAGCCTGTGGTAGTGTCACTAGAGGGGCCAATGAGGACTTCAGGCTCTGGAAGGAGGCAGCACAAAGCCTTGTCTGTGTGTCCTCAGGAGGGGTGACTGGGATTCACACTCCTCTCTTCCTGGTGCAGTAAACCACCAGCCCGTGTGCTGGCCCAACACGGAGCAGAGGCTTCTCCCTTGGAGGGGGAATTGATGATAGTTAATACCATCCTTTGGTTTCTGAAGTTAGAAATCAATTTGGAATGTCACTTGTCTTGTGCGAATCTGGGATGTTTATTGGTTAAGCTGAACTGAGATCATTTAGGGATGTGTAATGATACCTGAACAACAACTTTGGCTTCCTAATGTTACCTCTGGTATAACAAAATAAATTTTTCATACTAAAAATTGACTTTGGATGTAATAAAAAAAAAGTATTGGGATGAAGTATTATATTAATTAGGCTTAGAATTGGCTGCCTAAACAGAAGATTTAGAATAACCATGGTATAATCCCAAAGAGGCTTGCTTGCTTTCTTTCTTTCTTTCTTTCTTTTTTTTTTTTTCACTCCGAAGCAATCTGGATGTAGGCAGTGGGGATCCTAAATCCCTCTGGCTTTTTGTTCTATTACTCTGGGCATGCAGCTTTCATCTGGGCTGCTTCAGGACCCAGGGTGGCTGCTGGAGCTCCTATTGACAGAGATACATCCCAGCTGGTGGGATGAAGGAAGAGGAGAAGCCAGGGGAGTGCGGGGGGGGGGGGGGGGGGGATGTATACTACTGCTTACTCCTCTCGTAGGGAACACTCCCAGGAACATACCCTGCAACTTCCACTGACATCTCACTGAACACCCCTGTCAACCAGAGAGTGAAGAAACTAGCAGTTTAGTTGGGGCACCCTGATGCATGAAATAGGACTGGAGTTCTGTCCTAAGGGAAAAACGAGAAGATTAAGTATAGGTAAATGAATCAGAGTGTCTGCCACAAGCAAAACTACAAAAAGGAAAAGACTGTGCTTTGGCCCCCACCCCCTTTCCACTTGGGGTATAGCAGCCTAAAATGAGAGAAACCTCCCCTAGGGCATTTGCTGGAAGCTCTGTGTCCTGAGCAGGGTCATGAATTAATTACCAAATAGAAAGAAAACCACGAACAACACCGGGCATGCTTCAGATTGCACTGCCGTGGCACTCTAACCCCCACAGTGTCGTTTGCTAAAGGAAGGATGTTTTACGGGTCCTGAAGGTGTCGCATGTGCCATGATATCTTTCTGCAAGCATGCCGAGGGGGGAGTATGGCTGTGTGTATGAAGGCATATATGTGTGTGAAATTATGTGTATCCATATAAATAGTATATGAACATACATATTTAAACTCGTCTTATAGGGCATACTACATTGCTTCCTTGTTCGAGGATCCTGTCTACAGAGGTCAAGTTCAAGCTCTTTGGACTGAGATTCCCTGGGGAAAAGCATTGCTTGCTGCACTGGGGTTTAAGATGTTTAGGCCACTGCAGTCTGTGTATCAGTGTATGCTTGTCAGTCTTTGACTATAACCGTGGGGCTGGAAGGATTTCTTATTTGTTGAATAGACATAATGGCCTTTTAATGCCACTGTCCAAAAAGAAAAAAAAAAAAAAGGTTTCAAAGCCTTGAGAAGTAGAATAAAAAATATTGCTTCAGGGTCGTCAACTGGTTGTGCTTCATGGATGGAATGTGTAGTATAGGCCAATGGATATTTAAAGTGAGTAATTAAACACATTTGGGTTTATGTTATATTTAAAAGAAACTCTAGGGGTGGGGCACCTGGATGGCTTGGTCGGTTACGCATCCGACTCTTGATTCCAGCTCAGATCATGATCTCAGGGTCGTGAGATCGAGCCCTGCATCAGGCTCCCCACTGGGCATGGAGCCTGCTCAAGATTCTCTCTCCCCCTGCTTCTCTGCCCCTCCCCCAACTCATGCATGCATGCATGCTCTCTCTTTCTCTAAAAATAAACATATAAATAAACAAAATTTTAAAAATCAACTCCGTTCTTTACAAGGGAAAAGTGGGTGTATGCTTATTTTATAATGATTTAGGTGGTTGGCCTAACTGGGAATGGCATGGAGCCAGCATGGATTGGTGATAGAAATCTAACACTCACTTAAATTTAATAATTAAGTAGTTTTTATTTTTATTTATTTTTATTTTTTTATTAAGTAGTTTTTAATAGATAGAAATTCTTCTGGTGGATTATATTACTGAAAACAATATTTAATTTTGTAACACTCTCAAATCAGAAAGCATCCATGGGAATAATACAGTATTGTAATTTATCATGCTTTAAGAAAGGAACAACTCATTCTTCTTCAGAAAGCTGATTATTTCTCACCTACTTAAAATGCCAACATTTTAAGGCCCATTGCATGTTGTAACCCACAAAGTCCTGCTGTGAACTATTTTAGAATATTCTAGAATATTTTAGATTTTAGAATATTTTAAATTTTTTTCACCCCAGTCTTGTTTGTCTGTTAATAATATCTTACTGATAGGAGCGGGGAATCAGTATTTTCTGCTTAGAGACCAGAGAGTTTCTCTCTTGCTCTCTATCTTTTAATCCCATGGCTGCCTCTCCTAATGGGCCTGTTCCTTAGGCTTTCTCCAGAATTGTTTCTTCCTCTCACTCCCATGACCACTGACCGCTCCCCACCCCCACCCCAGGTCAAGGTGTCATCCCTGCTTCATAAACATTGCAGTGGCCACCATGAGCGCTCCCTCTGCCCCTGGTTCTTACCTTCTCCATCCATCCTGTACCCTGCAGCCAGGTTAGTCTCATGGCATGACTTCGGTCATTTCATTACCAAGTTCAAGAACATTCATTAGTGTTGAATCGATGGCAGATTAAGTGCTGTGGACTGGTACTGACCAAATGGGTCCTACCTTTTCCACCTTGTTTCTCATTATTTCCAAACACAAACCCTTCACTTTGGTCTGCTTGTTACAATTCCTGATGCCCAGAGTTGCTGTCCCCTCCATGCAGTTTTGCCCCACACTGTCCTTTCCACTTGGAGGCTCTCATGTGTGTCTCTACTAGGTTCAATCCTGCCCTCAATCTCAGGAAGAAGCCTCTTTCTTTTGCTCCACCCACAAAGCAGTGGTCTCTCCAACACTGAGTTTGTTTCTCTAAAAATTAACATATAAACAAACAAAATTTTAAAAATCAACTCGGTTTTTAAAGCACATAGTTTCCCTGATGTTTCTTTGGCAGGTCACATAGGATAGGATACCATGTACAACATTTTCCATATTTTTATCTGCTTAGCAATGTGAAGGCCGGGTGCCCTATATCTTAGGTGACAAGCACAACTCTTCTTATATAATAATAATATTGTTGGTGGTGATGAAATGGTGTGAAAATAAAAAAAAAAAACAAAGATATGGATTGGTCCTTCTTTCTTTTTCTTTTTCCTGTGTTTTTGTTGTTGTTTTGTTTTTATTTTGAGGTGATAGGAAGAGAGAAAGGAAGCAATGAACACATATTTGGCACTTTCAGTGTACCAACAGCTTTCTGCTTTGGTAATTCTGTACAAACTTATGAGCTAAGTGTTGGTGTCCTTATTTTGCAAAGAAACTAGAACTCACATTGAAAGACTTCAGTTCTTAAAGGTCAAGCAGAGTCTGGGTTTGGCCAAAGTGGATTTGTCTGGCTCCCAAGCCTTTGTGTTGTTTGCTGTCATCATCACCCCTACCTCCCCCCACTTCTTTTCTCTCTTCCATGCTCAACTTTCCCAGTCATGCCAACATGAGCCATTGGCTGCCTTCATACCAGGGCCAAGGAATACCAGGGTCATTATTTGCCATCTTTGGAAAGGACATTTCAACATGGCAAGAGAATTTCATGGCCGAGCTGATGGAACAATCCAGTGTTCAGTGGCTTAACTCACTAAATCTTGTCTCTTTGAATAGCTGATAGTTGAAGGCAGATTTGAATTTATAGATGCAAATAACCCTTGCCATTCTGACATCTTGTGAACCTCTAGAATCATCTTTGTGTTGGTGTTACGGAGTCATCTTTGTGGCTTCCCTTCCTGTCTCTGCTACCTCTTAATTCATGTTACATAATTTCTGCCACCAAAGAAGGACAAATCATGCAGAGAACACACCTATTTAACTGCGTTCAAGATCTGCCCAGGAATGTGGAACATGTTTAAATATAAAACTGAGAATGAGGCCTTTGACATTGATTGATTTTAGGAATAAAGTAGAGCTAATCCACGATACTGATCTCATAGAGAAATATTTTCATAAAATTCCAGAACATTTGTGGGAACTGGACCTTAATTAGAGCCCCATTGTATGAGGATAAATAGCGTGATCATTAGAGTTAATATAGTTACTGAAAGGAATGGTGCATAATCAGGGCAAGTCTGTGCATTTAGTGCTGTAGATGTTTAGAGGTGCTTGTCTCTAACACGAGTCAGTTCAGAAGCATTTAAAAATATATCTCAAAAAAAATAAAAAATAAAAAATAAATAAAAATATATCTCAACACTCTCAACATGCTATTGAAATTAACTAGGAGTATGGAAATTCATGAAAATTAGGGTGGGGAAATGAATGAAAATAGGAGGATGTGTTTCTTTGTGAATTTCTATGAAGGAAAACAGTTTGAGGTCATCATGGATCACAGATGAACAGGAACACACTGTCTCATCCTAAAGCAAGTATGGAGGACTGAACAATTATAAAGCCTTCCTAAAATCTTCCAGCTTGAAATTAACTGTGTGCAATAATAATGTATCAAGCTTTATGCTTCACAAGTTAGAGAAATGAAGGAATTTTGAAAGAGAGTAGGAAAGGATAAATATAATTAAAGCACTGGAAAGTAAAATGTAAGGGGAGCCGAAGCAGTTGACTAGAAAAATAATAGATTGGATCATAATATACTATAACTTATATACATCTTCTATTGGATAGTGACAAGATATGTTACAGAAGATAGTTTCAGGTTCCTGTCTATCTTTAGATAGGAAAAGATTACAGAACATTCTACATGAAAAGTGGAGAGAGAAGACAAATCATTTGATAAATGAGGTCTTTCCAGGGGGGCACCTGGGTGGCTCAGTCGGTTAAGCATCTGTCTTTGGCTGAGGTCATGATCCTGGGGTCCTGGGAGGGAGCCCCACATTGGGTTCCCTACTCAGCAGCGAGTCTGCTTCTCCCTCTGCTCCTCACCTAGCTCATGCTCTCTCTTTTTATTTCTCTCTCTCTCAAATAAATAAAATATTTATAGCATAAATTATAGTATATATGGTATATATAAATAAACCAATACAGTCTAATTTAACATATACAGTTCAGAGAAGCACAGGGTACTGAATACTACACGAGGTATGAACAAAATCCCAGCGCGCCAGGGGAAGAGTCTTCCAATAAAGGTGCTTTTCAAGTGGTACTGAAAATCAAGCAAAACAAAGCCAAGACTCAGTTGTCTGGTGGGCTCTACTATGATGGCGTGCAGGTTTGTGGAGGACCCTGGCTTCTCTCCCCACATGACACCCTTTCCCTGGGGTGAAATCGTCATCAAGTTCTGGCACAGGCTGAAGAAAGTTCTAAACTTCTCACCTGTGGTAGGCATTCATGCGAGCCAGGTGACATCATTTCCCACCCTAAGCAGGTGATTGCAGGTAGCTTGTGTAGTCACAGTGGAGCCCACGACACCTAAGGGCTGGCTTTCACTCCAAAGGAAATGAGTGTGCATTCCTTGTGGCTCTTCTTTTTTGCCACTACATCAATTCCTGTAATTCCTGATTTTTTTTAAACCATGTTACCATAGATTGATGTCCGTCTAGTTCTCATCTGTCTGCCTGACCTAAGACCCTCCAACAGTTAATATTTGATTGGTTGCAAGTGACAAGAACTAACTAGTTTAACTAAACAGGGCTGAACCGATGGGAATCCTGGTTTTTCTCACACAGCAAGAAGCCCTGGGCTAGACTGTCCAGGGCTGGTGTGGTGGTTCCATCTTGCCGTGAGGGACACAGCCTCCTCCCATCTTTCTGCCCATTCATCCGTAGAGCATGAGCTTTGTCCTCACACCTGGTGCCATGTGACCTATCACGAGGCAGTTGTCCTTCAGCATTACATCTGTGTTCCCACTGGGCAGAAGAGAAAGGGCAAAAAGGACCTGCCAGCAATGCGCTCCTACATAAAGATCTTGCCCAGAAGTCCCACTTAGCAACGTTCACTTATATTTCATTGGCTACAACTGTAGAAGGCCACTGCTAGCTGCAAGGGAGGCTGAGAAAGTAGATTTTTGGCTGGACACACGGCTGCACTAGCAAGATCAGTGTACTGTACCATTAGTGAGGAACACGTCGGGAGAGGTCACTGTGTATGCAACTAGCAGTATCTGCTCAAGACCCCTCCCTGACTTGATCACCATCACCTTTTACAGAAAGTCGGACTCACATTTATCTTTCTGGTCCCATGTGCTAAATGTAGCATGCTCTCCTCCTTACTTCGTCAGCCCTGGCTACAGGTGCAGTGATGAAGTCCCACCCCAGGGCTGTCTCTGGCTGTCTCTGAGTCCCTGGCATCTGCGTCCTGACTCCTGGCTACTTCTAGCATCTCTCCCTTTGGCTCCAATAGCCACAATCCTGGGGATGACTCGCTGTGGGGTCCTAAGGAGTCATGTGGTTTTATCAACTGGAGACTCCTTCAGGCCCAGACTTGCCCTAAGGAAAACCTGCAGACCCAGGGGAAGGCCAGCCTTTAAAAGCTTTGGGTAAAGTTCACCCACACCTGGGATATCTTTCCTTGTTCTGAGGCTTGCTGCTTTGGGGACCCCTCCCATGTTACAAAGATGAAGATATAGGAGGTCCCAGCTAGGGGAATATCACTGAGCTCCATTGGTTCATCTCAAACCCAGACTCAAACAGGGCAAGGCAGTGCCAGCATTCTCAGCAAGAATTCAGCTTCTGATCCAAGTTAAACCTCTTGTAGGCATCCCATGAGTTGTGCCCCAGCCACGTTTTATGTGAGAATCCTGTCTCAGCCCTCACAGTGATCCCTGTGGATACCAGAAAACTAAGGTCTAGAAATTGGTAAAGTAGGGAGCCCTGAGCTCATGCAGGCTCCTTCATTCTGTCTGGCTCTTAAGCATGCAGCTCAGCCTTTATAACCACCAAGGTGCCCGCCCCCAGAGACAAAAGGAGAATCCAAGGAGCTAACCCAGGTCTCGTTGCCTTTGAGGGATGCCGACCCCAGACCTCTCTCCTGTGCTTGGAACCTGCATACCCAGTGGTCCACTGACCAGCTTCACCTGCATGTCCACCGGCACCTCAGATTCACACACAATTGGCTCATTTCCCTAAATCTGCTCGTATTGTGGAGTTCCCTGGGTGACTGGTGCAGCCGTTACCCTGATACCCAAGTCGGGACGTCCAGTCTGCTCCTAATGTTGTATCCTGTGAATTCATCCAGTGACTCCTGAAGCCTCTTGGGTTCTGACTTCTTGAGGCATCCTTCTCCACTCTGTTTGCTCCTTCCACTGCCCTCTGCAGTTGGATGCTGCCTCTCTTCCCTTTGGAGGCGCCCCAGTGTCCTCTCGGCTGGTCTTCTGATCTCTTGCCTGCCGCAGTCCACCCTCCCCATCCCTGCTAGGGGAACCTTAGGATGGCCTCCTACCAGGCTGCTCCCCTGCATCACATCTTCCAGAGGCCCACCAGAGCTTCCAGGATTACGTACAGATTCAGAAGTTCAGCCCACAGGGAGTTTTATGATCTGCTCCCCCCACTTTCTCAGTGTCTGCGCAGCCGAAGCCCCAGACTCTGCAAGCTCCCTGGATGCAACAGTTTCATGATGTCTCCACATCCCTCTCTCTGTGCTCAGAATGCCTCATCCCCATCTCTCTCCTGGCTTATGGTCTGTCCCCACTCAGGTCACATGTCCCCTTCATTGGGAAGCCTTCCATGAGCTCCCATTCTGTTCCATTGTCTCTCAGATAATATTTATGAAGCATCTGCTTGGGCCCTGGCTTAATCGATATGTAGATGAACAAGACAGGCAAGATACCTGCGCTTGTGCACCCCCCAGCTTGCCTCTAGTGGGGAAAACCAGATAAAGACCCAGTGAACAAATTAAATGGTTGTTCAGATGGAGAAAAATGCCAGGAAGCAGATAAAATAGGGCCGTGGTTCCCAAACTGTGTGCCTGGGCCCCCTGGGGGACTGCAGTAAACTCAAAGGATACCACAGGAAATTTTACAGTTTTTTAGGGAAACACAAGATCTGTCAGAGTCTGTGAAAAATGCTGTATTTAGTTGTTTGGACTTAACTACTTAGTAAATGAAACTATCAGATATTCCTTTCTGTCTAGATTTGCCATGAAAAAAAAATGGTACTTTATTGCCATAAGCCAGGACAGTTTGGGAACCACAGAAGTAGGTTCATGTGGTAGTACTGGGAGGACCTTTGACTGCTGGAAGGGAAGCCCTCCCTGAGGAGGAGATATGGGAGGTGAGGTTTTAACATGAGACCTCATGAAGATCTCTTAGGAAGACTGTTCCAGGCAGTGGGAACAGCAAGTGCAAAGGCAGCAGGAACTATCCCAGCATGTTTGAGGAATAGAAAGACAGGGGTTGCCCTGGGAGTGTGGTTGGAGATAAGGTTGGGGTTGGGGGAGACAAAAGTCAGATCAAGGCTCTATAGGCCACAGCAAGGACCTAAGAGTTTTATTCCTCAGGGAGCATGTCTCCCCTGACTCCAGTGCACACTGCTCTTTCCTATTCTCCGCAGGATGCCTTAGCTCAGGCTTCATGACCTGGCCTTTGTATGGAGCTGCTGTGCCATGAGGTTGCGAGCCCACGCATTAGGAGTTTGGTCCATACGTAGAAACGAGGCTGACCTCTCATTACACTGTGAAGATCTCGAGCCAGCAGAGCTCCATCAGCCTGCCTGGGACCCAGCTCAGGGCCGCTCTGCCTCCTACACATGCAAGGAGCTGCAGCAGCTCCTTGACCATGGTGGATTTTCGCTAAGTCTCCTTAGTGGCCTGTAGCCTCCCCTTCCTCTGAATGCCACCCTCCAGGGTCATGGCCTATTTATTTGCTCCTAGGCCTCAAACTGAGAGTTTTGAGGAGCAGACAGTAAAACCAAGAGCAGCACTGAATCTGCCAATGCTCCCATCTTTTTCAACAGAGGAAAATCACACACAAAAGAGGAAAATGGAATCTTTGTGCTGTAATTTCCCAACTCAAGTGACCGTGAAACACTAGTTCATACTGGCACTCACCAGGCAGACAGCCTGTGGAATCCAGTTACTCAGTAAGTTATGATTTTAGAGGGCATGAAGCATGGTGTTGGCTTAGGGAGGGAAAGGAGAGGTAGGAAAGAATGGTAGGAAATGGGGTGGAAAGTGAAGACTTTCCGAATAGCAGAGCAAATCATACATTTCAGATGCAGCAAGGCCTCTGGGACATGCCCTTACTTTATGATCATGTCGTGAAGAATTTCACCTTTCTTTATTACGATGACTTGAGGGTGGGGACCCTAAGTCACCACCGACCTGTTACAGGGCTCTTGAAGTATGGGTGTTGAATGAACGCACAAGGGACTGAATGAATGTAGGCATGCAGGGTTATGGCAGCTGAGATGATCAAAGGTGAGGATGGGCACTGCTGTTGGTGTATGCAGGAGAATCAGTGAAAGAGAAAAGGACTTCCTAAGTTAATTAACCAGTTTGGGAAGCATAAACACTGAGGTCCATATATCCATCCTGCAAAGTATGCAAATAATTATAGGAGATGGGGCAAAGAAAAGATTTTTTTTTTTTTTAAAAAAAGAGCCAGTGGTTCAAGCTCAAGTGCAAGGAGTTTGAGAATGACTTCTGGTTTGGATTGGGTTTTTAAATAAAGTTTTTTGTTTGGAGCAGTTGTAGACTTACAATAAAGGTGCAGTGACCGCAGAGAGGGCTCCTGTGCACGACATAGGCAGTTCCAGTTCTGCATGATACCAACACGTCGCTCACCCATTGCCAGGGCACATTTGTCAGCACTAAGAAGCCAATGTTGCAATGTCCCCGTTACCTAATCTCTAGACTTTATTTGGATCACCAGCTCTTCCACTACTGTCCTTTTTCTGTTCCAGGATCCACTCCAGCATCCTACATCACATTAGGTCCCCGTGCCCCTTAGCCTCCTCTGGTCTGTGACATTTTCTCTGTCTTTTCTGTTTTTCCTGCCCTTGACAGTTTTGAGGAATATGGTTAGGCATGTTGAAGGAGGCCCCTCAAAATGGGTTTGTATGAGATTTTCTCATGGTTGGCCTAGGGTTATGGGTTTGGGGGAAGACAACCACGGAGGTGAAGTGCCTCTTTCATCACATCATATCAGGGGGTGCATGATATCCACATGACATCACTGGGGATGTGAATCTTGATTAATTTTTTGACCACAGTTTTTGACTTTACCCTAACATCCTTCCAGCCAACCTCCCATCCTTCCAGGCTCACATTAAGTGGTATAGAAGTTTTGTATGGAAGCTCCTTTCAGACTGTCCTCAAAACCCTCTTCCTTCCTTGAACTGACACACTGCCCCCATGATTCTGTTGCATTGGTAGCAATAATCTGTACTTTTTTGGACATTTGGTCAAGTATCTGTTTATATATCATGGCAGAGAGTGAATGAAACAGACGTACACTGAAAAATAAGATGTTCTGAGAGTTCGGGGAGGGAAACCAAAGAGCTGCATGCAAAGCAAAAGTTGATCTAGAAGAAGAGAAAGATGAGAAGAAAATGTCAGCCAGAAGTTGACAGCCAAATCAAACAGGGGCAGCGTTTGTGATTAAAATAGCAAATGCAAAAATGGGAAAGTGGTGCACGGAAGCAAAAGCTTAAAAAATCAAAACTTTCCAACTTTGAAATAAAATTTTGCAAAAGTAGAGGAAATTTAAGTGGTTCGAGTTTGTATGGGAACAGAAACATAGATGGAAAAATATGTTTCAAGTAGGTAAGGCAAATTTTAATGAACAGCCAAATAACACAGTTATCTGATCTGACAAAGGGAAAGTACGGCAATTTGGAAAGAGTGGGAAGCCTCTGGCAGCCCCGAAGTGATTAAACAATCAGCTTGGGCTCAATGACCAGGTCCAAGGACGACTGTCCAGAAGGCTCGAATTTGGGCCTGCTATTTTCTTCTTATAAATTGCATCATTTTGTTCTGAGAGGCAAACAACAAAAATTTCAGAAATCTGAAATCCTTTTTCAAAAAAAAAAAATCAAGTTAGTCAAGTAGTTTTTGTGTGTTTGTTTGCTTTTGAAAAAGAAAAAAAAAAAAGCATTATTGTGTTTTCTAAAGGTGGCTCATGCCCACAATGTCCCATAGAATGTTGTCTTTTGCTCCAAAGAATGTATCGTGCATCGTCTCTGCTCCGTGTCAGGAGCTGGTCTCTGCTCACCATCTATGATCTAAAATACCCATTTTATTCCTTACCTGCCATTTGCACTTTTGCTGGTTTAGGTCTTGAGAGTCAAACCTCTTTTGCAAGTGGGTTTGGGTTTTTCATTTTTTTCCTTCTGTAGCCCAGATCATTCACCGTGTCACTTATGACAGTGCATTACCCATCAGGATGAGTGACCTGCCCAGCACCTCTCCCCTCCTCCTGCCCAGATTAAATAATGCCTTTACCAATTCCCTCACTCTCACTTCCCCATGTGCTCTATAACTCTCATGCCAGACCAGCCTAGGTTTGTCCAGACTGTGATCCTATCCCGCACAAGGGCTGCACACTGGGCATTCCATCCCATGTAAGGATGTTAACATGAGGTTATGAAAATTCTATAATCCACACAAAACAATGTAATACATTAAACCATCAGGTTGCCTATAGGAAACCAATATCCCACTGTATCCCATAATCCCCATCACTTTTTAGTTCTCTCATTTCCACCACATATGGTTGCTTGAAGATCAGGTTATCTTTCCTGGCTGGAACCAACCCAAGACTACTGCCCCCGCCAGATCTTTCTGCCAGCTTCACGGGGTTTGTGTTCTAGGCTCAGCCATCCTGTGAGGTGCAACCTTTTGTGTTATAACTCGTGTTGTTGTGGCATTGGTTCATTCACAAATGACTGGTAACTGGAGGAATGATGTCAATAGACCACGGAAATTAGATTGATTCATCTGTGATTTTTCCAAGGCAGGAGGAGGTGGGATAGTGGAGGTAGAACTATAAACTTCCACGGGACCAAACAAAACCAAAAATAAAAATAAAACAAAACAGAAAACCAGCCCCAAATCCTTCAGTAGAGTGCTGCATTGGCAGGAGCTTTTTGAGATCTATTTAAAGCAAATTAAAAATGAGTGTGTGTCTAGCGCTCCTCCAGGAGAAGTACCCCTCAGCCCAGCTGGGGCTCCAGGACCACTTCCTCCTGCACCCTTCAGAGGCTCCGTGTGGCTCAGAGCTGTGCTTCATCATCCCGCCTCAATACCCACAGGCCAGCGTTGCCACTCTCTGGTCTTTGTATGTTTTTAATATCCCCTGAGGAAGACTCTAGAACTCTAAGCTTCCTGCTTGGGGTGTTAAATTATATCCCAGCAACCAATTATTTATTTATTTATTTATTTATTTATTTATTTATTTATTTATTTATGATAGTCACACACAGAGAGAGAGGCAGAGACACGGACAGAGGGAGAAGCAGGCTCCATGCACCGGGAGCCCGACGTGGGACTCGATCCCGGGACTCCAGGATCGCGCCCTGGGCCAAAGGCAGGCACCAAACTGCTGCGCCACCCAGGGATCCCCCCAGCAACCAATTAATTGGTTTTTGCTGACTTCTGGTCACAAAGTTGCATAGGTTTTAAGTGGTTGGTCCTTAGTTTTCCCATAAATGACTATTTTTAGGATACTCTGCAGCAGAACACAAGGATTTTCACATTGCACGTTGAAAACCTATCCTCAGTTGATTATTTTCTTTACAACCACACTGAGATGTCCCCCTGCTGTGTTTTCAGCCGGGGACACTCACGGCTCCCTCCATTGTCCCAAAGTTTGAAAGGTGGGGGCTGAGTCACGCAGTCCCCAGCGGTTCCTTCAATTAATTGCCACTGCAGACTTACCTTGACCCCAAGCCCCATGAGGACAAAGCTCCCGTCTTTGGTCTCTGTACATCTCATGTCTAGAGGAAAGCCCAGACTCGGTGTTGGAATGTTAACTGGAGTTTTGTCTAATAGGTGCCAGAAAGCCAGATGCCCTCCCCAGATACACTCCCCATGGACGCAGGACCAGAATTATATTGTAAGACTTTAAGAGATCAACCTCCAAGATGCTCCAACCAGGCTCCTCTACCTGCTGAGCTAATTGACCCAATACCCCAATTAGAACTTTTAATAACTTGCATTGGGCTCTTCTCCTGAAATAGGGAATGGCAAAGTCATTGCTCCCAAAAAATAAAATTAAAAGTACGGGGTCCAAATATGTCCTTTGAAAATAATATGGTGGGGGAAGGAAGAAGAGAGAGATAAGTACGTGACAGAAAGACATGTTACGTGAGTTGAGAATGTTGCTCAGGGAGCAGGAGGGCCATTTAATTATCCAGTGAAATGGGAACTGTCTAGACAAGTAATTCAGATAGCTCAGGCTGAAGCCAGCCCTTCAGGAGTTCGTGCCAGAGCCCAACCTCAGGCCTGCCTACTGGAATCTCGGGGCTTTGTTTTGCCTTGGGTAAAGCCACATCTCAGCTGGCTGCCAACTCTCAACAATGAGTGGCTTGCCGTAAGAAGCTCAGGCCTAAGGGAATTCATCTTCCTCCTGTCCACGATAGTGATGGGCGGATGAACTTGAGTCCAGCTTCCAGCGGTCGTTCAATATGCGACAAACTGCTCTGCCCAAGTCCAGAGGGTCATGGTCACCCTGGCCGGCCAGCCCCTCCGTGCCAGCCCTGCTGCCCCTCGTAAATTGTCTGAAGGCATAAGACACAGCGCTGGAAATCAGAGAGTGTGCACCCAGTACCAGTTCTGCAGAGGACCTGGCAAGGACCCGGGGGAGGCCGTTTGGCCTGTCTGCTTCTCAGTTCCTCATCTGTGAGGTGAAAGGGCTGAACTAGAACACTGCTTTTTTTTTTTTTTTTTTTCCTGACTGGAGGGGATATAACACCTTTTCATTGCAGAATCTGTGAAACACAGAAATATCATGCATATGCAAAATATTTTCAGATCTCAGAAAACAAATTAGGAGCCTGCTTTTGCTCCTGACATGATGCAAAACACTTCTCCATTCATTAAAGAAAAAAAAGTTGTGTAATTTTGTAATAGCTTCCTAAAATCTCACAACCATTTGGTTTCCAAAATGCCTCCCATCTCAAACATTTTAGAATTCTTTAAGTGGCACTAGATTTAAAAAGGAGGGGGGGGGGATGCCTTTCTGAGAGAAAGAGAGGAGAGAGAGAGGTAGCAGGTCTAGGTACCAAGTTGCAAGCTCTGTGGAGCACAGTTTAATCATATTCATATTGGGAGGCGGCCCTCCGTGGTGCTCTCATGGTGTTAACATGTCGATGCCAAGAATATGAGGCCATGACTGCTTTTTCCCAAAGCCATTCCTCAGGGTTGTGTTTTCAGTGGACAGCCCTGAGAACTGGTAAGAGCTATCTCCAGAACAAAGAGCAAGCATGCTTACTGCTTGCTTTAAAAGCAGTGCCTCCCCCAAGCTCAGCATCCCTTGGCGACAGTGCAAAGCCACTGCCCGTGCAACATCTATCAGGACCCCTCTGCCTTGTCCCTGTGCTCTTGGGCACGAGGGTAACTAAGAGAAGTGCTCATGTCCATGCTGCTTGCCCAGCTGGGAGTCATAAAGCCTTTTGTCTCCGACACAGGAGTCACACATCTTCCACCAGCAATAGTTTAACTCTTTAGCTTGAAAGTGGGATAATGTCAGCCCCCACACCAATTATTACATGTTAGTTAAATGGTGACAGTTGAGTGGCAAGGACACTTAGACTCTACGAAGTTAAGCATCTTGCTTAACTTTACACGAGTGATAAGTGACAGAGCTAGAAGTCAATTCTGTAAGTACTGTGGTCACAAGGACAGCCTGGGGCTGTTGGAATCCAAATCCCATATATTATATTGGCTGCTTTCACCCCTCAGACACCATACCATATCCTCTAGTGCACAAAACCATTTGATGTGAAATTAACTGAGAACTTCAAATGGATTCTTCATTAAGAAAAGTAGTTGGTCCCAGTTAGATGTTAAATCTGAAGCTCCTTTCCCCAGAAAGCTTACCATCTGTTACCTATTTGGAGGACTCATCTACCAAACTGTAGAACTGGTTTATTTAAATTAAATGAAAGCGTTTAAATCTGGTTGTTGTGGCGTTTTATTGGCTTTAAAAGGAATTTTTTTCTCCAGCAGGCCACAGTGCATAAATATTATGGATATTCTTAAAAATGAAATGAACACAGTAGGAATCTTTCTAATACCTATTGTGATAAAAGTAATAAGCTTCCTATGCTCGTGAGAAGAGACGGTAAGGTAATAACCCTAGGAACATGTGTCACTGCTATCCTGGGGCTAGAAAGTCTTATTTTAGGCCTTTATTTTTTAGGGGCCCCTGGGTGGCTCAGTCAGTTAAGCATCTGCCTTTGGCTCAGGTCATGACCTCAGGGTCCTGGGATGGAGCTGTGCAGCAGGGTCCCTGCTTAGCAGGGAGTATGCTTCTCCCTCTCCCTCTGCTTCTCCCCCTGCTCATATTCTCTCTCTCTCTCTCACTCTCTCTCAGAAAAAAAAAAAGACTATTTTTAAGAGCAGATTTAGGTTCACAGCAATATTGAGAAGAAAGTACAGAGATTTCTGACATCCCCCCACCACCACCCTTGCATGGCCTCCCCTCCTAGCAACATCCCCCACCCACCTGGTACATTTGTTACAACTAATAAACCTGCATTGACATGTCATTATCAGCCAGAGTCCATAGTTGACATTAGGGTTCACTGAGAGAGACTTTCTATTGGTTAGAGATGGAATATTGCCCATTGACAGAAAATCCTTGTATTGATGGAATACCCGATGAGTTTGCTAAAGTACCCTCAGCACTCAGCAGTTGAGAGAAATTATGATTAGGTACTTGGTAAATGTTCTCCATACATTTGTTCATCTCATGCATTTATCCCATAAGTATCAATTACGTGGCTGCAACAAGAACAGACATTGGGGAGATAGCAGTGACCATGACAGGAGTCCCTGCCCTCGTGGAGCTTGTGTTCTAGAGGCAAATAGAATGTCAGTGCTGATAGCTGCTCTGGAGAAAAGTTGAACAGGAAGAAGCAGCTAGAGAGAGATGGTATGGGAGGTGCTCTGTGAGATTATATGGTCAGAGGAGGCCTTTGCACAGAGATGCTATTGTGGGAAGGTGTGAGGAGCAAGCAGCAGGAAGGTGTGGGTGATACTGCCTGGATTATAGACATGAGGGTGATGTGAAGAAGATGAAGAAGAACCAGATTTCCTTGCAGCCCAACCTCATGTTCTGTTTGGACTGTGATCTCTTTCTGGGCCCAACTCACCTCCAGCCTAGAGAGGATCCTTGTAGGTAAAGACAGCAAACAGAGCCTTTGTGTTGTGAATGGACGATGAGAGTGCTCATTGTTTACCATGGGTGGCCAACATGAAGCAGAAACTTTTATTTCTATTTGAACTGAATAAACATCTGTCTTCTTCCCACATGCCAGGCTCTGATACCAGAGGAGGAGTGTGATCGTGTCTGGCGGTGTGATAGTTTTGTTCTGAGGAGCATGGTGGGTAGTGTGAGTGGGGATAAGGAGAAATAAAACATGGCCTTTATGTCCAGCACGGCCAGTCAGATGAAGAGGGGGCTAAATTCTGGGAAGTAGGGAGAACATGAGGAAGGGCAAGAGTCATGCTGGTTGTGGATGGTTTATGGAACTGGCCACCAGGTTGGCCACAACGGACATTTGGTATTGGGCTGAGGCCAACCTCTTTCTCTCAGCTCTCGGCTTAGAGGACCGAAGGAAGAGTAGATTCTCTCCCCTTCTTAACAGAAGATGGGAGGATTAGGAGACTTTTAGAAGGCCTAGTTCTCCTCACTGAGTTGAACCACATTCATTATGTTGTCATTCTCCCTTCCTCTCAGTGGGGAGAAAGATTTACTTTCATTGCAAATATTCAAGCATTTGTTGGGTTCACTTTCACAAAAGAATTAAAACGTGGGAAAACCAAATCCCCACCACCACCACACCCCCACCCCCGCCCCGCCACTGCTTTCATTTTGGCTTTTGCTTAATTTTGTAACATTGATTCTTTGATCCTTCCAACCATAAATCATTTAAGTGACTTTGATTAAATAACCGCTTAACTTCCAAAATTCTTTGTATAATGATTGTATTTCTTGTCATATTCTATACAATTATAATGAGGTTTTACAAAGTAGGTTCAGATGCCAGCGCACCTGGACTCCTCCTGGCGCACCGTGATTTAAAGCAACTTATTTCACCTCTCAGGGCTCAGCCTTAACCACTGATAAGAAAAGCTTGTTATTTAATATACATCCCCCATGGAGACGGTGTCGGGAATTTTATTCACTTAGTGTTTATAAAGGATCTTTATTGGAAACCCCAGGGAGGGTGATACCCATGAATATTTTAATATGCAATAGGAAATCTGTCTTTGGACCATCCAGCCAATGTTATATAATGACCTGTTTTTTGGCTCCATGTTCCCTACTGAGACCTTCTTCTGGCTTCTCTGGAGACGGAATTTTGCTATTTTCCCGGCAGCTAAGAGACCGGGGGTGTGGCTGGGCAAGCCGAACAACTGGTAGATTCTCTGCCCAGCATGAGAATCCCTTTGGTGTGGAGGTTTTGGATTCTGTTTGTGGAGGACGAACGACTGCTAACGTCTCTCATTTTGAGGGTTAACACATATCTGTGAAATGGAAGACCTCTAGTTGAGCTCACAGGTTTTGTCAAGCATTCTAGCAAGTTACTCTTCATTTCACTCACCCTCTGGCTTTATTGGTAATACCAGTTGACTCCCACGGGCATTTATGTGTTGCTGTGTGACAAAGGTTGAACCGTTTTGATTAGGAAATGTTTTCCTACAACCCCTATGTTTACAGTAACTATTAAAGATGACAGTAAAATGTATATAATGGACATTGTTCAAATAGTCCCCACTGCTTCTGAAATGACTATTTCTCTATTAGAGCAAGAGAGCAGTGAAATGCAAGCTTAAGGACAGGCAGCAACAAAAAACGTGGGCTTTTGAATTAAGCTAATATTTAACGTGGGATAAGGACTACTGATATATATTGATCTAGCTTCCCTCCTATTCCCCTAGGGACTTAATCTCATAGCTCAGAACATTAAACAGTTGTTTATTATTCCACCGGTATTATAAAAACAATACTAGAATTCTTTTCCTTCTTTCTTTGCTTTGTTTTGTTTTGTTTTTAAGAAATAAAAAGCATCCAATACCCCAGCAGGACAGAGCAACCGCCTATGTGTCAAGTGACACACCCAGGTGGGAATAGGCTTGGCTGTGGCTCTGTTCTTTGCAGGGACCTGTTTTTTTGCCTGGCCTGGGCACAGATTCCTACCTGCAACAACACTAGAAAGAGTTCTTTTAACTCTAGGCTTTAAAGAGAGCAAAAAGGATTGGCGGGAAATTATGGACACCCTGCCAAGTAGCCACATGAGTCATCTCGAGCAGTGTTGTCTGATAAGAATGAAATGATAGAAATGTTTCATATCTGCACATGTGATTACCAAGAACCACTTGTGGCCAGTGAGCACTTGAAATGTGGCTCATGTGACCATGGAAGTGAATTTTCAAGTTCATTTCATTTTTGATAATTTATGTCCTGAGAGTTAACTTAATAATGCATGCCCCCAACAACAAAAGTAGAACTAAAATCAATTCTGTCACCAGGTCCTGGGACAGTCTGGCCCTCCCTTTATGGTTGGTTGACGTTGTACATCATTGATTTTTATTGCTGAATCACATTCCATTGTATGGATGTACTGATGTCTTTTTTCATTCACCAGTTATGGTCATTGGTTGTGTTTGCTTTTTGGCTATTGGGAGTACCAGTGCTGTGCACACTCGTTGTGAGTTTTTGTGTGACTGGATGTTTTCATTTCCCTGAGATATGCGCCTAAGAGTGGAGTTGGGGGGTCACGTGCTCACTCTACCTTCAACCTTTCATGGAACTGCCAGACCGCGTCCCAGAGCCGCCACACCATTTAACATTCCCATCAGCAATGTGTGAGGGTTCTAATTTCTCCACATCCTTGCCTGCACGTGTTACCATCTGTCTCTCTGACTGCGGCCATTCCAGTAGGTGTGAGTATCTCACTGGGGCTTCAATCTGCATTTCCTGTGCATTCACATTCTGTGTGGGCCCCTCTCATAGGTAGACTTGCCCCAGCGATGCAGCTCTGCAAGAAAAGAGAAAGTTGTATTTTAGGTGTTTCTTCTGAAATAATAGAAGTTAATTCTGTGGTGCAGTTACAAACTGGCACCAGAAGTGAGAGCATGTAACCATTTGGCACCCAGTTAGCCATTAGCTACCTTTATGCCTTTTCTGGGTCACATTCCTAGGCAGAGCTTTGTCCCCTAGAAACAGGCTCTGTAAGTAAAAGTGGTTGGAGCTAGTCCTAAGGGAGTGCTTTTAAAAATTTCCTGTTACAAAAGAATTTCTCCCAGAGTCCTTTCTCAAGCAAGCACAGAATATTCTAAGATCACCCTCAAATTGTAACGGTTTAAGTGATGCAGCAGAAGAATCAAAATGTTAACACAGGATGGAAACAAAAAGACAGAAACCCAGGTGTAGGAGGCCCTACAAGCTGCCTCAAATTCACGAGTCCGTGCATCCATTTCTTGAATAAATATTTGATGCCTCGATGTGCTGGATGCAGCTGTGGGGATAGAACCATGCGCAGGGACCTGGTCTTCATTTGCACAGATGAGGCACATGGGAGTCAGATCAGCCAGTGTTAAGAAGGAATAGCACATCCACACTGTGCTTGGGACCATGTGTTGCGTGCTTGCGTCGTCTTGTCCTGTGCTCACGTGCGAGCACCTCAGTGGGACATATGCCATCCCAGCACGACTGACCTAGGTATACCTTCTCTTTTTATTGTTAAGTAGCCATTACTTTATTTCTTTATTCTTTTCTCTTTCTCTCTCCTTTTTTTTTTAAACATCCCTTTTTATAACCAAGTTGTTTCTAGCATCTTGGGAGATTAAGGGTTTGATGAAATACGTTTATGTTGACAGTGTTCCCTATCTCCTTAGCCTGTTAAATTTCTAGTTATCCTTCAGTGCACTGCTCAGATACTACCTTTTCTGTAAAATAGCACCGTCACTGTCAATTCTCCCCTAAACTCCTATAGCATCGTGCACTTGCATTATACCCCTTCCCATTTTGTAGAAGGAAGGTTCTCTACCTGTTGGCTTTCCTCACCAGTCAGTGAGCATCTTAGAGTAAGGATTTGTGTCTGAAGCTTATTTATATTTTTAGCTCCAATCACAGAAATTCACATCTTGCAGTGATCAGTAAAAGCTGAGTGAAAGAATGAATAAATACATAGAGGAATTTTTTTTAAAAAATCACATGAACCCAGATTCTTTCTTCTAGCTGGAGTAACTTGTAATTGAAATAGCAGTGAACTGTCAACTCTTGTGATCCTTGCTTATTATTTTATATTGATCTTTTCATTTAACAGGGGAAAATAGAAATATGTTTTCTTGTTGGAAAATATATGTGAAAACAATGAAATCTAGATAGGAAAAGATGATAGGAAGTCAGTTATTAAAGATCTTTATGGCTAAGACCAATGCTAATATTTTATCCTAGGAAACAGAATCTACCTCTGACCCCACAGACATCTGGAAATATTATTTCTAGGGTAAGAAATGAACCAAGTCTGGTAGATCATGGGTAGGCCCAGATATGCAAAGAATAAAGAATGGGCTGGACCCAGCACAGAACCAAGAGCCTGAAGCCACATAAACAGGCCAGATTACAAGAACCTTTTGACACTTGGCATAAAAAAGAAGCAAGACCATGGAAACCAGGTGGATAGGCAGGAAAGTGCGCTAGGGACAGGATTCAGGATAAGCAACAAGTCACACAAGAAAATAACATAAAGTATGGTTGTATGAAGCTCAAAACCCAGTATTTTGGGAACAAGGAAAACAATCAGAGATCAGAGGGAAAAAAGTGATCCAAAATCTAAGCCAAGATGAGGGAATATAATCATGACACAAGTTGATGGGAAAGCAGTATTGGGGAAGACGCAGAATCAAAAGAACCAGGGGGTAGACCAGCAGTGCCAGCAGCTTTCTAAGTTGGTGAGACAAAGCCAAGAGCCTTCTGTCCTCTATATACATGGAGGATGTGCCATCCTTGCAATGCTTTTAGCTCCCATTCTACTGTTCCTTACAAATAGCAGAACTGTGGCTTTTATTAAGGAAAGCTATTGTTTAAATTTTTAAAACTGTCACAGCATTGTCTACTTTGCTCCTTACGTTGAATGTTTGAGATAGGTAGGAAAGTATTTTTAAAACTGTTTTCATGACATTGGACTTATACCCAGAATATATAAGGAACCCATAACCAATAACAGTAAGACTAACAACCTGTTAAAATGAGCGAAAGGGCTTACGCTGAAACCCAGCAAAGGAAGATGTAGAGATGGCCAACAATTACATGAAGATGCTCAGCATCATTAATAATCAGGAACATACGAGTTAAAACCTCCACTCAAGACCATGAATACCACTTCACTGATGATACCAAGGAGGGAGACACAGAAGAAGCGAGACACAGAAGAGTTGATCTACAGGATTCAATTTATGTGAAGTTCTAAGACAGGCAGAGCTAAGCTATAGTAACAAATCAGAAAGTGGGTGCTTTGGTTTACAGAAATTGACTTAAAAGGGTCAGGAGGGAATTTCTGGGGTAATGGAAATGTTCTATACTTATTTAAAACTTTTTCTTTTTTTATTAGAGAAAGAGTAAGTGAGAGAGAGAGCACAAGCAGGGGGAGCAGGAGAGGGAGAAGCAGGCTCCCCACTGAGTAGGGAGCCTGATGCGGAGCTCCATCCCCTGGGATCATGACAGTATACTTAAGGGTTGTGCATTTTGTTATGTATAAATTATATCTTTACAAAAGAAGAAAATCAGGTTCAGAGAAGTGAAGATACTTCCTTAAAGTAAGGCAGCAAATAAAGGGCAGAACCAGTCCTTGAACCCAGGCCAGCCGATACCAGAGTTAGAGCCCCTTTGGTTACATCACCTTCCCTGAGCATACACAGAAGGTGAAGAACAGTTGAGCACATCTGCAGGGGAGCAGAAAGAAGACTCCTTTGTACCAGGGGAAGGAATGGCAGTAGTCACCGAGGTCACATTTCTGTCCTGGGCATGAGGCCTGTGATGGAAAGAGCCGGTTCCATCTGGCCACCTGCAGGAGTAATTAGGAGGGCTTGACAGATGCTGGAGGAGAGATAAGCATCACCATCCAGCTCATAGATCCTGCCAGGAGAGAAGGTATGAAGGTTATTCTTTGGTGGGTATCCACCTTGGGTAGTAAATAATCAACTCATTTCATTTTTAAGACCTTTCAAAAGACTATGAACTATGCCTTTCCATTCCAAGAAAATAGAAGCTACAAACAAAAGGAGAAAAATTCAATACTTCCTAGGTCTTTTTCTCTGGTAGTAACCTCAGATCTTTTATATTGCTTGCTAAAAAAACAGTGTATGTTTTAACAAAAGTAGGATCATACTATATGTGCCATTTTGTGATGTGCTTTCTAAAGAACATCTCTCTGATGGAAGATATACATAGATATCCTTTCTCTTGAGTGCGTCACGTCCCATGGATGGGTATATCCAAATAGGTTGCACCAAACCTTGCAGTTACTTATGTTGTTTCCAGGCGTTTTGCTGGAAACATGTTGTACGTGCATGTTTGCTCATTTCTTTAGTGACTTCCTCAGGGAAAGTTCCTAGAAGTGGGAATTCTGGGTCAAAAGTGAGGTTTGGACATCTCATTCATATTGTCATTTTTTTTCTTTTTGGAATGGTTTTACCAATTCACATCCTCACCAGCGGTGAATTCGCGTGTTGTCCTAGGTCACCCGGATGCACACTGCAAGTTCAGTTCCTGTGTTACGTACCACCTGTTTTCATGAAAACGTGGTCTGGCAGGGTTAAAAATTACCTTTGATGTTGTCGGTTCCATCTCCTAAGCAATGCCTGAATCCCCTTTTGGAGTCTGCTGGTTTGAAAATGAAAAATACTTCTTTTAAAAATGTTAATTTGAGAACATGATTGATGTTCGAACATAGTCAAAAAATTGAAGGAGCTGGAGAGACCAGTGATCGTGGGGTCCAAATGCCTCGGTTTCACGGCTGGCTGTCTCGTCACCTATCACTGTGGGCGGTCCTGGGCAAGTTCCTTGCTTGCCCTGCCCAAGCTCCATGGCCCCGTGTCTAAGGTGAGGGACTAAGGAGGACCCAATCTCTATGTTGTCTTCACTTATGACATTCTATAAATCTTCGGCTTTGTAAAGCATTCCTCTCAAAGGCTGGGCTTGTAAATTTTAAGTGTCAGACCTTTGAAATGCAGCTTGTGTGGGAAAGGAAAAAAACCTAGCAGCTAGTTTGCTGCTGGATCAGAATTCTATGTTCTTTGTGAAGTAATAAATTGTGTCTTGGCTCCCGGATTATTCCAGGTTGCCTCGGGTTTTGTGGAAGTGGCTTTTTCAGGAATTGTTCCCATTGCCGGAAAGTGGGTGTTAATTTGTGCCTTGGCTGTTTTTCAGGGCACACTCTGGCAAAGGCCTGGCAGGTTTTTTTTTTTTTCAAAGGATCAGCAGAAGCAGGGACTTGTTTGTTGCTCTCCTTGCACAGTGACACACACCCTCTGCTAATAACCAGATTTAGACCTATAGTCAGAGGCCTCAGTTGTAGAATGGGCCGCTTTCCCTGGGCCTCGGCAGGGGTCTTGGACCAAGTGAAAACACTCTGCTCAACAACATATCATAGGAAACAGGAGAGGCAAAGGCATAGAAACTGCATAGTGTTCCCAATAAATTATCTGACATCCATTGAAATGGGGTCCAGGTAGGGTCCTGGAAGAGGAGACAAAACTAAGAAAAGTGAGGAGGGAATACAGTGGAATGACATTGGTATTTGACTTTCTGTAGTTTGCAGCCTGTGTTGTTCTATCTTATTTACTCCACACGCTATCCCTGGGATGCTGTTGGCATGTTGCCCCCAGTCTGCCCAGCAAGTGAATGCAAGAGAGAAGTGGTGAGTGGCTCAGTTGCATCTAGAGCTCGGCTTGAATTCCCCTAAATCTCTGCTTTCTTGGCAGGTTTTTGCAGTCTCTCATCTCCTTCCTCTTCTCTCTCACCTGTCTATCGCAACAACTGAAAAATAGCTCTTCTTTCTTACCCTGTGAGTCCGTGGTCACAAATTAAAGTCCTTTGTCAATCTGCAGGATACTGCACTTGGAAACCACCGCCTGGTCTGGGATTCCCGGCTGCGCTTCGGTCATTCAGCCTTTGCAATTTATGCCACATTCATGTACCACGTGTACTTTGATTTATTTCATATTTGTCTTCAAATAAATGCACTCTTTCATTCTCTTGTTCCAAGCACTACAATTTCTGTGAAATCATCCATTTGATGTGCCAGATAATAGTCTTCTAATATACCTTAAAATAATTCACTATTATTTTTAAACGTCCATTTAATTTTAGAGCTATTACATTTTTTTAGATTGGTCATTTGTATTCTAGTCATGTGTCTTGTTCATACCCCCTTTGGTGTATTTACCATCCTCTGAGAAATTAGTTAATTAAAGAAAAGTTAAAACTCATTTCTTCGGTTGAATTAGCCTCATCTTAAATGCTCAGTAGCCACTGTGGCTGGTGGCTACCACTTGGACGGTACAGACAGAGAAAATTGTACTGGGTGGCTCTGAGTTCGCCCCGGGGTGTGTTGACTGCTTTCATTGGCTCAAGCAAAGCTAATTATGTATGGTGAGGTTACCGAAACAACTGTGAATGGTGGTTAATTTAGGAAGTGCTAAGAAAAATGTCAAATAATAGTTTATTCCAGGGATACCTGGGTGGCTCAGTGGTTGAACATCCGCCTTCGGCTCAGGATGTGATCCTGGAGTCCTGGGATCCAGTCCCCCATCAGGCTCCCCGCAAGGAGCCTGCTTCTCCCTCTGCCTGTGTCTCTGCCTCTCTCTCTGTGTCTCTCATGAATAAATTAATAAAATCTTTAAAAAAATAGTTTATTCCAATAACCATTGTCCAAGTAAGCAGCGAAGCAAGTAGAACGTATTCGAACTCAAGTAACAAATCTACTTCAGTGTGCTCTAAGCCACCTCTCTCCTGCAGCCCTCTCTGTCTCTCCATCCCTAGCCCCCACTGCCCCCTCCACCCTCCCAGTCTCTCTCCTTTCTGTGCATGACTGTGTGTGTTTTCTGCTTTCCTGCTCCTTCCACCTCTTGCTCCAACTCTGCATGTCCTGGCCTCCGTCCTTTTTCTCCCTTTTTCCCTAGGTTCCTTTCACCTTCCCAACCAGAAACTTCCCTCATTCAAAACCCAAGTGTGTTTGGATTTCGTTTTGTAAATTATTCCTCAGTTGCAATCATTTCAGGCCAAAGGACATTTTTGGCTGTAACATGAACAAGGGATACCTCCTAGTGGTATCCATGGAGATGTGGCCAACTGCACACTGGACCTCTCTGCTTAGAAGTCCACTGACATCTCATCATCAGAATGCCTGAAACTGAACCATTTCTCACACAAGCCCCTGGCTCCCCCTCACTGATGTAACCACACCCAACTACTGGCTTTAGCCTACTCCTCATCCAAAGCCACCTTTGAAAAAACAAGAGAATTTTTTAAAAATATTTTTATTTATTTATTTGACAGAGAGAGAATGTATGCATACAAGTAGGCAGAGAGGCAGATAGAGGGAGAGGGAAAGACTTCCCATGAGCAGAGAGACCAATGCGGGGCCCAATCCAGGACCCCAGGATCATGACCTGAGCTGAAGGCAGATGCTTAAGACTGAGCCACCCAGGCTCCCCAAACAAGAGAGTTTTTGACCACACTTCTCTTCAGGCCCATAGAAGAGGAGCCCAAAGCTACCAGTGGTTACCTTTGACGAGCAGGCTAAAAGCTGGGAATTGCTTTAAAACTTGATGCAACTTCTCTTAAAATAAAAAACGACCCTGCTAATGCTTGAAAAGTTTGAGACGATCCCCAGAGAGGGAAGTGCTGCAGAGACATATGCATTCATTGTCTGTTGGCCATGAATGTTGAGGAGAGCAGACCAGACCCCATTCTCGTTTTAATTATCCAGAGACCCCAGAGAGAAGAGCAAAAGAGAGGTTGGACCCGAGAGCTTTGAAAAGTGCAGGATGCGCTGGAGAACGTATATGCATTGCTTGATTGCACAAAATAGATCCTTCCTTAGGAGGACAAAGTTGAGACTTTCTCCTATTCCGTGCAGAGAAATGTGTTTCCTCTCCTACTCCCACCCCATCCCATTCTAAATGTATTCAATTAGGCTATGGAAAATTTAGTTCCTCTTGCTAATTTATACAGAAAGTTATGATACCTTGGGATCTTCATCTGTCAGCTGTAAACCTTAAATATGGGATTGATTATTCCCAGGAAGGTGATGTGATGATCTGCTCTCTTTCTCAGACAAAGGAAGGCATTGGTCCAAAATGCAGAGTCCCTACCTGGGTGGGAGTCATAGCACCATCCTTCTGGCTGGGTTCTGTACTGCTCCACTCTATGAAAAAGAGAAATAGATCCAAGTTTAACAAATGTTAATCTTACTAAAGTTTAAAATCTGCGCTGTCCTCTGGCTAGTAATAACCATAACAACTATTTGTTGAATGATTGGAATTCAGCAGTGTGTTAGGTGCTGTAGATGCAACCTCATTAATCCTCATCACAACCCTGATAGTGTAAACCCCTTTCCCCCATATTTTAGTTTGAGGAATTTTGAGTCTGAGAGAGGTAAACAACCTGCCAAGGTCACGCAGCCAATGAGTGGCAGAGCTCAGATTCAAACCCAGTCAGTCCAATGCCAGAGTTCTGTCTTTGGAAGCTGTAGTTCTGTATTTGTTTTATCATCAAATGTTTATTGAGGGTTACTATGGGCCAGGCACTATACTAGGCTCAGGAGATACTACAATGAACAATAAAGAAGAGATCCCTGATCATTTGGAGGAGCATCTATCTAGAGAGGAAAGACAAGAAAAGAGTAAGTTTAAAAAACAACAACAACAACAACAAAAAAAAAACCTAGATCACTTCAGATGTTGATAACCTGTAAGAACAATAGGTGGAGTAAAGAGAGAGTGAATATGGAGCTGTTTATGCTGGGAGTTCTTAGAAGGATTTTCTGGCAAGATGACCTTTGAACTCAGACCTGAAATGCACGAAGGATCCAGAATGCAGGTGTTGAGGGCAGTGGAAATAGCAAGTGCAAAGGCACTGGGGTGAGAGTAAGTGTCCGTGTTTCAGGGACCACAAAGGTCAGCATCCCTATGTAGCCAGTGAGAGCAACGATAGAAAATTAGGTCAGACATGTAGACCGGCTTTGGGTTTTGTTCCATCCAAGTGTAAGAGCACACCACAGAAGGGTTTTCTAAGCAGAAGAAGAACAGAATCTGAATTAAGTTTTTAAAAGAGTATTCTAGTTTCTGTGTGGGCAATAGTGGGTATAGGAGCAAGACAGGAAGTGGGAGAAATGGTTAGAAGAATGTTAACTTCAGAGGGCCTGGAGGTTTCTGAAGGAGGAGGACAGTGCCTTGGAAACAGCAAAGGGGGTGGTTGCAAGGCAGTATTTAATTCTACCCCCATCCCAACCCTGAAGAACTCCTGATGTGAGGAGCGAGCCACAGGGGCCAGCCAGGTCCAGTGAGTGGGCTGACGGGCAGGGAATATTCAAAAGAGACAATGAAGCTATAGGGAGCATGTTTCACCTGCAGTGGTGGCAAAACACAGTAGTAACAGCCAGTTTTATTGAGCGTGTGCTCTGTGTCTAGCAGTATTTTAAATGCTTTTCACAGAATAACTTTTTTAGTCCTCTCAATAATCCTATAGTGTAGGTACCGTTATTAATCCTACTTTATACGGGAAACTGAGACACAGAAGAGTTAAGACACTTGCAGCTCCGAAGTGATATGGCTGGCATGACAGATCCTTAATTCTTTTTTTTTTTTTAATTTTTTTTTAATTTATTTGTGATAGTCACAGAGAGAGAGAGAGAGAGAGAGAATGAGGCAGAGATACAGGCAGAGGGAGAAGCAGGCTCCATGCACCGGGAGCCCGACGTGGGATTCGATCCCGGGTCTCCAGGATCGCGCCCTGGGCCAAAGGCAGGCGCCAAACCGCTGCACCACCCAGGGATCCCCCCAGATCCTTAATTCTGAAGGTCAGAGTGGCAAGGTTCGGGGTTTGTCAGAGAAGGTTGGAGAGTGACCTCACTGAAGGAGGGATGGACTTGTCTGGAGATGGAACCCAGAAGACAAAGGTGAACAAGTTTGCTCCATGATGCCATTTGCCCTGACTGACTCTAGAAGAAGGTTCTTGATCAGCGCACGCTGGAAGCCTACAGGCCCTGGCAACTGCTCTTTCCTGTGGCTTCCTGTGGGTGGAGTGGAGCCATAGGGTGAGCCAGGGCCTCCTCCCTGGGATTGCTTTCTTAGGCAGCTTGTAGGGGAAGAGCAGTGTCATCTAAACAAGATGGTGTCTTGACCTCTTTAATCCCACTGCTCTTGGGTGGGGATAATGCTCATACTTCCACATTCCTGGGATGTTTCACTGTGACTCTCATTTGGAGGTAATAATCCCTGGCTATGGTTAATTAAACACTTACCACATATCAAGTTATATGATAAGCCCTTGACATATATTATTCCTTCCATAAACACAGCAATCACGATATAGCTGCCCCTCCTGCTCCCCCTTTTCACATGGAATAACTGGGTACCAGAGGGGTCAAATGACTTGCCCAGGGTTATAGTGGGTGATGGACCTGAGATCTGAACCCTAGCCACCTGGTACCCAAGGTCAATCCTTAATCACTCTGCTGGTTAGCAATGTACGTGTGCCGGGTTGGGGCAAGTGTTCCCCAAGAAGCCTTTGTAAACCCAAAACAGTGAGTGAGTGTAGCAACACAGAGGTGAAGGAGAGATCCTGGGAGTGAAGAGCTCAGGTCTTCCATGACCATACTGATTTTGAAATGTTGGTAGACCAGCTGTCAGGATCAGAAAGCGCTCTGGAGGTGATGGACTTGGGGGAAATGTGAGTGGGAAAGGGGAAGTTGATGTGAATAGAGAAAAAGAAATCACTGTTCTACGTACTTGTCCTCTACTAAGTCTAACAGTGTCACAATCCAAATAATACTTTTTCCCCCTTTTAATTCCACTCAATAAGCACTCAAAAAGCTGCCTAGTTTCCCACTCTCCCCCTGCCCTTAACAAGGGAAGTGGTGGGCTTATGGATAATTTTTGGTAAGGTATTTAGTTTTCCATGATTTTAAAAAGAAAACAAATATGCAGGGTATTTTTAAAAGGAAGTCATTTAAATAAATGAAATAAGATTCTTTAGGCATCATATTTAATTGAATTGATTTCATCATTCTTAAAAATATATTTTCTTTGACATTCATCTATTCCTATCCAAAAACATGGGTGGATAGCGTGATCTCAGTTTTCTTAGGCTCAATGATCTTGGCACAGTCACTTTTTAATCATATGTGTGTGTTTTTTCAACCTGAAAATACCTAGACTTGCAGGACCAGTGGAGGGGCCATGAATGTCTCTGCCAAGTGGCCATGAGTAAGGAGAAGACCGTTATAGGTTGTTCTCGGTCCTTCATTTGTATTCTCAAAGAATTCATTAACCTGTGAGTCATTTTGTTTTCTTTTGATTCACCTGGTAGATCAGATTTTGTTCTCACTAAATGTTCCTTTGAGCTCCTTGGAGAAAAAGGTCATTAAGTAGACCTTTGTCGACTTGTTTTGCAAAAAATGTACTACCTGCCCATTGTGTTCAGCCTCCAAACCTCAAAAAACAGATAAAATGAGATTCCTGTTCTTAGGGGATCATTGAAGTAATTGTTCCAAAAATCAGAAAGGGGTAGATAGAGTCACCTGGGGGAGAGTGAGTCTGTAACTCTCTGTGTGACAAATTCCTTGGGAGTTAGGGCCTAAGGTCTTGAACACCTTCATATAACTTTCAGATCCTCGTCACTGACACACTGTTAAAATAATGTAGTCCTACTCCTGACGTGGGCTTGGGCTTTGCCAATCATTGAGGCCTGCCTGGTCTTTAGGATGGGGCGATGGAACCCGGAGAAACCACCCAGGTGGAAATGGCCGAGCCAGGACCTTAAATTCCTACTTGAGTGCACTTTTTCCCATCTAAAATAAAATCCTTTGTGTTAGATGTACATTTTTTTATGTCTTTTTATACCTCCTCAAATTTATTATTATTACTTATTTATTTTTAGTTATTATTGACAGCCAATATTTATTTAGATTAGCCAATATGTTGTACTATAAGGTCTCAGTAGAAGCAACCACAAAACTGTCGTCTGGGCTGCCCCCCACCCAAGTCCAAGGCCTGTGGAGGCCACCCATACAAGATTCTTCTCCTTGAAGGTGTGGGGTTAGGAGTCTGGGTGAGGGAAGACCAGGACACATGCTTTAATAAAAGGAGCGTGCAGTTTCAGGGTGGAGTATTTGGGAAGGCAGAAAATGTTGCTTATTGATTGAAAGATATAGTCAGAATTTCATGCTTAAATGTAACCAGTTCTGAGTTTAGTGGTTGTCACTTAGCATGTGCTCAGTAAACACTGATGTAATAAATGAATGAATGTGGGAAAGAGAAACGCGAGCAAAGACAACAAGCAAATCCAGAATCCTCTTTTGCTTTCTGTGCGCCCCCTGGAATATGCAGTTTAACACCTTCATGCCTTTAAGTGTGACGGAAAGTTTTCAATGGCAGAGTTTATGGATGTTTATTTTCGAATGCTTTCCCGTGAGGGCACAGGCACGGTGGGAGGAAATCTGTGAGCTGAAGAGGAGGATCCAGTAAGTTCCAACGTTGGAGGCTTCAGCACCAGCAACTTAATCAGACTCCAGTCTAGAACCTGAAGCAAGGGCAGACAGCCTTCTAGAAGCTTCCCTTGTTCTATGGCTTCACACATGGATGCACCACTATGATGGCCACGTGATAGAAACAGAGCAGTAAGCATTGGCTTGTGTTGCTTCATTTTTGGAGAGGACTAAAAAGGTGTCATTCATGATCATTGTAGTTGTTTTCTATGATTGCACGAATTACCACAAATGTGGCTTAAAACAACAGAAATCTAGTCTTTCACAGTTCTGAAGCCCAGACATCTAAAATCAAGGTGTCCTCTGCAGCCCCTCTGAAGAGGAGAATCCATCCTTGCCTCTTGCAGGTTCTGGAGGCCCTGGATGTTCCGTGGGCTGTGGCTATGTCACCGCCTCCGTCTCTGCCTCCATCTGAACATGGCCTCTCCTCTTCTCTCTGTATCCTGCCTCTCTATCCCTCGTAAGGACACTTGTCCAGGTATTTTGGGGCCGCACAGATAACCCAAAGTGATCTCCTCTTGAGCTTCTTAAATGACATCCGTGAAGTCCCTCTGTCCAAGTAAAGTCATGTAGGGAAGGGAACGTCTTTTCCTTCTACCTTCTGAATTCTTGGCTGGGACCCCAGAGACAGATTCACAAGAGGCAAGCGTACATAAGTATTTGATACTCATTTTATGGAAGCCTTTGAGGAAGTAAAGGAAACAGTTCAACCTGAGCATCTTTATACCAGATTTGATGACGAGTGGAGAGTTGTGAGAAGCAGGGGGGAAGTCGGCAAGGCCTGTTGGTTCAGATCGCCCTGGGTGTTCCTTCATCCTGGGGGGTAAAGGTGCCCCTTTCCTCTGGGTGTAGGGAGGGCTTCTCTCACCTGAGGGTCTTAAAACCTGTTTCAGGAGTTCACCCCATTTCTCAAGTTCCTTTAACTTAAAATACTCAACATGCCAAGTTGCTCAATTGGAGGTTGTGTGTCCTAAACTCCATCCTTCACATTCACGGGTTTTGGGGATTCCTAATCCCCATAGATGTATCATTTGGGGACCACCATTAAACCCATTACAATGACATAGGTGTACTGGGAAGGTAGGTTGACAGGCGGAGTGGGGTGGCAAGGGTAGGGTGGGATACTGGGCCAACTGGCTGATCGGGCCTTCATCTACAACTGAGGAAGTGAGCGACCGGATCAGGGTGTAGGCCTGGGAATCAAAAGGATGAGGTGGAATTAGGAGATACTTGATGAAGGAATTTTCCAAGAGTTGATCCTTGATTGGTGTGATGAATGAAAGAGACATTTTATTAATTTAATTCAATTTAATTTATTTGACACAGAGAGACAACAGAAGTAGGGGGAGCTGCAAAGGGAGAGGGAGAAGCAGGCTCCCCGCTGAGCAGTGGGCCTGATGTAGGGCTCCATCCCAGAACCCGGGATCATGGCCTGAGCTCAAGACAGACACTTAACCAACTGAGCCACCCAGGGGCCCCAGAAAGAGACAATGTGTGCTGTAGAACACTGGATCTTGGAATATTGGTAGGGTGTGTGTGTGTGTGTGTGTGTGTGTGTGTGTGTGTGTGTGTGTGTTGGGTGGGGGGGTTCTTTAGACAGCCAATGTCTAGGACGCACTGGATCAGATAGGGTCAAGCAGGCTTCTCCCTCCTGTAGGATCCCTCCGAGCCCTCAGCATGCTCGTGTATATTGTGCCTCTCTGAAGGCAGGAATCTGGGGGACAGCTTCCCCAAACTTACTTGTCTGTGGACCTGTTCTACCTAGATTATCCTGAAGGACAAATAATCCCACACCTCTGGAGAATATGCTCTTAGGCTCCCCACCCTCTGAGATAGGGATGAGGGAGAAAAGAAAATGTAAGGGAGGACCGGAAGGATGAAGAGAAGAAAAATTGAGTCCAATGATCTGTTGAGGGCCAGGTTTGGTTTCCAAGAGCCCTGCCAGCAACAAGGATCACCACAGGGACCAGCAGCAGTTGGGAGAAGCCATTGGAAGCCTTACACAGCCATCTCTGACTTGAATGGTCCGTGGGACTGTCCTGTGGTTTGAGTTCTTCTTTCACTGGTACCTTCTTCTAGACAGGAGAGCTTCCACTTTTGAGGAGGTGTGCATGTAAGTTTCAACCACGGTGCTGACTTTGATTGCGGGGATGGCAACTCTCACGCTGCCAGGAGGAAGACACCGGGAAGAGTATACAAATGAGCAGTAATGTCTGCTATGAGCACGGGAGGCTGGGGATGAGCTATGGGCCCTTCTTTCTGTACATCTGGAAGAACCGTCTTTCCTACGTGCCTTACCCCCCCCCCATGTATGGAAAGGGGCTCTCCAAGAGCAGAGCCAAACCCCCACCCCTGCAGAACCCCCACCACTGGAGCTTCCAATCTTTAGCATTCCCTGCCTCATATACAGAATGGTTGGCACCAGTGACAGAAATACAGACATCAATTTTACGATGAATAGTAAAAAGAGTGAATATCTATGAGCTCTTTTTTTTTTTTTAAGAAAGATTTTATTTACTTATCTGAGAGAGAGAGAGAGAGAGAGACCATGAGTGGAGGGCGGAGGCAGAGAGAGAGGGAAAAGCAGACTCCCTGATGAGCAGGAAGCCTGACGTAGGGCCCAATCCCAGGATCCTGAGATCATGACCTAAGCCAAAGGCAGATGCTTAACCCACTGAGGCACCCAGGCGCCCCTCTACTGAGCTCTTAGTATGCATCAGATACCACATTAAGCATTTCACATGTAGTATCTCATTTAATTCTCAAGATAGCCCTAAGGGATAGGTACCATCAATCATTAGATTTTTATAGACGGGGAATATGAGGCACATAGAGATTGAGCAATTTGCCCAAGGACGCACAGCGAGTGTGCGGTATAACCAGAATTTGACTTTAAGCTGTCTAATGTTAAAGTTGACATTCATAACCACTAGATTATGAATTTAATTATAAATGTTTTAGATTTCAAATGTTGGTAAGACTTGGAAATGGAAATATGGAGAAGGCAGTGGAGGATACAGAACTGGACGAGGTCAGGCCTGGGCTCAGAGCCATCGGGAGAGATGGTGGCTGAAAAGTGCCCGTGGATAAGTTTATTCAGACTATGAGGTTGAGAGTCAATTATACAGATTTACAACGCAGAAAGAACTCCGTGCAAAGGTTTTATGCATTAGTGGGATGTTTTCCCAAGCAATGAGTTAGAAATAACTGACTACTATTATCACAGTCCATGGACAGAACATTCCAGCTCTGAGGAAATGGGACCCAGACACAGAGGTCTATGTCCTAAATCATGCTGAAAAGGCAGAAGCAGTTGGGATTTTTGAGAAGCAGAGAATTCTTTCTGGCCCGTAAGTACAGGAGAAAACCATGGTGCTCGGTGGGCATCCCCAACTACAGACTCAGTGCCCTCCCCGTTCCCTTAAGACCCGGAGACCCTGGAGCAGGGGCTGCGCGTCATTCGTGCAGGAGCTTCTAGCACCGGGAATAGAGCGGGACCGATTGAGCCAAGGAAACGAGAGCCAAGCCCGTTCAGCCACATTCAGCTCCTGGATTCATGATCAAACTGTAAAGTGTTTTCACTGACCCATCACCATGTCATTGCCGATGTCTGAATTTTCCCTCACATACTGGGGACAGAGCCACGATAAATTGCTACCTACTTGCGCTGAGTTTCATTTTGCTCTGATTCATTGCTCACTTAGGGACTTTCTAAAATCACAGTTTATGGACTCCACATCCTGGTGGTTCCCAGAGATAAATGAGCCTGGATTCCAGGGAATGCAAATGTCTTCAAACTTGCAGCCAGCTTCCCGGCTCCCTGCAAAGGTCCCTTAAGCCCCTAAGTATTTCCTCTCTTAAATCACACATCACTGGCACAAGCGGAGTATTTTCAAGTTACCTCTTTCTCGTCAGGAGACCGTCCCAGAAAGGCCTACCAAGTACAGAAATGCCGTCGTTCTTGGCAGTTTTATTGGTGCTGTTCTTAGGTCTAGTTCAGAGATTCTTTTTAAAAGCTGGGTTTGGTGGGTCTTGTTTTCTGTTTTTTGGTTTTTTGGTTTTTGTTTTTGTTTTTGTTTTTTTTTCCTGAAAGAAATGATTCCATTGGGGCTGCACTTGAAACATGACGTTGAATGTCTCTTGGCGCGCGTAGGGGCTGGGTGAGGGCTGTGTGTGCACTTGTGCAAACGTTAGACCCTACCCAGTTGGGCAGTGGGAAGCCCCAGAGCCCTCCACGGTGAGTGGCAGCGGAGCAGTGGTATCTGAGTGCTCCACCCAATGTTAATCTGGATGTGAAAGTCATTTTTGCTTGGGCCTCAGATAGAGCCTCTCACAGTGTCTGTCTGGTATGGCCGAGAAAGAGGCACAATTTTCTGTGCCTTGAGAAAGAGGCATGACGTCACATCCAGGGAGCCTCAGGCAAAATGGCCATTTATTGAGCTATGCCAACACGTCTTGGGAATATAAAAAAGCACGTGGTTCAGGGTGGTAACCAATTTTTCTCAAACGGAGGGCAGCAGAAGCGAATCATATGACAATTGTGCGAAGCGGTTGGAACTTCCTGACGCTTTTTCATAATAATTGTTTGCCTTCAAGGCCTTCGAATGTGCAGCCAAAAATTGGAGTGTGTGAACGTGTGCTGTGGACACACACAAAAAAAGGTTACAAACCACTGATCTGTTCCCAAGAACATTGGTTAGGCTCAGATACACACACACACACACACACACACACGCACGCTTGAGTTTGCACTTACAATTCTACTTTTGGATTTTCTTCAGATATTACTACTTCTCTTCATTGAGATCATTCAGATTTTGTTGATTTGCACCCATGCTTTTGTTTATATTTCAATACTTTGCCTAATATATCCTACATGTGAGCCTAGGAAAATTGCTTTCAGAAAAACTCAAGAAGGCCAACGCCTCTTGCTCCCAGGCAAATACCCAACTTTCCAAAGTGGAAACCACAAAAGTTGAAAGTGGAGGACAGCTAACTCCTTCATCCTTCCACCTCTGCCATTGTCAAGGTCAGCGATAAGGATTAGGGGCAAGTGCCCTGGCCCGTATGTTGTGGCTATTTCTGTGGTACATGGGGCTCCTTAACGCTGAGAGTGGTGGCCTGAGGACATGGAAATGCCATGAAGGGCATTGTCAGGAACTCCTCATGGTGTCACCTGTGAGCTCTTGGCTCCAAGGGCACATGTTGGAAAGTACACAGACTAAGATGGCACCTCGAATGGGTCCATCTCTTTCACTGCTGCAACCTTGGGAGAGTTGCCTATTCTGTGAAAATCGGCCTTCTCAGTGTGGAAGATGGAAATAAAATTCCTACCTCCATGGTTATTAAAATTAAATCAGATAATGTCTGTCAAGTGCCAGCTAGAACAGCCACTTGATAAATGTTCATTTCCTCGCATCTCTTTACCCCATAATATGAGCAATAACTCTCTCACTGGGCTGCAGCATCTGCTTCTGGAACTGGAATATCTACACATCAACTGGATGGGAATGATGAGACACACTTCTTTAGCATATTCATCAGAATTCTTGCCTGGCCTGAGATGAAGCAGGGGCAGGGAGCATATGTGGATAGAAAGCAGATACTCAGGCCTTCTAGATAGCAGGGAGTCAGTCTGGGCAATCCAGAGTCACCTTACTTTAAACATATATCACACTTTTTTATAATCCAGGTAATGGTGATGAACTCTTCCCTTCGGAAGAGCCTGACTAGACCATTCCGTCCTTTGCCAAACCAATGACTCATTTTGTCTGAGCCCACAGCTGGGTCATATTTCCCCGCCTCCTTGTAGTTGAATGTGGCCAATGGAAGGTGGCCAGGCCTGGCGAGCCTCCACTATCTCCCCTCTCCATCTGCCAGATGGATGTCAGTGTCCAGGGACCCTGGAAACTGCGCTGAAGTAGGCATAGCCTCTGACAGCCTGAGTCCATAAGTGGCCGTGTGGAGCAGAGCACCACCTGCTTCACCATCTGGACTTCACCCAAACAAGAAAGGAACTGTCTGTGTACTAAGCCATTAAAACCTCAAGGTTTATCTGTCACAACAGCCAGCATTATTTTAACTAGTAATCTTCATGAAACGAGGTAAATTTTTAAAACCTTCCTTTCTGATGACCTTTGACATTCTTCTGAACATGAGCGCACCATTTTGTATTTTGTTACTGGGGGGAGAACAAATTTCATAATTGCTTAAAAACTACCTACCTGGTCTATCCATTCAAAATAGGCTGTGTATATTGATCATATGAACTATGGAACAAAGTTCTCCATCAACAAGAAGTCTATTCGATTTTTTTTGCCTAATGGTTTCAGCTGCCAAAGTTAGTGATTAGCTGCGTTTATTCTGTTTTAAATTAGATTAAACACTCCTGATGCCAGGTGCTGGGCTGGGAGGGGGAACTCAATAAAGACAAAAGAAATAAAGATAATTATGTTTTCTAAATTATTAGAAATTCGGAAATGAGAAAACTAAAATTTTTCTAAAGCGTCCTATATACATCCGTGTTTTCTTAAACCAAATATACTGAAAATAGTTTTACTTTTCCCAGTCTTCAGCTTCATCAATCATAAAATGAGGGGATATGTAATCCACAGGATTTGAGGATTAAATGAGGATCATGTCTACCTCCCAGCCTAACGCCTGGCACAATAATATTAAATAATACGCACACTAACTATTGAAACCGTGACCTCTTTCTTAATGATTTGGTTTATTGGATTTTGCTTTGGAATTACGCTTAGGAACGTGAATTTTCACACTCAGAGACTTGTAAAGTAGCCCCTTGGCCGCTTACCCCAACACCAGTTGGAACTACAGGGCAGTGCTCTGAGTTGTGCTATCTACTTTTACGGTTTCTACTGACTTCTTGCTGCGTTTTACTGACTACACCTACAAGTTGTCTTCAAAATCTTTTTTCTATGGGGAGGAGAAAATAAAACACCCCTTGTAGAAATTACTGCTCAAAAATGAATCAGCTCGGTCTGCAAGCTAGGGAATGCTCTGGCAGGGCAGGTTGCAAGCCATCAGAACGGCTCTTTCAGTGGCTCGGGGGCCCATTGGAGCCCATGCCAAGATCACTGCTGTTCTAGCACTCTGAGGCTGACAGAAGTCATGACTCCCGGCCACAGTACGGCCTTGCGGCTCTGCCTGCCAGCGCAGCTCCTGTGCTGGGAGGAGGGAGAGAGGAAAGAGAGGGAAAAGATAACGGGGGCTGGTGGGGGGGACCCGAAGGAGGAAGGGAGACCCAGGGTAAGAGGTAACCTGGGTGGCTCTTCACTGAGGTGGCCAGCCAGGTGCTTCATGTTCACATCAAAGCTGGAGGGGCCCAGCCCTGGGGGCACCTGTTCTGATTTTCATTCTCACCCACCCTGTGTCAGCCTACCCACTCCCCTACACCTCTGCCCATGACAGCTGTTTGCCACTCACTGAAGTTATTTCCCAGGGTATTGTGTGAACCTGGCATCAGGTTATTTGGTTTTGTAATTCTTGGTTTACCACTGATGATGAATTGTTGTTCCCATTCCATTTTCATACTGTATTTGTGTATCTTCATTTGTGAGCTTGACTGTTCACGGGCTTTCTTGTTTTTATTGTTATATTCACCATTTCTTCCAAAGGAAAATAATTTTGGTTTTCTTACTGTATTTCTTTTTCTGCTGCTCATGGTAGAAAAAGGATAACCCAATTTTCTTAAGCATAACTAAAATTTTAAGAAACAGAATGTGATAAATCACCCTGTTTAACCCAAAATAGAATTATATTAAGGATGTCATATTATGGCCTACTTCTTTTTTAATTCTGGTTAACATATAGTGTATTATTAGTTTCAGGTGTAGAATTTAGTGATTCATCAGTTGCATATAACACTTCAGGCTCATTACATCACATGCCCTCCTTAATGCCCATCACCCAGTTACCCCATCCCTCACCCGCTTCCCCTCCAGCAACCCTGTTTGTTTCCTAGAGTTAAGAGTCTCTTATGATTGGTCTCCCTTTCTGTTTTCATCTTACTTCTATATTTCCTTCCCTTCCCTTCTGTTCATTTGCTTCTTAAATTCCACATATGAATGAAATCATATGGTATTTTTCTTTCCATCCACATCATTGCAAATGGAAGATTTCATTCTTTTACTTTTTTAAAAGATTTTATTTATTTATTCATGAGAGACACACAGAAAGAGGCAGAGACACAGGCAGAGGGAGAAGCAGGCTCCCTGCGAGGAGCCTGATGTGAGACTCCATCCCGGCACCCCCGGGATCACGACCTGAGCCAAAGGCAGACACTCAACTGCTGAGCCACCAAGGTGTCCCAAGATTTCTTTCTTTTGATGGCTGAGTAATGACCTAGTTTTTATTTTTTTATTTAAAAAAATTTTAAGATTTTATTTATTTATTTGAGAGAGAGAGAGGGTGGGAGAGAGCGAGATAGAGAGCATGAGGAGGAGCAAAGGGAGCAGGACAAGCAGACTCCACACTGAGCATGGAGCCTGGACATGGGCCTCAATCTCACAACTCTGAGATCATGAACTGAGCTAAAACCAAGAGTCAGATGCTTAACCAATTGAGCCACCCAGTACCCAGGCACCCTGGCCTACTTTTTAAAAAGCAACTTTATTAAGAAATAATTTCACATATACCATTCACCCATTAAAAGTGTACAATACCATATTTTTAGTATATTCAGAGTTAATGCAGCCATTGCCACAATCTAATTTTCAGAGATTTTTCATCCCTCTAAAGAGAAATCCTGTACCCATTCATAGGCCCTCCCCAAACCTCATCACGCTTCTCGGACCTAGGAAACTACCATTCTACTCTCTGTCTCTATAAATTTGCATCTCCAGGACATTTCATTTATGTGGATAATAAGTGGTCTTTAGTAAGTAGTCTTTTGTGACTTTCTTTCACTGAGCATAATATTTTCAAGGGCCATGATTTCTCTTCATTGCCAAATAATATTCCATTGTATGGGTGTACCACAATTTATTTACCCATGCATCATGTGATGGGCACTTCAGTTGTTTCCACTTTTTGGCTGTTACTAGTATTGCTGCTATGAACATCCATGTTCAAGTTCATGTGTAGGCCTATGTTTTTATTTTTCTTAGATCTATACATAGGATCAGAATCTCTGGGTCACGTGGTACTTAACATTAAACTTTATGTTGCAGGTGCCCAACCGTTGTCCACAGTGGCTGCCCCATTTTACATTACGACCAGTAGTGCTTGAGGATTCCAAGTTCTGCATATTCTCACCAATATCTTTTATTATCTGTATTTTTGATTAGTGGATATGAAACGGTTTTATTGTGGTTTCGATTTTCATTTCCCTAACGACTAATGATGTCGAGCATCTTTTCATGTGCTTATTGGTCATTTGTGTATCCTCTTTGGAGAAATGTGTATTCAAGTCCTTTGCCTATTTTTAACTGGATAATCTTTTTATTATTACTTTGTAAGAATTTTGTATATATTCTGGATACAAGTCCTTTAACAGACATGATTTGTGAATATTTTCTCCTATTTTGTGGGTTGTCTTTTCATTTTCTTGATGATATCACTAGCAGGATGGTAGTCTTCAATTTTGATGAAGTCCCATTTTTTTTCCCTTTGACGCTTGTGCTTTTGGTGTCATATCTAGGAAACCATCATGACCCAAGGTCATTAAATTACTCTGATGTTTTCTTCTAAGGATTTTATAGTTTTAGCTCCCACTTAGTTATCTGGGTCAGTAACCTAACACAAACTGATTTTCTTACAGCTCTGGAAGTCAAAAGTCTGAAATGGGTTTCACTAGGCTAAAATCAAAATGTCAATAAGGCTGCATTCCTTGTGGAGTCTGTAGGGAAGAATGCCTGCCTTCTTGTCTCTTCCATGTTCTAGAGCTGCCCACCTCTTTTGGCTCACAGCTCCCTTTCATCTTCCAAGCCAGCAATGGCACACTGAGTTCTTCTCATATCGAATCACTCCAACTTCCTCTTCTTTCTCACCCTTCCACATTTCAAGACCCTTGGGATTACACTGGACCCACCGAGTATCCTGATACTCTCCCTCTTTTAAAACCACCTGATTAGCCACCTTAATTCCCTCTGCTCTCTTAACTCCCCTTTGCCATGTAGCGTAATATATTCATCATTCTGCCTACCACAATCTGTGATCCATTTTGAATTAATTTTTGTGCCTGATGTTAGGTGAGGGTCCAACTTCATTATTTTGCATGTGGGTATCCAGTTATCCCAGCACCATTTGCTGAAAAGATTCTCCTTCCATTTTGTGGTATATTTCCTCTTAAAACAATATAATATTAAAATGTGTCCATATCCACTAATATATGACATGGTCATTTTAAATGATTGGATAAAATTTCACTTTTTGAATATACCATTGTGTATTTACAGTGCTTCCAGCCTTTCACTATTAAAATAATCTTTATCTGACATATGGGGTTTTTTTTTAAATATATGATGGGCATAAACCCTTTTCCATTATATGTATTGTAAATTGTCATTGAAATTATTCACTTCTTTCCATCATCTTCCTATTCATCCGGCCCACAGCCTTACTCTTATACCTGGTCTCCCAGCTTCCAATCTTGCCCCTCTTCACTCATTTCTCCGTGACAGAGTGACCTTTCAAATTGCAAATCTAATCATGTATCTGCTGCCTCTTGTCCTTCAAATTGATTCTCAATAAGAAAAGGACAAAACTCTTTGTCACGGCCCCCTCTTGGCCTTCAGCCTAATCCTGTTGGGTGCCCCCACTTGCTTACTCTCTCCACCCACACGCACCTGCTTCTGCTCAGGTCCTCATGAAAGCCATTTGCTGCTATTGCAATTGGTTTTATTGTGGGTTTGCTTTGCATCAAAAAATGGAATAGGATTTTTTGAGACTTTTCCTACCTACTCCATTTTTTCCCACTTTTGCCTAATGAGGACAGGCCTCTAGCTCCCCACACATCTTTCCTCTTCAGCCCTTTTCTATGTTGCAATTTCAGATTTACATTTTGGATATCATTCATGTTGGCCTCCTGCACCTTCCAGTAAGGTCTATAAGGATAGGAATGAGGTACTAATATCTTAGCAAGTAAACAAGATCAATACATTTTCTACTGTGTCTTTGACTTTTAACTTCACTTACGCTATTTTTAATTTACATGATCCTAAAAATGTGTATAAATCCTTTCCTTTATGATTTCTTCACTTGCCATAGCCATGCTTAAACGTCCTTCCTGGCTCTGAGCATATAGAAATGTTGGCCCATTTTCTTGCATTGATTTTTATACTTCTATTGTTTGCATTAAAATCCTGAATATACCTGCCATTTATTTTTGACATATGCTATAAACCAGGAAAACACCTTTATTTGCTTGCCAAATGGTTAGCAGTATTCTCAGCCTTTGTCATCCTTTCCCTGCTGACTTGAAACAACTTGTTGGCTGTGCATTAAATCCTTTCCATGTTTGGTTTTGGAAATAATCTTTGTTTCCTGCTCTGGAAGTATTTGCCACTGTTTTAACTATTACAGCTCTAGACTGTGTTTTAATATCTAATAGTTGCATTTGCTAAGGAAACATGTTTTTATAAAATAATATTTTTAAGTTATACAATTTGAATTAAGGGTTACTAGACAGAGAACTGCTGCTTGGAGCAGTCTCAAACTTTAGTGGCAATCTGTAGGGCTTTTTACAGCACAGATCCAGGCCCCTGCAGCTGCTACCAATTCGGTAAGTATTTGCACTTCTCATAAGTTCTTTGATGATACTGATCCCAGGACCTCGAGATTTGAGAACTTCTGCTGTGGAGTGAAGACATGAAATAAAAAATACGGTCAACATGAGAATGGTCCTGATGCCTTCTCTGAATTAACTCCCCAGTGTGCTCTCAGACTTCAGATGAGCCTGCCCTGGGGGCTTTTTGTGAGCACCTCGCTGACAGTCTCTGGCCCAGTTCCTGGCACTACTTCAAAGCCGATGCAGGGAACATAGCCCTCCTTTCAGCGACCCAGAGGGTGCTCAGCCTAAATGCACAGCTGCCCTGTTGGTGACAGGTGCCTATGCAGCCAGGCTTTGGCCCCTTGCAGGGAGAAACCAGAGAAAGGACAAGATGCGGTGCCTCCCTTTGCTGTAGGCTTTCATGACTTTCCTGATGTTCAAGGGCAGTGAGACCAGAAACTCCTCTTGGCTTTCCTCATTTCCCACTCCCTTGGCTAGTTAATGGCTCCTTGGTCCACACAAAGGGGAGAGTTCATTACTAACACCTGCTCCTGCTCCCAGACCCATAGGTAACTTCTTGACAGAGACTTTTCCCACCTATTCCACACAATGTAAGCATATTTATGGAAATAAAGATAGTTTTAACAGCTTCACCATATACCTCTGTGGAGAGTCTGTGGAGGGGCCTGCATCTCACTTCTTCCTCCATAAAAAGCCAGACATTTTTTTAAGGGAAATAAAATAGCCTTAGAGGTGCCATTTGCTATGGGTTTACTCTTTTGTTGTTGTTATTAAGACGGAAGCACATGATTATACTTTACCTGAAATGTGTGGCTTTAGGAAAACATTTGTTTCCTGCTTTTTTGATACTTAGGTGTCCTCCATTCACTTATATTCTCCCTATCTAGGTCACCCAAAAGTTAGGTTGGAAATTATCTGTGTTTCCTTGAGGGATATACCTTCTGAGAATTTCTCCTTTTCATTTTCCTCTCTGATGCGTTTCTAAGACGCACCATCGGAAGGCCTCCTGTCACAAGCTGAGAGTTTCCCATTGGACCGTCCTTTGTATCCATTCCCTATTCAGCAGACTGAATAAGGCTGGCTGTGTGCAGCGTCTAGGGAACACAAAAAGACACATCTCCTGTCATCAAGGCCTTGCTCTGTTGAGGAAGGCAGATACATTAGATAACAATTATGTGCATTAGGACAAATATAGTGTTGAAGGTTATCAGAAGATGCTAGAGGACAAAGGCCAGGGGCGCTGCCCTCAGCTTGGCAGGGAGCCCAGCAAAGCAGAACTCCCAGAAAAGGTGACATTTGAGCAGATCATTGGGGGAGGGGGATTTGTGCATTTACTTATTTATATCATTATCTGTGATTATTACAGTTACTTCATTTTTATTTACTTTTGGACTAGGAGTTCATTCACATGTTTGACAATTCAGTAAGTGTGAAAAGGTTATAGAAATGCTATCCAAGAGAAGATACGATGTAATTTAAAAATCTTCCTAGTAGCCACATTTTTAGAAGTAAAACAAGTAAAATTAATTTTAATACTATATTTTACCTAATCCAATATATATAAAATTGTCTTTTCATCATCTAATCAGGCAAAAACTAATAATGAGATAATTGACATTCTTCTTTTGCACCGTCTTTGAATGGGTACAAAGTATATTTTACGTGTAACACATCACAATTGTTGTCAATTGTTGTCACACCGACATCTCGGTGGCTCAGTTGGTTAAGCAGCTGCCTTTGGCTCAAGTTATGATCTCAGGGTCCTGGCATCAAGCCCTGAGGCAGGCTCCCTGTCTGCTTCTCCCTCTCCCCCTGCCACTCCCCCAGCTTGTGCTCTCTTTCCCTCCCACTCTGTCTCTTAAATAAATAAGTAAATTCTTTATAAAAAATATAATATGTCACAATTTGGAACAGCCACATTTCAAGTGCTGGATAGTCACACGTGACTAAATGACTATATTGTAACCAGTTTCCCTCCCATTTCTGCCCTGAAGCTGCTGACTTCCCCTCCCTGGAAGCAGCTAATTTTTGCTAGTCCCTAGTGTGTTCTTCCACAGAGAATAGATATGTGTATGAGCAATTGTAAACATACATGTGCAAATAATAGGACAATAATCACATCATTGTGCATCCTACTTTTCTTGCTTAATAATTGATCATGGAGATGCTTCATATCATTACCTAGGAAGCAAACTCATTTTTTTTCTTTCTTTCTTTAGTTATTTTATTGCTATAGAGTAGCCAATCTTATGGACGTCGCAAATTACTCATTCAGTCTTTACTGATGAACATTTAAGTGGTTTCCAGTATTTGGAGCTTACAAACAATTTGAGCTGAGTTTTCAAGGAGACAAAGAGTGATGGAGCTAACCCAGTGAGGATGGGGAATGACATTCTAGAGAAAGGGGCAAGCATGAAGCACAAAGACCCAGGGCACAAGGCCTCGTGGCAGTTAAGGAAAATTTCTTTTATGTCGAAATGTCTGGAGAGTGGAGTGTGGGTGAACAGAAGAGAGGGTATGGAGACTGGAAGGGCAGGAAGAGACCAAGTTGCAAGCAGTCTTGTAAGTGTCATATTAAGGAGCTTGGATTTCTTCCTTGAGCCATCAAAAGATTTTAAGAAGCAGGGAAGAATAAATAAATGATTGAATTAATAAATAATGTTGGGAGGAGGAACAAATCTTCCAAAATGATGAATTCTGATTAATAGATCTGTAGAAGGCATGAGGGAAACATAAAATCACCATGCAAAACATTACAATAATAATAGCTGCAGGTAAGAGCTACTGATGAATACTTTATTTTTTTTTTAAGATTTTGTTTATTTGAAAGCTATAGAGCACCAAAGCCAGGGGGAGGGGCAGAGTAAGAAGGAGAAGCTCCCTACTAAACAGGGAGCCCAATGCCAGGCTCCATCCCAGGACCCCGAGATCATGAGCTGAGCTGATGAGGCACATGCTTAACCGACTGAGCCACCCAAGTGCCCCTACTGATGAATATTTAAATTGGTGGGCAAAACTTCAAGAAATGGGATATTTGCATAGCCTCACAGTTTATCTCTCCCAAAATATATATTAATTATTGTGATGGTTTTAACATCTGTCCAAATGTGCTTTGATACTGCCCTCTAGGAAGTAGAGTTTAATTCCACTGGACTTAGTGACTCACTTCTAATGAATAGGGTATAGAAAAGGAAAAATAATAACTTCACAGTGAGTAACCCTGGCAGACACTGGGGTGATGTTAACCCAGTGATCAAGGTTAACATCACCGTAATATCATGTTCATATAGGGGACCCCTGACAATACGATGAGAAGGGTACTTCATCTGTACAGTATTCTTCCCCCCCCAAACCCATAACTTCAGTCTAATCATGAGAAAACACCAAGTAAAACCAAACTGAGGGACATTCCACGAAATTCCTGACCAGCTCTTCAAAAGTATCAAGGTCATAAAGAACAAAGGGTGAAAAACTGTTACCTCCTAGACTAAGGAGACATGTTGACTCAATGCAGCGTGGCATCCTGGATTGGGTCCTGCAACAGAAAAAGGACATTTGGGGGAAAACTGGGAAAATATGAGTAAAGCCCTTATGTTAGTTAATATTGGACCAGTGTTAGTGTCCTAGTCTGCATAAATGTACCATAGCTATCTAAGATGTTAACATTCATTAGGAGCCGGGTGAAGATAAACCATGACATTTTGGGCCTTCTTTGCAACTACTCTAATAATAAATATAAAATTATTTCAAAATAAAAAGTTTAAAAAAAATCAGAGGAGTGACCTGATTAGATTCACATTTCAGAAGAATGCCAGTGGTTGCAGGGAGGAAGAAGGCTGCAAGGGGAAAGACCAGAGCAACAGCTTACGAGGTTGTGTGACAGGGACACCTGGGGCTCAGTGGTTGAGTGTCTGCCTTTGGCTCAGGGCATGATCCCGGGTCCAGGGATGGAGCCCCACATCAGGCTCCCCACAGGGAGCCTGCTTCTCCCTCTGCCTGTGTCTCTGCCTCTCTCCCTGTGACTCTCATGAATAAATAATTAAAATCTTTTTTAAAAAGAAAAAGAACAGGGTCGTGCTACAAAAAGTCAAGAACAGATGATGGAGGCCTGGATGGGGAGCAGGGGCAACAGGAGTCTGAGGCCATGGGCAGGTTGGAGAAATCTCTAGATGAAAACTCAATCAGACCAGGTGATGGCTTAGATAAGCAAGTGAGGCAGTAGGGGGGCTCAAGATAACACACAGTTTGCAACCTCTGGGAATTAGATGGGTAATGATGTCATTCACTGAGATGGAGATAACAGGAAGATCATGTGTCAGGGAAACAGTTTAGTCTTAGACTTGTTGAATTTGGAGTACATTTGAGAGATCAAGTATGCATTAGGCCACTGGATATATGGGCTGGCAGGTTGGGGAGGGGAGACCTGGCCGTAGACTGCTGTGGGGACCCATTGGCATGTAAAGAGCCATGGCCTTTCATTTAGGCCAGTGAGAGGGTGACGTGACCCAAGGAGAGGAGAGGGCATAGAGTACAACCATTTAGGGGATAGGCCCAGGAGGTAGCAAGGGGACTGGAGCATGTCCAGAGAAGTGGTGACAGCACAATGTAGTCATTAAGAGCTAGGTCCTAGAAGCAGGCTGCCAGGGCCAGAATATTGGCTCTGCCACCTACCTGTTGTGTGACATAGAACAAGCTATTTAATCTAATAAGGCTGTTGTCAGGATTATGTGACATACGGTATGTAAAGTTCCTAGAATAATGCTGGGCTCTTGGTGTTCAAAGAATGTTGGCTAATTGGAGGCAAAGGAAAGAGAGAGAGTGGTGGCCTGGAAGCGAAGGAAAGAGAGTGGTTCAAAAAGGAGCACATGTACTTCATACCGCTTAAGATGGCTATTAGCAAAAAAGTGGAAAATTATAAGCATTAGAAAGGATATAGAGAAATTGGAACTTTCATGCACTGCTGGTGGGAATGTAATATGATACACCCATTGTGGGAAACAGCTGGGTGTTCCTCAAAGAGGCAAACATAGAATTACCATATGATACAGCAATTCCCCTCCTTGGTATATGCCCCCAAAGAACGAAAGGCAGGGACTCACACAGGTCCTTGCACACCCATGTTCATAGCAGCATTATTCGCAAGAGCCAAAAAGTGGAACCACTCCATGTGTTCATCAAGAAATGAATGGATAAACAAAATGTAGTAAACACACACAATGGAATATTACTCAGCCTGGAAGAGGGGAAGTACTGACATGAATGAACCCTGAAAACATTATGCTAAGTGGAATGAGTCAGACAGTAAAGGACAGATATTGTACGATAAGGAACGTAGAGTAAGCAAATGCATAGAGATGGAAAGTCGCAGAGAGGACCAGTGGTTGGGGGCAGGGAGAAGCGGGTAGTTAATGCTTAATGAATGCAGACTTTCTGCTTGAGATGATGGAAGAGATCTGGAAATGAGTGGTGGTGATGGTTGTATAACTCTGGATGTACTTAATGTCACTTAAAAATTTTGAAGTTGGTAAAATTTTATGATGTGCGTATTTTACCATAATATTAAAAAATCGAGGATGTGGTTAATGCTGCCGAGAAGTCAAACAAGATAAGCCCCTCGAGTTGGCCTCTGCATTTTATGACATAGGGGTCATCAGAGACATTTCAGAGCCCTTATAGGAGAGCAGAGGTCAAAAGTCAGATTGCAGTGGGTTGAAGGACGATTGGGAAGTTGTCTATACCAGGGGCTGGCAAACCACAGCCCGATCTGGCCTGCTGCCTATTTCTGTAAATAAAGGTCTTTTGAAACACAGACCCACTTTAGGGTATGTTCTGCCTCTGGTGGCTTGTGTGCAACAACAGCAGGGTTGAATAGTTGCCGCAGAAACCATAGGGTCTGCAAGACCAAAGATATTTACTTTCTGACCCTTTACAGAGAAAGTTTCCAAACTCTGGACCGGACAAGACCTCCTGGTATTTCGAGAACTTCGGCTTTCTTAGACAATGCCTGCATTTCTGGAGAGATGACAGGGTCCCTTTGGCCAGCTAGCGGGGTAGACCCAAGGCTAAACAGTAATAATAATAATAATGAACAAGGAGGAGGTAGTAGCGGAGGAGGGGGAAGAGAAGAAACTGTCCTTCCTTTCTCTAACTGGAGATACTATCTCCAACTTGCTGTCTCTTCTAGCCTTGGAAAAAAGGATTTTAAGTCCCTTCACCCAACCCCACCCCCCAAAACACCCCACTAGTAAATTGTCACGTGACTGGTGATAATAAACATTCTGAGATGGTTACAAACTACGGTTGCTTTAAGGCTTCCTAATTAATTCAAGAAGAATGCCCACAACCTGAGGCTTTTCAAGTGTTTATTAATTTCCTCTCTGGAACTGAGTGTCGATTTTTATTTCAAATCAGAGAGAAAGCCGACTTCCTGTGTGTCAGGAACTATGCCAAGTTTTGTGCCGTGGTGACTTCCTTGACGGTCATCCAGACCATCAGATGGCCTTTCCCCATTTCACAGGTGGGGCAGCTGGGGCTCACTGGAGTTAAGTACCCTCCCCCAGACCCACAGAGAGTTAGTGGTAGACCTGGGGTTGGACGTCCCCCTGGTTCCAGGGCCCAGGCCATTCCACTGCATCATGCAGGCCTCCTCTCCTTGGCCTCAGAATGCTTTCCTGAGCCCATCCTAAGCAGAATCTAATACTTGGTGGGTTCTCCATCCATTGTATACAGTGAGCCCCGCTACTTCATATAAGAAGGGCCACTTAGGGTACATCTCAAACAGACTGTAGGCTCTTGCAAGACCCACCCCCCAGCCTGCTCTTGTGCTCCCTATGTGCCTAAGCCCCACGTTGATGATCAACTGATTCTACCCAGAGGTATTTCTTGAAAACCACCCTGCTTTTCAGTGCACTGTGCCAGTGCCCTCTAAGACCTGGGCTTCACTTGCTCCCACCTTATCATCTATTTATACATCATCTGCAGGAATTCCTCGAGCTCCTGATCAGGCCCAGTGACTCAGGGAGGCAGTGGGAGGGGGACAGAGTGGCTCCTTCAGTTCCCATCCACTCATGCCTGTATGGTCAGTGCATAAACACAGCACCCTTGTGACTTCTTTCCCCTTTGAGGCTGTGCTCCATAACACAGCCTCTGACTGCCTAGATTCCTACAGCCTTCAAGTCAGAACTCAAACGGGAACACAGAAGGCGGTATCTGACCCTCGACTGTCCCAGCGAGAAGACCATGGGTTGGCACCATACCCAGGCAGGCAGCTTGTCAGCAGCGGATCCTGGCCTGGGAAGGCCCCAGGTCTCCCAGCTCCCAGCCCCGAGCTCACCCTGCTGCGCTTCACTGCCTCCTGATGAAGCAGGGGTCTTCCCCTGCCTGCGGAGCGCTTTCCTTGGAGCCCTTTTCATGAATGAGACCAGATGCAGAACTCCACATTGATCATTTCTGTCCCTCCCCTTTCTGCTCTCTGTTGAAGGCAGCCCCCCAGCTCCCAGCTGGCTCCTGTCCCCTCCCCCAGCCGGGAGAAGTTATTACATGAAGAGATCAGCTTACCAGTTTTCTCCAGAGCAGAGGCTGAGCTCGGAGCTCCGGGTAGTACAGTGAGGGAGAGCAGAGGCAGCCAGCGCGGTGCCTAGCGGAACTCCGGGGCTGGAAGCCCGAGACACAAGTGCATCTGCTAGCTGTTAGCACTTGGCAGCGGCGTCCTCCTCTAGGGTAGTTCTAACTTGGGGTAATAATGTTTGTCAGCTACCTGATATTAGCATTGCTCCACGTTCAAACAGCAGTGTTAGCAAGACCTGGGGGAGAGGTAAGCCAAATAAAATATCTTGTCAGAAGTTGTATTTTTGTCAGCACTCTATTTCCTTCTCTATCTACCAGGAGGGATCAGGGACCGGGTTTTTATGGTGTGCAAAGAGGAATGCTTTATGTTGCGTTTTTAGGCTTGCTTTGCCTTTTCTTACAGAAAGACTTCTTTTCTTCCTGAAGAATCCCGTAATTTCTAAACTTTCAGTCTGGGGTTGTCTGTACAGTCGCCACCCTGGGGAGTGGGCATGGCCTTGGTGACAGATGCTGGAGCGTGCACGTTTCTCCTTCGGCCGTCGCAGGGGGAAAAAAAATGTGCATGTCAGATTCCGATAGGGACTGTTACCTTTTGAGAATTTTTCTTCAGGGTTGCAGAAGGGATATGCGTGCTAGAGGAAATGGCTTTTCTTTACCGCTTTTGCATCACAGTTTCCTCCCTTTCGCTTTGATGTGCTTGGAAAAAAATCTGTGTTTAACTTTGTATCATAGGTTTGGGGAGGGCTAGTGATACATGGCAGGGTGAGGAACATGCCCAGATCTATTAAGGCAGGGAGGCATGTTTAAGGCCTGCCAGGATGATTTATTCTTATGAGTTTAATGAGTTTAGCTCCTATGTTTGCTGGATACGTTTTTGAACATCATAGATGCACTGGGAGCCAGCCCTTGATGCAGGCAAAGAGATTGGAAAGGGTGGGGATACCCCGTGGCCTGGAGAGGTAAGCACTTAGGTGTATCCACCCTCACCTGCACAGGCTGCAACAAATTTGCCTTATCCGCTCCTTTTACTCGTTATTCTGATGAAAGATCTCCAAAGACTGATGCCAGAGTAATGAATGAAAAGGACAGTCTCTTTCCAGGAATCCATCTTCCTCTTTTCAAGCCAACTGAAAAGTCTATCTCCTCAAGAGGCCAGGGGCCACATCACGGCTTTGCCTTTTGTTAGCATTGTCAGGACGGAGCCAGCTCTGAGAGCTTAATGTAATGACTTTCCCTGCCCCGCAAGTGGAAGCAAGAGCGCTCCCAAAGCCGGGCTGCAGGGCTCGATGTGGGTTCAACCCAGGCATGTGGCTCAGAGGCGCGCAGCAACGGGTCATTTGTTTCAGGCTCTTAGCGCATTAGTTACCCGTGTCCCCCGCTCTGCAGATATTCTCCGGGCCTGTGGAGGGGGCCGGGGCGGGGGGGTCGGGGGCTTGAATGGGAACTGGAGGAACTGAATGGGTTTGTGATGCTGGAAGGCTGAAAGCAGACCATTGCCCTCTAGTTGTAGCCGGGGTTCGCAACTTGCCTGTTGATTTTTTACTGTGTGGAGTAATGACAAATGGGCCAGCCTAACTCAGCCTGGAGCACTTAAGCATGTGAGAGGAGAGCTCATATGGAAAATATTTCTATCACCGCTGCGTGCGCATATGGGATGGGGAGACCCCCGTGCAGAGCAAATTGCAGCGCTCCAGCAGCCCCTCAGTGGCGTGCCAATTACTCTTATTAACAGCAAGGCTAAGGGCAGGCTTCAGTTACCTGCGCACAGCTGGCTCCGGGGAAGGCCACTCTGGAATGCGTGTGCCTCAAGCCTGGTGTCACATGCAGAGAGGCGAGTGGCCCTGTTTCTCTTTACAATCAGCAAAGCGGATGAAAAATGAAAGGCGACTACACCGGCTCACCAGGTCTTGATGCGGTTCAGCCAGCACTCGGCTCTCAGGAGAGGAAGGCACCACTCCTGTCCTCTGGGTTCAAGTGTGAGTGCTAAGTAGCCAGAAAACGCCAGCAGAGGGGACGAGATGCCCGCTCTCCTGCTCCTTTGTTCTGCTCTGCTACCCTAAATACAGACCCTCACGTGCCTTACCCTCTTTTCTTGCTTTCCTGCGTCTGAGTGTGCGAGTGTGTGCACATGTGCGTGCACACGTCACCGCAGAGCCTTGGCCCCACGACGACTGCGCTCCTAGGAAATTGTACAATTAGGATTCCTTTCCCCTGGCTGGAAATGAAATGATGAGGAAGGAACGTGAGTGTGCTAGTGGCTCCCCCTCCCTCCTTAAAAAGAATGTAGTTTATATAGAGCTTTGAAGAATGTGGCATTTATTTACAAGAGCCTCTTTTTTTATAGCCCTGTTACTTGCAAAACTCACCCATAAACATGTGGCGTCGTCCCCAAGTCACCAAGATTTTCTTTTTCGCTGCCAGCCGGTTTCCTTGCAGGTTTTAATTATCTTCCCTTTGGATGTTCATAAAAACACACGGGAAAGAGGGGGGGAAGAGAGCGTTGTGCACCTCGCGTCGCTTAGCTAGCTGGCTGTGGCTCAGCAGGGGGCTGGAAGCCATGCAGCAAACTCTGTGGAAGCTCAGAGTCGGGTTTTCGAGGGTGTGAAGTCCTTCCAGATAAGCAGGGGCCGGCAGGTGGTGGGAGGAGGGGGTGTTATTCCAAGCACGCCTTATTTGGCGCCCTAGGCACCTGTAACTGTGAACCAAGGACAAACAGCTTGGGATGGCGTTGGTGCATGGGTTGGAGAGCAAACAAGTTGGCGTGGTGTCGGTGTACGGGTTTGAGAGCAAACATAGAGAAGGACTGTTCCTTCCTTGATTTTCCGGTTGCAGGAGCATTAGGTTCTCATGACCTCGTAAGAACATTGAGGTCACCAGAAAGCCTTTGGCCTTGTCAAAATTAGGAGAGCAGTGGTGTTCACTTGTGGAGATTGCATGCACCCCCTGAAGAATGTAAAGGACTGTAAAGTCAGGCTGGACTTCTGGTGCCTTCGCCAGTGCGTGAAACACGCCAGGATCCAGCTCCCCTGCAGTATGCAGCCCAATGGTCTGTGGGAGTTAAGTGTGCACTTTCCTTCCCTGAATTTGGACTTACCTCCTAGGAGAAGACCGATGGGATACTGTTATGGGGGAGGAGGGGAGAGGCAGCTTAGAAACTGAAACAGTTCTAGAAGTGGATCAAAAAGATGTTTATCTTAATCTTGAAGCAATTTGGCAGAAACCTATCAAACTTAAATTAAAATTAAAAATAAATATGATAGGCACAGGGTGTCTTTTGTGACTGTACTAAAAAGCACTGGATCGTATCTTTTTTAAAAACACAGTTTATGGTATGTGAGTAATATCTCAATTTTTGTTGCAACAAGCACTCAGTGTTGTATGGAAGTGTGGAATCACTGTATTGTACACCTGAAACTAATACTGCACTGTGTGTTGTGACTGGAATTTAAATGAAAACTTTAAAAAATCAATTTTTACGTCAAAAATACATAATAAATGGCTCTTCGACCCAACTTTTCCATTTCTGATACTTTATTCATGTACATCTATTCCCAATGTGCGAAGTGCCCTCTGAACTATTTTTCAGATTTAGATGTTGCAAAAACCTAAGTGTCCCTCGATGAGGGACACTAAGCAGGTGTTCAAAATGAATGATGTAGTTCTGCATGTGCTGATAGGAAATGACCACCAGGGTATGTTGTTAGGTAAGAGCAAGTTGCAGAACAACACGTATAAAATGCTACTCCCTGTGTAAAAGGCGTGAACGTACTTGTCCATCCTCTCTGGAAGGATATATGGGAAAGGGTAGGGAAGGGGGTGGCAGGGAGTGGAGGGCAGTTGAGAGACTTCCATTGCACCATACACCTGTGTACCTTTCAAATTGTGTACAGTAAGTCTTAGCTGGTGAAAAATAAAAAATAATAATAATAAAATACACAATCTAATAAAAAAAATCTCTTAGTAGTGCATATAATCTGTGATGTAATGGAGAACACCCCCAGCGAAGCTCCTAGTGCACGTTGAGGTGAAGTGATTCCTTTATCAACTCGTGTGCACTTCACTAGAGTGCTGTGTGGCAAAGAGATTCCTTAAAGGCTAGGATGATGTTCTTCAGTTGGTTCATTCATTCATTTAACACCTACTTACAACCCCTGTGTTTTTTTTTATTTTAAAAAAAAACGAGGATAATAATAGTAGCTACTTTAAGAGGTGGTCAGAAGGATCAAATGTGATAGTATGTGTAGAGCTCCTAGCTCGGTGTGTCGGGCACATACTAAACAGCGCTTACTGGCTCCTACCATGGTTACTATTGCAGATGCTGCCAAGGTGTGCCACCTAGGTGCTCGGGAAAGGAAGGTGAAAAGAGAAGGTCTTGCCTCTGATGCGTTTACAATTTAAAAAGGGCACGGGGTGCAAACAGTTCATGATCGTACAGTAAGAAATTCTCTCTAATTGCAAGAGCAGAGGCAGAGGGGCAAAGAAGCAATGAAATCTGCCTAACAAAGTGAAGAGAAACTCCACAAACAGTGTCATATTTGAACTGAGACTTGAAGGGTTGTGTATCAGGGGTCTTCAAGACAATCCCTGGGTTCAGTGATTCATAGTGATTCAGCTGAGAACCCAGCATATAGTTGCACCCACAGCCGTGATTTATTATAGCAAGAGGATACAGAGCAAGGTGCATGGGGGAAGTCTGGGGGAAAGCAGGTGCAACATTCCAAGGGTCCTCTCCGTGGAGTCATGCAGGGCACACTTGATTCCCCTAGGGATGAGTTGTGACAACACGTGTGAAATGTTGTCAACCAGGGACGCTTGTTAGAGACTCAGCACCTACTGTTTTTATTGGGGGCTGGCCACCTGGGCACCCTCTGCCTGCCGTGGACCAGCTCTACAGATTCCCAGAAGGTGAGCAGGGTGTTCAGCATAAACCTATTGTTAGTACGGTGTAGGCCCAGTGAGCCACGTTACCAGTTCTGAGGCTGGTGGGAAACCTCCCCAAATCCATTCCCAGACACCAGTCAATGGCCAACCTCGTTAGCAGGTCTTTTTAAAGGAGAGCACTCAGGTCTGCTGTGTTAACTCTTTTCTTCACAGATGGGTAGGCATTTTAAGTGGAAAAAGAGGGAGGGAGGACATTCCAGACAGAGGGAACACATCTATAGAGCCCCAGAAATAAGAAAGAACATGACATATTCTGGAAACAATGCTTGGTGCAGATTACAGAAGCATACGTTGTGAGGGGATGTGGCAGGAGAGGTTTTGTCCCTAGATCCGTAGGGTTGGAATTTTCCTCTGTGCTTTTGAAAGTTCCAGAAATTACATATCTACAGTCTTAAGGTTAATTTTATCTTTTATGACATGCCACTTAGGTTACTGTTGTGGGACATTTTCATCGTCATATGTCATTGAAATTGTTTTTTAAGGATTAAGATAAATTAAATAATGAACGTGGAGTTGCTTTGTAAGCAGTGGCAGCCTTAAGCCAGCCATGATTTTAGTCTTTGGGGTGTTATTTGTGGCAAATAGAAATGAAGGATCAGTGTAATGCCCTTCATGACTGATTCTTTGTGCATAATTCTCAGTGGCTCAAACTTTCTTCTGCTTTCCGATATCTAAAATGAAAAACCAACTATGTGGAACTAATTCGATAATGCGAGACCTGAGTTTGAGCCTCGGGTCTACTATGTCCATGAATTGTTTTTCTTCTAAATTAGGAAAGCCATTGTTACAGAAACAAATTCAAGAGATGCAAAGAATAAAAAGTGAAAGGTTCCTCTTTACCCTCACTTGCTTCCCAATCCTTCCTCCCAGTACCACCCCCAGCCCCCCGCATTGTTAACAACTTGGCATTTGTTTTTCTGGAACCATTCCTACACATTTATGAGCACAATGGTGTGTGCATATGTGCATGCATGTATATGCCTACAACCGGCAAATAATGACAATTCTGCTTCTTTTCTGATACCTGGTACTTCTTGTTTTTACTTCTTGTCTTCCTCAATTGCTAAGACTTCCAGTGCACAGTGTTAAATCAGAGCAATGAAAGTGAACATTCTCATCCTCCAGACTTAAATGGGAAAGCTTCTAATATGTCATCACTAAGTGTGATGCCCGCCAGATGTTTTAGGTACATCAATTTTATCTACAATTTCTGAGTTTTTATCGGAATGTTGTTCAGTTTGATCACTCAGTGGTTGCCTTCCCAAAGTGCTGATGTGGTATTCTCCTTTAATCTACCTAAAAAGCAAACTCCGTTAGTACATTTCTTAATGTCGGGCTCTCTTTGCATTCTTGGAACTATCTTATTCATGGTGATTTTTTCGTTAAATTCACTATCAGATTTGATTAATGAATATTTTATTTTGAATTTTGGGTTTTTGTAAATGAGTACTCTTTGTTCATGGCCCCTCTTTTACTGTGCTAGAAGAGGGGTCTTGCTAATTTTATAAAATAAATTCAAAGGCTTCTCATCTTTTTGTGTGTTTTGAAACAGTTTAAATAATGGAAGAATTAGCCCTTTCTTGAAGGTCTGTTGAACTCAGTCATGAAGCCAGCCTCTTTGTGAAGAGGTGGTTTTTGAGTACCTGTTTTACTTTCTCTTCTATGTCTAAAAGAAAAGTGTAATATTTAACATATATAGGAAAATATATGTAATATATAAGCAAGTTATGAAACAAAGTAATAAGGAAAGCACCTGTGAGCCTACCACCCAGCTAAAGAAATAAAACATGCCCAATACTGTATGCTAGTGCACAAGTTTGTCCTCTTTTCTCTCCCAGAGAGATGGTTGTCATTTCCTTGCCTTTTTTAAAAAATAATTTTATCACATATATATGTATCTCTAAAGAATATATTGTTTGATTTTATTTGGTTTTGATTTGTATAAACATAGTATCTTGTTTTCCTTTATCTAACTTGATTGTTTATTCAACACAAGGATGCATATGGCATTCATTCATTTTTACTGCTATGTAGCATTCTCTGTGATAAACTGTCTTTTCTCCTGTTGATAGATATTTGGGTTCTTCATAGGTTGGCTTGTTTTCTCTTATAAACGATGCTGCTGTGAGCCATTTGGAACATGTCTATTCCCATGTATGTGCAAAGATTCCTTTAGGGTGTATGCCTAGGGTTTGAATTAGTGGGTCACAGAGTATGTATTTATTTAATTCCACAGGATAATGTGATTTCTAAAGTGCTTATATCAGATTTCACTTCCACTAGCCCTGATAAAGTGTTCTCAATTACCTATCTCCTTGTCAATAGTTAGCATCATCACAGATTAGTTTTTGTTGATACATTTGATATAACATATTATTAATACGTGTTGGTTGACATCTCTCTGATTAGCAACCATTGCTGTCGTGTGATATTTATAAGTATGCAAACTATTCATGTTTCTTCTCCCCTGGGATGCCTGTTCATGTCTAGTTCCTGATTTTGGATGTGGTTCATCACTTTTTCACTACTGATTTAGTTCCATAATATAAATTTTGAATATGAACCCTTTGTTATTCCATGTATTATTTTCCGTTTTGTGCCTTGAATTTAAAATTTTGAAGTATCTATTGATAAACAGAAATCCTCAGTTTCAGTGTGTTTGAATTTAACAGTTACTTTATGTTAACATTTCCTATGCCTTACTTAAGAAATTACTGATCCCAAGCTTAAAGAGATATTATTCTATATTCATTTATAAAATTATTGAAGTCTGCTTTTCATGTTTATGTCTCTGATACACTTAGCACTGATTTTTTTTGCATGAATAATGTGTGGATAATGTGAATAATGGACCTAATTTCATTTTTTCCCTATACTGGTAGTCAATTGTTGCGAGACCATTTATTGAAATCTCTCTACTTAGTCTCATTCAGTATATTTATTGTTAGATGTTTTTTAGATATTTGCTCTTCTTTGTGAAATTTGGACTTTACCTTATCAGTTTCCCTTGAAAAATCCTTTAGGAGTTTTTATCAGAATTGTATTGAATCTATAGATTAGTGTGAGAGCGCTAATATTCCAATATTGAGCCTTTCAATCCATGAATATACTATAAGATTTATGTTTATTTAGATTTCCTTTGAAGCTTTCAGTGAAATTTTACACTTTTCTCTATAAAGGTCTTTCACATATTTAATATTAGAAATATTCCTAGCTATCTTGTTATCATTTGCTACTATAAATTGTTTATTTTTTAATTAAATTTTATTTTATTTAAACTCAATTAACATATAGTGTATTATTAGTTTCAGAGGTAGAGTTCAGTGATTCAACAGTTGTTTAGAACATCCAGTGCTCATTATATCACATGCCCATCACCCAGTTACCTCATCCCCCCCCTCCCCCCTCCCCTCTAGCAACCCTCAGTTTGTTTCCTATGATTAAGAGTCTCTTATGGTTTGTTTTCCTCTCTTATTTCATCTTATTTTATTTTTCCTTCCCTTCCCCTATGATCCTCTGCTTTGTTTCCTAAATTACTCATATGAGTGAAACTATAATTGTCTTTCTCTGATTGACTTATTTCACTTAGCATAATACCCTCTAATTCCATCCACATCATTGCAAATGGTAAGATTTCATTTTTGACTGGTGAGAAATATTCCATGTGTACATATACCACATCTTCTTTATATATTCATCTTTCAATGGATATCTGAGCTCTTTCCATGGTTTAGCTACTGTGTACACTGTACACTGTGTACACTATAGACAATAGGGTGCAGGTGCCCCTTCAGATCACTACATTTGTATCTTTGGGGTAAATACCTAGTAATGCAATTCCTGGGCCGCAGGGTAGCTCTATTTTTAATTTTTTGAGGAACCTCCAATGTGTTTCCCAAAATATGTTTATATTTTTAAGTTAATTTTTTGTTTTGCTAATGCTTAGAAACACAAGTGATCTTATGTTCAAGCAATTTACTAAATTCACTTATTGATTTAAATCAATTCTCTGCAGGAACTTTTATGATTTCTAAGTTCATAATCATATATCATCTATGAATAATGACCATTTTGAGTTTTTCTGTTTTCTAGTTCTTATACCTCTTAAAAAAAAAAAAAACAATTCTTGTTGCTCTGGTGAGGACCTTCAGAGGCAGTGTTATTTTGTTCCTGATTTAAATGGAATGCTTCTAACACTTTGCCATTAAAAAATGAAGTTAGCTTAAATTGAATTTAAATTTTTAAAAAAAGAAAGATGCTTTCTACAAAAACAAAATGAAGTTAGCTGAAAAAAATGAAGTTAGCTGTGAGTGTTTAGGTGTACATTTTATCATGTTAATGATGTTCTGTTTGTGGTCTGCTAAGAGGTTTGTTTCTTAATCATGAATAGGTATTGAATTTTATATAATGCATTGTCTCTGTATATTGAGAAGAACATATGATTTTCCTTCTATACTCTGTTAGTATGATAAGTTTCAGAAATAGATTATATAGTGTTAAACCATCCTTGCATTCCAGGGATAGATTCAACTTAGTTATGATATAATTCTGTTTTTATTGAGTAGATTATTAATAAACTTCTAATTATCTTTCTACTGTCTGTAGCACCTAGAGGTGTGTTTAGAGCTACCACAGATGTCCTTTCTTCTCTCCTCATTCCATTTTTTTAAAGGATTTTATTTATTTATTCATGAGAGACACAGAGCGAGAGAGAGAGAAAGAAAGAGAGAGAGAGAAAGGCAGAGACACAGGCAGAGGGAGAAGCAGGCTCCATGCAGGGAGCCTGATGAGGGACTCGATCCTGGGACTGTAGGACCATTCCCTGGGCTGAAGGCAGGCACTAAACTGCTGAGCCACCCAGGGATCCCCTTCTCATTCCATTTTATTGACCAGTCTCACCAGAGATCTGTCAGTTTTATTAATCTTTATGAAAAGTCAACTTTTAGCTTTGTCGATCCTCTGCATTGAAGCTTTGCTCTCTATCCCATTCAGTTCTGGTCTTATTTTTCCTTCTACTTTCTTTGGGTGGATTCATCTGATCTTCTTGTTTTTTTCTTTAACTTTATTAAATTTATAAATTTATGTATAGCTCATGATTTTTCAGCCTTCAGTCTGTTGGAATATGAATAAAGACGATAGCTTTTTCTTGAAATACCATTTCTGCTGTATCCATTAAGTTTTGATATGTAGTACTTTTGTTATTATTTGACTTTAAGTAGTTTTAAAAATTGTCATTATTATATTTTCTCTGACTCATCCTCTATTTAATTATACTTTCAGAAGTATGGCCCAAGTTCATTCTAACTCGATTGTATTATAATCAGAGAATGTGGTATCCATGAGGTTGACTTTCTGAAATTTATTGAAACCTACATTATGGCCTACCATATGGACAGTCTTTGTCAACATTCCAAGTGGGCTTAATTAGGAAAGATGTTCATTCCTGATAACTGGGTCCAGGAACTTTTTATATATGCATTGAATCAAGGCTGTAGATGGAGCTGTTCAGGTCTTTTATATCTTTGCCTAACATTGGCCTGCTTCATCTACCAGTAACTGAGACAGATATGTTGAATCTCCCACCAACTGCTCTCTCGGCCTCTGGGAGAGATGGGGCATGACCCACCTCTCTGTTCTTTAGGCAGTCCTCTTCTAGACATTAATGACCACTCTGACTTGATGGCACCTCCTGCTCATTGTATCTGTGGTTTCTGAGTTTAGAATCTTTCCATCTCTGCAATAGTCTATTTTGGTGATTTCTTTTGCAGTGGTCTCTTGCCAACATAAACTTTCTAATATCCAGAAATTCCTCAAAAAATTTATCTGCTGATTGAATGCTTTCATGTTTTATAGTTGTTGCTGAAACATGTGGATCTTTTCTGCCATTTGAATGGTATTTTGGAAAAGAAAGAAAAACAAATGTCTCGGCTCAGTCTGCCATCTTTACCCTTTATAAGACACATTTTTATCCTTTCTTCTTTTCTTCCTTTTCCTTTTTCTCTCAACATATGTCTGTTGGGAGAAAAATCTTTCTGGACTTCAATTTCCTCATCTATGAAATGAAATAATATTCATCTCATTTCCATATGAGGAATATTGATAAGATAACATCAACCTAAGTGCTTTGCAGAACTGTTAAGATCTGTACAAATGCAAGGGATAACCTCAGCACTTTCCTTTCCTTTTGTGTAGCTAATGTTATTAAGCAGCTCAGCTACATTAGAAAAAAGTGATTAATTGTGATCAACAGATCATGAGAGGCTCAAACAAAATTTTATTTGACACTTTTTGAGAAGATTTGCTTGCAAGAAATTATTGGGTGCTTTAATAGAAAGTCACAAAATAAATGGAAAAATCAATTTAGTCTTAAAACTAATGCTATAGGGGGTGTCTTTTTTTCTTTCCTACTTGTACTGTGTTGTTGGCATGCATTCTCAATTAGGCACTTCTCCTTTAAAAATATTTTTTTACTTAAAAAATGTATTTCCTGACTCAGCATATTCATAAATTTATTTACTTTAGCTTAGAAAGTTAACATGAACTGACAGAAAGAATGCTGAAATTTCAACCCAGGCATATTTAAGGTACAGAATGAGTAATTGATGTAAAAGACCAAGTGCTTTGTATTAGAATGTACTTAAATCTGCCTATTTACAATTTTTTCTATTTCTACTTTGCGCCAAGGCAAAATATGCAACTCTCAATTAAATTGAAAACTGTATATTGAGTGCTATTTTGTGTATAAGGTTTGAGCTAAGTGCCATGGTATGGAGAGGTGAGACCTACCTCGCCTCCCCCACATCTCTCCTCTAACAAGTAGGTTAGTTAAAGCTAAGATATAAACTACTCAAATGAACATATCTACCCTATTGTAAGGATCAGGAACAGCCATATGGAGAAAATAACATTTAAGATGGGATTGAAAATGTTTAGGAGTTCCAAAGACAGGGAGGAAGCCATCTCAAGTCTCAGAAACAGTATGAGGAAAGACAAGTTTTCAGTGGGGAAAGGTAAGGGTTTATTTAGACTATGGCAAATATTTTTTTTTCTTTTGGCTGGAACATTCAGTATGTATAGTGGAAAATAATGCAGCTCGGGGATATCTTGCACACAACACAATTTTAGCCATAGAAAAAGGTGTGAGGCTTTCTCTGTATACCAATTTTTGTAAATGTCCCATGGAAGCTCGTAAAGATATACTCACATTTTTATTTTAGGTGCATATAATATGTGTGCATTCTTCCATGTAATTGTATCATTCCTTCCTTCTGTGGGGGCCTGTTCTTATATTTCTTAGGTTCTATTAGAAGTCACAAAATGATTTCTTTTTTTAAAAAGATTTTATTTAGTTATTCATGAAAGACAGAGAGAGAGAGAGAGAGAGGCAGAGACACAGGCAGAGGGAGAACCAGGCTCCATGCAGGGAGCCCGACATGGGACTCGATCCCGGGACTCCAGGATCAAGCCCTGGGCCGAAGGCGGCGCTAAACCACTGAGCCATCTAGGGATTCCCAACAAAATGATTTCTTAAATATGTTCCAACTTTAGAAATTCTCTGAATCTAGGAGTGTCCACTAAACTACAAATGCGTATCACAAACCCCTGAACAGGGCTAATGTCTCTAGCAGAGTATGGAAAGCCCCATGCCTGGGCTTGGAGCCACACAGGCCTGGGCTCGCATCTCCAGTCCTGCGTGTTCTCACTTGGACAGGCTGAGGGACTTCGCTAAGCATGATTTCTTCATCTTTAAAATGTTGAGGATTGTGTCAACATCCTAGAGTTTTAGTAAAGATTGAGGAGGTAATTTCCAGAAAGTTTTTGGTGCACAGCAGATGCTCAATGCATGGCAGCTGTCCTTGTTAAAACATCTGATCTCCCAAGCCTATGGGAGAAGGGGTCTTCAGTCAGGCCAGAGGAACTTTGTGAGGCCACGAGGAGCTATTTGTCACACTCCGACAGAACTTAAAGGAGAGAGGATGAGAGGATATGAATATGGAGTTGGGGGAAGTATGTGTGAAAACAAAAGAGAAGCAGGGGGTCCTGCAGAGGGGAGGTTTATAGTGGAGGATCCAAAATGCAGCCCCAGATTCTTTAACCAAATCTTAAGGAATCAAGAGTTCCAAGGGGAAGAAGAATGAAAAGATCTAGGGTGCTTTACAATGGGGAGATCAGAATGCACAGTTGCAAAAGGGGAACGAACAAACACAGAATACTTAAAGCTGGCACAGGTAGGCCACACCTTCCCAGCTGGTGAAGAAGGGGGCCAGGAGGTCACTGTGGTTTCCTCAGCAGAAGGGTGGATCTGGGGCTCGAGTCACAAACAGTCTGTCTTCCCGAGAGCCAAAAAAGTGGTGTTAAATACCAAATTCCAGTCTCATGAATCACTACTTGGGAAGGAACCTTAGAGATAATGTTGTCCAACCCACGAATTTCACATAGGAGGAAAATGAATCTTTTAGAGGTTATGTGGCTTGTTCAAGACCACACAGTCGCTCGGCCCAGAGCTGGAGGGCAAATGGTTTAGAAGCAACAGAAGCATGATGGGCCTCGTTGGAGCATCTGGGAGCTTGTGCAAGTGAAGGCTTGGGGGTAACTTGAAAGACAGTGGTTGTGGCTTTCAATCTTTATGGCAGCAGCAGTTAAACCAGATACGTTGAATGTGTTCAAAGCTATTTGTAAGAGACCTCAGCTGTATACTTGTCCCTCAAATATGCTGACCCCTTAGTGATGGTTGGATTTGTATATCAACCATTTGAGTCTGTTGGGAGGTGATGGGGAGGGGCAGGAGGGTGGAGCGCGGGCCTCCACTGCATTTATGGAAAGCCTCCCGTGTGACGGGCACTGTTCTAAGTAGTTGGCATGTATCAGTGAGTGAGCCAATCAGACGGAGATCCTGACCTCATACCCTAACATTCTTGCCCCTGGAAATGTAGCAGAAAAACAGAGCCTGGATGTGATACTACCTCGGTTTCATCACACCTCCCCCTGGCTGCCCATTTCGATCCCATCTGTTCCAGGACACCCTTGCACAACCACCTCTCGTCCTGGATCCCTGTCTACTTGGGCACATTCTATAACATCAAGCCTTGGATCCAGTTTGATCTCACTTTCATACGAGTTTCCCCCTTGAACATCTGGTCTCCCAGTGAGCCTGTAAGCACCCTGAGGCTGGGAAACCATTCCTGCCTCCTGCCTTGTCCTATGGGGCGTGGCACTGAACACCAGAGGGTGTGTGTGGCACACATTTATTCAGCCTTCACATCAGACTGGAGCAGAAAAGCTGTATCAGGACTGATGAGGTCACCTCTCAGAGACAAGAGGGGCAGCAGAGTCTTGTTGGGGGACCCATTAGCAAAACCACTCCAGGAATCTTCCCTGTGAGGCTCCTGATGAAGACCCAGTGAGGACCCCAGAGGCAGCTTCTTTGGAACCATGTCTTCTGAATGCTCTTGGAAAGCCCATTCAAAGCGAAGTGAAATCCCAAATGCCACTGGAAACATCTAAGAACTATGAGTAAGCACTTGGGATCGTTGGATGAAGAGAGCCCTCTAATCATGAAGCATTTTGATGATTAACAGAATTCTAAGCCAAGGCTTAAAGCCGGATACACACCATAATGGTGAAGCCAAATAATGCTTAATTGTTTTGGCTTTTATTCCCGAGAAAGAAAGCACAGGGAAGTAGAAAGACACACACACACACACACACAGACAAGTCCACGTATTTTTATTGGGTTAAAATAAGTACTTACATGGCCTCTGGCTTCCATGTTTCATGAAGAGCTGTAGAGAATCTCAGAAGAGACAGCTTTGTCCAGCCACGAAGAAGGATATCCTTGCCATCCAGCCAGGATGGATTCCAGGATGGAAAGCCATCCATCCATCTTCCCCGTCATTGCTTCCATCTCCTGCAAATGAGTAAATGCCTCATCCCATGTGGCAGATGTGTCCTGAAGCCACATGCCAGTCCCCAGAGGTGTAGCTTGACTTGCACGTCCAGGCAGCCCTGACTTGTTCGTGATGGGGGCGGTGGGACCCCTCTTCATCACTTGTGTCGTCGATGTGCCAGTCAGCCAATTCTAAAGTGACCGCATTTTTCTTCATTTCACTTTTCTCTATCGATGGAAAATAGGGCTTTGTAACATCACAGGCTAGATTAGTACTGAAACTTCTGTTTTGCAATTCACAGAACTGGATTAATGTACTTTTAACAGTTCTATGATATTTCTGCCCATTTCCGTGGCGCCCCCCACCCTCTGCAGAGTTGTAGAGGTGAGATGCCCGCTGCCACTACGCTTGTGTTGGGCATTGTATCGAAAAGATGCAATGAAGATGCAAAGATTTGGTCCCCGCTCCTAGGAGCCCACTGAGGAGGCCAAAAGTGCGCAGGGAGACGATTGTGATGCAGTGTGAACACGCTGTAGTGTAATGTGGGTAAATCAAGCACTGTTGAAACCCAGATGAAGACATGGCTAATCATGCTGAAGGAACTCAGGGAGCACTTCACAGAGCGGGGGGCATTTAGGTTGGTGCATACAGAACAGTTGGAGAAGATGAGGGGAGAGGTGCTAAACTTTCCAGGCAGAGGGAACAAGGTGTACAAAGGCAGGAAATCTATACAAGTTCACATTTGGTTATCTAAAGCTCTTGGGGCCCAGATGTATTTCACAATGTGGCCTTTTTTTTTTTTTTTTTTTTTTTGCTATTAGAAGGATACTATGATATATACATATATCCAGAGCAAAAGTTCGAATATTCATATTAAATCGGATTAATTAGACTATTATTAGTAGTATCACATCAGTTAAGTCATGTTTTGCTACCAAATAAGTTTGAATCTTGAACTTACCACAAAAAGAAAAAAAAGCCATACATTTTTAAGCTTTTGGGATTTTAGAGTCTTGAATCAAAGGATAGTGGCTATAATTCCAGTAAATTCCTAGTGCTAATTCTCACTGGGCTGGGCTAGGTCATGTGCTCATTCCTGAGCCAATCACTGTAGCCAAGGGGAAAAATATCCAATTGACCAGCCCAAGACCTGGGTCCCCACCCATGGAACTGAGTGATTTGTTTCAGCCTGCCTGAGTCACTCAGTGATATCAGGTTGGTTGCTTCCAGAAAAAGGAGTATGCAGCAGGTAAAAACCACAGATGTCCATTATGTGTGCATGGCAGCTGTGTCCACATGACATGGCCTAGGTCACACGGTCCTAAGACAGAACCAGGACTTGGAACCCTTCTGTCTGATTCCAGAGCCCATGTTAGATGAGGCTGCTTGCACATGCCAGTGAATACAGTCTACCACCGTGCAACCTACTGCTAAATTATATAATGCAGACAATTAGAACCTAGCAAAGTATATAATAAGGTGCTAATTATGCAGAGTACAGGAGTACAGAGAGCCCGTAAGTTGAAATGACTTAGAGAAGTAAGAGATGTTAATAGGCTAGAGCTTCACGAGAACAGCAAAGTCTGAGCTGAGCCTTAAAGGATGCATTGGAAGTGACGGGAGAGACTTTATGTCTCTGGTCTCTGCTCCAGGGACTCTCTTGTAACTTTAATTGCAAACCAGTATTGAATTCGAGGCAGATTTTCCTGGGCCCTAAATGAACCTCTGAGCCCACAGGACATAAATTACGGGGAATGGTAACAGGAGGGAAAACATCGCCCTGTAATTTATTGACGGGGAAGAAAAGCAAAGAAGTCATTAAGGTTTAGATGCTCTAAGCCGGCCTCTGAGGTGCTTAGGACACAAGTGTGACGGTGACAGACGGAAGTAACTCTGTGGCCACATAAAGAACTCAGTTCTCTGCTTTCCCAGGGGGTCCTAGGATTAAAACAGACCGAAGACATGAATGGGCTCTGCAAGAGCTGCTGGCCCAGTGCCCCTTGCTGTTAGTTACAGAAATCTGAGGTCCAGGGGAGGACCTGATAAGGCCACAGCCAGTAACTTAAAAGTCATGAGCAAAGCACTTTATTTAGTTTTGTGTTAGAATTTTTTTTTTTTTCTGAAATTCAATAGTGAAGTCAAGGAGCCTTCAGGCATTGTTATCTGTTACAGTGCATGGTTTAAATGTTGTGTGTATTTTCTCTTTGTGGGACTTAAATAAAAATGCAAACTAGTTTTGAAACTAGTTGTAAGTAAAAATACCCACTTTTTAAATGTTGAGAGGTTTGTCATCAGAGATGTCCCTGCATTTCCTTAATTCGGGATCAGTCAACAGATTGCAGCATCAGTATTTACTGAGCATTTACTTTGTGCTCAGGTGTTAGACGTTCTCATTTAATCCCCAGCAAAACCATCTGTGATAGGGATTTTTATCCCTCTTTTGGATGAGAAAGCTGGGCTGGACAGGTCAGTAACATGCTGAACGTAACTTGTTAAGGGCTATTATGGGGATTTCTCTCTGTTCCCACCACATTGAGCTTCTATAATACGGACCTGATCTCTCAGACCATTTTGTCGCAGAATTCCTTCCTACCCTGCAGCCAGAGTTTGTTGGTTATAATTGACTTGCTATGCCTCCAGAAGGCCCCACTGTTTCCTCTCTTGGTTTATAAATTGTCCTCTTCCTTCCAGGGCCCCCCTTTGTCCTTGCACCCTCCATCCCCTCGCCCTTTCTACCTCCTTGGTCATCACAGGGAGACATGTGATAGCTGCTCTACACACTGACTCTTCTCTCCTCCAGGGCCCCTTCTGTCTTCCAAGCCTGAAGGTTTGTGCAGAACAGACTGGGATTCTCTGAAAAACACTTCAGCAGGGAGCACTCTGATTTTTTTTCCTCCCCAAAAACTTCAACTTACGTAGGTGTGGCATATTTTATGTCAAGGGATCTTAGAACCAGAGGGGACCAATGGACCACCCCTCTCTTGTGAGAGATTAGAAATCTGTGGGCAGATAGGGTTACTGGCTCAGGCCTGCACAGCAATGCTGACAGTGGATTCTATCAAGCAGACCTCCCCCGGAGCAGTAAGTGGGTGGCCATCAGCATTGATTAGGCAGGACTGCCCGTGGCTGTATTGGAGGTCTGTATAAGTGGCAACATGTGACAGTCATCGTTAAGTTAACTGCATTTCATTACATCTCATTGTGTCCCTGCCTTGGCTTGTGTCCCCCAGACACAGACCCTGAGCCGAGCACCCGTGTGCAGTGGTTCATTTGGCAGGTGGTCTGAGGAGCCCCAGTAGGGGAAAGGGGAAGTGGGACCGGGAGGGGAGGCACCCAGTACAGGTGTGTTATCGACCACTGTGTGCACATGAGGTCCCGGAAGCAGGGAACCTCTGTGAGTCAGCCTAGCACATAACTCAGAATCATCCAACAGAGGGGCGAGGAAGCTGGCGCATTTGCCCTCCTTGTCATCCTCAACTAAGGGTCGCTCCAGCAGCCTTACCTCTCCAGCTCTTCCAGCTTGTTCTGGCAAGGACAGAGCATCCGGGCAGTCACAGGTGTCCCCAGCACACCACCTTTGCAACAGCAAACCGAGTGTGGAAAGGATGCGAAGGGCACAAGCAAACTCAGCAGCAGTCCCCAAGAAGAATCTCCATCAGCCGTCAGAAAGCAGGAAAGCCAGGACACATGGGGCACACATGCGTGCGTGCATGGATGCGTGTGTGCGTGTGTGCATGGATGTGTGTGAGTTGCACTTACAAACACTGATTGTGATGGCTCGTCGTGCTTGCTTCTCAGTATTGGCAGTTTGGAAGCTCAGAACCAGTTGACAGCCTCTCTCTGGCTATTAGACCAGACCCCCCAGGAATGCAATCTTTGTACCAACCCTACCCTTCTCTTACCCGTTTTGCTTCTGCCGTAGTCTCTTGGTATATTTATTCTTGTCCTCTCTGTGTACGCCTTTAAAAGCCCCCCTTGAATCTATGTGCTGGTATAAGTTGGGTGCAAATAAATACAAAAACAGGTTATTCAGTTAAAAAAAGACAAACATGGGACTGGTCATAAACAACTGCCAGGCTGCTTTACCTAAATAAGATTTTTTTTTTTTTTTAAATCCGAGCTTCCTAGTCTCCACACGAAGGTCCCGACTGCATGGGAAACCACAGGATTCTTGCCCATGCGTCAAGTTTGTAGTGAGTCACAGATTTGCAAACAAGGGAAACTGCATGTGTTCTTCAAAGTGGCCACAGAAAGAGGATGTTCATCCTCCCCACAATGCTATAAAATTGGAGATTCCTGCATCACACGGGTGATGTGATGAGAGGTCCCCAGAGGCCAAATTGAAGCCCATAATTCAAAGTTCTGCTGAGTCAGGATATGGGACCCTGTTTATACCACGGAAGATAGAAAAATAAATGAAGGCAAGTGTAGCAGAAGCAGGCTCCAGGACTTTAATGGCTGTGATCGTACCTCTTTTTTTAGACTAATATTTAAAATATTCCCTCCTATGCATAATTTTTATTGATTAATATTTTCACTGCTTGTTGAAGTGACAATATATGACAAATTTTCTTCAATGAGCACATACTTGAAGTGGGGAGAGAATAAAAAAGCATTTCCTTTCATCTGAATATTCTTTAATCATAACATTCCGCCCAAATGTCTTGTTTTCTAAAAATAGATGTTTTGCTAGAAGCATCCAAGGTAAAATGTGGCCTGCCACTCAGAAATCTAAGATTTTGGTTGTTTTCTTTGCTGGTCAGAAGCCCTGAAGAAATGAAGATTCTGTCCTCTGATATTCATGGTTGTGAGTGAGACCCACACTAAGTATTTCTTTGCCATTTGGTTTCCTGTTTCAAGGAAAATGTTTAGCCAGATGTCACAGTAAAAAGGATGGGGGGCGTAGGGAGGGAGGGAAGGAGGGAGGGAGGGAGGAAGGAAGGAAGGAAGGAAGGAAGGAAGGAAGGAAGGAAGGGAGGAAGGAAGGGAGGGAGGGAGAAGGGAGGAAGGGGGAAGGGAGGGAGGGAGGGAGGGAGGGAGGAAGGAAGGAAGGAAGGGAGGGAGGGAGGGAGGGAGGGAGGGAAGGAGGGAGGGAGGAAGGAAGGAAGGAAGGAAGGAAGGAAGGAAGGAAGGAAGGAGAGAAGGAAGGAAGGAAGGAAGGAAGGAAGGAAGGAAGGAAGGAAGGAAGGAAGGAATCCTAGGCTCTCTTGTTTGTTACAATCAACAACATTAACTGTGCATCTCTGGAAAGTTATTTATTTACGACCCCTTCATTCGAAAAAGAATTTAACCTTAAAAAAAGTTTGGTGGATGTAACATACAAGATAACAAGTAAGGGAAGAAAATGGAACAAAGGGAAAACTTGTGATGAGAAAATTAGGAGGAATAAGGCTGGCATCTAAAGTCCATGTCATTAAGTTCTACTGAGTCTGGGTCAGAAATTCTACTCTGAGCTTCACAGCAGCCAAAGCAAAGAAGGAAATACAATCAAATATGTGACTCATAGTTTTTTTATTTTTTATTTTTTTAGAAAAAGCTGATTCATTTGGGATGGGATACTGAGTGAAGTATTTGGAGGGAATATATACAAAGAGGAAAAAAGATATTAGCCCTAGAACTCAGGAAGTCAGCACTACTATTCATGCCAATAGACAGTAATACCCACACAAAATGGTGAAGGGGATTAAGCACAAACATCCAGTTATGAAATAAATAAGTCACAGGGGAGAAGAATACAGTATAGGAGATATGGTCAACAATATTGCAATAACTTTTTATAGTGACAGATGGAGGGGACTACGCTTACAATGAGCATTTTGTAATTGTGTACTAGTCATAATTTTAAAGTTTGTCACTGTTGAATCACTATGCTGTATGCCTGAAACTAATATAATATTATGCGTCAACCACATTTCAATTAAACAAGGAAGGAAAGAAGGAAGGGAGGAAGGAAGGAAGGAAAATTCAGTGATAGCTTTACCAATTGAAAGTGAGCATCTTCTAACTTTAATAACATAAAAAGATAAGTCATTTTTTTCTAGGTACAGTTCTAATTCTCTATACCACAGTGGTTTTGCACTGTAATATTCTGTATAATAGCTATTTTACAGGTAATATTAGTTCTATGACTCAACACACAAATGGCTTGTTTCAATATTCTTGGGAGTGGTTGTCATATGTCAGAGAGAATGAAGGCTATTGTTATTTTTAATGATAGAAATAATAGCTAACATCAGTGGAGTACTTACACGCTCAGCACCACGCTCCCCAACGTACCACGGCACACGAACACCACGTGTAAGGTACCACTGCTTATACTCGTAAAAGTAGGGTCGATGGCTTACAAAAGGCCTCCCCATTTGTCTTCCTGTTCAACTAGTCACGATAACTCTGAGATATTGGTCAGGAAGACATTATTTTTCTGTGAGAAAAGCAGGGTCAGGTAGCTAGTAATTGGCGGGCCTGGAATATAAATTCAGATTTTTCAGATGTGCCTTTTCCATGACTTCATGATCTTGGGGGGGCGGGGGGTGCAAAGCCGTAGCAACGGGAATGTGCAAATTTGCCTCTAGGATGTCAGGCTGAATTCGTATGAGGTATTTCCTCGCAGGCCCACCATTGACTGGCCGTGTGGTGTTAGGGGAGTCTCCTCTTTTCCCTCGGAGCTGCAGTGTCTTCCCCTGGAAAATCAGGAGGTTGATGACTTGCCTGGGAAGATTCCTTTCAGCTGTGACAGCCTGTTCATCGCTGGGTTTCTGTGGCTCCAGGCGGTTTCCCAGACTACCCTCCAGAGTGTTCCTAGTCATTTTCGCATTAGCAGTTGCTCTGTGGTAGCTTGGCTGCACCTCTGTGAACATTCACCCTTCCCTGCTGTCCCAGCCTGCTTGGGGCCAGGGCCTGCGGGCTGCGACTTCAGGCTGAAAAGAGCCAGAACTCCCTCGGAGCCCCAAGTGTCCTCTAGGATGCTTCCACAGTATTAGCGGTGCTCTGTTGCTACTGATTGACACTTCATCTTCGGTGGATTTTCTGAGGAAGATTCAATGTATGGAAAGTGCCTCAAGTTTGATCCGGACCTGGTGCAGAACTCAGAACTCACCTCCCCCTTCCCTTTTAGGCCTCTTCTGAGCCCAAAGAGCCCACGAACACGTCTTGGATTCTTCCAAGTTAGCCATGTCTCCGTGGAGGGCTTCCCTGGGGGGTTGAGTGTTGTGTGTTGGCTTCCCGTGCCCAAATAAATAAACCCTGTTGGAAGCGTTAGGCTCCAGGTTTGTTTCTGGCATCCCTTTGCCTAAACGTTTCTGTATTGAATAAAACAGAAATGTTTAGCAAATCCCAAGAAATTCCTTATTTAATGGAAAAAAGAGATCCCAGAGCTTATATTTCAAAATGTGATTTCCATGTTCCCATTGCATTAAGGCAAGCTCGCCTCACCAAATCCCCAGATGTCTGGTATGCTTTTCTGAAAATGCCTATATTTAGCCCCTAGAATGCACTTGAGTACGTATCATGGACAGGAGTCTCCTCCGAGCCCGGTAGGAGACAGAGCCTCCAAGTGAGCCTCGAAGCCCACCCTATAATTCAGTTGTGAAGGTCGCATTAGAATCAGTAGGAAGTCTCAGCATTAGCCTGCACACAAGCTTCCGGCCCCGCATGTGGATCAGTGATGCTCCGTAGTATGTGGGCACCCCTGTATCACTGCCTGTCCTTCCCCATAGACGGAAGTCCCAGCTCCGGGATTGGCCGCAAATAGCCTACTTCACCAGCTAACTTGACGTCTAGGACCTGCCTTGGCAGTTCCTCTGTGAATTGTATTCTCTTTCTTCCAGCATCTTCAAAGATGGGGTTTTTTCATTTGCTTCTTGTCTCTGCCAATCCTAAATTGGTCTCCCTCCTAAAATGTTTGTCTTTTATTATAAGAGTAATGTGTGCCCATTGTTGAGAGACAGACAGAGACAGATTGCAGAGAGAAATGTAAAAAAATAATAATAATAATCCCACCACAACAAATGTACTGCCACTAATATTTTGGATTTATACAAGTATGTTTGCCTCTAGTTATTTATCCTCAACCCTTGCCAATTATACGAATTTCCAATTGGGGGGATAACTATGTTACATAGTGAGCAATATTCCTGAATCATCAACTAGTCTTCAAAACCCTGACTGCTAATAGCTGCATAATGCAGAGTCATAAGGGCAAAGAGGTATTTTAAACATTTCCTTGGTGCTGGACATTTAAACATTTAAACATTTCCTTGGTGCTGGACTTAGAGATGGTTTCTGCCTTTTTACTTCCAAGCCACTTTTAGGGTGGTAGCCACTTAAAGGATATCCAGCTCACGCTGGGCACTGGGCTAGGTCCAGGGATAAAGAAAGAGAAGACGCCAGCTTGCCCCCAGGGAAAGGGGTAGGGAGCCCTGGCACTGGGCATTTATCGCATCTACTAATGTGACGCCTACCATTAGGAGCCCTCTCCTTGGGACACAGTGGAGCCTGAAAGGGCTTCCTGCCCCATCTATTCATGCTCACTACAATCTTTCTTGTTTTCTGAGTCTGAGAAGTGGTCCTAGGGGTGGTGGTGGGGAGCTTTCTCCCCAAGAGAAACTGACTTTCGAGCTACTTCTTGAAGGACAAAGTGACACTGATGAGGGAAGGAAGGTTGGGAGGAAGAAAGGAGGGTCATTCGAGGAAAGGCAAACAGTGCCAAGGAAGGAAGCTTGGCAGAGTTGGACACATGCCAGGGCTTCATTCTGGCCTGAGTTTAGAATCCCATGAGGGCATGGCAGGGGCTGCAGCTGTGGGGGCTGCAGGGGAAAGATTCTAAAAGGCTTTGGAGGCCCCACCAAGGAGAGTAACTTCATCCCAAAGACTTAGTGAGGCCACTGAGGCTATGCATAGAGGCCTGAACTCAGCAGACATGCACTTCAGGGAGACTCACCGCAGCATCTGTAGGGAAGACAACAGACTTGGAGGTGTCAGGGGACAGTTAGTGGGTGAGAACTCTGAGCACAGGAATTGCGCTGCCTGGCATACCCTTGAGGCTCAGAAAATTTGTTCCAAGATTCCAGCAGGGAACCCTCAGGGCGGCAGCAGTGAGAATGGAGAGGTCCTATAAGAAAGACATATAGGAAGGGACGTGGGTGCGATCTGCTGATTTTAAAGCCAGGGACCCCAATAGACCTTACTTTTTAGCCCTGAGCAAAAACTAGAACGTGGTTTTTGAAAAAGTGTTTGACTGCGGAACCAGTCGACCAATGGAATGTTTCTAGACCTTTCGGAACTCTAATCTCTGCTTTGTGAATTACATAGTTTGTTTCTATTCAATGGGTCCCTTTTTCCCCCCCAAAATACCACCTGTGAAATAAGTTAAACACCATACTGTTTTAATGTAAAAATATTTCCTCAAATCCACTGTATAAATTAATTACTCTTTAGGGAATAGGATAATCTAATTTCCCCTATACAATGTGCTCCATTCACATGCTCCACGTCACTGGAAGGGCAGGTTATGAATCTACTGTTTCTGAAGGATTATGAGCTATAATAAATGTCAATATGAGCTCTGATTGATTTCCTGCAAGCTCACTAGTTGTGACTTCATTTAGTAACATAATACTAATTGTGTCGCTTTGCTTACCTTTGATTTGCACTGTATCCGCAGCACTTACTAGAGTACCGGAGCAAGCGAGGTGCCCAATAAATGCATGCTGAATAAAGGAGGACTTTCAGTCCCTTAAAACACTCCTCAGAGAAATTTCTAAGGTCAGAGAGAGCTCTGCAGCTCAAGTGGGCGTGGAGATAGGAGGTGACACCACAACCCGGTCCTTGAGAAAGTAGCATAGACCCGCTCCGACACACCACCTCGTCCCAGTGCCCCGGCACATAGTATGCACTCAGTGAATATCTGCTGGCCGACCAGCCCTGCTATGGCAACGTCTGCTGGTGAGCCGCAGCTCTCAGGGCAAGCCTGTGCCTTAGATAATAATGTAACTTTTCATGTGCGTATTGAGCGTTTATGCAGCATCTGCGGCACACCAGCACAATAGCGAACATTTCTGGTGTCTCCTAGATTCAAAAGAGCTTTCTCCTGTTGAACCTTGCAGACCACCCTGGTAGATATTGTTACCATCTTCTCGTGCAGATGAGCAAAGGGAGGCTTGGAAGCGCTAAGCTCCTCCTCCAGGGTCATCTTCTCAGAGGGGAAGCTGGCCCTCTCACCTGTATCCTCGTGGTACCCAAACCGGCTTCTGGACCTTGTTTCCCAACTGAAGTAAGCAGTGGTGGCTGTGAGGTGGGGTGTCAGGATGTCAAAGCCCCATGCTCTTCTGCTGTGTGACCCGGAGCGGTTAGCCTCTGTTTGTAGTGCCCAGGTGAGGCGTGATGAACTGCGGGCCACCAGAACGGATGGAGAGGAGCAGCTGGACATAACGTTAAGGAGAGGATCACCTGGACAGGATGATGGCTGCAAGGTGAGGCCGGAAAGAGGGGCTATAAAATCACAGCCATTCATTATTACCCTCGAGTCTGCAAGTCAGCTTGCGGGGGGCGAGGGGGTTTTCCCAGTCTGGCCCCTGCATGCTGACCTTGGCCAGACTCACACACATCCGTGGCCGGCCAGGAGCTGGCTCGGAGAGCCGCATGCACATGTCTGGCAGTTGCCTGGCTGCCCACCAACTTGACAAGGGTAAGTGGGCCACACTGTGCCCCTCTCCCACCAGGCTAGCTCAGGCTTGTTCACATGGCAAGTGTTAGAATTCCAAGATTGTGAGTACAAGTATGCAGGACCTTCAAGAGGTAAGGAAATAGGACTCCGTCTCTTCGTGGGAGAAGCTACAAAGTCACATTGCCAGGGGTCCGGACACAGAGAGGCATGAACAAGGACAGCCACGGTGATTGCCTGAGCTGTTATAATCACTCTGTTTCTCCAGGGACCCTCGAATAGCTTCAGCTCCAGCCAGGCTGGCTGCAGCTCCATACCTGAACCGTAGCATTGTTGTGTTATGTGACGTCATGCCTTTACTAATGGTTTTAGCCATACATCAGCCATAGGCAAGGAACATTACAGAAAGCTGGACTGCATAGCTCATTCTTATTTATTTATTTGTCACATTTCTTCCCAGTGTGTTATTGAAGATATTGCCATGTTAGGACACGTGAAGAGATCTCTGTCTTGTCTCTGTACTAGGCGCAGCTGGGCTTCTCTAGAGTTGGACTGGTTTTGAATCTTACAGATTTGTGACTCAGGCAGCTAGTGAACCTCTCTCTTCAAGTTGCCTACTAGAAAGCTCAAAACTGAACATGTGATCCACTACTAACAAATACAGAGACCTTGTGACATACACTTTAGTGCTGACTTTACTTCCAGTTTCATATTATTGTGCCTTCTTTTAAAGATTTTATTTATTTATACATGAGACACACAGAAAGAGAGAGAGGCAGAGACACAGAAGCAGGCTCATGCGGGGAGCCCGATGTGGGACTCGATCCCGGGACTCCAGGATCACACCCTGGGCCGAAGGCAGATGCTCAACCACTGAGCCACCCAGGCGTCCCTTATTGTGCCTTTTGACGCATCTCCTCCCTACTGACTTTTTAGCATCTTGCTTTGTGTGATTGCATTGTATATCTTTGTGAGTTGTAAGTTTTGAATATACTATATCATAAGTAAAATGAGAGAATGAGTGAGCAAACAGTGCCTTCATATAACCCAGAAATATACTGAAAATCAGGGTGAGTTTTTAAATTTATTTTTTTAAGATATTTTATTCATTTATTCATGAGAGACAGAGAGAGGCAGAGACACAGGCAGAGGGAGAAGCAGGCTCCCTGCAGGGAGCCCGATGCGGGACTCAATCCTCATACTCGGGATTATGCCCTGAGCCAAAGGCAGATGCTCAGCTGCTGAGCCACCCAGGTGCCCCTATTTGTTTATTTTTAATAAGTTGTATCGGAAGTCCTACTTTGAGCCAAAATTGATACCTTGGACATGACATCTTCTAGAAAGATTTTTATTTTGGAATGCCTGTAGTTACCCTTCATACCACTAGATGACACTCCCTCATTGTCATCTCTAAGGTGGCTGTGGCTCTAAGGACTCTGCAGAGGACTGTGGGACATTTATGAATGGCCCCTCTGGGAACAAAACTTATCTTTTATATAAGGTTGGATGTAAAGATTTTTAGAAATTGAATGAAGAAAGTTGAGGGGATGGTGTCACTGTGTGTGGGCTAGCCCCTGCCTGCAGGATGCTTACAATCTAGGTCAGAGGTCCCTATGCTGTTTTTAATGGCCCTGAGCAAAATGTGGAAGTAAAGACTATTGTAAAAAGCCTTGAATAAAGTTAAATCTATTCATTTTTAAAAGTTCTCTTTGACTCTGATATCGTGTCCTTTCTACTTCTTTGGTGTTAAAAAGTTGTGTGTATGTGTGTGTGTGTGTGTGTATGTTTAATGAAATGATATTAAGAATAGATAGATAAGACACTTTTTTGAAAAAAAATGTTCTTATTTGACAATTAAAAGTGAACAAATAGTGCAGCCTTCCAAGTTCTTTTTGGGAATTTTTAAATTTCGGTCAAAATTCTGAAAAACTGTGGTTGAATAAGAAAGGGAACCGATACAGGAATATGTAATATGGTCCTCCTTGCTACATTTGTATGTGTCGGGTCCCTAACAGAAAACATGATCTCCTGTCATTTATAGCCCATCTCTTTTTATAAACCATGTGTTTGGGGTTTTTAAGTTTTATTTATTTATTTATTTATTTATTTATTTATTTTAGGGAGAAAGAGACTGCCGAGAGCAGGGAGGGGACAGGCAGAGGGAGGAAGGAGAAGGAGAGAAGCAGACTCGTGGACTCTTGCTGAGCGTGGAGCCTGATGCAGAGCTCGATCCCACAACCCTGAGATCATGACCTGAGCTGAAACCAAGAGTCCAATGCTTAACTGACTGAGCCACCCTGGTGCCCCTTAACCATATTTTTGAAAAGGTGGTATTTAGGAAAATAGTCTAAGAGGTACTTTCCTTCCTTCCCTCTAGCTGGCAATTCTGAATCCGCCCTTTGAGCAAGATCAAAAGATGAAATAATCAGTTAAAAAGCCACTTCTGTCTTTGTTTTATTTTAAAGCTGACATTAAGGACACTTCCTCTTCTATTCACAGCAGACCCCAAAGCTCCTTATAGGGACATTTTGGATCCTTTCCAATGCCCAGTGGGTCTATCTTTTCTCCTCCTTTCAGAAAACAAGGTAACTTGTTACCTTTTTTGCCTTCGTTGCCAGTGGCCTCAAGTTCAGATTTTTACACTCAACACTGTCCTAACAAAACAACCTTTTGTGTTTTTTTTTATTCAAAATTATCACGTGTGTGATCTAGAATGTACCGTATTGTGGAAAGAGATTTTTTTTTTGTAAGTTGTTTTAAATCCCTCATAGTTTTAAGACCAGCGAGGGGACATAAGGAATGTTCAACAAATAACATGCTGAATGACCAATCGACTCATTTGTGTGTCCTGGGGGAGCCAGAGAAGCTTTCCAAGATGAGGTGCAAGCAAAAGGGCAGAAGGGAGGATATTCACCTAATCTGTGGCTTCTTAAGTTTTAAACATGATGGCTAAGGTCTCTAACAGTCTGGGACTTTACAGTCTTAAGTTTAAGTAAGAGGACAGGAGACTGGAAGGTGGTGGGTGAATGACAATTTCCAGATACACAGAGGTGGGAATCAATGTGGGTTTGTGGAGAAGCTTCCAAGATGGAGAAATGCTTTGTAAACTGTAAAGTGCTATATCATTATGCCTCTTTGGTTTACAACCATTTGGCTTTACTAAAACTTCTACTCTGTGCCCCTGACTTAGCTCCAAGGGGGCTGTCATGGTATTTATGAAAGCCAGTTTGGATTTTACCTTGTGAGCAGCTGTGGCCTCCAGGTGGTCATCTGTGCAATGGTGTAGTTGGCACCAACATCTGGCTGAGCACGCTCCTTTCAGATGACTTGTGATTTACTAGTTTGTAGCAGGGATGCCGTCTATTACGATGCCAACTTGTTCAGTGAGCGTGATCTCATTTGCACTGTGTTCATTGGTCTATTTTGATTTACCACTTTTTTTAAAATTAAAGGTTGAGTTCTTTAAACTTCCAGGGTTATAGTCTAGTCTTAAAGATACAGGAGTAATAGCCTAAGGAGAACAAATACACAGCTATTTGTTAGAATGACTAATAAAGAAAAACACTTGGTTGAGTTACATTATAACACTAATGTTATCTAGTAGAGACATTAAGACCATTTTAGCAATATTTGGTGTTGTCTTTGCATAGGTGGATTTGATTCAGGGCTCTGGATTGCATTAATTTTTTTCTTACGGAATTAGTGGTAATTATGTTTTCAGATTAAGCTAATTTGCCCTTATAAATTGGAGATAAGATGAATTTAGGTAAGGGAATATTATTACATGGGTTTTTTTTTTTAATGTTTCCCATAAGATCTGGCTGTTCATAGGCATCCAGTACCTACCGTTAACTTGCTTGAGGCCGGCTGGCGTTTGAGAGAGCATTACCTGGAGCTAGCTGTCCTCCTGAAAGGTGTCCCAGACCTGTTCTCATGGTGATCTGCCCATTGCAAGTCTATGGAGGTCCTGATGACAAAAAGGAATTAGAAATACCTTTGGATGGAGCGCCTGGGTGACTCAAATGGTTAAGCATCTGACTCCTGGCTTCATGTGAGGTCATGATTTCAAGGTTGTGGGATTGAACCCAAGTTGGGCTCCACACCCAGCAGAGAGTCTGCTTGAGGGTTTCTCTGCCTCTTGCCCTGCTATCTCTATTTCTCTGAAAGAAAGAAAGAAAGAAAGAAAGAAAGAAAGAAAGAAAGAAAGAAAGAAAGAAAGAAAAGAAAGAAAAGAAAAGAAGAAAAGAAAGAAAAGAAAAGAAAAGAAAAAAGAAAAGAAAAGAAAAGAAAAAAGAAAAGAAAAGAAAAGAAAAGAAGTGAGGCCAACCTTTGGACAAACAAGTGCCCAGGTGAGGGAAAGCATATGTGTAAAATATAATAATTCAACCATCTGGATTCATCTCTTCAACCTGAACACATTTCAAACATTATTGTATCCACATAATTTCCCTCAGAAAAGACTGCTACTATAGTCCGGAAAGCAAGATTCTGCTCTCCTCTGCCGCACTGGCCGCCGCACGGTGGATACCCCTCAAATTCGTTCCTTTATCTCTCCCTACACTCAACCTTGGATTGCATTCTCCGCTCACAACTTCTAAAGTATCTGAGCCACCATGACTTGGAAGGTAAAACCACAGCAAATGAGAGACACCCACTTTACAGGCAGGGGGGTGGAAACCTGCCCGTGGCTAACCCTGCCAATTCTATGTGTACTTCTATTAGATTTCTAGTGCCTTGTAACAAATTACCACACTTTGTAGCTTAAAACAACACAGATGGACTAGCTCATAGTTTCTGTGTTATGCGCAGAGCCATATACTTTCCGTGGATGCATCTGCATCGTGTAGCACATCATCCTGTCTGTAGGCGTGAAGTCTGGACACAGCGTGGCCAGGCTTTCTGCTCAGGGTGTCCCGGGGCTGAAATCGGGGTGTCCCCCGAGGCTGCCGTCCTCAGAGGGAGCCTGGAATGATGGTCCAAGCTCCCTGGTTGTTGTCAGAATTCAGCTCTGAGGTCCCCACTTCCTTGTGGGCTGTCAGCTGGGCCTCTGGGCTCCCACATTCCTTGCCGGGTGACCTCTCCATCTTCCAGCCAAAAACAGTGCGACAGATCCTTCTGATGCTTCAGATCTGCAAGCAGCCAGAGAAAACTCTCTGCTTTTTATTATTATTTTTATTTATGATAGTCACAGAGAGAGAGAGAGAGAGAGAGGCAGAGACACAGGCAGAGGGAGAAGCAGGCTCCATGCACCAGGAGCCCGACGTGGGATTCGATCCTGGGTCTCCAGGATCACGCCCTGGGCCAAAGGCAGGCGCCAAACCGCTGCGCCACCCAGGGATCCCAAACTCTCTGCTTTTAAAAGCTCGTGTGATTAGGTCAGGCCACTCAGACAATCTCCCTACGTTAAAGTCAGCGCCGCCGTTTAATATTACCTAATCACGGCAGCAAAACCCATCACATGCACAGTGTTGGGAGGTTGTCCAGGGCATGAGGGGAGGGGGGCAGTCATCTTAGAGTTCTGGCTGCGAGACTATTCTGTTTCCCTCGTGGAGCTGCTGCATCCCCTGAGACAGGCTGCTTGTCACTGCCAACAAGCATCGTGTCTGCTGTGGGGGTCTTGCGGAGGATGTGAAGGCCACACAAGCCCTGCTCTGCCCCTTTACAGTTTGCAAAGCACTTCTACAGTTGAGATCTCATTTTCTCTTAAAAAAAAAAAAAAAAAAAGCTCTACCACATTTTCATTTTATATGTGAGGAAACTACAGTCCAAAGAGGTTAAAAGATCAACTTGGGGTAACAAACCTAGTGACGTGGAGCTGAGACTTCTGACTCTAGGGTGAGCTCCCTTGGCTCTCAGACTAGAACTACTTTTTATTTTTTTAAGATTTTTTTTTTTTTAAAGATTTTATTGGGCAGCCCCAGTAGCCCAGCGGTTTAGTGCCGCCTTCAGCCCTCGGTGTGATCCTGGGAACCTGGGATCAAGTTCCACGTCAGGCTCCCTGCAGGGAGCCTGCTTCTCCCTCTGCCTCTCTCTCTCTCTTTCTCTCTGTGAAAGAAAGAAAGAAGAAAGAAAGAAAGAAAGAAAGAAAGAAAGAAAGAAAGAGAAAGAAAGAAAGAAAGAAAGAAAGAAAGAAAGAAAGAAAGAAAGAAAGAAAGAAAGAAAGAAAGAAAGAAAGATTTTATTTATTCATGAGAGACACAGAGAGAGAGAGAGAGAGAGGCAGAGACACAGGCAGAGGGAGAAGCAGGCTCCATGCAGGGAGCCCGACATGGGACTCGATCCCGGGACTCCAGGATCATGCCCTGGGCTGAAGACAGGGCTCAACCACTGAGGGCCCCTCAGATCACAAATTTCACTGTGATACAGTTCCGCTCTCAAGAATCTTGTCCTTTGGGAACAACAGTGAGAACAGAAGGTAGTTGAACATTAAAGAGTAAATCTCATAATGGTATTTTAATGCAGCTTAAGTTCAGGGACAGTGTGGGGCGGGGGTAGCCTGGGATCCTTGGTGGGGGGGGCGGGCACAGGTACGCAGGGGGCAGGGAGAAGGGGCAGGCAGGCCGAGCTGTGTAGCAGAGGCAGGGATGAGCAAAGCGCTTAGTGGGGCAAGAGGGAAACCTGTCAAAGGGTTAATGACCTGTCATAGAGACTCAGGAATTTGCTGTGGGGTATTAGGGAACTGTTGTGTTTTTTTAGCTGGGGAGTGACTTAAAATAGCAGTGTCGATTGGGGAATTGAAAGTTCACCTAGCCCTCCATTCACTCAGCAATTCCATGCCTGGGTAGGTACTCGAGGCCCATTAATAGATCATGAAATCAATTTAGTGGGCTTTGACTGGCATTGAAAAATCTCGAATGGAATGGATTCTATTAAAGGAGAGAGGATACGGTAAAGGTAATAAGTATTCCCTGAAACGGCTCCACTTTGTGTGTATACGTACGTAGTTGGTGTTTTGTCTAGTATACTGTGATATAATAGATTTTTCTTTCTGTGGGTTTTGCAGTCAAAAGAGTTTAAAAAGTACTGCCCGGGGAAACTCTTACACGTGTGTACTCAGAGTCAAGTACAATATTGCTCGCAGCACCATTTATAATCGTGAATAATTGGAAACACCTTCAGTGTCCATCCTCAGGAGAATAGATCAGTAGGCTGTGGCGTATGCATGTGACGAAGCACAGAGCAACACTTAAAATTGTGTCATCGTGGACAAAAAAAAAGAATCAAAGATGGTTTCTGAATTTTGTATGTACTATATCATTAGATAAACCTTAAAAACCTACAAAGCAAAAAATACACTATTTATGGACCTATAAAGATTAGTAGGCGTAGAAGCCTGCGTGACAATAATGACACCTAATGGAGGGAGAGGGGTTGTGGCAGATGAAGGAGGGAGGAGAGTGGGATAAGGAGAAAGACTTCCTCCTGCGTCTGTGGTGCGCACAAGTGTCTGCGACAGCATTCCCTGGGTTTGCCGGTAGGTATGAAACAGTCCGGAGTGCGTCTGTTTAGAAGAGAATTATAGGATAATTTGTGAGCCCGCGCTGGGCAGAGATTGAATGGGTGACTGGCAGTGGTGCAGCCCCGAAGTGAGGTGGCCCTGGGCCAGGCGTGGGGGTCAGCAGGCCACCCTCCTACAGGAGTGTTATGAGAGCAGGAAGAATGGGGCCCTGTACTGCGGAAGGACTTTCAAAATTGAAAAGCACTTCTAAAGACATCTGCTCATTTTACTGTCACAAAATAGGCAGGACAGTCACTTATTATCGTCAACCTCAGAATACTAATATCGAGAGTCCCTGAATGACTCACCCCAGGGGAGGCAGTAGTGCGGAGTAGGGCAGGGAATTGAATGGGTCTGGCTGCGGTGTTTTCAAGCTTTCAAGACGGGTGTGTTGGCCCACCCGTGAGCCAAGCCCAGGTGTCATTCCTTAGGTCTCCAGCTCATTGATGTGTGTCACAAACACATGAGCACATGATAAAAGAGATGTTCTCGGGGAGCTGTAGGAGCTGCGGCAACCATCCCTCGGCTCACGCCATAGTCAAGGTGCGGGAGCAGGTAATCAGGCGGGCTTCCCCGCTGGGTGTGTGGCACGTTCCATGTGTGACAAATGACACTGAAAGGGAGACTTCCAGGGTGAACACGTGGTGGACTCGTGAGGGCCGAGTGTTGGGAGTCGTCAGAGGGCAGCTGCCGGGGGACTGGGGCCCCATGCGACCTTCCTCAGGAATGTCAGCCCATTTGTGGCCAGAGAGGTTGAGACTGGGGCCAGGTGTTTTCCTTAGCAAAAAAACATCAACCCCAGACATCTTCCACATTCCCAGAGCTAACAAACAAAAAAGTGGTTGTGTAACCAGCAGAAGGCAAGTCAACGTGATTGGTATTGTTCAGAAGTGGTTTCACTGCATAAACCGTGGAAGAAAAGACAAAAAAAAAAAAAAAACCCACAAACGTTTATGGACCTAATGTGTGGTCGGCCCCGTGATAGGTTTTTATGAACAGTGACTCATGTAATTTTCCCACCAACCCCGTCAGGCAGGTGTTAACATCCCTGAGCTGGAAGAGAGGGAAAGGAGAACTAAGACGTGATCTTATTCGCCCAAGGTCATGGGCTAGTGGGATTCGAATGAGGGTTTTGCTTCATAGCTCATGGTGTTTCCTCCGTATCATGCAGCAATAAAAATGGAAAGAGAAGAGAACATGCCTTTATAAGGCAACGTGGGGCTACCATGGGAGGCAGTAGATTCTGGAGGGCCTGGAGTACAGGAAGAGGAAATCTGGATCTTTCGGCAAGGAGGCCACTCGAGCCCTTGTGCAGATGCTTGCCGAGGTGATGGCTCTGTCCTTGCATTATTACTCCATCCAGCCCAAGGGGCAGGAGCTACAGGGAGCTGGGGGCTTTGGCGGCCCCACAGCATCCTCCGCCTGCCACCCTAGGAAGCTCCTGAGCTGGGCCCCGCCGTCTGGGCAGCTGAGCATCTACATCTGTGTGGAGGCGCAGGGAGACGCCAGTTGCCCGGCATCGCGGGTGGGAATTCAGAACACGCTTCCCTGCAGAAACCACGTCCTCCCTGGGGATTGATTGGGTTTGGGTTTGCAGGACTTCGGCGGAATCTACTGGGGGCTGGACTGGCTTTTACGGGCAGGGAGGAGGATGTGTTCACGGGTAACCTTTCAAACGGACATTTGGAACATAGCCTGCGGTTGAGCTTTGAGGGGGGAAGGGTCAGGTGCCAGTGGCTGAGGGAGGGGACAGGGAGTGACAGTGGGCACTCGCCCATATCAGAGGCCGTTCCAGCCTTCATTCTGTGAGGTCAGTAGGAGCATCCTCATTTTAGTGCAAAGGGATTGGAATTCTCAGGGAGGCTAATTAACATTTCCAAGGGTATACAGCTGGGGAGAGCTGAGGTCTGAAACTCAAGTTCTTTCCAGAAGGAGTCAGATCAAATCTAGATCTAATGAAGAAGTAAGTGGAGGTTCTCTTCCTGTCCCCAACCTTTTTTGTTAGCATCGTTGTGATCGAAAGAGCCTGCAAGAAAGCCTCACAGGTGGCCTTGTGAAAACACCCCAAGTGACTGGAAACCAAGCGGCACCGGCAGGATGGGAATGCCCCTCACCTGCTCCCACCTCTTCCCCCACATGCTGTCCTTTCTGTTTCTCTTTCTTCCTCTCCGGTTAGCTGGAAAGTCTTCTATCAAATCGGTGACTGTTTAGGGATCCCTGGGTGGCTCAGCACTTTAGAGCCTGCCTTTGGCCCAGGGCGTGATCCCGAGGTTACGGGATCGAGTTCCACATCGGGCTCCTGCATGGAGCCTGCCTCTCCCTCTGCTTCTGTCTCTCTCTCTCTCTCTCTCTCTCACTCTCTCTCTCTCTCTTGAATAAGTAAAAAAAATCTTTAAAAAAAAATCAGTGACTGTTTAAAGTCACTGAAAGCCAGTGGGAAGGAGAGGAGCAGGGAAGGGTACTGAAGTTGGAAGGGACATAAAAGAATGTGGTGATGTGGGCACATGGAAGTGAGCTTTTTGGGGTGCTGAGGACAACACTGTAGGGTTTACCTGTTCCCCACCCGGTGCCTCTCTGTGCCTTCTGCCCCGAAGCCCAGGGACCCATCAGATTGCTGTTACCATTTGCTCCAGTCCAGTCCCAAGATACAGTCCATCGGTGTCTTTCTACTGGGATTTCTGCCCCTCTGCTCTTACCCAGGCGGCTCCAACTGGCCCACGTATGACCAGGTGCTCTAGTCTGCCCCAACCAAAGAGGTTCCCATGCTGCTGCAGGTGGAGCTGTGAGGCCTCCTCCTTGGAGCCTCAGTGACCACTGTGGCTTTGGCAGCAGATGGGTGCAAGTGATATCACAGGTCCCTAGGACTCTTGCTCTCGTTTATCCAGCAAGCATTAACCCACTGCTACATCGTGTGACGTGCTGGAGAGCATGAAAGAAAATAAGATACAGGCATGGTCTGCAGGAATTCATCATTGAAAGAAAGAGAGAAATAAACAGAGTATGTTTTATGCATGAGGGAGGCGGAAAGAGCTCGGGAATGGGGGAGTCAGTGGCTAGGTCTCCTTGGGAGGGAGGAAGTTGGGGAAACCATCTCTGAAGAGGAGACTTCTGAGCTGGGCATTGAAATGAAGGAAGCATTTGCCAACTGTAGAGGGGCACGGACAGTCCCGGTGGTGGGAATCGAGCAGGAGGGTGTGGTAGGAACAAGAGAAGGCTGCTACTGCCAGAGCACAGAGGACAAGGATCGGCTTGGTGATATTGTTACTAAACTAAATGTACGGGCTTCGCTCTTTAAGCAGATCAGGATTGGTAGCTGTACCATAGATTGGTACTTCTGTGTGGATATTAGATGATGCTGGGAAGACACTCTGGGCAGGAGGGCCTGGAAGTCAGATGCTGTGAATCCGAAAAAGTTGTTTTAATAATAAGCAGTGTAGTTAAAACTTTGGGAGTTCAAAGAACCTAAAATTGCATATGTGTGTGTGCAAGTCCCAGGGACGCAGATAGCATCCTTTACTGGTTATTATATCTCCTGTTTCCGAAGAGTCCTATTAACAATTAACTACAGTTGTGCGCAGTGAAGGACACTTTCTCTGAGTTTTTTGAGAAGAATCCCCTTAGGCCATTGCCCCAAGGCCTGCTATGCTAGTTCAATACCCTCCTCTTAAAGATGGAAGGTACTACTATACCCATTCTATAGATGCAGAAACCAAGACCCAAAGAGCTAAGAAACTTGCCCCAGGTCAATGTAAGTGGCAGAGAAGGGTGTGAGCCTGTGTTTGCAAAACCGCACACAGTGTTTTCACTGCGCAAGATGGCACAGCTAACCCTTAAAGTAGGGCTGTGAGTCCTTCTGTCCGACCTCGTCACTACTTTCCTTTCCCCCAAAAAAAGTTCTGTTTAGATTTTTTTGTTTTTCAAATCACAACCAGAATGTGCTTGAGGCATTCCTTGTTTGTGTTTTTGTTTCTTGTAAGTATTCATTCCATCCTTTATTAAAAACATGTCTTGAACAAATCACTGAGTGATGAGTGAAACATTGAGGCGACTTCTATTTTGCTGACTGGTTTGAGGGGAGGCCTTCCACAAATGACATGGTGTGTGCCTCCCCTCTCTGGGTAGACGTGTAGTCAAAATCACGACGTTATTGCGGTTTTCTCTCTTTCTGACTCTTTTCTCCAAGTACAAACACGAGATAATTGTCCAAAGGGTTGTTTTTTTTTTTTTTAATGGAAAAAAAAAATCTTCCACCACATTCCAGGAGCAGCCATTTGTTTCTCTCACCCAATAAATGCATCAAGCATCCACCTTCCAGAAGGTGCTGTGAAAGCTTATTGCTAAGAATTTTGTATTTTATAAACTGTGAATTGCCATTCAGATGGCCCATAGTACCTATCTAAGGCTGGCTCCATGGGAGCAAGCTAGGAAATTTAGCTCTATCTAGGGGCTCCACGTTTGAGACACTCATGGGGACGCTGAATACTAAAGTCTCCTGATACGGAAGAGTCCGAGGGTGCTACTTGTGTGGACGGTGCTCTTGAGGCTCAGTTTGGGTCACCTGCTCATGAGGGAGTCATGGCATTTCCCATGGTGCATGGTGGAGGTGGAACCCTGCAGGCTTCCTCACTGGGGCACACTCTGTCCCGGGAGAGCTATGCAGAGGGAGGTGGAAGAGTGGTGGGGGTTTGTTGGGCCCTGGGGTGACCCTGGCCCTCCTGGCTTGGAATGCTGTTGTTTAAGAGTTGCCGCCAGAGAGGGGGTGGGGCTGACGGAAAGCAGCCAAGAAACATTGAAGCCACAAGCTTTGGGGAATAGGGCTGGGTGAGGCAAACAGGAACTATTGCTAAACCAAACTATTTGACTACATTTCACTTTTTTCTTACAGTCCAAATTCTTTGCTTGAAGGTTTAGCTTTGAAGTTGTTTCTTTTCTTAATGTTCCAACAATATTGTCCTTTTAATCTTGTTTTTGGGTGGAACATAGACTATTTAGATTATTTCTAAATTATAGCATCAGATTTCTCAGATTCCTGGCTACGCTTTCCGTCATAGGCCTTCTTTGGTGCTACTCAGAATCTCCTTTCTCAAATAGGCAAGAATGTGTAAAAAAAAAAAAAAAAAAGAAAGAAAGAAAAAACCTGGCTAAAACCGACAGTTTGGATCTTTAGCATCTGGTATGTATTTTGCAAATTTCCAGAGCGTCGCTGAATAGGTTATATATATTTACAATATATGCAGCTCTTCCCAACTTTTTAATACAGAATATTTATGCTAGATTTTCAATAGACAACACAAACTGTAAATAAAAAGCATAATAGAAGTCATTATAAAGGTGATAAGATTTAGAGAGAAAAAAACTTTTAACCAAAAAACATGTGTACAGAGAATACATCTTTTATATTTCACTTGGAAGAACTAGATGAACAGCTCCCCAGTCAAACCACTGAGTTTTGATGATTTATACAAGTTTTTCTTGCATACTTTTCTCCCCCCAAGTTATTGGATGATACTGATGGACTTTTAACAAGTTTAACACCCCACATAAGAGGGGCCTCTTCCACCCATGATCTCCACCATGATCGGTGAGAGCCGATCCCACCACCCAGCCCCCAAGCACAGCTTCTGAGCCCCCAGGACTGTGCAGTACCTGTCACCAGAGAACAGCTCCAGTGGGAGTGAGATCAAGCACTCCCTTGAATTCCCTTGAATTGCTTTTCATTCTTCCCTCAGACATTTACTGCGTACCTGCTGTGACCCAGGTCCTCTGCGGGACCCCAGGGTCATCCAGGTGAATAAATCACAATCTACGCCTGCAAGGTGCTCCCAGCCCATCTGGAGAGAGAGAAGTGCTCATTCGAACAACCAAAGCTGAGCGAGGAGAATGGCTAAACAGACATAGGAAGGGCTGTTCCAGAAGGTGGAGTCACGGGGGTTAGTGAAGGTTCACAGAGCCAGTCACTGTGAGGTTAGTTCTTGAAGGACTGGTGAGAGTCAGTCAGGTAGGTGAAAGATGAGGCCCTTCTAGGCCAGTGGAGCAAGAGCAAGAACCAAGGGCAGAAGGTATGCACCCCACGATATGTTCGGAAAAGGCTGGCTTGGCTGGCAGGCTGCATCAGGAGGCTTGAGAGGTCAGGTCAGCCAGGACACATGGCAAGGCCAAGAGTTTGACTTTTGATCTGTAGGCATTGGTGGGTATTGAGAAGAAGAAGGCTGGGATGTACCCATGATGTCGACTACAATGAACCAAGTGATTCTTGTGAAGGCCAGGACTTGACTGAAGATTGGGGAGAGGGGGGCAGTATTTTGTGGAGTCGTTTCCCCCCTGCCCTGTGGCACTTGCCCTTCCTCCTCCTGCCTGGGCTTTGTGCTGGAGTTCCCCACTCACGCCCTGGGACTCAGAGGTGTGAACCAGGACTCGGATAATCTTTTGAAACCAGACCCACCAGGCCCACGGGTTTGTGTCTGAGACAACCCCGTCACATGCTCTGAGGAGCATGGAGATGCTGCTCCTCGAAGGCTTCTTCTCTGTACCGTGTCGCTGCTAATTGAGTTGCTCATAGTCTTCAAGATAGCAGATGCCTCAGGCTAATGCCAAGTACAGTATTTCCATAATTAAGCTCCCAAGTGGGAGAACAAATCTCCTTCATAAATTCTTAATTTAGTGCCCATGCACAACAGATTCGTTCCATTGGATGCTGCTTTTTTCTTTCTTTCTTTCTTTCTTTCTTTCTTTCTTTCTTTCTTTCTTTCTTTCTTTTTTATTGGAGATCAATTTGCCAACATATAGCATAACACCCAGTGCTCATCCCATCAAGTGCCCCCCTTAGTGCCCATCACTCAGTCACCCACCCCCCACCCACCTCCCTTTCCACCACCCCTTGTTCGTTTCCCAGAGTTAGGAGTCTCTCATATTCTGTCTCCCTTTCTGATATTTCCCACTCATTTTTCCCCTTTTCCCCTTTATTGCCCTATATCCCTCCCAGCCATAGAATTCATGCAGGAAAAGCCACATTATTCTGAATATGCTTCTGAAAGAACCGTATTTTCATAATACCTAGAATGAGAACAGGGTCAGGCAAGTGCCACTGTACTTGTGCAGCATTGTGAAGTTCAAGAACAACTCTAGGTTCAAATCCCCGCTCACCTCTGACAAAGCAAATAACCTGGGACGGCAGCCGTCTCACAAGATCACTAAGGGCTTAGAGACAACCCAACAGACAAAGCTCTTCCTGTTTCTTTCGGGTGTTATTTTCTAAAGATTGGTAAAGGTACTTGTCACCCCCATTAAGAGCGACTTAGCTGAAGTCCCGCCCAGCGTGACATCTTTTTCAACTCCTCAGACTTGCACTGACCTTTTATTTACCCTGAATCCCACTTGCAATATTTACAGTTGAGACCACTTGAAAACCTTTGTAAAACCCTACATGATATCGGGTATGAGTATTTATTTCATGTGGCTTGGTTTTGTCTCCCACACTAAATTGTAAATCTCTGACATCAGGGACCATGTTTCATATTTCTTTGAATCCAGCCCCCTGGCTGGAGGCTAACATGGGTGCAATGCTGGTTGCACGGCATGTCCAAGATAAATACTTGATTGATTGATTTGCTTTAGCGTTTTTTTCCAACCAAGTGGAAACATGGATGCTTGTCCTTGTAGGGAGGATCCAAGCTCCGGGCTGATGTCACACGCAGAGCCCACTTTGTTCACATTGTCATATGCTCACCAGACACAGACGAAGCCCCTGCTCTGCCAAGCCCTTCTTAAACACATCCTTATATGCTCTTCTGACTCCTAAATTTGAGGTTCAGGTTTATGCAACATGTTCACTGTTCTGATCAGACCTTGTTCATCACCTGTGCAGTCACAGAAATGCTGTGGGGTATCTCAAGGGTAGCAAGGACCTAAAACCAGGACCTCTTCCCGAATCCTAATGCAAGCTGACTACACTTCACCAGTCTGGAGGTATGCACCCTCCTCCCTGGCAAGGCCTCCCTGCATTGGTGGGGACCTGATGAGGGGTATTTTTTTCAAGTAAGAACTGTAACATTCTGCTACTCAGCTGGCCTGGTGGATGCTAGCCACAGACCCGGAGGAGTATGTGTACATTCGAGGGCAAATGTTGTCTCCTTGCATTGTGTGCAGAGGCTCCCTTTGTGTCTAAACACTGAGAGCCCCAGTTTCTTCCCCACAGTGCTCCCCAGTATGAGAAGGCCCTTTCCAACAGCAGCACCACAAATCTCACTGATGCATACTTGGCTCTCTGTTCTCCAGAAAGCTCTCGCGTCTCAGATTCTCCTGCATCAGGCTTGGTTAGTGTCATCTTTCTGTTATGACTCTAGCTGGTGAAAACCTGTTTCACTTCGCTTCCAGAGTGGCTGATTTGAGCAGCAAAAGCTTATTTTTTTTTTTTTAAGACTAAAAGAACAATTAAGGTTTCATAACAATGTGGCCTTGGGAAAAGACCACTAATTAGTTACAGTCAATTCTGTGGATTAGACAGTATTCTGTACAACATTGCCGCTCACGTGGAAAGTTCTGTCTGGATTTCGAAGGCTTGCCCTCTTCCCAGAGTGCCTGTCTCCTAGCCTTCACATGGTCAGATCTTATCATCGTTTTGCTAGTTCGGATACCACCTCTTCCAGGAAGCCTTCTCTGATTTTCAGTCCTCTATACCCTCCCCTTATTAATTCCCATAAGACTTTATTTGCTCTTCTCTTGGGACTCCTCCTTTTCTTCTTTGCCTTAATACATGCATTAGTGCCTTTACTTTTCTGTAAGATTCTTGAAGGAAGAGTCCATGGCTTCTTAGTCGTAATTTTTTTAGTACCTGATATGGGACCTTACACATACAAAGTACTTTCTGAATATTTGGGGCATTGGAGTAGAAAAGGAATGATTGGGAATTATTTGAATTAATCATATTCAACCATTTTGGTTTGATTTTCAGTTTTATTGACATATAATTGAAATATAACATTGAATTATTTTAAGGTACAACATAATGATTTGATGTGTGTATGTACCACAAAATGATCAATGCAATGAGTTTAGTTAACCTCCTTCACTTCACATAGTTAACAGTTGTGTGTGTTAAGAACGTCCAAGATTAGGCTCTTAGCAGCTTTTAAGCATACAATACCATATCGTTAACTGCAGTCACCGTGCTGTACACCACATCTCCTGAACTTTTCTATCTTATAACTGGAAGCTTGTACCCATACTCAGCCATTTTTTTAAAGATTTTAATTTATTTATTCATGAGACACAGAGAGAGAGACAGAGAGACAGAGACACGGGCAGAGGGAGAAGCTCCTGCAGGGAGCCTGATGTGGGACTGGATCCCAGGACCCAGGATCATGCCCTAAGCCAAAGGCAGATGCTCAACCACTGAGCCACCCAGGTGCCCCCATATTTAGCCATTTTTAATTACCTCTATGCCTGGTTCCCGAGTATGTTGTCTGATGATGATGATGATGAGGAGGAGGAGGAGGAGGATACCTAACATAGTAACAAGGGCCATCATTGTTTGAACAATTATATTCTAGACACTTTGGTAAGCACTTTCCATATCATGATGTCCATCTTAATGATGAGGAAAGTGAGAGTTAGAATAAATAACTCACCCAACAGTCTGAAATGAGTAAATTATAGAAGTGAGATTGGAACCCAGGTCCATCTAATTCCAGAGAGAGCCACTGACTATTCTGTTGTGTTAAAGGCTGTCATTGAACAATTCCTTCCTGTGTGGGAGGGCAGGCTCTTTCCCTGTATTCCCTCAAGGTGGGGTGGGCCACTTCCCTAGGAGTGGGAAGAATTGATGCAGTTGTGAAGTCAGCCTGGAAGGAAAGCAGTTTATGACTAGAAAGAGCATTGCAGGTCATCCACTCTGACCCCAGCCCCAGAGATTGCTCCCTTAGCCTCCACGCTGTTTCCAGGACAGGGAATGGAAACTCGGGTAAACGTTCCCAGGCCGCTGGACCTCAAGAGGCATAGTCTTGGGCCTGCCAAGCCTCTTTTCATGTTGGCTACTTTATAAATGAGTATAATTGCACCAGGCTTTGGTGGAAGACTTTGGGCCTAATAAAAATGTCAAACTCATTAAGAAGGTTTCCAAGACCAAATAAACTCTGAAGAGGCTGTAATCTTTGATGGCTCTAAATTTACAAATCATAAGAATGTGGAAAAATATAGCTGCCATGTCCAGGCTACTGAAATGTCACTGTTTATTGCTTCAACGTCATCTTGTCATGGAAGTTTGGTTGCAAGATCAGAAATTTCTCCTGAAAATCTCATAGCGGTATTTCTCTTTACTATGACAGAGCAGCCGTGTATGAGCAGCCCTGTATGTGTCACAAAGCAAAATCTAGAATAAACACTGGTTTGATTAGCTTGGAGTTGTGGCCAGAATCTCACTGTATTGGAAATGTTTTGAGTCAGGCTGAAAAGCATGAACAGGTTTTTTTCCACTCTTCATGGTAGCTTGGGAAAACAGTAGTTACACCAGGGAAAGTTTCACATGTAGGAGGTAGGATTTCAGCTGGCTCTTAAATGTGGGGTTTGGAGAGACAGGAATCTGGGAGACTCAAATGAACCGAGGGGAAAGAACAGGGAGGGCAAGGTGAGGACAAGTGATAAAGAAGGTAAGTTGGCTGGAGCCAAGGGTTGCATCCTGAGAAATCTGAAGGAGCCAGAGAAATAATTATCACACTATTAGTAACTGATTAAAGTCCTCCTTGGTGCCAAACACAGAGCTAGAAGCGTTGCAAACATTGCCTCCATCCCCATGGCCACCCTATGTGCTAAGTGTTGTGTTTGCCGTGGAGGTAATTAAAACTGAGGCAGATCCCCAGAGACAGAAGGCAGCTTGCTGATTGACAGCATCTGGGAGAGGAGGGGAAGGGGAGAGGCTGATAAAGGGTATGGAGTTTCTTTTTGGAGTGAGGAAATGTTCTGGAATTAAGTCATTATGATGGATGCACAACTTTGTGGATATACTACTGAAGTGTATAGTTTAAAATGGTAAGTTGTATGATTTGGATGATATGATTATGTCTCCAAAAGTGGTAGTGGAGACTGAGGCTCAAAGAGATCAAGTAACATTCTCAAAGTCATGAAGCTGGAGGCCAGTCACCAGACTGGGATCCGAACCCTCGGCTTCCTGGTTCCAAAGCTTGTGCGCTTCCCCCCAGGTCATGCTGTCTTCTTGACATTTCTGTCAGGACCCTGTGAAGGCATGGCCATGAGGTTAGCCTCAAACTTTTGATCGATGAGCAAAATGTATTTTTACTGCCAATGCGATAATACTGTCCAATGGATACCAGTGGAGAAGCTGTAGGTCAGGAGATACATAGTAAAGTTTTGAGAAGGAAGGAACCTACAAGATACTGGCTTTGAGGATAGCAAGACTAATTCTGGACCCCACCTGGCTGGTATGCTGGCTCCTAGGGATCTAGAGACTACCTAGCCCCTTAAGACATGTCTTGAGGGCCTGGGCTGTGACAGGTAGGGTCTGTGAGAGAGGCCATTCTACGAAGGGTTTGAAATGCCCTCCTCTCTACTGGGGGAATTATAATTTGGTGCAGTGGGTAATGGTGCATTAAAGAGAGTTCTTTTGGCAGTGTATAAAAGTAGGTTAGTGTAAAATATCGTGTGTGCACGAGGGAGGCCATCTGTGGCCATCTCGGCATGAGTTCGGAAGAGTGATGTAGTTCAAAGTCTTGGTGTTGGAAATGGAGAAGAGGAGTGAAGCAGGGCAGTATTTAGGGGGAAAACTTGGGTAGCCTTGGCCACAGATGAGGGAAAAGGGGACAGCTATAGTGATAGAGAGCTCTACTAAGCTTCCCTCCTTTTTAATTCCTGGTGTTACAGCCTAGAAGACTAGAAATTTGAAGGCAGTAAGGACTGACATAAAATAGAAAGGAGGCAAAGATAATAAAGTAATTTGGGGACCTCATGAGTCTGGGGTAGTGACATGGGAACAAGTATTGAGAGGCCCTCATCCCAGATGCACGCAGCACTTACTCTTATTCCCACTTTAGGAAGGCAAAGTCCCCAACACTGTGCCAGTGGGAGTTGTGAAAGAGTAATAACATTGGCAATCCAAGGCATTTGTGTAACACTTTACAGTTTACAGATTACTTTGCTATCTTTTATTCTATTTATTGTGACAGTTTTATCATAATTCTTCCCCACTGGTGAATTTGCCCTGCATGAAACTGCCTAGTTGGATTTACAATGCCATTCCACTCAGCAGTTTGAAGATTTCAGATCAAATGTACTTAAATCCACAAGATGACCTGGGGAGTCCAGGAAGAATCTGAAAGGCCCTGAATATTTGGATGCACAATGAGACACTCCCACTGGTGCCTGGTGAAATATATGTCACCTGCCTCAAGTCAGCAAATGCCTCATTCACACAAATGGGAGCTCCAGAAATGTTCTAATGAGTGAAGGCTGGAGAAGGTGTATGTATTATTCAGTGTCAATCATTCACTATTTTTATTTTATTTTATTTTAAGTTCCAGTATAGTTAACATACAGTGTTATATTAGTTTCATATGTACAATATAGTATTTCAGCACTTCCATACAACACCCTGTATTCATCATAATTGCACTCCTTCCCTGTCACCATCAATGTCACCCAGCCCCTAGGCCCTCTGCTAACCATCAGTTTGTTCTCTATAGTTAAAAGTCTGTTTCTTGGTCTCTCTCTCTTTTCCTTTTGCTCATTTTTGTTTCTTAAATTCTACATATGAGTGAAATCATATGAGATTTGTCTTTCTCTAACTTATTTTATTTACTGTTTTAAGGTATATAAAATATCAATTATACTATGCAAGGCATAAGACAATAGAATGGTGTCTTTAAGTGCTGAAAGAAAAAAAATGTCAACCTAGAGTGTACATTCAATGAAAACTTTTTAGAAATGATGACAGAAGAAATACTACAGAGAAAAATAAAGCAAGAAAGGCTAGTGGGAAATGCATAGAGAGTGGGTGTCAGTTTTAACCAGAATGCTCAGGGAAGACCTTTCTGAGAAGGTAACAATTAATTGTTCAGAGACTGGAAGGAGGTGAGGGGTGAGCCATGTAAACAAATGGGGGAGGAACTTGTCCGGGAAGAGGTTATAATGAACAGAGAGAATGTGAGAAGGGTGCATGGCTGACATGTTTAAGAAACAGCAAGGAGATGATTCTGGCTAGAGCAGAAGGATCAAGGAAGAGAAGGGGATGGCCTCATAAAGTTGAGAGGGGACCAGATTGTGTGAGCTATTATAGGACGGGTAAGTATATGACTTGTCTGGACAATCCAGATTTACACCTCTTGTCATAGTATTGTTTTATTCCAACAAATGTCCTGGTGTGGAAGAGAAACTTTATGGTAACCCTAAGGAGAGGTTCATTAAAGACCCTTACACATATTGATAAGGGGGCCTCTGGAGGGTTTCAATCAGAGATCTAGCTCTAACATGATCTTGTGGAGAATAGATGGCAAGTGGGCAGAGCAGAAGATCAGTTAGTTAACCAAGTGAGAAATGAGGGCATCTTGGGTCACAAGGTGGCAGTGGAGGATGAGAAATGTCTCAATTCTGGAAGTCCTTTGGAGGAAGAATGGCATATTGGCTCTGAGGTGTGGGAAGAAGAGGTGAATAGATGGTGACATCAAAGTTTTGGGCCTAAGCAATGGGAAACATAGAGTAGTGTACAGCTGGGATGGAGAAGATTCTGGGAGGAACAGATGGGGGAGGGAAGATCAGGAGCTAGGTTTTGGATTGTGAAGTTTGCAGCACCTTTTGGACACCCCAGGGGAGATATCAGAGAGCCAGCGGATATAGGTTCAGGGAGAGCTACCAGCTGGAGAAGTAAGTGTGGCATCTAATGCCAAGAGACTGGATGAGCCTAGCATGGACAGATGGAGAAGAGAAGATGATTGAAGGACTGAGCCCTGGATACTATGGTGTATGAAGTCAAAGAATCGGCAAGACAGCAAATAAGATAGAGAAGCCGCAACCAGGGAGACAGATATAAAACTAGGAGAGAGTGTGATGCCAGAGGCCAACTGAAGAAGGTGTTTCAAGGAGGTAAAGGAATCAGCTAGATCCGGCATTTTTGTTAGTTCAGGTAAGATGAAGACTCCGAATTAGCCATTAGATGTAGTCACATGGCAGTCCCTGATGGCCGTGACAGTGGGCATGTGTGTACCTAGTGAGGCAGAAGCCCAATGGCAACAATTTCAAGAGAAACCATGGTCTCTGTGTTATGGGGCATTTTTTGGTTTGGTTTGGGCTTTCCTTTCCTGACTGTCATAACATACTCCCCTTGTTCCTTGTGAAAAGCAAAAGATAAAGGCAGTTTCTCCAAGAGACCTCTTCCACCCGACTTTGTACCGTGGCTGGGCAGAGACACCACAAAAGCTATGTGGCTTTCTGTTGCTGGCATCTGGCCCCTTTTTGGGGTGGGGCATTTTTCAGTGGCACGCTAAGTCATCTCATATTCCATGTCACTTAAGCTTCTGTGGAAATGAATGCAATTCAGGGGATGCAGACTCCAGCCAGGAGACAGGAAAAACTACTTAAAGGAACAAGACCTCCCAGAAATAACACATTTCAAGTGGCCATTGTAATGTGGTTGTCCTTAAAATTAGGGGATGAAATCTGAAAACGTTTTGGAGGGGGGGGGGGAAAGGCAGGGCTGAATGAGAACTCTTTGCTTTGGGGGATGCGTTAGAGGGAAACAATCACTAAAGGTTTGGGGGGAGCCAAAGGCTGGGCAGTGCCATAGCAGAAATGTGTTGGAAGGAAGAGGGGCCAGCTGGGGGCCACATGGTAAGTTCATTTTGGGACCTTTGCAGGAGGTACAAATGGTGATGATCTATCACTAGATACACAGTGAGACCAGAAAGCCAATATGGCTACATGTGGATCCAGGAGGCCTGCCTGGCAAGTGGCAGAGGAAGCCTTATTCCATAGAAAACATGGGATTTAGGAGTCATTGCAAAGGTTGGAGAAAGGCAGCTTACTTGTCTTGGGAATAGTAGTAATGGGGAAAGCCAAAGACGGATAGTCCAGCTTGCAAGATAGCTCATAGGTGAGGACAGGTGGCATTTATAAATGACAGGGGTCTTGAGAGATGACCAAGGGGAGTTAAGGTGTTGGAATAATGGTATTTCACTGCTACACTCATTTGACTAACTTCTAAGACCCAAGTATCATGCCCAGCACCGAGGCTTCAAAGGTGAGAAAGGTCCAGTGCGTATACTCGCTCTAGTCCCCCCGCCCCATTGTCATTTTGGTGAAACAGTAGTGTGTGGTCATTACAGCACGAAGCATGATAAGCAGTGTAACTGGGGAATGAGGAGATAAAACCTTCCCCAACCCCGAGTCTCAGTGGAGGTTTGCTAAGTCAGGACTTGACTAGGTGTGGGGAGAGAGACCTGCAGCATTTTCCAACACAGGCAAACGCCTAGGGTGCGTGGAGGAGCATGAGCGGTCAGGGGAGGTACAGGAAGCTCAGCAGTATGGAAGCACCTAGAATCCTGCTGTAGCAATGAGCTGAGTAAGCACTAAGGGGGAGGAGAATGGGATGGATACCGATGTGCCTGCAGGGTAACACGCCCTTTGTTAAGGTTTTCATATTTTTAAGTTTAGTTGTGATTTTTCAATTTAAAAAATTGTGCTCCTTGTAAGAAAATTGCAAAACACCAAAAGTGGCAAGAAGAAAAGTCCTCCATTTTTAGCATCCTAATGCACATCATCCTAATACTATATAATTTCTTTCCCATCCTTTCATCACTGAACATTTGAGAGAGAGAGAAAGCGCATGAGCTGGAGGAGGGGCAGAAGGAGAGGGAGCAGACACCCGGCTGAGCACAGAGCTCCATCCCAGGACCCTGAGACAATGACCTCAGCTAAAATAGTCAGCCGCCTAACCGACTGAGCCACTTAAGGCACCCCATCACTGAATTTTTTTTTTTTTTAGTTTTTATTTATTTATTTGTGACAGACATAGAGAGACAGGCAGAGACACAGGCAGAGGGAGAAGTAGGCTCCATGCAGGGAGCCCGATGTGGGACTAGATCCCAGGACTCCAGGATCACACCTGGGCCAAAGGCAGATGCTCAACCACTGAGCCACCCAGGCGTCCCACCACTGAACATTTTATTTTATTTTATTTTTTTTACCACTGAACATTTTAAAGGAGATTTCCTATATTATTAAAAATTCTTCATAAACATCATGTTCAGCACTATCTAATATTCCATCATGTGTATATGCAATTATTTATTTAATCATTCCCCCAGCATCATGCATTTGGGTTGTTTCCAGTTTTATGTAAATATAAATAAAGCTGTGATAAGCATTCTTGTATATAAACCTTTGGCTTTGTTTTAGATTATGCCTTTAGGATTGAGTCCCTTACTTTTTTTTTTTTTTTAAGATTTTATTTTTTCTCTCATGAAAGACACAGAAAGAGAGGCAGAGACATAGGCAGAGGGAGAAGCAGGCTCCATGCAGGGAGCCCCATTTGGGACTTGATCCCAGGACTCCGGGATTACACCCTGAGCTGAAGGCAGATGCTCAACCGCTGAGCCACCCACGTGTCCCTAGAATTGAGTCCCTTAATTGGAATGACTGTGTCAAAGGGCACTGGCATTTTAATCCTCCTGCTTCCAAATGGCTTTCCAAAAAATCCTTCCAATCTCTGTTTTCAACTGGCAGCATCTGACCGCATACTCTACAAAAGTGGGTGTTATCATCAAAACTTTGCTCTCATTTAATCCTCATTCTAGTCTCATAGAATGAATATCATCCCCAACTTACAGATAAGGAAAGCTGAGGCCAACAGTTTATTTTTTTTTTAATTTTTATTTATTTATGATAGTCACAGAGAGATAGAGAGAGAGGCAGAGACTCAGGCAGAGGGAGAAGCAGGCTCCATGCACCAGGAGCCCGATGTGGGATTCGATCCCGGGTCTCCAGGATCGCGCCCTGGGCCAAAGGCAGGTGCCAAACCGCTGCGCCACCCAGGGATCCCCCAACAGTTTATTTTACTAGCTTCATGTCACGTAGTTAGTAAGGCACAGAGACAGAACCAACACCAGGTCTGGCTCCTTCGAGAGCTGCATCACTCTCCCCAGGCAGGCAAAGAGCCCCGTCTCTCTAGAGATTTTAAATCCACAGAGTGACATGAAGCACCAGGGCTCCCTGGGTGCTGTTGCCAGCACCGCCTTGTGTAGTGGTGATGAGGCTAAAGACAATTAGCTACCGCTAACACGAGAGAACCCTTTCTTAACACACTGCTTCTTGTTCTTTGGGCATTTATGAGCTGAAGGCTGATTATGTGGAGAGGGGGGAAAAAGAAGAGAAAATATAATGTAGGTTATTAATGTTAATAAGTAACATATATGTGTGTTCATACCAGTTAACAAACAGGACCCACTGCTGTCATTTCTACACAGCGCTGAATAGTTAATAATGGCAGAGGGGGACATTTTACTAGGAACAAAATTGAGCTGTTCTCAGCCGGACCATGTCTCCGATTCCTCCTGAATCTCTTCAGCTTTCCAGACTTGAAAAAGATGGGTCTGAGGTAATGCACCCCCAGGTCCAGGGTCACCTCAGGATTTAACTTAGGCTGTGGCCAGCTTAGCCACAGGATTTGATTGGGTCTCTTGAGAGACAAAATTTGGCCAATAATCTCACTTGGTCACACATGGGGAGGATAAGAAAAATAACAATCAGAACTGGCATTTATTGAGTGCTTACTGTATGCCAGGCACTTAGAGAAAATGAACTACCCTCGGGCACGTTTAGGGCCTAGTAAGCAAACCAAATTAAAGACAGGCTCCCTTGCATGGAGTCCAAAACCATCATCAGCAATAAAGAGGTGAAAACTGTTGGCAAAGGGATTTAAATTATCTGTTTCAAAGCACACCGAGTCATCCACATTCCTTCCCCAACTTAGAGAAGAGCGCTGGTATTAAATGGGGGAAAACATCAGACTGACAAGTGATTGATAGTGGCAACCATGCGCATGTCCCCAAGGAAACCTGTGCTGCGGAGAGGCAGAGCGAGGTGGTGGCTCTGTGCCCAAAAGATGTGTCACCCCCACTGCAGACCCCTTCATTCCACCTTCTACCCTCTCATCTCCCTGCTTGGTTGTTTTGTGTTTTTTTTTTTTTTTTTAAGATTTTATTTATTTACTCATGAGAGACTCACAGAGAGAGAGGCAGAGACACAGGCAGAGGGAGAAGCAGGCTCCACGCAGGGAGCCCGATGTGGGACTCGATCCCAGGACCCCAGGATCACGCCCTGGGCCAAAGGCAGACGCTCAACCGCTGAGCCACCCAGGTGCCCCTCCCCTCTTGGTTTTTATTCATTGCTCCTGTCATTGAGAGGAAACAGCACAAACCCAGCATCCGGAGAAAGGCCATCGTTAGGAAGGCATGGGGACATTCTCAAAGCAGTGGCAATGCTTTCACAACAGAAGTCCTGTGGAAACAGGGCTCACGTTAGCAGACGCACTGCCCTTTGAGAAACAGTCCATCCTGAAACAGAAGGGAGATTACTGTAGGGGAGAGGCTCCACTGAGCTGGGTCAGATGTGTAAGACAGTCCTGGTTCCGGGAATTTACTAATAATTTCTGTGCTCAAGAATATACCCAGGTGGGGTGCCCGGGTGGCTCAGTCGGTTAAGTGTCCAACTCTGGATTTTGGCTCAGGTCATGATGCTGGCGTCATGAGATGGAGTTCCACATTGGGCTCTGTACTGGGTATGGAGCCTACTTAAGATTCTCTCTCTCCCTACCCCTCAACCCACACTGTCTCTCAAAAAAAAAAAAAAAAAAAAAAAGAGTACACTCAGGTGATTTATATACATAGTCCCTGGAATATACTCCTATATTAATAGACTCTCCTTCCCCACATTGTATAAAATGCTAGTCTTTTTTTTTTTTAAGATAATATTTATTTATTCATGATAGACAGAGAGAGAGAGGCAGAGACACAGGCAGAGGGAGAAGCAGGCTCCATGCCGGGAGCCTGACATGGGACTCAATCCCGGGACTCCAGGATTGCACCCTGGGCCAAAGGCAGGCGCTAAACCGCTGAGCCACCCAGGAATCCCCTGCTAGTCTTTTTTAAAGTTTTAATTCCGGTTAGTTAAAATACAGTGTTCTACTAGCTTCAGATGTACAATATAATGATTCTGCAATACTATACAATACTCAGTGCTCTTCAGGATAAGTGTATTCTTAATCCCCATCACCGATTGCACCCATCCCTCCACTCACCTCCCTTCTGGCTTCTTCTCTATAGTTCTCTCTAGTTAAGAGTCTGTTTTTTGGTTTGTCTCCTTTTTCCTTGGTTCATCTGTTTTGTTTCTTAAATTCCACATATGGGTAACATCATATGGTATTTGTCTTTCCCTGACTTATTTCACTTAGCATTACACCCTCTGGATCCATCCATGTTGTTGCAAATGGCAAGATTTCGTTCTTCTTTGTGGCCGAGTAATATTCCAGTGCATACCCATATCCTCTTTATCCATTCATCTATCAGTGGGATCCTTCTATAATTTGGCTATAAAATTCCAGTCTTCATATCTCTTTGCCTACATAAGGGAAAATGCTACTCTGACAGTCACTCCCTAATATATAAATTGGACAGACAAAACAGTTATGTTACAGGATTAGGAGTCTAGAGAGGTGCCCCTGGGTGAGTTGGTGTGTATGTATATATGCATCCACATGTATGTGTATTTATGTACATATGCATTCATCTGTGTGTGTGTGTGTGTGTGTGTGTGTGTGTATGTGTGTGGAGAGAGAGGCTGGAGTGTGGGGAGGATCCGGTGGATGAACAACATGCTGACCTCTATTCTTAGCATGCAACTACTTACAGAGGCCTTGGCAATTTGAAAAGCACGCTCAGGTGCCTCAAAAGGAAAAGCATTGGACTTATAGCCAGGACTCTTGGGCCTGAACATCAGTCATACCACCTTATCTGTCAGCAAATATGCTAAGTATCCATGGTAGTTAGTGCCAGTGGATCACTGGCATTGCCTTCTGTATTCCCAAGCCCTTCTGTCTCCTAGTATTGCTCTACTGACCTCCTGTTTTCTGCACTAGGCACATGGGGCGTGCTGGGTTTTTCTCTAGAAATGAAAGAATTGCCATTTTCCTTCTGCAACTAGATTCATCGTGGTCCAGGCCAGCTTTTTTTCCATTTTGCTATTACCTACCTCCCACTGCCAGCATTTCCTGCAGAAGCTAACTCTCCCTCAGCAATCCTTTTGCCCAACCAGAGTGGAAACTCAGCAGTTCTGTTTTTCAGAATACCCTGTGGACACCTACTTTGTGCTCAGCACTGGGAACTCTCAGGAGCTCACAGTGTAAACCTAGGAGAAGTAAATCACTAACCATTATGTAACATGATACGTAAGCCAAGGAGAGAGAAGAATGAACCCTGCCTGGGAAGGTCAGGGCAGACTTCAGAGGAAATGGAGTATCCATTGGAACTTAAAGGATGATTTTTGTTTGCCACTCCAATGAGGACAATCAAGGCAGAGCCTACATCATGATAGGATGAAAGGACAAGGAATCATCTGGAATGCCAGGATCCCTTAGGGGTGCTGGAAGAACATGTAAGTTGAGGAGTGGGATCTGGCTATAAGTAAAGTTGGAAAATTAGGCAGGGGTTAGGTCTTGGAGGCTTTGAGCTGAGCAGAAGCTGAATGAGCACTCTTGGCCAAGAACAGCTGCCGTACAGAGACATTTAAGCCAGTGAGTATTGTATACCATCTGTGGCTAAGATACGTGGGCTTCCAGCGTTGTTGGTCATTTGAAAGACAGCCCCCCCTTAGCTAGTTCTCTGGAAATTCACAGCCCTTAAAGATGGGAAACATTAGTTGCGTGGTCACAGAGGGACCAGAAGGCCTAGGAGAGCTTTAGAGAAGGATCAGGAATGACCAATATCACAGTGCTTTTGTCAGTGTCATCACTAAAGGAGGATTAAAGCCTTTCTTAAAAGAGGTAATGAGGCTTTCTTTTGGTCCCCACCCCCATGATGATAAGTGTATTCTTTAATTCCCATCCCCTACCTTCCCCATCCTTCCACCCACCTCCCCTCTGGAAACCATCAGTTTGTTCTCTAGAATTGAGTCTTTCTTGGTTTCTCTCTCTCTCTCTCTCTCTTTTTCCTTTGCTCATTTATTTGTTGCTTAAATTCCACAGGTGAGTAAGATCATATGGTATTTGTCTTTCTCGAGCTGATTTCGCTCAGCATTGGGCTCTCTAGCTCCATCCATGCCACTGCAAAGTAACAAGGCTCTTAAGGTTGCATGAGCTCATAGTTTCAACTCATCATCCCCCAGTGGGGTTGATGCCAGACTTCGTCTGCAGATTTCTTTGTAAGATGGCACCTTGAAGTGAAGAATTTCTAAAAACAGGTATTTCTTGGAGAAAATGGTTGCATGGAGATGGAGGATCTGTAATTCAAATGGCAGACTGCAGGAAGCCAGAAGGATATGCCAAGCTCTGTGAGGTTACTTGGATTATTAGTATGTGAACCTGTGCAAGGTTTTCCATGGCTGTTTTCTGGGCCAACACCCGTGAAAAGGGGTGATTCCATGGCTGTAGCTGTTGACAGAGAAAAGAAGGATACGCAGCTGCTTCAACTTTTGACACATTGCTATGGGACTAGAATGGGAGGCCATTCAACTTCCTCTCTCACGTCTGCTATGCCTTCTGAATTCTACAATCGAAAAGGTCACCCTTAGAAAGAGGCCCCAGCTGTGAAATTATTTCCCAATAGAGAGCCAATGCATTGATATGTTCCAAAGGCCCAATCTAGGCTACTCCAGTGAGCTTAGAGCAAGGTGGATGATTGTTGTAGCTTTTCTGAAGTTTCTGATTGTTGCTAAATATGGCTAAACAGAATGCTCCTGCTATCAGCAGGAAGGAGGTAGCAGATTCATAAATTATGCTTTTAACAGGAATTCTATCTTGAGGGGTATTATTTGTTTCACAAAGGCCTCTGTCAGTTGGTCACATGACTAACCAAGGATAAGCATTTGCAGAGTCTGCTTCTTTAACTAAAAAGCCTCTTGAAATTCAGCTCGCCTTATAGAAAAGCAAATGCATTTTCATTTGCAATGACCACAGTCATAGGCATGGTGTTTGCATGAGCAGAGCTAGGGAAAAGCAAGTATGTTCCAGCACCTTCCATCCTGCGAGAGCCCTGAACAAGAAGGGTTTTATATGTGAATAAATTCAAGAAATGCTGTGTATTATATATACCCTTCTTAGACATTCACAAGGCCCTCTGGCATAGTAAAGACTCTAAGATAACTTACACTAAGGCAACATGGTTGACTTTGTATAATTTAACATTTCCCAAACTTGTCCATGGAGCCATTATTTCGGGGTTTTTCTTTCCATTTCTAACATCTTTTAAAATCCTGTATATTCAGAACAACATTAGGAAAGTCTGATTTGGAGAACTAAGACATAAGTAAGAATAGGATTTATTGATTTATTAATTGTCTCTCCTTGCTTTTGACAAAGTTGAGCTAGTTTAACCAGAAGACAAATATATGGAACCACGTAATAAATGAATCATAATCTCTGGCTCCAAACCTCACTTCCTAATCTAGACTCTCTCATTTTTATAACTCCCCGCATCGACCCAAACAAGACTGGCCTGACCATATCAGTTTTTTCCTTTGCAACCTGTTTATAAACCTCTGGCACACCAACTATCCTGCTCCGAAGGGTTCTTTTACCCACATGTGGGATCATATCCCATCTAAACCACTAAATCTATGCAGAATGTTTGTACTGCAATAAACCAGTCCTGATTAGGTGAAATGTCATATCACATTTGGGCCAAATTCCCAGCTGACCAATATGCCTCCTTTTATGTAGGGTGTAAATATAACTAAACTGGGCTTTCAGTATGCGGAACTGATACCCGTCTATGCTCTGACTGGAGGTTTGCTGCCTGTAGACCAGACCATAAACTCACTGAATAAATAGATCCTTTTCCCTGTCTTCCTCATACACCAGGGAATATTTATGAATGCAACTTGTAACCATAGAAGCCAGCTTCAGACATGGAAATTCTATGGTTAGGACTGGACATCAGAATGGTAGAATCAAAATGCTTGCTCCCAAAGCCCAGGCACTCTGCTTTGGCTGGGTATTTCTCTCTCTGATCCAAATAAAGCACTTCTGAAAAGTGTCTGGGAAGGGCTCTACCCATCTCTTGCATTTCCTTGCCACCATCTACTTCGTTGTATTACCCATCCCAGGCTGGGTCCACCTACCCCTTATTCTCAAGGACACTGGTAACTGCCTGATCACCACATCTGACTGCCATTTTCACAGCGTTCCCCCCCCCCACCCGCTGCCTCCGCACCTCCTTGCAGATTTTTTGAGAATTCATTTGCCCTGACTTACACAATGTTAAGTTCTCCTGGTCCTCACACATTGTCCTAAAGTCAGCCCATCCGGTCCCCACCTTCCACGTGGGATGTTCCCAATCATTTATCCCATTTATTCCAGCTACCTGATGGTTGTAGTCCTACTTTGAATTCTTTGGGAATGCTGCAGGGGATAAACAAGCAACTAAACTAAATCTATTGCTTCCTCTAAACGTTACCGTTTCTCTAAATGCAATCATAAATTTCCCAGGTCAATTGAACCTAAAACATCAGGACCATCTTTGACTTCCCTGTCTTTCTGACCTCCTGTGACATTTGTGACTATATATTGTGGTCACACATTTATGACACATTTATGACACATTTTTTTGTCATATGTTAGGAAGCATGAGGGCAGATCTGTAAAAGATCACTTATTTCTTCTGTGTCCTGTTCAAATAAATAGAATTTGTTTAACTCATTTTGGTTTTATGCTGTGAAGCAATCCTGCTCTCTAATAGTCTCATACATTACTTTAGAATGCTTCCTGGATTTATTTGTATTGATGTAGGTTTGGTCCAGGCTTCCCCAGAGTCTACGATCTTGGCATATTGATTATTTTGAATCAAAGTTACTTAAGAAATAGCACAAGAAGGACACTCTGACCTCCATGACCCCCTGGAAGCGGGTAATAAATCTCCCATGTGAAAGGTACCATCCCTGTTCCAGGAGAAAGAGAGACATTCTTATCACCAGAGATAGGGGATTTAGGATGGAGAAGGCTGTATAAATAAACCTTGTTACTTCTTCCCTAAGTTACTACTCCAAGCCCAGACTTCTTTGTCTTGTCAATTCCTCACAAGTTTATTGTTTCCTTGTCTAAGAAGTAAAGATATAAAAGCTGCCTGCTTTGGTCACTTCTTTGAGTCTCATAGTCTTATAAGCTCCTGTACACGTGAAATTAAATTTGTCTTTCTCCTGTTAATCTGTCTCATGTCAATGAAATTATTAGGTTAGCCAAAGAACCTAGAAGGGAAGAAGGGAAAAGCTTTCCTCCCCTACTGAATCCTTTATCATCTGATAAGACTTATGTGTTTTATCAGAGCCTTCTATTTATCTATAATTCTGGTAGCCATGCTGTGGTGAGTGGTCACGTCCATTAAAGATTTTTTAAGCCTAGAACAGAGGTTTAACTTAATGCCCAGCTCCACCTTGTACTGGGTTTTTCAGAAGAGCAGAATAATATTTGGTTCTGACTTTACAAAGCATCATCTCACTGGAAAGAAGGGCCATAAATCTGAAATGTTTAAATACTGGCCTCTGAAAATATTTAATTAGATCCAGAAATGCTTAGTTGGAAGACATTCTTCAAGTATAGGAAGGAGAGGGAGAGGTCGGTATTGGTTAGAGTCATCATGGAAGGTTCCTAAAAAAGATGAAATTTTGAGTGGAGATGAAGAATATATAATATTTGAAGAGAACAGTAACTGGAGACAAGGAAGCTTGGGGACTGGTTCTTTCTCCTTTGAAAATGGAAGAGAGAGGGTGCCTGGATTGCTCAGCCTGTTAAGCATCTGCCTTCGGCTCAGGTCATGATCCCCTGCTCAGCGAGGAGTCTGCTTCTCCTTCTTCTGCTCCTGCCCCTCTTTCTCTCTCTCTCTCTCTGTCTCTGTCTCAAATAAATAAATAAAATATTTAAAAATAAAATAAAATGGAAGAGAGAGAGAGATGTCCCTTCAGTGTGGATGACCATGTAAGTTCCCATAGCAACTTGTTGTTGGGCTGCTTGAACTTTCTCTTCATTCATGGGACTCACCTCACTGGATAGAGGTTCCTCAAGGGTAGAGACTGTGTCTCCATTCACTGCCATTCCAAGCTCCAAGCACAGCATCTGGCTCAGAACACACAACACAAATGTGCCAGTTGAATGTGCCAAGATTAGAATGGACAAATGTCTTCATTTTTGAAATGAAGAAGGGTAAAATTCGGCAACTGTAAATATCTAAACTTGATGGTAGTTCAAAAAAAAAAAATACCAATCCGGAACAGACAAATGACTGGATTGAAAAAAAAAATCTGCAATTCATCTAGACATGATCAGGAAATTTGAACTGATCATTAAAAACCACCAGTGCAATGAAAAGATTTTAAAAGTGAATCTAATTGCATATTGTGTTAATAGAAATACAGTGTTGTGAGCAATCATAGTCCTTTTGTATTTTGCTGGACAGACCACAGTATGTTCTGTTTGGAGAAGTTCATTTTAAGAAGGGTTCTGATAAACTAGAGCACGGCCCAGGGTGGGCAGGGGGGTGACTGGGACTAGTAATTGGTGTCCCTGTCAAATGAGTACAGTTGAAAGAACTGGCATGGTTTAACCCCGGGGAATAATCGGTGGAGGTAGGCAGGAGGAGGCAACAATGCCATCTTCAAAACCCTGGACCTCTCCTCCACTGCTCGCAGTGGCACAGTAGGTGGAAGTAATAGGGGGCCCAAATTCAAACCCAGGATTGTGCTGCCTCCAGCTACAGAGACGCCCCTCACTGCAGAGGTCCCACTGCAGTGGCTGGCTGACCTGCTCAGGGGAACTGCAGGTGGAGTTCCTACATTGGGCAAGAGGTTTGAACTGGGTGGTCTTCAGCTCCAAGAATCCATGACGGTCCCACTTCATTTATCATGAATAGGATTGACTCTCTTCAAGAAACCGTGCTTGCCAGGCTAGGCCACTGTGCGGCAAAGCCCCTTGGAGGTCCATTCAGATTGTTTTCCAGGTCAGCTGCTCAGAGTAACCCATGCCTGTAATAGGGACTCAAAAATTAGCCATTAACTAAGTAACTTCCTACCTGTCACCAGGGAGTGACCAATCTCTAAAGACTTCTCATTAATAGAAGATAATTTGTAAGTTAGAGAATTGATTTCCATCACATCCTATGATACCATGGCAAATGTCAGCAGAAGTTTATTGTGATGTATCAACTGAAGGAAACTCCACACTGAGATGTCCTGAATTCCTCAAATTCCCTATTTCGTATCCTCTCCTCCGGTTGCTTTTAGAACGTTGAATAGCAGTCCTCTACTTTTTAAATAAAATCAGACACAAGCCAGAAATAAATTAATGGAAGTACATGAAATTAGACCATATGAATTTTTCCTTAAATTATTTTAGTTTAAAATTTTTTCCACCATCATTTAGACTTAATTTCTACTTTTGTCGGTAATTTCTCATTGCCTGCTCCTTTTCTTCGCCTTCCTGTCTTTCCTTTCCTTTCATCTCCTTTTCCTCTAAGAATTCAAAATTTTTTGAACATTCTAAGGACTCAACATCACTTAAAAACATTTTTGTGGGGCCAGTGAAGTTTTGGAGCTGCTGCATTTAATACTTAGCCGAACCCTGGAAACCAAATCTGTAGCCGAACATTTGGCTTTGGTTTAGAGGCAGCAGTCGAAAAAGGGAATTGATATGCAGGTGTGGTGCAAAGCTGGTCTTAAAAATACAGATGTTATTACCTCTGGGCCCTGGGGACCTGGAACAAAATACAGCGAGCCACCCCCAGAGGTGAAACAATGGTCATAAAAATGGTTCCTCGATCCGTGAGTTTTGCTGAGCTGTCTCTTTGCAACATTTAGTGACTACTTAATAACACCAACAGTTCTTTTCAGCAAAATTGCTAACATTTAGGGAGCAAGGTTATGTAAAACAAAATTGAATTATGAAAACAATTTTCCAGTTAGCTCTGACATTTATTTCTGTTTATCTTTTTCCTCAAAGGAGCCATTTACCAGTTCCTACCCGGCTGGCATGAGCTGATGTCCACAGACCCCAAACAATCAGCACACACCTCTGAACAACAAGGGTCCTTATTTTCCACCGCTGGTCCTAGCCCAAAGCTTGGAAACACATTCAGTCATGGAAAGATCTAAAACCAAGAAGTATCAAAAGTGGCCTTTTGAAGAAAATTATGATGCTTGTTTAACCCCACTTAAATTTTCATAGAACTTCTCTCTTTAGCCTAGTGCTGTTGGAGGTAGTCTTATTTTGATGTAGAAACAGCGTGTATCGATGAGCGAAACTTAAAGACAGAGGCACATTCCAGTAAAACTGAAAATGCACACGCCATAAAAACAAGCAATTTCACTTCGAGGTATATACTTGAGGGCAACTCTCCCACATGTGTGCATTTAACAGCAGTTAAAATGAATAAACTAGATGCATATGTGTCCATATGGATAGATCTCAAGAAGGCAGAGTGAAGAAAGCAAGCTACTTAAGACACTGTTACCACCATGCAAATTTTTAAATAGAACACACACATAACAATGTAAGAGCATGGATACTCCCCAGCTTCAGAGATTGCCTCTGGGGAGGAGATGGGGGTAGGGAGAGATATCAATAACATTTTGATAATGTTGAAGAGACTTTGATATATATATATTTGATATATATACATATATCAAATAAAAATATATATTTTGTTATTGTTAAATATATGTATTTAACAGAAGTTTGATTCAGTGAGTACTTGGGTGTTATTTTCTATGCTTTTCTGCAGCTTTACATATCTTACAAGTTAAAAATAAAGCCCGAACTAGGGTTTAAACAAAAAGGATGGATGTGCTAGCAAGCACCCAGGGCCCCCCCCCCCCCACAAACCTAGCAGAGTGGGGACAGTTGGCATCTGGGAGAACAAGCCGAGACCCTAGTCTTTGGAGAGGACAGAAGTACCATTTCATTCTTTTCTCATTCAGCAGTCTGCTCCTAAGATTTCCATAAACGCTTCTCCTTCAATGACTTCACTTCCCGATCACATTCTACTTGTCTGGCACAAATTTTTATATTCCTACTTGGTGATAATATAAATCGAAATTTCCGTTGCTCCTATTTATTCTGTTACTCTGTGGCTCAAGTTATCTCTTCTCTCTGTACATTATATTCAAATGTTTAGACCCAAACAGGACATATTAGTGAGTGGCACAGCCAGCATCCTATTTCAGAAAGAACTTTATTTGCTGAGTGGAAATAGATACCTACACGTGGAGGGAGGTCCACCTGACAGTGGCAGTTAGTTTTTCCAACTCGGTTGGAAATTTCACCTCATTTTTCCAATTTCGGATTGGAGATCCTGAACAAGGTGTGAGGTTATCTAAATGTTGCATAGTATTACTTCGTTCAGCTAGTCTCTATTCAACTTCTCTATCAGGAGTGACCAGCCTGTGCGACTAGAATTACATAGAGCTCTTTAGAAATTCATGTGCATTCCCAGAAGTCAGCTTGAAGGAAAACATTGGATGCACTGCACATTGTATTGATGCTGAGGTTCAGAACCTTTGAGAGTGCTGAGAGGAGGCACTGAGGAAACAACCCAGTGTTTGGGATCGGACAAGTGGAAGGCTGTAGATCCCAGCTTGCCACTTTACCACCTGTCAGGCCTTAGCAAAGTTGCCTAACATCTCTGATCTATTGTTTTCTCATCCAGGAAATGAGGTTGGTAATTCCTACCTATGGGGTTGATAAGTGAGATAAGTAATGTAAAATGCTTATTACGGCGCCTGACATATAGTTAGCATTTGAAAGCACAGTTGTACTTTCCCCTTCCTTGTCCCTGACACAAGACATAGGTAAAGATATGTGAATGCTACACTTCTCTATAAAGACACGTGATTTGCCTGCAGTGCTTTAACGTAGCAAAAATGGGGATCCAGCTTTGATCAGATGGGCATATCAAGGTTTTTGCCTGGGGATCGTAACTCTCCATATGCCCTTTACCAACAAAGGTCATCTTCTTGCATGATGATTTGTCATCGGGAGGGCATTGGGATTAGTTCAGTGTTCTAGCCAAATAATTCAGCTGAAACAACCCTGGTGATAATGGTAGTATCCAGTGACCATAATTAGATCTATGAATTCTGTATGTGATCTTGTACAACTTGAGAAGTGAAGCTTGGGTGGATAAATTCAAGCTGGGCCTGTGCTGTGCCACCCCTCCCTCCAGCCTGCACTCACTGCCCTAGTGACCCTGTGGCTGGTGGGGACATATCGTAGCCCTCAGGTGGGATGCAAGTTGGAAAGGTAACAAGCAGCAGCATTGGTGGGCTGGAAGTCCAGCCTGTTTCCAGTCTCTCTATCAGCTACCCATCTTGGTATCATCTTGAGCAAATAACCTCCTGGCTCTCTTGGTCTTTAGAGATGGGAATGCAAGATGTTAGACTAGATGATTTTTGGAGCTCTTTGTGGCAGTATTCTGCATGTTTATGATTTCTTGTTCTTTCCAAGTATGATTAAGACTAAAACAACCATGTGCTCCATTTTAAAATGCACATTTTTTTCATATTTTAACATCTAGGATGTCAGGGTATAATTTAAAATTGATGGTAATTCAAAAAGTGAAAGATTTATGCCATCTGAAGAGAAACCAGAGTATTCAATTGATGGCAATTTAGATTGTTGTGAAATATGGCACTAAATGCAGGAGAAGTGCACATAATAAGTGCTATTTTGTCAAGAGTTTCCACAGAAAAAATTGAAAATTGCTGTCCAAATATTGACTGACAATGAGAATGTTCAATTCTCATCACTTCAATAGAGATTGTCAACAGAAAACAACCTGGGAGCTGCTAGGACAGTTGTCCCAGAGGAGGGATGAGTTTAGGTGCCCCTGAAAGTTCCTGTCAGCCCTGAGATGCTCTGACACACTCATGCTATTTCAGTTACCTGGTCAGTTATTTTGTGTACTCATGAAGTAACTCTAGAGAGTATGGGAAAAAACAGAAGGTGGTGTATGGGAATGACATGGTAATGTACCTGTTAAATAGTTACATGCATTTCCATTGGAATGTTTGAGCTCCTACTATTCTGAACAGCTGAGCATTACTATATCTCTCACATACTGATTAGTTTCAAATAAATGTGTTTGGACACTAAAATGACAGTGAAAATAATTTCATATTTGTTGATGGCTTAAACGGTCCTTTAGAGTCTTCTAGAAACTCAAAGGTTATTTGCTATGAGCATAGCGCCATATAACAGAACATATTTATTCTTTGTACTCTAGATAAATGGAACTTCCATGTTAATTCTTATCCCGGTTCTAGAGGAGATATTACTCGATTATCACTAGTAGCGATTTTTGGTTGCTATTGAGTTTATCTGCATAAAGAGAAGCCATTCATTAGTCATAGGTGACCTGTTGTTTGATTTGTCAAGCCTTCATAATGATCACGACACATGTTGTCTGTAGTCAGTCTCACTATGGCTTTTAGCATGGCTAGGAGCCGAAGCGATACTGAACTTGACTGTCCCAAGAATACGGCCCAGAGATTTGGTGCAGTTGATCTCGGAGGAGCTGCTTGAAAAGTGATTCCCAATGCCAAAATCTGGGATCAGTTATCCAAAAGGCAGTATTCGAGGGCTGGGTTTGATTTCTGGGTTTCCCTAATTGACAGTAGAAATCTCAGTTTATCACATGTGCCATGAATTTGTTAGTCTGAAGGAATTAATCAAAATGCTGTTTCTATAAACATTTTTATTGATTCATCATTTCTGAAATCATGCAGTTTATGAGTTGGTCCTATTTTGGGTAATAGCAATTACTTATGAAAGCTGCTAGATCGTTTCTGTCAAGCTTAATTAAACCTTTTCTGCTGGGAGACTTTTTAAAGAGTTTGTGAACTGTTGACTGTTGATACCATGCTCCAGATATTACTCATAAAATGGAATCTCTACCAGTAAAAATAACTCAGAGGCATCAAACCTCCAAATCTGGAAGCCAGTCGACTCCTTCTAGACAGATTCCATATGTCTTATTACCTCATCGCAGCTCAGCATTTGGTCTTGTGTATTATTTATAGGTGGGAGTCAATTTTTTTCTAAATCCTTTTTTTTTTTTTTTGAGATGTCTACTCCATTTTTTACTGTCATCCTTTTGTAAAATTTAATGATGTGAAATGCACTGAAGGACCAATGGAGACACTCGAAAGAGCAACCTTTGTAGGAGTTTCTGATGAAGAGCTTAATTAGCAAGGGATTTTTTTTTTTGACTCAATTATGGAACCTGAGGAAAAATCTAGAACTGTAAGGTTATCTTTACCTATGCAGTATTAGAAGCATGGAAGAATGTTAGGGTAAGTGAAGGCTCAGGACAGGTAGCAATGGACTTAAATTGAAAGGAAGTTTGATTGAAGGGGTCCACTTCTGCTGCACTGGGTTTGGATTGATTAAAAAAAAAAATGTGAGAGGAATTCAGACTGAACAGTGGTTCAAAGACAATGAAGAGTCTTCTCCATTGGAATAATGGTTGGATGACCATGGTGGTGCCAGTTGATGAAGGTCTTGGTAATTAGGAGTCCCTGAAGAATTTTGAGTAAAGTGATATAATGAAAGCAATATTGTGAGAAAATAATTCAGTAGCATTGGTTAGAAGTGGAAGGAAGCAATAAGGGTAAAGAAAACTGAGATGCGGACAGCCCGGTGGCTCAGCGGTTTAGCGCCGCCTTCAGCCCAGGGCGTGATCCTGGAGTCCCAGGATCGAGTCCCATGTCGGGTTCCCTGCATGGAGCCTGCTTCTTCCTTTGCCTGTGTCTCTGCCTCTCTTTCTCTCTGTGTGTGTCTCAGGAATAAATAAAATATTTTTAAAAAGAAAAAGAAAACTGCGATGCAAGAAGACCAGTTTCTATTATAATAGCAAGGAATAAGGTTATGGTTGAGTAACATAACAATGGAAGTCACAGGACTGGTGCCAATCCTCTGGCATTAATGACAACAACAGCTACTGTTTATTATGTACCAGGCATTATTACTAAGCGATTTACATTGAGTATTTCATTTAATCATCACAACAACCTCATAAGTACTATTATTGGTCCCATTTTGCAGATGAAGGAACTGAGACTTAGAAAAATTAAATGATTTCCCCTAAGTAATTGGAAGAATGAGAATCTCAGCCTAAGTCTCCTGATACCTGAACCCATGCTATAAAAGAAGGACATATAAGAACCATTTGAAGGGTAAAGATGAGAACTAGCCAATATTTATTTAGCATTGTACTTGGTAGTAGAACATCTTAAATAGTTAAGATCCAGTATTTTAAGAATTTAAAACCCAAATAGAGAATCATACAACATGAACCAGGCAGATGGCATAGGTTGGGTTCCCCAGGAAATAGACTTTGGGATTTGGATACAGGCAGCTTACTGGAGAGAGTACTTGGGATCAACATCCACGAGGGAGGAGGGATGCAAGAATGGGCAGACAGAACAGGGGTTTTAGCTGATCTCAGGGAGCTCTAGAGCTGGAGTCCCATAACTCTTCAGATTGTCCCAATAAAGGCAAGGGGGCCAGGCCTCTATACTCCTTCATCAAGCAGTCAGTGGACGCTGGCTGCCCCTGGAAGGGAGGGTCACCTTGAAGCAAAGCAACTTCCTTCTGCTGATGACAGGTCTTGGGGAGGGACTCAGCTGTGAGTCCCCAGCCTAGTCCTGAATGGAATCTGGACAGCACACCAAACAGCATCCACTGCAACAAAGCATAAGAACATATTATATTTTTGAATTATCTGCTCTTCAGTTTGTAAACACCTTAAGTCATATTTTTAAAGAATATTCCCTTTGAAAGTACTTTTTGGTGTAGAGGAGACACCCAATAAATCTGTCAGTAGATTTCTTTGCCATGGAATGGTGGCCTGAGTTCTAGCTGAAAATAATCATTATGAGAGGCATTTGGGGGGTGTGCGTTTTAATTGAAACACTGTGTTTGGACTCATTTGGTGTTAATGTGTAAATCCAATATTGTTTTCACACCTGCCCTCTTTTTATGATGCGTTGTTCGTTAAAAAAGAAAAAAAGTCTAGTCTGGATTTCTTGCTTCAAACTACAGAAAGGGCATGGCCAACACTGGCCAAAGATCCAACTCATATGGTGTCATGCAGTCATCCTTCAAGTCCATCGAAAAGACCTAATTGGATATGCCTGGAGAGAGGAGCTGTGTGGACAAGACCATGTGCTAGAATCACCTAGGGAACACTGCTGATCTTGATAAATATTAGGTACATACACACAAAACACTTGGACTTCACCTCCTAAAGAATCTGATTTCTGGTGGCTGGAGTGGGATCCAGGCATACTTATTTTCTAACAGCCTCCAAGATTCACCAGAGTTTGAGAATCCCTTTCTCGTGGGCCAGTGGAGATTTTTGATAAAGAGTCTTTGGGGATAGATCACCTATTGGACGTGCTGGAGCTCTTCAATAGGCTAACTCTCAGAATGAAAGATCTTCTTAGAGGAACTGGGGACTATCATCTAGAAATGGGAGAGAAGATAGATGTTTGAAAAACTCTGCACTCAAAAAAGAAGGACAAAAGGACACAGGACAGAATTAGGAACTAGAGAGCAGGGATAGGGATTTTGAAAACCCACGAAGATTCCTATCATAGGTCTTCTTTCACCTCCTCTTATTTACATTCATTACTTTACCCATTGCTCGAAAATGAAGATGTTTCTTGTGTTTATCTTGATGGATAGCAAATAAGTGGGAGCAGGTAAGCAGGGATCTTATTCATTCATGCAATAAGCCTTAATTGAGCAGTTACTATATTCCAAGAACTGTGCAAATGGTAGCAGTGCAGAAACCAGAAGATTCACCTTGTGCCTTCAGGGAGCTCATAGTCAGAGTAGGTGAAAACTGACAGGTGATAAAGCACTAATGTAGAAAGAGGCACAGAGACTGGGATAGTCGATAAACATAGTACCTGCAAACAATGACAATCTTGTCTCATCTTTTCCAATCCTTGTATTTCTTATTTCCTTTCTGTGTGTCATTGCACTGACCAGGACCCCCATATCTTATTGAAGAGCAGTAATTGTGGGCGTCTTTGTCTCTCCCAGACCCTAAAAAGAATGTGTCTCAATTTTCTCTTTTGAGAGTGACATCTTTGAGAGTGGGTTTTGGTAGATAACCATTTTCAGGATCAGAAAGCGGCTTCTCTATTTATAAGTGTTTTTAGAAATGTTCGATCTTAAATACAAATTGGATTTTAACAAATGCTTTATTGAATTGCATCTTTTGAAATGCCCATATGATCTTTTTCTTTGTTACCAATGATGGAATAAATACATTGATAGATTTATCAAATGTTGTGCCATCCTTACACCTTACATTCTGGGGTAAAAATCACTTGCCTATTCTTATTACCATTTTAATCCACTACTGGATTCCATTAGCTAATATTTTATTCCAGATTGTGCTTGCGAAAGTAGGGAACACGGGTTTATTATTTTCTCTTCTTTCATTGTTCTTATATAGCTGGCATCAAGGATCTACTAATGTCATTAAATGAGATGGGCAGCTTTCCTTCTTTTTCTGTACTCAGAAATAACTTATGAAGTGAGGATTATCTGTTCCTTGAACATTTGGTAGAACTTACCCATAAAATCATCTAGGTCTCCTGCTTTTGAGGAGAGAAGTAGGGCCCAGGGAGATTCTTTATTGTTCTATCAGTTTAGTAGTGGTCAGTGGTCTACATAAGTCTTCTGTTTCTTTTGTGTTGGTTTTGGCACCCATTTTGTTTAGATGCTGATGGAAAAAAAAAAAGATGTCCACTTGGGTGATTCAGGAAGAGAAATAGTGCCCCAAGAGCTATACAAGGACAAAGAGACATCCTATCTCAGAGCCAGAGGACTATCAGAATACATTGTCTATGAAAAGGGGATTTAAATACCCCTTCTCTGACTAGTGTGTTATGTTTGTTCTAAGAAGGGAGCTTCAAGAGGCGAGATGCTTGGCCCATGTAGGTTGGTGTGGGCTGAGAACTCTCTGACATCTTCATCTGTGACCGGTGTTAATAGTTCTTCATCCTGGCGTTGACCTTTTCTGGATCATTGACTTAGGCCTCAGGCAGCAAAAGGCCAACTAAGGCTGAGAAACCTCTCAGGGAGAGTATGAGCTTACATGTAAACTCATCACTAGATAAGAAATAGGTTTAACTTTTAGGACACATATATGCCAAATAGCTGATAACTGGCCTTCAGAGGAGCTTGACCAGGGTTGTGAAGGGTCCAGAAACCTTATATGAGGACTGCCTGTTGGAGCTGGGCAAGAAAAGGATAGTAAGAGGCATGACAAATGTCTTTCTTATATAAAAAGAATTGCCATGGAGTGGGCCAGGCTACCAGTTGTTACCACTATGTGGTACCAGAAGGCTGGGGGAAACAGATTTGAGTTCAGAGTAAGGAAAGAGGTTTCTGGTGGCGCCGTGAGTCCTCCGTTGTTAGAAAAGTTTATGCGAAGGTTTTATCAGAGCATCTTCTGGGGCGAGGCAGGAATTCAATTTTGAAAATGAATTTGAAATTCAAGTGAGGGTTGCTAGCAGACTGTGCATCAAGAAGACATTTTAGAAAGGGTCGCAGGTGGAACATTTCCTGGCCCCTTCCATATTCCAGATTCTGCACTGGATATTTTTATATCCACAACCTCCTTAATGCTTCCTAACAACTCAGTGCTTTACTTATCCCCATACTAAATGGGAAGACACCAGGGATCCGAGAAGTTAAATAACTTGCCTGAGGTTGACCAACGCCCAACTTTGAACCGAGGTGCATCAAGCCTGAGCCCATTTGGACAGAGACCAGAGGTGCTTCCACTTTGATGCACAAATGAGAGCTCTCTTAAAATGCAGCTTCTGTTTCAGGAGGTCCAGGGTGGGGCCTGGGGTTCCACATTTAACCAGCAGAACCCAACAATGTGGACGCCATACTCCAAGGAGACCCTTGGAGTATTGTGGGTATGGACAGTCTTGATAAAGTTGTTCGAGAGTCTGAATAGATGACTATTTTCCAAGTAAGAAAACCAAGAGAAAGAAGGAAGTGTTCCCCAGCGTCTGCCCAAGGAAGTCTCTACCCATGGGGCCGGCAATGACCAAAATAGGGTCGGTCATCTCATCGTTTAACTAGTATTTATTGAGTGCCCACAGTGAGCTGGAGACTGTTCTAGGCACTTGAAATGCAAAGATAAACAAGGCCCTTTTATAATCTAGTGGAGTGAGCCTAAACCCAAACAATTATCATGGGGTTTGGTTACGTATCTACCTCACAGTTTTCCTGGCCCAAACCCTTGAAATACCCTGATTTTTCTCACTCTGTCAGCCTCTATGTCCAATCTGTCACCAGGTTGGCTCACTATGAATAAACAATATAGAAGAACTGCCAGAAAACTAATGGAGGCTCCGTCTGCATGAAGAGACGCGTCCTCAACTAGCGCTCTCTGCCCAGTCAGCCCGCAGCTGGATGACTGGCTTCAGATCTCTGGGACCTATCTCAGCGGGAACCGTGACAAACTGGCCTTCATCCAGGGGAGCACAGCCAGACCGGGGAGGAGACCTGAGCCATGTTACATCAAGCACTGTTGAAAGAACTGGCAAAGTCGATCTTGCCATCATCTCCAAGATGGAGAGCCTGAGGGCCCCTGAGGGCCTTGGCCAGCTCTCCCTCTGCCTCCATGCCCCCTGGGATGACTCCTGTCTCTCAGGCCACACTCCGACATCCCCTCCCTCACTAGCTGAGCTAAAACAGCCTCCCCAAGGACTCCTCACATGTCCGTGTTTTCATTCCTTCCTAGCTCTTACCACCTCTCTCCAGTTGCACCTCCATTTCTTATGTCTTTGTGAGGGCACTTTGAGCAGCTCAGCTCTAGAGGGTATGATACACTAGAAGATGCTCAGGACTTCCCAGTGACTCCTTTGGAACATTCACCCTAGGTTGCCTTTTCCTCATCCGGCAGCCCTGCACTACCTCACATCCCACACCTACACTGTTGTGTCAGCCTCTCCATAAGTTTCTCTTTGTTTACTTGCCACCACCCCCACCCCCAGCCCCATTCCCAAGCAACTCCATCCTGTGTGTAGCTCCTAGAACCGTCTTTCTGTCTCATTAGGGGGATTTTGATGACATTTTCAGCTCCCAGGGGCCTGTTTTCTCGGGCTACCTTGCCCGTGGGACAGGTGATGGCTTGTTCTGGAACCCTTCTTGGCTCCTTGGCCCTCCCAAGCTGACATGGTCGCGCCCCCTGTGTGCTCAGGGAAGGGCCTTCCTCCCCCTGCACCCGGGGTGACTGTCCTCCTCCCACCGTAAGTTGGAATCTCTCAATAAAAGTGGGGACACTTCCCAAGCATAAAATTTGTAGCTTTGTGCGCTGGTTCCCAATCACTTTCTTACTTTCCTGAAAATGCGTTGCTATCTAACCACATTTTAGAGTTCCCCCAATTAAAAAAATATAATAAAACAGAGAGGATAAACAGACAAAACAAATCAAAAATCCTCCTTTAATCAATGCTTGCTGAACTGGTGCTTCAGACAAGCACTTCTGAGGCAAATGGATGACCACATGGATATTTCCAGGGAGGGGCAGGGGATGTGGAATTGGCACAGCGTTCTGCTCTGCCTGTCACGGCCCTGTCTTTGATCTTTAATTAGAGCCATTCTAGGCAGGGCTCAGTACACTCTGAAAACACACTTTGTGATTAAAAAATGTGCAGTACATCAGCCAAAACATTTGTTTATATTTTACCCCCAATTTCAGGGTTCTTGTTTCTTGTCATGCTTTCCTTGAGAACTTTCTTTATGTAATTAAAGAGGTGCGAGTGCTCTAGCATGACTCTGTGCAGTGGAAACACAAAGCATTTTTCCCTCCCCTGAGACAGAGAAAGGTTTCTTCCCACCTTCCAGGGACAAAGTCCATAAGGAGGGGCAACACACCCAAGATTGCTGCAACGTTTCCAGAACAGTAATAATAATCGGGCTGTCCAAGAAAGAAGGAACTTCATAAAGAAATGAGACCTTCCAAACAGGGCCTCTTACAGTGCTGGGGATCCCCTCCAAGGAGTGAGGGTGTTCGAATGTACTAGTGTGTGTCTCCAGTTCTGGTGCAACAGGGTTTTTCTCGACAGTGTCACTGTTCATATTTTGGACCAACCATTTTGGCCGGAGGGCTGTCCCATGTTTCGTAGGATGTTTAGCAGCATCCCTGGCTTCTACCTGCCAGACGTCCGTGGTGCTCTCCCCCTGCTTCCACCAATTACACAATCAAAAAAGTCTCCAGACATCTCCAAATGTCCCCAGGGGAGAGCACTATCTGTCCCCAGAGACAGACACCACTGCATGAGATAGACTTGGAATGAGATCCTTCTAAGAGGTGGGCTCTGAGGGACCCAGAGCAGCTGGTGCACAGTAACGTTACCCGAGAGGCACTCACCAACGTGCAATGGCCAGGCCCGTGCCAGACCAAGTCAGTTAGAGTCTTACAGGGTTAGGCCAGGAATCAGTAGTATTTAAAGGCCTCCACCCACCCAGGGACTCTAATAGGGTTATTAGAGAGAACTCTCTCAGGGTTAAGAGAGAGAGAACTTTGGAAGAAGGGATAGTTTCATGACCTCCTTCAGAGGCGTGAAAGGAGCAGTGACCCTGGGACATCTCAATGTCATAACAGGAGAGTCGGACGGGAAATGCCAAGATGGACAACCAACTATCCTAAGTCTGCGATTGCTCCTTCTGTCTTCCTTAGTGGCTGGGAGAGCTCTCAGATGTGCTGGGAAGGGCTGGGGAGGCTGGTAACGCCCCACAGCCAGCTGTGAGGGGAGGAAACCTAAGTAGTCGAAGGGTCCTGGAGATTTTAAAAAGGAAAAGGAGGCCGAGACTTTGAGGCCTATGGGAGGAGGGAAGGAGGGAAAAAAAGACTAAGAGAGGAAGCAGCCCTGAGGCTCAGAAGTCCATCTTGGCCACTTGGCTCCAGTTCACCAAAGGCAGAGTAATGGTTTCAGCAGTACAGGCTTGAGGGTCTCATGAGGTCCCCCATTTTCCTCTGTGGTACGTAAGTCCTCTGCTAAAGGGACAAGAAAAACAGTGGGCTGCTTGAATGTCAGACCTGAAGATTCAGGACGCTATCATCCCACCTAACATCCCAAACTAGGAAGTCTCCAGTCATTTTGCATTCTGATTCATACTACAGCAGGGACGTAAAGGGCGTGAGCTTTAGGAGTCACTAGGGTTGTCTTCAGTTCTTGACTCCAGGTCTTACAAGTCAAGAGTTCTTTGAGAAATAACTTGTTTTACCTCCCTGGGCCTCAGTGTCCCCATCTATAAAATGGGGATAATCAGCATTACAGTTTCATAGAGCTGGCACAAGAACTGAATGAAACAATGCAGTGAAAAGCACTGAGTGCAGTGCTCATTAAATATTTGCCACTGTCATTGTTTATTCTGTGGCCCCAACATCTAGTGGTCAAGAAGTCCTGTTTCCTGTTCCTTGGAAGTGTCTTTGAAAGTATGGCCCCCTCATTCCCATCTCTTTTGGTCTTGCCTGAGTTCTGTGCCACTGGTCACCCCTTCTGGCAAGTCCACCTTGCTCTGCCACCCAGCTAACCTCTCTCGGGAGGCACTAGGCTTGTGTGACTCCTGATTACAATTTCCAGAAGTTCTTTGCAAACCAACAGGGTGAATTCCAAAAGCCATATGGCCAGACCCTACTTCGTGGGCCACCCTGTGGTTTCCCAGTGCTTCGGAATTGTTAATTTGGGTTCCCACGACCAGAGACTATTGACTGGCTTCCCTTGCTGGTGTTTGAAATGTCTGCATGTTTTCAAGCCACTCTAAGTATTAGTTGAATGAACTCCTCTGTCCACAGTTTATATATCTTGGACTGAAGTGTTGCACATTTTTTTCCTGTTATGTTTTAAATATAAAGTTTTGTTTTCCCAGCTAGTACTGTAAGTGATTTGGAAAAATTGCCTGGTCCTGATTAATTTCTTTTTTGTATCTCATGTAGGGTCTTGTTTATTTATATTAATAAGAAGACTATACAAACAGCTTACATGTGAAATTTTTCTCCTGAGGACACAGAGGCTGATGATAAAAGGCTAGTTCACGAGTGAGGGAAGGTTGAAATCTGGGTTCTTTCAGCTCTTCTCCTAGCCTAGTGCTGCATCAAGTCTCCCCATTCCTATGACACCCCCAGGTCTCCCCAGTTTGGCAGCTTACCTGACACCTTGCCCTTTTCTCTGGGGATCAAGATAGGACAGGAAAGGAAAGAGAGCTTAAGGAAGGAAAGCAACTGAAAGACCAAAATCAAACTCTTTGGAACCCCTGGGCACTTGTTGACTCTCAACAGGAAATTGCTTCCAGGAATATTCTGTTGCATTGCCCACAGAGTTGGACTCTTTGGGTTCTTGTTCTAAGTCAGGCATACAAATGACCAGCTCCACCTGTGACAGCGATTCCACGGAGGGTCAAGACAGGTGTAGCTGGAGAAACGTGGTGGCTTGAAATCAAGAACAGTATTTCTCTTGAAGGGACAAATTTTGATTCCTTGAACGTACAGCTCACCTAGATACTGGTATAGATTTTGAATAGCTGTCTTCCTATTAGTTTGGTTTCCTACTATTACAATTATCAATAATTGTGAACTTCTTTGTTTCCCTCCATAAACTGGGAGGCAGATGATGAGAGGGGAAAGTCAGCACAGCATAATGGATAAGGACAGGGGACTTAGCAACAGATAAGCCTGATTTTAGTTCTCCCTCTGTGCTTACCAGCTCCCTAACTAGAGGAAAGTTGTCTGATTGCACTCTTACTCAAAATTCGGTCTTATCATCTGTCAAATGAAAGAATAATAGTAGCCACGTCACTAGGTTGTTCTGAGGACTAAGTGGTATCACAAAAGTAGAGCACTTAGCAGAGTGCTTGGCCTACCCAAGCCAGCACAGCCAGCAACGACAGGGATGGCTTCTATAAGTTCCTTGAGAACATGGAGTCATCTGTTGGCATCGCCAACTTCTAGATCAATATCTAGAAAGGAGAGTGTCTGAAATGAATCAATGAATGTCAGGCCCATGTGTTCAAGTCTTTGCCATCTTCAATGTAAGTATTTAGGTAAATGAGAGCATATCTGTGGCCCATGGGCACATTGGGTACTTTGGCCACAACCAGGTAGTTGATGGTCTTAACTTTCTATGCAATTCGAAAGAAAGAGTCTCCACTGGGGGATAAATCACATGGTAAATGTGAGCAGAGAAGAGCAATGACTTAGGGCACTGAGAGGATGGGAAGAACACGTTGAGGAAAGATGGATCAGAACTGAGAGGAAAACGCTAGCCTCAGAGGTGAAGGGCAGAGTTTCTTGAAGAATCTGATGCTCCTGTGTGGCCAGGGTAGCAGCACATTCAAGGGGAAGACCACTCTAGGTAAACTGTACAAACACTATGTGGAGGCCACTCCTTTGAGCACCTAAGTTTGTGACAATTACGTCACGCCATAGTTCATTTTCCTCCATTCTGATTAGCGGTGATTTAAGAGCCTTCACACACCACCACAAATGAGAACTCCATCCTAATGGCTGTCAGCTGGGCTGTGGTTTGCTCGCCATTGTTTGCACACAAAAGCCTGATCCCATTAAGATGGTCAGAGATTTCCTGCCATCGCATGGCCTCGTGCTCACAAACATTTGATGCTATTTAAAGCCTGTTCTCTGCAAATATGCTTTGGTCACATTTGTGCAGTGCCCATTAATTAAGGCCAGATTTGAAGCTCTCACAGCTGTCACTTCTATTAACTGAGTGCTGGGAATATAGGACTTTATTTTTCCAGGAGATAATTTGGACATCAGAGAAAAGCCAAGAGATCCTCGAATCCCTGTGGCACTTACCTTGACTTCCAGGCTTCTAATGAAAAAGCTTCTTAGACAAAAAGGGACACAAAGACCCTTTCACAGAAACCATCAACACTCTCTGCCAAACAGGAGATTTATAGGGTGGGAACACACACACACGCGCGCATGCACACACACACACACACACACACACACGCTTTATTTGAGGCACCCTGGAAAATGAAAAGCTATCTGGGAAAAGTAATCATGTGAGAAGATGGTCTGACGATAGCAGCTTGGTTTTCTGAGAAGCCAAAAATGGACCAATTTACAACCGTGACTTTGCTAGAAGGCTGAAAGACTTGTCTATTTTCTTTTATATCTACCTTTTTGTAAAGGAAACACATCATGGATTGGTTGGAACACATGATCTTCTGGTTCCCAAATGCTTGAATCAGCAGAGAATCAAAAACATACTCTACAGAGAGATTTCCAGTTATCAGAGAAATGAACTCCTGATTGTTCCCCAGCAGAGCGGAGCAGGAGCACGGGGGTGGAGGCGATACCGAAAATCATCACAACCAGAATATTAACGGAGTGAATGTTTATTAGGTGCTTTACTATGTGGCACTTTGAGTGTATGCATTTTCATGTCTGATCCCATGTGACTCTTAAAAGACTAAGAGGTAGTTGCTGCTATATGCCCATTTTATAGACCAGGTAACTGAGGCTTCCCCAGGGTAAGCAGTTTGCCTGAGGCCACCCAGCTGGGAAGTGGGAGGGTCAGAACTCCGATCTCAGTGAGGGCCACCTGCCCTGAGGCCCCTACCCATCACCTTCTGCTATCCTAGCACCTGGGCTTTGCACACAGACCAGAGTTTCATCTGGATCTGTCACATGACCGTCAGCAAATCGCTTACCTTTTTTGAACCTCAGTTCTTCCACGGAAGTAAAATGGGAAACAAATAATAGCTGCCTCATGGCTAGTATAGGGATTAAATGAAATACAGATAAATAAAATGCAGATGTGCTCAACAAATGTTCGTTCCTACTCCTCCCGCATTGCATTTCATTCCAGTTATTTCTTTTTCCCATCACTGGACTGAAGCTCCCACCATCTTCTGCTACAATTGTCCCCGAATTCTTGGCTTTTTCCTGGCTCTTTGTCATGGAGCCCAGCACAGAGAAATCTTTCTTTGCTTAGCTCTTGCTAGCTGTCCAGCAGCTGTGCCTTCCATCCCCCGACCCCAGCTGGTCCCCCAGGAATCGGGAGGCTCCTGTGACATCACTGAGCAGAGGACTTGTCAGGAAGAAACCTGCAGGCTTGACTGCTGGCCCCAGCTCTCCCTTCTACTCAGGGATTTCTCACCTGTAAGCAGCTTCCTAAGAGAAGCCCTCTGAATGACAGCGAGCCCCTTCCTCAGAATTGCTTTCCAGATTTAGGTTTTATTCCTTGAGAAACATGGGCATTCCTGCCTTGGCATCTTTTCTGACTTTCCTAGAGGATGAGTAAAAAAGAAGAAAGACAATAATTAACAGGATGCTTTTCAAATACAACCTGGGACTTTAGCTGGAAGACACAAACACTCAAAGGATGCCCTAAGATAGCGATCCTTTGAATTAGGAGTTCAGGTGAGGAGAGGTAAGGACTAGACAGATTTACTGATGGCAATAGAATGAACAGAAGAGTCTGAGGGTGAATGGTTCTCTTAGAAGAGCACCCACCATTAACAAGATAGAAGGGAGTCAGTGGAGTCACTGAGGTTTTCAGGTCTGATTAGTCTTTTTAACCATTGTTTACAGATCTTTGAATTCCTCATTACTTTCAAAACGCATTGGAAATTTTACACGAAAGCTAAAACACCTTTTCCCACAAATTCTTAAAAAGTTTGGCTCTCAGAAAACCTCTTGCGCTGTATACACTGAGAAAGTGCAGCCATGAACTGAGCCTTTGGAAACCCACAGTGAGAAGACCAGTTAAGGAAAGGAAGGAAAAAGAACGTGGAGGGCTAGGGTGGCCACTGTCGTGCAGCGCAGAGGCATAGGCAATGCTCTTGTGAACGAGTAAGACCAGATTCGATACAGGGAAGATGAAGTCTTTGAGGGAGGAAATCTCTGTAACCTGATGAGAGTGAAAGTCCATGGCCAATTAAGGAGGCATGATTGTGCAAAAATTGGTGAGATATTTGGTAGTGGGAGGATAACGGCCAAAAGTAGAGGCAGCATCAAGTTTGGGGCTGCAGTGCAGGTCAGATTGCCCGTGATCCCACGTGAAAATTCCACTTTTTGCAAGATATGGTTACTTTTGTGTAGCATCATGTAAGCAGTGTGGACAAGTGAATGCAGGATTCTCCAGGTTGTATTTTCAGGAGGTTGAAGGCCATTTAGATACTTGTGAGCCTCTGTTTCACTCTGGCTTTGTACAATACATCGAAGTTGTGATAAAAGTCCTGTAGGTGCCCCACAGGGTCTTTCACGGGGCTTTCCAAACTATTTGTCATAACCCAAAAGCATCGGGTTAGAGGTAAATATTGGACCCTTGAAGACTAACACTATCCGTGAAAATCATAAACTGCATGTGGGATTGGCAAGTGTTCTGTATTTATTAGCAGTTTGCCTTTTCTATACGATAAAGAAATAAGGTTTTTAAGGAATTCCAGCTACTCAATCTAAAACTTTATTATCCTCATAGTCACAGTACCTTAAAGATGTATCAGTGCAATAGCGCACTTTTATTCAGGCATTGCAAAGAAAGAATACGGAACATCATTTGCATCAGTGTTAGAACTAGTATGATCTAGACTCCATCGCCTAGCATGAAACTCTGCATAATGTTTTGGCCGTAGGTTTAAGAAAGTATCCAGAAGTTCTGGGTCGATCGGACTAGTCTGTGTTCTACTTGACCGACAATAACCAAGTATCAGGGGCTTCAAACAGAGATTTGTCTTTCGCCCTAGTACTTGCAGGGCCAGAAGGGGTTCTGTTGGCAGCTGCCATCTAATCGAAATGCTTCAAGCTGCAAGGGACACGGGCCCACGCCCACTCACGTCCCATTGAAACTGTGAGCCTCCACTTAGAAGTGCAGAGACTGAGACAGGTCAGTAATGCTGAGCAGAGCTTTATCCTACCTTTCTCTTTGCCTAAGAAGAAAAGATGAACATTTTCATCACTTTTGTAAACTGTAATCTTGAAGTGAATCCCGGTGGCTTCCCTTAGGGGTGGGAGGGAGTCTCAATAGTTTGACATAACTCAGGAGTGACATTCACTTAAGCTAACAGAGTGTCTCTTGGTTTTAAACACTCCGTTTACAGTACAGATCCAAAAAGCGCTAAAGCACAGAGTTCCACTCCACGAGGCTCTAATCTCTCCATTCTAAATACGAGACATTTTCTGAACTGGAATGGAAGCCCCGCCATAACCATAGAATTTTCCCTAATTGAAGAATTCTTATCACTTAATGTGTGCTAGTTCTGAAAGGAAAGCAGAGTTGAATTTTGTACGTTCTTGATCCACGTGCATAGACGTAACTGATACAAGGCCAATGGTGTGAGGACTTAAATATTTTAAAACTTGCTGTTACGTTAAATTGCTAATCAACAAAGAACTATGATCTTTGCTTTGTGGCTTTGTGTCGCCCTGACCCATTGCCCATGCGTCTCTCAGGATTGTCATCTGCTAATTCTTGTAGGATGGTCTGAGTCAACTATGAGTAACCTATTTAGTGAAAAGACCAAGCCAGAAAAGCATCCTCAGCCAACTCTATCTGTTAATGCTGAGCGTAGCTGAGATTTACGGAGTGCCTACAGTGTTCCAGGCACAGTGCCAAGCCCTTTACACAGATTGTGATGTTCAGCCCGAACATCGATCTGATGAGACAGGCATTCGATGAGATTCCATTTGGGGATCAGTAAATGAGATAGGTCCTCCGTACAATCCCCCTATTTGTCCCAACCCGTTCTCTTGGGACCACAGATAGGAAATATTTCTTCCATGTGACAAAGCCTCCAATATTTGGTGCCATCAAGCATGTCTGTCTGCTTTTCTGCCTATTAAACACCTCAAGTCTTTATACTATCATTAACAACAATCACAAACTCTTTTTGAGGACTGTGATAAATGTTTGCCTTTTGTGGCTTTCATTGCTGTAATTTTTCTTATTTGAGCATCTTGCCTAACGTCACACAGCCAGCGAGTGGCCAACAGGATTGCAGTCCCAGGAGAACGTGATTTCAAAGACAGAGTTTCTAATTATTACTCAGTATTATTACTACTTAATGGTGATTTTATCTTTTTCAACAGTATAGAATTCCTTATGACACCTTTTTTTAAAGATTTTATTTATTTATATGAGAGAGAGGGTGCAAGACCTGGGGGAGGGGCAGAAAGAGAGGGAGAAGCAGACTTCCTGCTGAGCAGGGAGCCCAGTGTGAGACTCGATCCCAGGACCCTGAGATCATGACCTGAGCCACAGGCAGATGCTCAACCAACTAAGCCATCCAGGCACCCCCCAATTCATTTCTGAATGTTGTTTCAGTTTATAACTCTTGAGAGGAGTTCTTGATTAAGGCAGACAACAAATTGCAAATTTTAGACAGGTAATCTCTTTGATTTTAATAAAAATGGGAGCAGTTTCTCCTGTCCTGTTAATACAGCAGCATCCAGCACATTTGGTGTGTACTACAATTGAGGATGGTGTGTCTCAATCTCTTCCTGTTTTAAAAATATGACTTAAAGATTATGAAAACATTAAAACCTTAGAATAGTTTGAAAATTATTGACCTATCTAGCAGACACATTTTATAAATTAAATTAGTCCTGTGACCTATCCAGAGTCTTGGCAGGAAACAGCAGTTCTTAGGCTGACTCCAATATGGAAACTGACCCCTATAGCCCTTCTTCTGACCTTGGTTAGACCACATGCCTTCTGTGATTTTTTTCTACTCCCATGATTCTGTGGCTCCAGCATTCTGTGTTTAGTGGAAATACTTGCTAAGAAGCCTGATTCTACTATGATAAGCCTCCTTCTTATCTTGTTGGTTGGACCATTTTATTCTTCTCTGTATTTAAAAAATCTGTTACAAAATGAAATTTCAAAGTTATACTTTCTGAAAAGGATAGATGTTTTTATAAAATAAGGGCGTGTGATCTACAGCAAGGACAGTGAGTGGTTGTGGCTAACACGCATTGGTACCTGTAAGGTCAAAATTTATAAAGAAATCCAAATTTGATTTTCATGGCCAGCTAGATCAGCGCCCTACACCACCCTTGTATGTGTTCTGTTCCCTTACATTTAAGCTTATATCATAAAAACCTGGTTCAGTCTATTGATGACTCAGAGCCACACCAGAGAGGAAGACAGATGTCCTCACCTCTGCTAATGACAGATTTCTAGCCATCCCCGGAAGCCAATAAGTCATTTTGCTAGTTACTATCTCAATAGCTTTTGTCAACCATGTCACCATTGCCAACTTACTCGAGGCAGGGATTTTCCAGTGTTCAAGTAGACATTTTTCTCTAGCAGTCCAATTCACTCCTTATCTCAGGGTTAATGCCTTGGCTAACTCACAGAACCCACAGGAGGCATTAACAACTCAAAATCAATGTTTTGCAGCAATGCCTATTAAGCTATAGGTTTGTAGCCTTCCTGTGCTCAAGATTTCCAGAAGTCTCTTTATCTTAAAGGGAATAGGCTGTTTCCTATCATTATTTAAAAACACAAGTTGAAGAAATTGAAATTATACAGTGATTTCTTTGCAGCCCTCAAACATATGTAGGATATGGTCACAAAAAGGATGACCTTAGATTTCAAGAGGGATTGAAAATCCACAGGATAGCTACGATAAACTCGAAGGAAAGGTGGCCTTGGGGAAACCCTGACCCATCAGCTCATGGCTCCCTTTCTGCTCATCAAAGAACATTCTGGAGCCTCATAAGAAACAGAAGCTATCTAAAGGATTTAATGTCCCAGACCCGTGGGTCTGCACTGGAGAGAAAGTCTCCATCAAACCCTTTTGGGACAACAGGAAAAGGTGATTGGGAGAGCTTTTAGTGCTAGGGCTTCCAGCAGCATGAGGGGACAGTGGATAAGAGAGGACTCAAAGCTTCTGGGAAATTGGAGCTGGCCCATGAGTGTGAAGGGGAAGTCCAAGATAATATTAATATGACTCCTTTCCATGAAAGGTCAGGGAAGAGCAGGCACTCAGAAGTCACCTTTCCATCTACCACCTGTTAACCCCAGGCTTCATGTCCTCACTCCGTGGACATTTGTTTGGTGGCCTCTGTGTTCCCCCTCTTCCAGAGCTATTCCTGTTCCTTGCTCTCGCAGCTCCTGCTCCTCACCTGTCAGCATGTGCTATTCCCCACCACGATCTCGGTCTCATCAGTATGTTCACCCCACCTGTTTGGCCTGCACTTTATCACCCTGCTTCTGAGTTCTTGAGCTTGATAGACATGGGCTCATATCCTGATGCCTCGCTGTGTGACCTTGGGTGAGTCACTGAACTTCCTTCTTCCTTCGTCCCTCCTCTGTTAAAATGGTAGTAAATATTTTCACCCAAGAAAATCGTCAACAAACACGGGTTTCCTTTCTTTCTATTGCTTTTCTTGGTGCTGATGAGAACTCCTGTAGACCTCTCTGAGTAATGAGGGCATGCCTGTCTCGTGGGGCCCAGGGAGTCCATCAACTGTCAAAAGAGAATTTTTGACTTTTTGACTTTGGCTCTGGCTTTCTTTTAACAAGGGTTTATCTTGCTCTGCCAGAAAAATGCTTTTCTTTTTACTTCGATATTTGCTGCCATTTCACATTCTTTAAAAGTACACGCAGGCCATTCTCTTACTAAATAACATTCCAAGGCGGCTATTGTTTTTAGCTAGGAACGAGTATCATTTGTTTGTATTTCTTTGAATGTGCCCTCTATGTTATCTTTAACTTGACTTTGGATAAAACATAATATGTATTGGGTTCCTTCCATGTGTCAGATGCTTTTTGCAAACCATCTGCCTTTAGCATCACAAAACCAGCCCAATAAATTACAATAATTAATAATTAGAGTTGCTAACTAACATGGGACCATCACTTTAATAAAGTACTTTTGGTGTCGAAGCGTAAGGAGGCTGGATCCTTCTCAAAATTCCTACTTTTACTCAGTTTTCCGCACCTGGGTTAGAGTTTTTTCTTGAGCTGGTACAGCTTCAGGCTCTCCTTTCCACCTGTAATCAGGGACTCAAATATAGGCATAATGCCTGGGAGGAAATAATCAGCTTGTTTAAGTGACAGCTGACATCAGGAAACCTTTTGAGCCAGAAGAATGACATGATGACAGCAGTACCTGCGGAAGATAAATTTCACAGCCACATGCAGGATAGATTACCTGAAACCACAGCATTAGCCTTTCTTATGCAGACACATCTGGGGGGCATGATTTAAAAGCTCATAAATATGATCTGCTTAAAGAAGGGGCTGGTGAAAATTAAGAATTTCAGGGTTCCACCAAAGAAGGTGAAGGATCAGTGTTTATCCAAATGGTTTGCATGTCCTAAATATTTGTGTACACAAGTGCATATTGTTAATGGGATCACTTGGAAGCCATGTGTCGTATCGGCCATTGCCCTACCTTTTGGTTTAAAGTTGCAAGAGTAGGGAAATTCTCTGCAAGCATGAGAATTATTCATCTGGCTGCCACCTGAATTATTGTTATGGAACACATTGAGTTTGACAGATAACCGTGTTCCCAGCCATCCTTCAAAAGAAGCATGAAGGAGCCCTCATGTTTAAATATTTCAGCCAAATTTCTTCCTGCTGAGCATGCGTGGAACACACAATGCCTTTATTTCTTAATGAAATGAATATTCATATTGGATGCATCTATGGTTAGAAGAGAGAAAAAGAAGAAATTATGCTTATTTGATATCTTGGTCATTCCGGCACCGTAGAACAAGCTCTTGGGTTGACTAATCTTATCTCCCGTGGAACAGGATGCTTTTCCTTAAGTCATAAATATTTCCCAGCTTGGTAAACCAGCAGTTTCCATTCCCAGGAAGACAAATGAGAAAGATAGTTACTATTTCAGTGAATAATTTTGGACCTCAGACCTTGCTAGGAAATAAAGGGTAGTGTTGTAGATGTTACTTCCCTTGGGTGAACATACACTGAATGAATGGAAAGAGACAACCTGGGAGAGCAGGAGCATGAAGAGAAGCTATGGGAGATGCCAACTCAATTTTAGTCCTCATGAGAGAGGAGGCAACAGACTACAGGTAGAGCCCACATGGAAGGGAGTTGGGGAAAGCCGGCAGCCCCCAGAGATATGAACAATAAGGAGGAATTATCCCTATTTGATTTCTTGGCCATTCTAGCCCTTGGTATACGTGGTCTTTGGCCACAGGCCCTGTTCTTACAAGAAGGGTTTCCTCTGGACTAGGGGACATGCAGCTAGAGAGAAGAGAAAGCCTTTCGTTCAAACTCTCTGTCACACCTCTGTGTGACCTTACCTTCTCTGAGCTTTAATAAAATAGGGAGGTCAAGATTATTAAACAGGCTGACATATATTAGATGCTTAGCCCATGGTGAGTGCTCTCTCCATGATAGCTGTCACTTATACACATGGGGCTTCCTACTGCCTGGAGCCCCGCAAACTGCTTGCATCCCTTCTTGCATCTGGTTTCCACCCACAAATCCTCTAAGACTGTGCTCCAATATGCCCAAGCTATCAGCTCCATCCATGGCCTCCCTTGCTGTGTTTCTAAAATGAACATACCCCTTTGTAATTTGGGGGGTTTTTTGTAGCTGGTCTCCAACACAAGCCAGGAAAGACTAACAAAACACATTTTTAAAACAATAAAGCAGAGAGGGATAATACATTTATAAGAAAATCTCTGAAAATCTTGATCACCATTGTCCCAGAACATCATGGAAATGCAAATGATCACAGCAGTTTGGTTGTTAAAACTCTGGCTTCAAACACCACCTGAGAATCATGTGTAAATGGAGATGAGATTTCATTGGATGGTGCTAACAGACCAGGCTCCTCTGCAAGCATAGAAATTTATGTGCCTTGGGTAAGAAAAAGGATACCTGTGTATGCCCAGGGACGGGGCACTTAAAGCAGGACAGACAAACCCTCAAGAAGGAAAGCACCTCAACATTTTTCCAGCCCTTATTCCATGCCAGTTCTGAACTAGATGTCTTCATCTGCATGTTCTCATTTAATCCCCACAAAGGATTTGAGAGTTACACCTAAATGGCTTTGTTTAAGACTCAGAATGATGATGTCACCTGAAGGTGTAGAGCACATTATGGATGCTCTTAGCCATGTATGTGTCTAGAAGAAAAGACTTTTGGAGATGGGGGAGCATAGAAGAGAAATTTCAGATGATGGAAATGGAAAGAAGGGGGGGCTTCAAGGAGTCTAAACCAGGAATCCTAAAGACAGGAACATAGGCATAATACAGGTGTAGAACAATAAAGACATGGGAGGGCCAGGAACAGAGAAAGGTTTAAATCTCAGCAAGTGAGCAAGGTCAGTTATCAGCGGCTCTCCCATCCACTTGGGGCTTCTGGTTGGCCCTTCACCATCTCTTAGCTTCTCTCCTGCCTTGTCCCTTTCTGCTCTCTCCAGCCCTGGAAGCAAAACCAGACTCCTTCTATTAAGCCATATCTCAGTTTGGCCATTATTTCTTGTTGCCTTGGTTTCTACTGACCCTAGGCCTCAGGGTGCCACCCCCTATACCCAAAGAAGTGTATCCAAGTATTTTTACAAAGACCACTTGTTAAAAGGAGTTGCTATTCTCGCTGGTAGATAAAAGCATTCTCACGTGGTTATGGGGACATAATAAGCACAAAGGAAAGAAAGATGGACCATTTGAGGTGAGCATACAGTAAAACCCTGTCTCAGAAGGAGCTGGAAGACATCAGAGTGTCATGGAAAAGAGTCCCTAGCAGGAAGTCCTCTTTCTACCAACCTGGAGAAATCACTTCCCCTCCCAGGACTTGCTTCTTCATCGGTGAAGCAAGCTGCTGGGGGTCCCAGAGCCTCTGCTTCTGTCCAGCACTGGAATTCTCAGGAGGCTACGTATGCATGTGTGTCTTACCTCCACCCAGTTCCCCTTCCCTTAAAAATCTCATAGGGAAAAGTCCTCCAAAGGCATTATTTCTTTCCAGTTTGCAATCAAAAAGGTAGTTGTGTCATACTATCTTTGTTTTGCCCAAATGGGAGTGTTGGCTGTCACTTAGGGGCTAGTATGCAACTTGAAAAAAATAGAAAGAACATGAAGTAAATAAAGTGACCCAAAAAGCCAAATAATCCAAATGTTCAGGAATTACCTGCGGGTGCTACTCAAACACAGATTTCAATTCAGTAGGCCTGGAATGGGGGCCAGGATTTCTAACAAGCTCTCAGATGATGCCTATGCTTGCTGGTCCACGGACCACACATTTTGAATAACGAGGGTCTAGAAAAAATCAAATAATGTTTATTATTCTTGATTTTTTTAAAAAAACTAAGACATAACAGAAAAAAATATATACTTTGGAAGGATTTCCATCCAAAAAGCTAAAATGAAAATGTTTAGGGTGTTAAAGTTCCACCAAAAGAGAGAGAATGAATATGACCAAATCCAACAAATGAATTAATGATCACCAAGATCTTTACCACAATCCTGGCTCTAAGATGACACCATCACAGGCCTGTGCCCCCATCTTCCACCACCACCACCCACACACATACCCACAGCATCTGTAAGGCCTCTGCCTGAAACAGGCCACATTGCTGTTCTTGCAGGGGTCCACCCCACCGGCCAGGAAGTCATCCCTACTTTGCCTTCAATAGGGCATCCTTCTTCATTCCATTCACTGTTCCTTCAGAGTAACCTTATCAGTGTGCTTTTGCCCTCCATTCTCATTCCTTCTCTCCATCCAGGCCCCCTTCCCTTGCGCCCATCCGAATGTAGCTGTCTTGGTGCTTCTCAGCCTCCAGTCTCTCCATCTCCTATCCACGCCTTTGTCTCCCGAAAACAGCATTTCAATGTGCTGTTCTCAACTCCACAGCCTTGGAGTTGAGTTCACTTAAATCCCCCAACTTTAATAGCCTGCCTTTTCCCTCTTCATCTCCCCAGCCAGCCAGCCAGCCTTCTCAGCCATCCCTGGAGATCACCCAGTGACATCCAAAAAGCACATTCACTCCCAAAGTTTAATGCATTTATGCAGATGTCTAAGTATTGTCGTGAACAATCTGAACATAAAAGGCCTGCATAGTTCACCTACATTTTTAAATGCTCCACAAAAATGTTTTGAGAAGGGAAAGTCTATCTTAACAACAAAAGAGCTCATTGCTGAGCCTAGCCCTCTGGTGTTTCTCAATAGTCATCCTTTAAATGTTCAACCACTATTTCCCGTTTCCCATCCCTAAACTAGTTGCTTAGGTGAGTACCCTTTTATTTACTAAGGCTTATAGGTGCCATCTTGTGGAAAGAAATGCAAACAGACACATTTGGAGAGATGCTGTGTGTCAAGGAAGTGACAAGGATGCAAGCAAGAGTCTCCCTCACTGCCTTCTGGTTGGCACTGGATTCACCCACAGTTCTCTGAGGGCCTTCTGGTTAGACCCATGCTTGCAGACTCAGGCTACCTGAGCCCAGGAGGCCATAGAAATGAGGCCAGGATACAGGCAGCCTCTATCCTGGGGCACACTCATCAACCCAACTCACCGTTGCCTTTTTGCTAATACTTGCTTACAGAACTTCACGTTATAGAATGTAGACAGTGTCTCTCTGCTCCTTTCTGCAGGAAACTTCCTAGTCCTGACCCCTTGGCTGCCTAAACCATAGCACTTGACAGACCTGCCCCACATGGTATGGGCCTTATAGAGTTTCCATACAACCTGACCAAGTATTTTAAACAGAATTCCCTTTAAACAGAGAATTTGCCATACAACTTTATATTTTAAAAGTAAAGTGGAAGTCTAGAGGTTTCTGCCATTCTACACAAAAATATATATAACTTATTTTTATAATAAAGCAGTTGTCATTGTCATAACTTATTCATCCCTCCTCCCCCATTTTTTAAAGATTTTATTTATTTATTCATGAGAGACACAGAGAGAGAGGCAGAGACAGGCAGAGGAAGAAGCAAGCTCCCTGCGGGGAGCCCAATGCAGGACTTGATTCCAGGACCCCGGGGATCACGACCTAAGCCGAAGGCAGATGCTCAACCGCTGAGCCATCCAGGTGGCTTCCCTCCATTTTAAGCCACTGGGAGGAAGACCATGTAAGTGAAGCATTGGCACTTTACAGTTTGGAGCACCCCCACTCTCCACGGGAAGACGACCCTCATGGCAAGGAGGGTGGTAATTCTCTTAGAGCATGTAAAATGTTTCCCTCTTGGGGCTTCTTTCATCAGATTTGTAAACACTGATTCTCACCCAATTTTATCCAGCGAGAGAGCCAACATTTTCTTCCAGTTAAGTCACTGGGTAAAGGTGCTATTCTCTAATGAAACACGATGAGGAACTGAAAAGTAACAACCATAAGCTTGATTAAAACCAGATCACTAATTTCACAATTGCCTTCATTAGGGAAGCCAAAATACCTTTCATCCCATGGACCGTTTCTCCGCTTCAAATGAATGACAATGTCAGTTTGTTTCCCATGGATTCCTGGTTCCAATTTAATTCTGTCTGCGTAGAGCAAATTCCTCTGACTTTAGACATGGCAAGATTCCTCATATCAGGGCGTATCTCTCTTTTTCAGAAATAGTTTAGCACCAAAAGATACCTTAGAGATGATCCAGTTGAGGGAGAAAATTGGTCCTATAACTTTGATCTCTTGATGCCTCAACCAGCTGCTCTTCTATTCAGTATAGTTATGAAGTACCTACTGTATACTAGGTGCCGTGCTCTTTCCAGTACATTGTCCTGCTCACACTGAAGTTAAGCCAAATGGCAAGCTTAAAGAGCCCTAGGATACTGATGGCAGTGTGGAAATGGATTGGTTTTGGGTTTGTTTTTGTGTTTTTTTTTTTTTAACTAGGTAACTAAGCATTCTTTGCTCATTAGCTTCTGACATTGACAGAGTGCTGTTTGGGTGCTTCTTTGGAACTTCCATTGTTCTAATGGTTCTGGGGATCTATCATGTTCTTCTGTGGTGTCCCATGATCTATGGATTATACTAGAACAGTAATTCTCAATTGGAGGTGATTTTGTTACAATGGGGACATTTGGCAATGTCTAGATACATTTTCATCTGTCACACTGAGGGGAGGGATGCTACTGGCATCCAGTGGACAGAAGCCAGGGGTGCCGCCAGCCATCCTATAGTGCAGCCCCCACAACCAGGAACTATCTGGCCCAAAATGTCCCTAGAGCCATGGTTGAGAAACCCTGGCCACAAGGAAGAAGGTAGGAAGGTAACATGCTGAAATTCAGAAGCCTGTCTCATTTTGTATGTTGGAGTTCTGCATTTCTGCATGAGGTTTTGTTTGGAAAGTATGTTTTTTCTCCTTAAGAAAAAACACTTGAAGACTATTGAGGTAGAAGATGACAACTCTTTGCCTTCTGTTTTAAGGTTGAGACAGATTGGGATAAGTCATGTGGGTGGTATATAGGAAACAGATGAGGGCGACCAGGGGTGAATCTAGAAGCATCAGCCTGAGCCACAGTCTTGGCCACAGAGGGCTCTGCACATCTCCCTCCCACCTCTATGTACTACACTGAATCATGGGATCACGTCTGCCAGTTTAGTCCAGAGGTTGACATTTTTTCTATAAAGCGCCAGATCATAAATATCTTAGGCGCCATGGGCCATTGTCTCTCTGTCGCAACCATTCAACCCTGCTGCTACAGCACAAAATCAGCCCTAGACAATAACAAATGAGTTCTTGTGTTCCAATAAATCTTTATTTACAAAAACAGGTTGTGGGCCAGATTTGGCCTGTGGGCTGTCATCTGTCAACCCCTGATTTAGACCATAAGTAAGAATCATGTCTGTTTTACCTTCATGTCTCCCTGCCTACACCTTATTGGCACATAGTAGGGGCTGCCTCAGAAAATATTTCCTGAACTGTATTGAGGGTCAACCCTGCAGGCACAAGCGCTAGCAGATTTTAATGAGAAAAATAACAGGGGAAGACTCAGCCAGCATTTCCCAGAGAATTTCTATGTATTATTTAACTGCTTTCCTATGTCGGACACTTAGGGTATTTCTAATTTTTTTTATTAATGATAACAACTGTGATGAGCTGCCTCATACAGAAATCGCTGGTCTAATTTCTTATCATTTCCTTAGCATAAATTCCTAGAAGAAGAATTAGGGTCAAACAGTATATATTGCTAAATTGCCTTCCAGGAAGGTGGTATTGGCGTACATTCCTAACAGTAACAAGAGGGAGATATTTATCATTATGCAAAGGGTTTCTTTCAACAGAATGTCATGAATAAAAGTTTTGGCATCCATTTGTATTTCCATGAGTTAGCTTGCTGCAAATCAAGTAAGTTGGTGTTAGCTACTAATCATTTTAAGAATAACATTCTCCCACACTGTTGTGACAGCATGATTGTTAAGGCACGTTGTGTTACCTGTTGGTATCATCTAGCCAACCAGTTGAGGTTACCCTATCTGCTGTGTTTATTGAGTGAGCACACACAGAAACATCTGCTTCCCATTAGGGAATCAGAAGCTCCGCTATCTGCATGCCTGGCACCAGCCTACTCTGCCGTGATGTACAGAGGCTTCCTCTCTGTGATACCCACCACCAGAGATGTCAGGCGGATTGCTCATTTCCCTCAGGAAATTCCATTTAGGTTAATTTTGGCACACAATTGGGGGCAATTCGTGAGCAATTTCTCTTGTGATGGCTTGCAATGTGTAAAATTTTCCTACAACATGTTGCAGAAATCACTGGAAGAATAGTAAGGATACCTGATAGTTGTCCAGTTGCCTTTGCAACAGCAAGAAATGTCTCTTCTGAGCCACAGTGCATGGTAAAAAAAAAAAAAAAAAGGAATAAAGGTAGATGGCGGAGCAGATATGCATCCTGTCTTTTTTCACAAGGTGCTGTTGGGGACAATAAGTATGAAAGGGACACACAGTGTGCCTTCCCTTTATGGCAAACGTTGGCTTTTTCTTAGCTCTTTGGATTTTTCTGACTTTCTCCTGATGATGAAATTTACTTAAAAATGGATAGATTCCAGATGAAACCCAGTCTGTGAAGACCATAATTAACAAAACCCCATGTTTTCTGAGAAGCCATCCTATTGCAGCTTTCTGCTAGGTGCCTTCTATGTTTGCCTCAGTAGGTCCTCCCAACATTGCTGTGAGATGATAGACACTGTACCATCCCAAGCCACAGATGAAGGACCCGAGGCTCAGGATGGCTAATTAACATATTCAGAGATTAGCCCTCCTGAGCGGCAGAGCCAGCGCAAAACCCAGCAGTCCCTAAGGGCCCACTGGAAGCACCCACTGATGGCACTTGGGTGGCACCACCGAGTTTGGAGACATAGCTCGGCATTATTAAGTCATCCCCATCAGAGACCAACTGACCAGCTTCCTAATATGCAAGCCAGAATTCAGGGACCATCCATTTCTGGTCATTGACCCCTGAAAGATCTGGATGGTAGTGGAGATGTTTTCAGCATGACCCCAGAAGGAAGTGACCATCCAGCCCTGAGGAAAGAGGACGTCACCTTTTGTTCTTGGCAGCACTTGTGAGGCTACACGCTTCACTGAAGCCAGCCACCAGGCCATTTGGACGTCTGTCAGGAAAAACTGCTACGCACCCCCCCCCCCATGTCTAGATTCCTCCAGAGTGGCCATGCTATGCAGAAAATCTGGCGTGTAAGGGTGGCATTTGTGGAACTACGCAGAGCATTTTAATATACTATCTGTTTCACAAGATAAAACGACATTTAGTCTGGCTGTGGTTGTCTAAAGCCAACCTTGTGATCATCCCATTCTCATTGGGCTGGGGGCTGAGGATTCATGTGATGTCTGCCCTTGTCTTCGATGGCTCTCATTTATCCTTGAAATATTCCCTACACCCTGTTTAGAAGAGAGAGACTCACTAGACTGTCTCCCCACTCTGAGACCCTCTCCGCACCCGCCAAAGTCATCATCCGGAACACAAATCCGAGTGTAGCCCTCTCTTTCTTTAGACATCCAGCAATTGCTGCTGCCATCAGATAAAATCTAACTCTTCATCCTGGCTACCAAGATTCTTAAACACTGCAGCTGAATTCTCCAGCCTGAGTTCATCCCTCCCAGCAACCAACCCTACGCTTGAGCCAGGTCATTCCGTGAGCATGCTTTCCTACTTCCTACGTGTTCTTTTTTTACCTGCATGCTTTGTGACAGTGTTCCCTTTACTGGATTGCCCCATGAGGAGGACCCAGTCTGGGACAAACTGAGTCTGGGAAGAGCAGGAATGGAAAGGGAGGAGGGTGAGATTTTGCTAGACGGCACAGGGACTGTGTGCTGACTCACTTTTCTGTCCATCTTCGCCATCAGTGACAATCAGAGGCATGTCCTTAATGTGGTTAGAATCTTGCTTTAGCAATTTGCGGGTTGGTTTCTTTCTTTCAAAGCGACGGAGAACCCAAGGGGTCAGAGATGGAAATCACGCATGGAAAACATTTTCCTTATTTTTCTACTAAAGTGCACATGGGGCAGGGGCAAGAAATATTTGAGGGAGGAGGAATACATAGCAAACATGGCATTTTGAAAGGTTAATTGGATGTGGATGAACACGCTGAGATGATGTTCTGTTATTGTCAGAAATAATGTTTTACAGAGAGGCTATTTGTGAAGAAAGACCAGTTGTTATTGATGGACTAATGTACACTCCGAAATATGGAAGTAATAACGCAGAGGTACAGGGGTACAGTGCCTTCAGAAAGATGTCAGTCAAGTGTGAGGTTGGAGGGAAAAGCCTGAACACCTGATTTGACTCTGCATATAGAATTTGACGTGTAGGGCCCACAGGCACAGACCCAGGGTGATTTCACAAAATCCAGAGTGGATTTTGAGTGGTTTGTTGACCACTTTGCCCCCTGAGATATGGTCTGATGATTGCTCTTAGAATTCAAGGACAAGGGGCACCTGGGTGGCTCAGTGGTTGAGCATCTGCCTTTGGCTCAGGTCATGATCCCAGGGTCCTGGGATCGAGTCCTCCTATGTCTCTGTCTCTGTCTCTCTCTCTCTCTGTCTGTCTTTCATAAGTAAATAAATAAAATCTTTAAAAAATAATAAATTTTAATAAAAAGAATTCAAGGACCAACTCAAGCCTGTGATTCAGCAAACATGTGTCTCAAGTTTTAGAATCCCACTCTGATTTCAAGTGTCATTCCCTATCCTCATAATCCACTGAACTGTCATCCAAGGACTTCATCATCCAGACTCTAATCTGCGCCCTTCTATCGGCCCATAGAAACGTGACAGACTTCTTTCCTGAGACCACACGTCCAAATTTTGGATTCAGGAAGCATGATCATGAGCCCTGGGGAATCGGCTCCAGAAGTGGGAAAGGATGGCATAAAGATAATCATCTTGCGCTTTGTTCCAAGGTTTAGATTTTTATTCAAAATAAAATTCCCCCAACAGAAAACATGAACAGAGAGGGGAAAGATAAAACTAAAAAGGTCTTATAATGAGTAATGGGAAGGTTATTTTTTTGAGGGAATCCAGGAAGGTCAGTGGAGGTCTTTTAAATGCTGATAAGGCTGCCTGAATGAGGAGCACCCCATCATTTAGACACAGATCATCCAGTTTGTTGATGTTTCTGGCTGTTTTCTCCCTTCACCCTTCTCTCCTGGGAAAAATACTTTGTGGGAGCCAAGCAAAATCCTGCTGCTCCACTCTTCAGAGCTACCATGACTAGTGAAGACCCAGATCTCAACCAATTTGATGTCATTTCCTAAGACACTGGGTCTCTGAGTACTGCTTCTGAGGATACTTTGCTAAGTGTTTATACAGTCTGTCCTTTAGAACACAGGACCTGGGGACAAACCCCAATTTTAGGTGCAGTACTTATCATGGTCCTGAAGAACCTTATATAAAAATCCCAGATGGTGGGGCAGGGGGGTTGCGCCTGGGTGGCATTAAGCATCTGCCTTTGGCTCAGGTCATGATCCTGGGGTCCTGGGTTCTTGCTCTGCAGGGGAGTCTGCTTCTCCCTCTGCCCCTCCCCATGCTCATGCTCACTCTCTCTCTCTCTCCCCTCTCATTCTCTCTCTCTCTCTCTCTCTCTCAGATAAATAAATAAAATCTTTTTAAAAAATCCCAGATGGTCTCTCCTCTCTGAGTCCATTAGGGAGATGGATTTGCTGGACAACTTCACTGTCCAACCAGTGTAAACAAGTGACCAGTCCTCACACCCTCTCTATTCCTTCTCTCTGCATTATTTTTCTCCTTATCATTCACCACCACCAAGCATACTGTTTGATTTACTTGTCATGTTTACTGTCTGTGGCCTGCACCCCACCCCTAGAGTGTATACTTCATGCATATCTATACCCAGAGTAGCTGCCTTCGGCTCAGGTCATGATCTCAGGATCATGGGATTGAGCCCCGTGTTGGGCTCCCTGCTCAGTGGGGAGTCTGCTTCTCCCTCTCCTTCTGCTGCTCCCTCTGCTCATTCTCTCTCTTTCTCTTTCTCTCTCTCTCTCTCTCTCTCTGCCAAATAAATAAAATCTTTTAAAAAAGAAGAAAGACCCACCAATAGATCTTTCATCACCCTCCCCCCCCATTTCCCCCATGCTCCTGTTCTGTGCTACAAGAGTCTTTTGTTTTCCACCTCTTTGCAGAGCATTGGCTGTGACGACTACCTAGGCTCGGACAAAGTGGTGGACAAATGCGGGGTGTGCGGAGGCGACAACACAGGCTGTCAGGTTGTGTCTGGTGTGTTCAAGCATGCCCTCACCAGCCTGGGCTATCACCGAGTGGTCGAGATTCCCCAAGGAGCCACCAAAATCAACATCACCGAGATGTACAAGAGCAATAACTATTTGGGTAAGCTTGGTCTTTTTCCAGAGGAAACCATCTGTCACTATTGGATGATTCACTTCTTCCCAGGATCGTGACACAGCAGTGTCCAGAGGTCCTTGGACACGGAAAAGGTGCCACTGGGGAATGCCAAAGCACTGCTTGGCCTCCTCCTTGAAATGAGAAGTGTGGGTGGAGAAGATTTTAAAGGTCCTTGCAAATAAATATTTAACATCTACACATTTAAGCCAGCCTGTGTTCCTTCCAAGAGAAACATGGTTATGCAATAGGTAATGGGCTAAATTGTTTCTCTGGGATGGGGGAGGCTCTTTGAAAAGCCAAGGTACGTGCCAGTCTTTGTTCCGTTGGATTTCAAGGTGGCCAGAGGCCATTGGTGATCCTGTCTGGAGCTTCATTCCCTATAGATCTGAAGTGAAAACCGTGTTTCCCTTCTTTCCGCTGCATCAGCCTGGGGCAATGGGATGTGGATAGTACGCGTATATCTTCTGAACAGTTGTGGTTATTTTGGGCAATATCATCAATATCAAGAGGCCATTTTTACGCATTTTCCCACAAAAGGTTTGACCTCTGGTGATACTTCATTCTGGGTTGCTGGCCGATTGCATTTTACGCAAAGCAAATCGGGCCAGACGAATTAATTTCGACCAATTTCCAATTCATGTGAGCATGCACAGATTAGTTAACAAAGTAATATAAGGAAAGCAATTTCTTAAAATAATTTAGTGAACAGCCATATTCATTTTCATTTTTTAATTACTTCTTTAACAGGAACTAAAATAGCACAGACACTACATGCCAGGCACTATTCTCAGTGCTTTTCACGTACTAAGTTATTGAACCCTCTCAACAACCCTAGGGGATAGGACCTGTTCCCATTCCCATTTTATAGATAAGGAAAGAGACACAGAGAGTTTATGTAACTTGCTAACGTCACACAGCAAGAAAGAGGTGGAGCTGGGATTTGAACCTAGGCATCTCCAAGCGGGGTAGTCTACCGAGATATAATACCCATGAGCAACTCTCAGAACTCGAATTCTTCTGGTACACCATTGGCCTTGCAGCAGTCAAGGGATGATTAATGTCACAAATTTCAAGTACTAGGAACACTCCAGAAGATAACTCCAGATGCTGCAGCTCTTTTTTTCTGCACTCAGGGGGATGCAACCAAAATTTGCTTCACCTAGATTTATTGGCAGGAGGAAGAAAGGATGGCAAACGAGTCTCTGACAGAAGGCCAGTTAAAGTGGAAAGCCATTGTATTCGCTCTGGCACCCTCAGGAGCCGCCAAAGTGGCAATAAGCCTAGTTTTCCCAATGAGTGATTTGTGTGTCATCTTCAGTTATGAGGAAATAATCTTTGTGTTTTTTCCTCTTTTTGGAATATTAGAAAATCCTATCTCCATAAACATCTTGTCTTCTAGAATGGAAAGTGTTCTTCAGGAGATTATTTGAAATGCCCTTGTGTTCAAATGCAGCAGCAAACAATGGCACTTTTTTAATGAATTTTGTGTTGTTTTTAGTAAAATTTTCCCTTGCTCAGTTCAGAAAGCTGGTTTTAAGCTACGCCCTCTGAAGATAAAAGCCTGGGTGATTATCCACTGGATGTCTGAGTATGGGAAAGATAAACGGTCTTTCCCTTTCTTTTGTCTCAGAGCAAGTCAGTACATCAAAGCTTCATGGAGTCAAAAATCCCTCTCCCCCTAAAAGAGACTCAATGGGAGAGTGACTCAGAAAGTCACGTTCACTCTTGTGTGCCCAGAGACCAGTGGGGTACCTGAGAAATCTGGAGTCCATCGGCAATATTACGTGATGCCCTGTGGGCATAAGAGGGAGAATGGAAAGAGCAGGCTGTAGTGAAAGGAGGTCCCAGGGGAGATGATCGGGAGCTTCTGTCTGCAGAACTTAAATCACTTAAAGCACTTGGAATGCCGTTTTCTCCCTCCTTTCTTCCTTTTGTTATTGAGATATAATTCACTTATCATAAAATTTAGCCTTTTAAAGTGTATAATGGTTCAGATGGTCTTTTTCTTAAGATTTATTTGTTTGAGAGAGACAGAGCATGCACAAGTGAGAGTGAGGGGAGGGAGGGGCAGAGGGAGAAGGAGAGAGAGAGAATCTCCAGCAGACTCCTTGCTGAGTGTGAGGCCCTACGTGGGGCTTGATCCCACAACCCTGAGATCATGATCTGAGCCAAAACCAAGAGTCAGACGCCCCACTCACTGGCCCCCCAGACACCCCAGATGTCTTTTTCTCATCATAGGTATTCTCTTTACCTATACCTATCCTGCTAAATTGTCTATTCTGTGAGGTCTGTATATTCTAAAAGTTAAATTGCATGGGATTGCATGAGATTATGGATAACCATTTAGAGTGTGGGTCTCTAGCTATCTTTGAACTGTTCAAGGACTATTTTTTACATTACACATTTTCAGGCACATAAATGTTTTTCAAAGAGACATGTGGTGGGTTTCTCTACAATTTTCCAGGTAATGCTGAGGGTTTCACTTGCCTGATCTTGTATTCCTGGCTAGGAAAACTATTTTGTATAAAAATGTGACTTGATCCAGAAAATTGATTTGGCTATTTGTTCCATAGAATAGGCAATAGAGAGGAAATGAATGTTCAAATTTGTATCATTGCTTTCAAAAAAATCCAAAAATGTTTAAATGTTTTCTCAGTTACCCTACCGTTTCCCAGAATTACTTTTAATTATTTGTAATTCCAATCAAGCCTTTTCTTATTAAACACTTGGTATCTTTTAATGACTAACTCTCCAAACTTCATAGAACTAGAAAGTAGGGGCACCTCGGTGGCTCAGTGGTTGAGCATCTGCCTTCGGCTCAGGGCGTGATCCCGGGGTCCTGGGATCAAGTCCCCAATGGGGCTCCCTGCAAGGAGCCTGCTTCTCCCTCTACCTATGTCTCTTCTGAATAAATAAGTAAAATCTTAAAGAAAGCAAGAAATAGAAAGTAGATTTCAATGAAAACAGAAGGACTTGTATTATTAGTGCTGGAAAAGATGGTCCTATCACCTCATTTTAAAAGATTTTTTTAAAACCCTCAATATGTGAGTGATTCTCTCAACATGCCAGTCACTAGTTACTAATAGTAGTCATGCTTTATGTATAGTAAGCATTTCAGTCTCTAAGTATTTAGATGTACGTGGTCTTCTGATATTTCAAACTGGACTTTCTTTACTTTGCATGCTTCAAGAAAGATCTAGACTTCCTAAAGATGCAATTATAGAGTGAGGATATGAAAACCAACATTTAAAAATCAGAAACTGGGCACCTGGGTGGCTTAGTCCATTAAGCGTCTGCCTTTGGCTCAAGTCATGATCCCACAGCATGGGGTTGAGTATCACCTTGGGTTCCCTGCTCAGCAGGGAGTCTGCTTCTCCCTCTGCCCTTCCCCCCATTTGTGTGCACGTTCTCTCTCTCTCTCTCTCTCAAAAATAAATAAAAATATTTTTTAAAAAATAAAAATCAGAAACTACATATGTAGAAGGAGGAGGCATACAACCCCCAAATTTTGTCTGATATGTAAATAGTGGTGGTGCATTCAACCTGACTCTGAGTTTATGGCTTAATTTGGTTTGACCATCACACCAAAGAGACCCATGTGGACCCAGGGCAACAGGCCAACTCGGCACTTTACGATGTTAACTATTCTCTGAGCAAAGCTACAGAAACCGTGACCTTTAATGGTGCATAGACTTTAGGAGATGGAATCTTTGTCTCATTTTAGGTTGGAAACCAATGAAACTTTTCAGACTTGAGTTCTGCTTTTCAGTGTTTATTTGAATTTGTTCACATGGTCTGAAATATAGGCTTGTTGGTGGATTATAGATTCCTAAATATACATCTTTTTAATGGAAAAGACTTTCAAACCCATGTATCTGCTAAAGCCTATGTATTCTCCTTTTGCATGTAAGTTGTTCTGAACCTTGTTCTTTGGAAACAGAAAGTTAAACCTAATTTTATTAACATGATTGGCATTTTATATTCCTTACCTCTTCCTTAATAATGAGATGTTGTAAAATTATTCTAGCTGAAATATCAAAGTTGGCATAGTTCAGCTAGCTCAGTTTACTAATGTCAATATGTAACAGTTAAGAAATCAGACATAAAAGCATACCAAGCAAAATTGATTCTACAGGACATGTTCTACCGCCAACATGTTACGTTGTCACAGAACCTTAGACTTGGGAGGAATTTTTTAAAGATCTATAGCTTTTAAAAATAAACTGGCAATACTTTTACTGTTAATCATGTTTTCTTAAAAGTTTGAAATAATCATAATGGTCATACAAATGTAAGACATCCTATTTTTTAAATACTCCAACCTTTCCCATAGAGAGCTGCTCAACTAATAAATTAAAGGTTTGCAAGTGATAGATGATCCATGACACCTGACAATCAATCCCCAAGATTTTTCATACATGTTATAAAAATTCTGAACAATACAAATGATAATAGAGTGAAAAGATGAGATTCCTTCTTTGTGCCAACCCCACACCTGGTCCACTGCCTTCAGGTGTTAAGACAGAAAAATGTCCACTCTTCACGGTTCCATGTGGAAGTACAAATAAAATAGTAGTGGTGCTATACATACTCTTTGCAATTTGCTCTTTTATTTTAATATTATATCATACCTTTTCATATTACTGCATAAAGCTAATTCATTATTTTCTGAGTACAGAGTATTCTATACATCAGATTTAAATAGTTTCCTATTGAGGGATGTTTAAATTGTCTATTCTCTAATATTGCAAATGATACGTTTGATTTGTGGTTCAAGATGGCAGGCTGAGTACATGAGTTGGTTTTTTTTTCCTTCCTCCCAAGATTTCATTAAAATCAGCCTAAAGGAATAAGACAGGATATAACCTACAACCACCAAGAAAACAAGAGAAGGGGTGTCTGTGAAATGATTTTAACAAATTTCTGGAACAAGTTTCTGAAAGCATATGGAAGAATGTTCACTAATAGAGCAGAGGAAATCACAGCTGAGGAAGCAGAGAGGGATGGTGATGAGGAGGGGCCAGCCTGCATACAGAGCCCAAGAGCCTCTGAGTCTGGGGGCAGCAGATAAAATGGACAGTGTGAGGAAAGATGGAAGTGAAAAATAGGGAAGTATATGAACACACTTCCCTCCACACACATTCGGAATGCTGGCATCACCATCCTTATCCAAAAGCTGATGGGAACTAGGGCATGGTTGTGAGAATTGGTACCCAAGACATCAGTTTGTGGAGTTGGGGAAAGAAGTGGCTCAGTAACTGGCGCTCCGTTCTCTCACCCTCTAAAAGTTGGCCAATATGTACAGAGCTCTCAGGCAGACTTCTCATTGCTTTCATCTTAAACATCAATGGATATAACATAAGTGGACAATCAGGGGTCAGTAGGCACTTTTCTGAAGCCTATAGCATGAAAGAGAAAACCCAAGATAAATAACTGGAAAAGCTGTTTCTAGAGGAAACAGAGCAAATTCTTGGAGTAGAAAACCTAAATAAAGGTCCTCTTACACGTAATGCTGCCATGAATATCCTAATAGGTATATCCTTTCATGCTTACATAAATATTTCTGTAGGATAGATTCCTAGAAATAGAATTTGTAGGTCAAATGGAATGAACACTTGTAGTTCAGAGAGATGAAGCAAGATTCCTCTCCAAAGTAGCGTACCGGTTGATGCCGACACCAACACAAAATATTATGAATGTAGTTAACTTTTACTGTATCTTCTTTGTTTGCATTTTCCTGACCACTCATTTTTATTGTGGTTTGCACTCCGTGAATTTGCTATTTTTAAATTGTGTTTGTGGTTTTCTTACAGATTTTAAGAACTCATATAAGTTAGGAATAATAATCATCTTCTGCTCATATATATAATAGTTTATCTTGTGTTTCAACTATGCTTATGATATCGGTTTCTCTGTGGAGAGAAATTTTAATCTTTTTTTGTCAAATCTGTCAATCATTTTTTTTATAGCTAGTGGATTAAGACCTACCCACCTCCAACATTATAAAATTATTCTAATATTTTCTTCTATTATTTTTATACTCATGTATATATTTAAATATTGATTTATCTGAAATTAATTTTTGTGTGTGGCATGAGGTAGCAGATCTTTTTCTAAATAAACAGTTGTCACAACACTGCTCATTAAATTTCCCCCACTAATTTGAAATGCCACCTCTACCACATATTAAATTCAAATATATGTAGATATAATTGTGGATTCTTGATTCAAGTCCATTGATCTATTTGTTTCTTCCTGCTTTGGTACCATATTGTTTCTAGTACAGTAGTTTTATGTTTTATTCTTTTCTAGATCAACTTTCTGTTCCCTCCCCAATTTCCTACCCAAACACTTTGTTCTTCTCCTAAATTTCTTTGAGTCTTCTTGTATGTTTGTTCTGCATACACTTTACTTTTCTAAAAAGATTCTATTTGTTTGAGAGAGAGGAAGAGAGAGAGCACAAGTGGGAGGTGGGCAGAGGGAGAGGAAGAAGCAGACTCCCCACTGAGCAGGGAGCCCAGCATGCAGGCTTGATCCCAAGACCCTGAGATGGCCTGAGCTGAAGGCAGACTCTTACTGACTGAGCCACCCAGGCACCCCCATTCTACATACACTTTAAAAACAGCTTGTAAAAGCCCATAAAATTTCTGTTGAAATTTTAATTTAAATTGCAATGAATGGGCAGCCCCAGTGGTGCAGTGGTTTAGCGCCGCCTGCAGTCCAGGGCATGATCCTGGAGACCGTGGATCAAGTCCCACGTCGGGCTCTCTGCGTGGAGCCTGCTTCTCCCTCTGCCTGTGTCTCTGCCTCTCTCTTTCTGTGTCTCTATGAATAAATAAATAAAAATCTTTAAAAAAAATAAAATAAATTGCAATTAATTTATGGATTAATTTGAAGAGCAAAAGAAACCTCTTCATAACAGTGACTCTTGATTCAGGAGTATAGGGCATCTTCCCATTTTGTGTTCTTCAGTAAAATTTCTTTATCAAGACTTTCCATATATGTCTATTAGGTTTATTCCTTGGTATTTTAGGTACTTTATATTTTTTGCTAATATGGTATAAGATCTTTCTTTCCACTGTATTTCCAATTAGTCATTCTAGTATGTGTTAAACCAGTTTATTTTATATTTATTTTCTACCTGAACATCTTGCTAGACTCATTTAACAATTCAAATAGTTTTTCAGTTATTTGACATGGATTTTTCTAGATGGAAAAATCTTGATATCTATAGATAATAATAATGTTATCTTCCTATGATGTATTCTACTTCTTTTTTTTCTTAAGGATTTTATTTATTTATTCATGAGAGACACAGAGAGAGGCAGAGACCTAGGCAGAGGGAAGAGAAGCAGGCTCCATTCAGGAGCCCAACATGGGACTTGATTGTGGAACTCCGGGATCACGTCCTGAGCCGAAGGCAGACGCTCAACTGCTGAGCCCCCCCAGGCATCCCTATATTCTACTTCTTATTTCTCTCTTGGCTTGTGGCACTTACAGGCTCAGACCTCTAAAAAAATTTTGGAATAATCCAGAAGTTTGGGATAATAATGTTAGTGGGCTTTTTTATTTTGTTCCTGACATTCAGAATGCTTCTAATAGATGTTTGCTGAGTTTTCTGATATTTAAGTTTTATCAAAGTAAGGAACTTTTGGGCAGCCTGGGTGGCTCAGCGGTTTAGTGCTGCCTTCAGCCCAGGACATGATCCTGGAGACCCGGGATCGAGTCCCACGTCGGGCTCCCTGCATGGAGCCTGCTTCTCCCTCTGCCTGTGTGTCTGCCTCTCTCTCTCTCTCTCATAAATAAATAAAATCTTAAAAAAAAAAAAAAAAAGTTAGGAACTTTCTTTCTGTAACCAACTTTTAACAATCTTTATTTGAACTTGCTCTTGCTTCTTTTTTCTCCCAGTTTCTGATTTTCCTAATTTCTCAATTTGCATTTATAAAACTAATGAATATTTGCTTATTATAGATATGTTAAGTGGGTTTCCTCCAGTTGCTGCAATGGCCTGAATGTTTATGTCTCCCTCAAATTCATTTATTGAAATCCTAGCCCCTAAGGTGGTAGTTTTAGGAAATGAGGCCTTCGGGAGGTAATTAGGTCATGAAAGCAAAGCCCTCAGGAATTGGAATTAGTGTCCTTCTAAAAGAGGCCCTGGAGAGATGCCTGACCCCTTCTGCCGTGAGAGGTTATAGGGAAAAGACAACCATCTAGGAAGCAGATCTCTATCTTACACTTCCCAGCCCCCAGAACAATGAGAACTCAACATCTGTTGTTTACAAGCCACCCAGTCTGTGGTATTTTGTTATAGCAGCTTGACTGGACTATGTGACCTACATCTGTTTCTGTAACAGGCCTTTCCTTCAGATGGAGCAGACCTACAATGGTGTCAGTGTGCTGACAGGTCTCCTCTGAGTTTATATGGGCAAGGAGTAGATACACACGCACTCTTAGAGCTATGCAAGGATTCAGTAGGATAATGAACTTGAAGCATCTAGCATGCCAGGCCATATTTTCCCTACCTTGTACCAAGACTCTGGTTTTCCTTGAGTATAAAATTTGCTACCTTTCTTCTTAGACATCCAAAGCCTTACTTAATTATTCTAGCTGTATCCTTATGGCTTCTGCACCCACTGTCTTTCCGGGAGTAGTTCCTTTCCCCCCATAGGACAAAGAGATACAAAAGTGGATATGTATGTTCAGCCTCCCCCCCACCCCCGTGCTGACCTCATTCTAATCAGAAAATGGCTTCTGTAAGATACACAGTTGTAATTATGGGATCACCCCTTCCATCTCAGACTTCACCTTGGGCTTTGAGTGCCTTTTGCTGCTCTACTCCTATCTACCCTTCAGTCCTTGGCTTTGTCTTCCATTTATAGTCTAATGCTGGCCACTGAAACTGCCCTTTGCAGAGCTACCATTCCTGACTGGAATGCTCTGGGACAAGTCCTTTCCACATAAATGAATTAAGAAAATAACTGTATGCTTTGTGGAGCTGTTAACTTTAAGTGAGATGTTGAGATATACGTAAAATACATACCATCTTAGAGGTACTCAGTAACTATTCCCTTATCTTTCTAGACAAGTAGATCTCACTCTGGCTGCATGTTGGAGTCACAGGAAGTATGATATTTGAGGCCTATTTGAAATATACCAATGGATGGCTCCCACCTCCCAGTTGAATTGCCCTGGGCCACAGCTTGGGTATCAGATTTTTTAAGCTCCCTAGAGGATTTCAAAGTCTTTTCAGACCAAAAGACCATTTCCATATTACAATGGGTCTCAGCTAGGAGCTCTTTTGCCCCCCAACCCAAGGATAGGCCAGGGATGCTGCTAAACATCCTACAATACACAGGGCGGCCCCTAAACAAAGAATTGTCCAGCCCCAAATGTCAGTGGTGCTAGATGAGAAACCCTGTCCTGTGTGCTGACTTCAATCCCTTTAGTACTAAAGTTTCATGGGTCACTTACTTAAGAATGGTGTCTAAAATAGAATAATAAATGTCAAGGTGCTATTAGAACAACTATTCTACCTGCCATTAAGTTTGCATTTATCAACTCACTATGAATTCTTAGTTTGCAATCCAAGCTCCCTCCTTCCATTTCCCTTCAATATTTCACTCAACCTGTTGGCCATGGGCCCAAGTTGCAACCCCAACAACAGAAGTTCCAGCTTAGATCACCTTCCTGTAGCCTGCCTTCCTAGCATTCAGAGTCCTTGCTTGCTTTCTTAATACATGGCAGAAGAATAAAAGACCCAGAAAAAGAACAGCAAATAATGGGATTTTTCCTTCGGAGTTCCATAAGACTTTGATCATATCTCCAGTTTGGTACTACCATATTTTACTATAATTTATCTATTCACATGCCTGTGTTCTTCCCAGTTGGGCTGTGTACTCCTTGAAGGCAGACAGTCCAGCCTTAGATATTCCTTCTCTCAAGTACCCTTCGTGTGCTAGCAACCGCACTGAGTAGTGGGATACAGAAATCAAGGCTCTCCTGAGGCTACACTGTGCTGTGCAGCCCATTTTGGGGGCCTGTGCTCAGACACCTTTAACTCACCTTGATCATGAGAATCACAGACCTCACTCGTGGTACTCGAGTCCCATGTTACTTCTAGGCTGTTGGAATCCTGGACCCTCCTCCTCCGTGTAACATGGCACTCACGCGACTAGGGAAAGGGGGTGGGGTATTGTATCAGCACCTGCATTTATAGCTGAGGACACTGAGCCCAGCATGGTTGAGGACCTGTTGAGGTAAACAGTTTATAAATGGTTGAATCAAGGACTCAAATCTAGGCACTGTCCTTGACCTATATTCTACGTATAGGCATAGGAGGTAGGGGAGAAATTGTGCCTTCTCCCTCCTCCCAGCAATAGAAGAAGGATGTATTCTATTTCCTCGTCCTTCACACTGTTTCATCCCTCCCCCCACTCCTGCCTCCAACTTGATAAGAGCCATCGGCCTGCCTACACACCAAGAGCCCTTAGGCTAGGTTGCCATGGTTCTATCTTAGTCACTAGACATTCACCATCTGCCTTAGCAGAGCTCCTCTGAAACCAGCATCTAAAGGAACATCCAGCTCTTAAAAAAAGTGGAATAGTTTGGAGACATGAAACATCATGTGTTTCTTTTTTTTTAATTGGAGCAATATATATATAATTATATATATATAATTTATCACTTTAATGGTTTTAAGCACATAATTGAGTGATATTAAATACATTCATGATGTTGTGCAACTGTCACCACTGTCCATTTCCAGAACTGTTTCATCATCCCCAAAGCTGTACATAATAAATGATAATTCCCCATTTTCCCCATCCTAAATCCCTGGTAACCTCTGTTCTACTTTTCCGTCTCATGAATCTGCCTATTGTAGGTACCTCATACAAGTGGAATCATAATAGTATTTGGCCTTCTGTGTCTGGAATATTTCTCTTAATTTAATGTTTTCAGGGCCCATCGATGTTGTAGTGTGTGTCAGAAATTTGTTCCTTTTGGTGTAGGATACCACATTTTCTTTATCCACTCATCTACTGATGGCCGGTTGGGTTGTTTCCACCTTTTGGTTACTGTGTACAAGTAACTGTTCAAGTCCCGGCTTTCAGTTCTTTGGGGTATGTACCCAGGGGTGGAATTGCTGGGTCATGTGGTAAGTCTGTGTTTAATTTTTGAGGAACTGCCAAACTGTTTCCCACAACGGCTGTACCATTTTCTGTTCCCACCAGCAACACATGAAGGGTTCCAACCTCTCCACATCCTCGCCAACACCACAAGCGTGTTTTTAAGAGTATTTACGCCGATGATACGACATGCTTCCATGGTCTGCTTTTGGGCATCAGAACAGAATGCTGAGATGGGCTTTGTGACCCTCCTCGGTTACCTGGGCAGGTAGTGGCACTCCCAGGAGATGGTCCAACAGCAAACACCTCATGGCTGGTGTTCCTCGTCAATGCTGGCATGTGAGAAAAGATGATCACTGAGTATTTGATTTTTTTGTTTGGACTCAGCTCTCACCTTTCCTTCATCAACAGGCTTTTATGATTCCTGTCCAAAACCAAATCTTTGCAAAGAAAGATCCTGTGGCCAGAGAGACTGTGCCGTCTTGTTGTGATTTGGGAAAATGCTGTTGTTTGTGTTAGCACTCCTGGACTTAATTTTGCATTACATACTTTCCACCTGGTTTCTGACAGAGCACATGCCTTTGATTTCACAAAGCTCTGCTGTCCTTGCATCTGTTTATGCAGACCTTCTTTTCACTCCTGCAGCCATTCTGCCTTGAAAAGCTTTCAGATACGCTGGAACAAAATGAAATCAATGCTGCCCCATTCCCTTATGTTCATTTGTTACCCATTTTCTGCCTTTTAGTTAGCACCTAGTTGCCTGGAAGTAGAAGACTGAGTTAGCCTGGGTTTGCCTTTTGCTTTATGGGAAAGAGTTAAGCTGTGAGTTGTGGTTTTTTTTTTTTTTTTTCTTTTAATTGCATCATTTGTCACAGACATATGCAGAGCGCCCACACCTGCTTTTCTGTACCTAATGGGATGCTTTCCTGAAATGCAGGAAACAGCTGCTGAGTGGGCTGGGTCTTGGATTTTTATGGAAGTGATTTGACAGCTCCGTCCCTGCAGGCAGAGTAGGATTCTCCCCCAGCCCACTCGGGGCAGCAGCACCTCCGGAGAACATCTTTAGCAGGGCTGCTAATTGCTCCCAGGTCTCCTACCTGGATTGGGGCAATAACTCAGAACCCCTTTTCTAGGAGTCTGGCATGGATAATGGCTTCCCAAATCTCCCCATTCACTTTCCCACTTGGAAGTGCTGCTAAGCTTTCCCTCTTTGAATCAAAGTCTGGCTTTTTGCAATGTGTTAGATCAGTGAGCCTCCACATTAGGGATTTAATACAAGATAACAAAGAAATATCTAAGGTTTTAAACAACATTTATGAAATATAGTTGACTTCATGAAAGAGAAGTGACAACCAAGAAAAATAGTAACTTCAAGGCTTTCTTACCAGCAGTTGGAGCTACCCATCCTTGGCTGCTTCAGGGTCATGCCATTGTTTGGGATGTCCCTTACTTTCTCTCAAGGGTTATAGCTTTGGAAATGGGAAATCTGCCTTCCAGAACCATCCCCAGCTCTCTCCAGGTCTCACCTTCCCTTAAGAGAAATTGACCATCCTTTTCCCTTCTGTCGTTAAGCAGAATTCCAGTCTTCTGAATTCCAGGATTCTGCTCTTCTCACTAATAAATCCCTGAAGGGGTGAGCTTTGAAGATAAGCCTCTCTTCCTCCCACTATGGGTTGCCTCTATTAGCTCTTCTCTGGCTGTGCTAGCCAGGCATCACCAGCTCTCAGAAGAACTTTCCGCATCTCCTAATTCTGCCCTTTCCCCAAGCCAGACACTTGACTTAGAAATTCCTTGAATTAGAAATCATATAAATCTCAGTTTGGGAACAGTCTACTGACTCTGAGTTCTAAGTCAATATTCATGTCCTTCCTTGGAAAACAGCCTTTCCCTCTCCCACCTTCCACTGTGGCCTGACAGTCATGCCTATATTTATTATATTTTAGAAGCATAATTTGTCTCTTCGATCAGTATTTACTTCTCCCTTGATCTAGTAGCCATATAATCTGATTAGGTAAAACATTGCTCTTTATCTGACTTGATAGTCATAAAAAAATAGTTAAACATTTCAGTGAATGTCTATAAGCAACTACTGTGTGCAATGCACTGCAGAGTCCTGAAGCTGAACAATGAGTGGCCTCTGCCCTGCAGGCATTTACACTCCAGTTGAGACTCCTCTGATGACTTTGGGAAGAGACCCAGCACTATGGGAATGCAAAGTGTGGAGAAATTACTTCTAACAGCATAATCTAAAGAGAAGCATGAGGAGGTGGTTTTTAAATTGGGCTTTTAGAGCAGGGATTAGCAACCTGGTTTTAGAAAGAGCCCCTGAGTAAATATTCTAGGCTTTGCAGGCCATTTGGTCACTGCTGCATCTACTCTGCCGTCATAGTGAGAGAGCACCATGGACAATAAGTGGGTGAACAGGTACTTCCATGTTCCAGTGAAACTTGATTTACAAAAAAGGCAGTTGCCAAATTTGCCCCCCATGCTGTAGTTTGACAGCACTTATTTTATAGGATGGATAAGCTTTTATCAGAAAAAAATAGGGGAAAGAACATTCCAGTCCAAAGGAGCAATATGAGCTACAGAGGAGGAAGGGGGAGGCATGTCTGGGCACGACATATTATAAATAAGCGAGGGCAGCCTGGACTTGTGAGGCCAACTGTGGAAGACCTTTCATTCCAAACTCCATCCTTTGGATTAGTCTTTGGCCAGTGGTCAGCCACTGAAGATGCTAGACAGAAGGAAATTTGCGACAGAATCATAACTCTGCTCTAAAGACATTTTCTTGGCAGCCGTAGGGAAGGGTAGGAACCAGCGAGCAACTGTTTCGGAAAGGCCAGGTCTATACCAAGAGTCTGAAGACGGGAAATGACTGATAAACAAAGATTTTGGCATATCAGTGGGCTCAGTGATTCCAAACTATAAACTGAACCTTAATTGAAAACTCTAGTTTAAGCACATTTCTTTAATCCATGACTGTAGGCTAAGCCTCATGTTATACAAAAACATAATACACATCAAAGTATCGCTAGATCATAGAATGATAAAGTGCATTTGGCATTTTGAGATGATCTGAAGCCAATGAAAGTAGAAGGGACAGATGAGTAATTTTAAGAGTTGGAAATGGAAGTGATCCATCCTACTTTAAAAGACAAAGAGGGGGAGATAATATGCAAAGGAAAATCTGAGTTATGTTTGAGAGAAGCTAAATTTCTTCCCTCTTCTCTGATACAGCATTCTGGAAACCTAACTCAGTCTCATCTCCTTTGTTGGTGAGTTCTGGGACCATCAGAGCTAGGTGGTCACCTTGACCCTCACCCTGGCAATGACCTAATGTTTGCAGCAAGCTCTCATCAGGCAGCAGCAGGGAGCCTGTCCCCATCCTTCGTCAATGCTTTGTTTAAATTGATTTTCTCTATTTTCAATTATCCCAAACACATTATATGTCTGATAAGTTCCCAGACTTGCTGCAAGAAGACCAATATCAGCCCTTAAAATAACTTTTTATTAGTCTAGTAGAAATTTGTACATCAAAGAATCTAATCGACTGATTTAAGTTCCCTTCTAAATGAATAGTCCACATTGTGGTTAGTTTCTTCATTACTTATAAAAATGTGAATGGCTAAAACTAACTTGGACTTTTAAGTAAAATCAGCAGTCACCAGTTTTGCTGGCAAAAGTACCCAAAGTACATTCTCAAAGTCTCAAACATACAAAGATACAACATCTCAAACCATAAATAAAACTATTAACTCTTGTGAAAAAAAAAAAAAAAAAAAACAAAAAAAACAAAGATACAACATCTCAAACGTTGCAATACAAGCCAGATCATGCAGGTTGTACCAACATAACTTTCTGGCTCTGCGGCCTTCAGCCAATTACTTGGCCTCTCCATATATTATTTGCTTTCTGTATGAAACAAACTGACAATAATATTGATGGGTCATTGGGAGAATTAAGTAAGATACTACTAGTAAAGCACTTAGCACCGGGACTAGAAGGAAATATTTACTCAACAAGGATCAGATATGTGATGATCACTATTTTTATATATTTTATATATGAAGCAGTCCAGGATTGTATGGGCCTCCTGAATTGATTACAATTAATTAAGTTTAACTTTTCTTCACAGAGCTTTATCTCCCCTTCTCCAAAGCCCAAGTGAGAAAGAAATGCATGTTTAAGTGCAGATAACCTAGCCTCTGGCCAGAGCCATCAACTGGCCTAACACTTATTCATTTGTTAAATAAGCTTTTTGTTGAAGTATTAAATAATAATACATAGAACAAGTCCTCAGTTCAAAATCCTACAGCTTTGATGAATTTTCACAAAGTGAACACACTACAGTAACTAGTACCCAGATCAAGATATAGAAGTGTATTGACATTTGAGGGGCCCCTTAGAGTACTCCCCTCTCTGCCACTAATCTGTCCCACCCCCAAAAGGAACCACAAACCCTGGTAGCACCATAGGTTGGTTTTGCCTATTTTGAAAAAAACTTAGAGATGGGGATACCTGGGTGGCTCAGTTGGTTAAACATCTGCCATTGGTGCAGATCATGATCTCCCGATCCTGGAATCGAGCCTGGTGTCAGGCTCCCCCAAGCAGGAGTCTTTTCTCTTTCTCTCTCTCTCTCTCACCCCCACCTCTGCCCCTCTTCCCCGCTCATTCTCTCTTTCTCAAATAAATAAATAAATAAATAAATAAATAAATAAATAAATATCTCTTTTAAAACACTTATATAAATGGTATGACACCGCATGTACTCTTTTGTATCTGGCTTTACTCAGAGTGGGGTGGGGGGCGATTGTTGCTAAGCATTTTTACATTTAACTTGGAGTGTAGCGTAAAATGAGAATAAAGATTCATCCCAAATATTTAGCCAACTTTCCACCCCGATTTGTTAAATACTTTGTTTATTTAACACTGGAAAGTTAGAATGTGCTAGGTCCTCTTCTTTATCCTAGATCTGTTTTGTAAGCGCTCTGTTCCAGTCACCTGTCATGTAATTTCTGTACCACGTTTTGCCTATTGCAGCTTTAAAACGTGCTTTTGAATTTAGCATGGCAAGCTACCCCCTTGTGCTTTTTTAAAATAATTTTTCAGATGATCTAGCACGTTTCTATTCCAGGTGAACTTTGGAACCATTTTATCACATTCAAAAAAAAAAAAAATCCTATTGGTGTTTTCATGTGATTGCATTAAATCCACTGGATAAACACATGCTGAGCACTTGCTCTATGCCAGGCTCTGCTCTAGGCACTGGCCACCTTGGTGATTTACATTCTAGCCAGGGAGAGCAGAGACAAGGGAACAGAAAGATCATGATGGTGATTGCGCTATCACAAAAATAATAACAGAGAAAGAGGAGAACAGGTGCCGGGCTGGAGAAGCAGGGAGTTGCTTGCGTTAGGTGGTCAGAGAAGGTCTCTCACACTCGAAAGGACTCCTGCATCCCACCAGGACATCTATAAATCTATAGATTTTAGATATATCAACCAATTTGGGATGAATAGACATAGTTAATACATCCAGGCCAAGAACATAGTATTTATTTTCACTTATTCAAACACTTTTTTATATCTGCCGTAGAATTGTGAGATTTTTCATGTTGTGTTTCTATATTAGTCGTGAAGATTGATCTGAAGTATTTTGTTGTGGGATGATGATGGTGGAGAATGAAATCTGTTGCTATATTATTTTCAAAATTGATATTACTACACAAAAAAGTTAACAGATTTCCATGGGGAGCCTGGGTGGCTCAGTCAGTTGAGCATCTGATTCTTGATCTCAGCTCAGGTCTTGATCCCGGGGTTGTGAGTTCAAGCCCTGTGTTGGGCTCCACTCTGTGTGCGGAGCTCACTAAGAAAAAGAAAAAAAAGTAACAGACTTCTTACATTTATTGCAGTGTGGCCATTTTGTTGAACTTTTATTAATTCTGGGTATTACCCATGGATTTTCATGATTTCCTAATGACGTCGTTATTTCATGTAGAAATAATAGTAATGTTGCCCCTTCTTTTCAGATAGTCATACCTTCGATTTTTTTTTTTTTTTTTTGGTGATATATTGCCAAAAGTTTACCCAAACTTCTAAATGAGTGAGAGCAGACATCCTTAAGCTATTTCTGATTTTCATGTGAATGCCTCTAATATTCACTATCAAGAAAGAAAGATGTATGCCCAATAAATATTTTAAATTAATGTATGATTACATGCTTATTATCAGATGGAGAAAGTCTGTTTCTAATTTTGCAAATGTTTTTAGCAGGATGAGTTTTAAATGTCATTTTGGCATCTATTTTAAATTATTTTTTCCTAAAAATTTCCTATATTAAATCATCCTTGCATTCCTGGAATACAACCTGCTTCATCTAGCTCAGTGCTTTTTTTAATGTTCTTTTGAATTCAGTGTGCTGGTACCTTAGTTGGGATTTTGAAAACTGTTATTCATCAGTGAGGTTGGCCTGTTACTTTCTTACTACCTCTCTGAAGCTTCGGTTAGGTTAGCTTTCCAATTTTTATATGCTCTGGAAAAGTTTATATCATTACCTGGTCCTTTAGATTTTGTTGGAAACTCACCAATAAAAAACAGCTGGCCCTAGAATCTTTTTGGAAGAAATGATTTTGGTAACTTCGAAAAATTCATCTGTAGTACTAATCTATCATATCTTCTTGTTCATCTTAAGTCACTTTGGTAATTATTTTTAGTGTATCTTTTTCATGGAGAGTTTCAAATGTCATAGAAGTATGTGTAAAATTCACTTATAATTTACATGTCCTCTGATGCATTATTTTTTAATGCTAATATTGTCTATTTGGGCTTTATTGCTTTTTTCTTTACTAAAGTTGCTTATTAAAATGGTACAGACTTCCAATTATAAAATAAATAAGTCATAGGGATGGAATGAACAGCATGGCAACTATAGTTAATAATACTGTATTGCATATTTGAAAGTTGCAGAGAATAAATCTTAAAAGCTCTTATCACAAGAAAAATTCTGCAACCTTGCATGGTGATCGATATTAAATGGTGGTGATCATTTCGTTATATATACAAATATTTAATCATTATGTTGTACCTGTGAAACTAACATAATGCCCTTTCTACCTTGATTTTAAAAATCGGTCCAGTCATAATCTTCAATTCAAAAAACATTTTTTTTTTTTGAGGAAACAGGTATTAGTTTCTAGGTCAAGTTTTTTTTAAAATTCATAAACTAAGATTTCCACATCGGTGTCTTTTAAGAAATACAAGTATTGATGACCATATCTCAAAAATTCAGTATGTATCCATTTTATTTTTATTTTCTTAGTCTGTGATTCTCAAATGTTTTGGTCTTGGGACCCCTTTACACACTCAAAGTTATTGGAGACCCCAAAGAACCATTGTTTATGTTGGTTATACATATTGATATTTACAGTATTCAAAAACTTAAACCGAAATTTGAAATTTTTTTGATTCATTTTTAAATAACAATCATAAACTCATTATGTAATAAAAGCTTTCTGAAAGAATTTCCCAAGACAAAAGATAAATTTGAGAAGAGAGTCATTATTTTACAATTTTGCAAATCTCTTTTAATATCTGGCTGAATAGAAGACCCCTGGATTCTCATATCTGCTTCTGTACACAGTCCTTTGTGGTACCTTGTTTTGGCTGAAGTATATGAATAAAATCTGGCTTCATGTAGATACATAGTTGGAAAATGAAGAATGAAGTTTCTTAATCTTTAGATAATTGTGGATCTTTTCCTTTGGTGCTCCACCAAACTAGAAAAGTGATAGTTTCTTAAAGATTAATTGCAATGTGGAAACCATATCAATAATCTCTTTTCTTAAAAAAAATAATAATCTCTTTTCTTGATGTTCATGAGAGAATGAGAGGGGATAAAAAGACAAATAACATCTTAGCATTATTATGAAACAAACGTGATATCACAGATCCCCTGGAAGGGTCTCAAACATTCCCACTTTAGAAACACTGTTCTAAGTAAATGGAGTATGTATAGTTTTTTAAAGCTTTTTTATTGTGAAATAATGTTATATTTACAGAGGAATTGCAAAAGACAGTAGAGTTCCTATATGCCCTTTACTTTGCCTCCCTAATGTTAACTTTTTTTAAAAAGGTGGTAAAGTATATATGATGTAAAATTTATCATTATAACCATTTTAAGAGTACAGTTCAGTGGCATTACATGTAATCACACTGTTATGCAACCATCACCACCACCCAGTCCCAGAGCTTCTGTCTTCCAAAACTGAAACTCCATATCCATTAGGTATAATTTTGATTTACTTTTTAGCCCAAATTATTTAAGGTGTTTATTTACATGGATTATATTTGTGCTGTTAATTTCTGATTTTATTGCTTTGGAGAATGTGACCTTCAGGATTTCAGGAGTTGGAGTGAGCAAGAAAAATAGGAAAAGTGTTCTCCTACTCTGCACTGATTGAATCAGAGCTGTAGGCTTTATACCAAACAAAAAAAGGTGACAGCTGTCCCTCTACATAAGGGTATCTTTGTCTTGAAATGGCCAAAGGACTCTTCTTTCTTCACTTCAGTACTTGTCTTTCTGTATAAACTGTGAAACCAGAACACATTGGGGACAGAGAAAGTGATGTGGCCTTTTGCCCACAAACACCATATAACTAAGTTTAGGTTGGAAGGACAGAGAAAGGAAAAATCCCTGGAGCCATGCTTGCTAGAAAGTAAAGTTGTGTTGTTGGTGATGGTGGTGGTGGTTGTCGTGGTGGTGATGGTTTTGTGATGGTGGTAGTGGTAGCAGTGGTGGTGGCAGTGATTCATGTGGTGATACCAACGGTAGTGATGTTGGTGTGGGTGGTGGTGATGGTGATGATGAATTCCATTGTTTTCACTCTTTGGGGAGAAAAGTGGCATTAGGGTAAAGGGAAGATTTCCAGCACTACTATACTAGATTTTTTTTTCTATAAAGGCCAGAGAGTAAATATTTTAAAGCTTTGTGCACAATATGTTCTCCACCAGACTCAACTCTGCTATTTAGTATGAGAGCAGTGACTGGTTTCCTATAAAACATTATTTACAAAAATAGACAACAAGCCAGATTTGGCCCGTGGGCTACCATTTGCCAACTTGCACTAAATGAATGCCTCAGAGAGCTGAAAACTAGCTGCGAGTTATATCTTCTCTATTCTTCTCTATTCTATAGTATCTAACTTCTATCCTCTACAACTTCTGTATTCTTCACCTGAAGTTGATCATCTTAGAGGAGAATGCAGATGACCCAGGACAAGGGACAGTCACATACCCTGCCTGTTAACAAGTGCCACAATTGGGCTCATTCCTCATTCCAACATTTAGCTGAGAAATGTTTCATAGTCAATTCTAAGCATAAGGGTAGATAGTGGCAAAAAAAAAACACTGGGGAATAAAAATTAAGCTGCCAGTGTCTTCCTGAGTGTTCATTTTCCTTAATTGCTTGTTCTGTAGGACTATTCAGTTTACCTCTTAATGTTGTTATGTCCTGCTGTTTTCTTCTTTTTTTTTTTTTTTAAGATCTTATTCATTTATTCATGAGAGACAGAGAGAGAGAGACACCGGCAGAGGGAGAAGCAGGCTCCATGCAGGGAGCCCGACACGGGACTTGATGCTAGGACTTCAGGATCACGCCCTGGGCTGAAGGCGACGCTAAACCGCTGAGCCACCCGGGCTGCCCTGTCCTGCTGTTTTCAAGAAGAATTTATTTTATATGAAAAATTATGCTAATCGACTTTAAATTTTCAAAATTGTGGGGTCTTGGCTGTTTGAATCAGGAGGCCATAACCAGAGCATCATTGCTTCTCCTGATGGCACTCAGGGAGGAAAATGAGCCACCACTTAAATGACAGAGCTCACAAACCAACCTTAACAAATAACATCTCAGAAATTCATCTGTATCAGTGTCCCTGAATGGCTCAGTCAGTTAAGCATCTGCCTTCAGCTCAGGTCATGATCCCAGAGTCCTGGGTTCAAGCCCCAGGTCAGGCTTCCTGCTCAGTGGGGAGTCTGCTTCTCCCTCTTCCTCTGTGCTCTCTCTCTCAAATAAATAAAATATTTTTTTAAAAACTCATCTGTATCAACCATCAATCAGTCAGAAATATCTGAGTGCCTATATGCAGATTATACTCATTCATTCATTCATTCATTCAACAGATGTTCATTGAGTGATAGGAGCTGGGTCTGTTTTAGGCTATAGTCATGACTTCAGTTACAGCTTCCTGTAAAGATTCATTCTATTCACACATGTTTGTACATATCCTATGTAATAATTTCTTCTATGTTCCCTTTTAATAATGAAAGCTCCTTGAGTGAAAGTCTGTATTTCCCCTTTTCTTCCTGATGCTCCACAGTGCCCAGCTGGATGCTCTGCATGCAATAAGCCACTTAGCACGTGACTTTGATTTACTGACTGGTGGGAAGCCTTTAGAATCCAGCCTTCTATCTTAAGCCACATCCAGAATTCTTCCCTTAATTTCTCTATAGTTCCCAAAGGTTGCAAAGAACATTTTCCTCTCTGCCTGTAAGGGTTTGTGTAGAATTATCAGGACCCAGACTTCACCCTACAGATGTATGTATCTACTACATGCTCAAATGAAGTAATCCTGAAATAATATCTGAATTGTGTCCTAACTTTTAGAACCTCCATATTGCATTTGATTCATAAAACCAAAAGTAAAATGCTAATGTGTAAAAAATGTGATTCCAGGTAATAAAATCTGTTCCCAGCCTTTCATAATCAGTTCCAGCCCCGTCGACAAGCTTATTAGCAGAAATAATGGGGGGAAAGAGGAGAATTAAAACCTTTATAATTAAAAAGAATAACGCTTTTCTATTAAGTTACCTGTTTAATACTCTCAGTTGTTTTTTCTTTCTTTTCATGAATTTTTAAAAACCTACTTTTGAGGGCAAAATGTTAACATCTTGGAATAATCACCCTCTGTCCATTACTTATTTCTTTTTAGTCATTCACTTTGACATTTCCATTTCCAGTTGTGACAGATGTTCCAGAATCACACGCATCTGGCTTTTCTGGAGAGCAGGTCATTTAACTGCCTCCTCTCCATGCCAGCCGGTCCATGAGATAATGTACATGAAAGTCTTCTGTCCATCAATGGGTGCCAGGCAAGTGCCAGGGATCCTACACCCTGAATCTCTTCACATAAGGACATGCAGAGACCTTCAGTTCAATTCCTCCTCACTGAGATCCTGATACACAAACAGTGCCTAAAGCGACCCAAAAGAGTAATAATCCTCCTAGTGGAAATTTCTACGAAAATGCCTTTAACTTCCAAAAGTGCTTATCCTTTTAGTATCCTCAAGTGGATGTGTGCAGTCAGACCAAGGATGGATTTTGGAGCTGGTGTAGACTTCCTGCTCTGAAAGCCATCACTGGCTTCCTCAAGGTGCTTGGGAGCACTGGGAAGCAGCATCCAGGACGGGGAAGCAGAGAGAGCCCTGGACTTGGAGGCTCGGTCGGTCTTTGAATTCTGTATCCACCCCTCGGGCATGTTTTTCAAATTCTTTGAATCTCCTTCTCCTCACAAGGGAATGATAGAAGTGGTAAGAGGTTTAAACGAAATGTTATAGAAAGCTGCCTCCACCCTCAGTGCTATCATAAAATCAGCAAGCCAAGAAGGAGAGCCAAGAGCATCCAGGCTTCACTCCCAGGCAGAAAGGCGTGTGGGGCCTAAATGCCAGGAGACTGGGCTGTCCTCCTAGTGCTGAGTACCTGGGGCCAAGTCTCCTCTCGGTTCCCTTATCCATAAAGTGGACGAAATCCTTATCATGTTCATTGAGGTCATGGGAACTAAGAGTAGGGTGCATGTAAGAATGCTAGTTCCTCATCTAGGGACGATTCTCCAGGTGCTGCTTCTCTCCATTTCGGTTGAGTCTAGAATCCTGTCTGGAGCTCTGTTTGAACCCAATCCACTAACACCACCTTCCCTGAACACAGAGGCACAGAGCTGACTTCCTCATGAGGCAGCCTCTTCAACCATAAACAGTTCTGATTGTTCAAAAGTCTTTTCTACTCAGCCAAAATCTGCCTCTTTGACCTTCCCACTGGTGATCCATAAAATGGGATAAATGCCCAAGCCTTTCTCCAATTAAGGGTTTTTTTTTTATGCCAGTTGAATCAGATTCAATTAACCACTGAAGTCAATGTTAAAGGAAAAAATAAAGAGAAAAATAAATCAAAAGGCCAGGCATAGGGATATTTGCAGAAAGGCTCTCTCCTCACCCTTTTTCTCTTGGCCCTGGTGGTATAAATGAGGTTTTATGATGGATGGATAATTACATATGTGTCTCTGAGCCTCCCTTTTTTTTTTATCTTAAGTATTTTTTAATTTAAGTATAAAAAACATAATGTTATGTTACTTTCAGGTACACAACATATAGTGCTTTTAGCAAGTCTCTCCATTATGCTGTGTTCACCGCAGGTCTTGCTACTTATCCGTCACCCTGCAGCACTATTACAAAACCATTGGCTGCATTCCCTATGCTGTACCTTTCATCCCCGTGACGTTTTCGTTCCATAACTAGAGGCCTGTATCTCCCACTCCTCTTCAGTCACTTTGCGCAGCCCCCAGCCCCCAGCCCCACTACCATCAGTTTGTTCTCTGTATTTATGGATCTGTTTCCACTTGGTTCATTTGTTTTGTTTTGTTTTGTTTTTTAGATGCCACAAATAAGTGAAATCATATGGTCTTGTCTTTCTTTGTCTGATTTATTTCACTACCCTCTAGGTCCATCCATGTTGTTACAAATGGCCAAGATCTTGTTCTTTTTTTGGCTAATATTGCATTGTCAGTGTGTGTGTGTGTGTGTGTGCGCGCGCTACATCTTTATCCATTCATCTATCAATGGACCCTCAGGTTGCTTTCGTATCTTGGCTATTGTAAATAATGCTTCAGTAATCTTAAAGGTGCATATATCTTCAAATTAGTGTTTTCATTTTCTCTGGATTAACTACCCAGTAGTGGAATTAATGGATCATATGGTATTTTTACGTTTAGTTTTTTTTAATTTTTTTTAATTTTTATTTATTTATGATAGTCACAGAGAGAGAGAGAGGCATAGACACAGGCAGAGGGAGAAGCAGGCTCCATGCACCGGGAGCCCGACGCGGGATTCGATCCCGGGTCTCCAGGATCGCGCCTTGGGCCAAAGGCAGGCGCCAAACCACTGCGCCACCCAGGGATCCCATATTTTTACGTTCAATATTTGAGGAACCTCCATACTGTTTCCGCAGTAGCTATGGCAATTTATATTCCCACCAGCACTGCACGAGGGTTCCTTTTTCTCCATATCCTTCCTTACCAGCACTTGTTCTTTCTTATCTTTTTTAATTCTAGCTTATTCTGACTGGTGTGAGGTGGTAACTCATTTTGCTTTTGATTTGCATTTCCCTGATGATGAGTGATATTGAGCATCTTTTCATGTGTCCTCTTTGGAAAAATGCCTATTTGAGTCCTCTGCCCGTTTCTTAACTGGATTATTTGTTTTTTGCGTGTTGAGTTTATTTCTTTACAGATTTTGGATATTAAGCCTTTATCAGATATGTCATTTGCAAATATCTTCTCCCATATCATAGGTTGCCTTTTGGTTCTGTTGATTGTTTCCTCTACTGTGCAGAAGCTTTTTAGTTGGTGTGGTCCCAATAGATTATTTTTGCTTTTGTTTCCCTTGCCTCATGAGACATATCTAGAAAAATGTTGCTAAGGCTTATATCAAAGGTATTACTATTTATGTTTTCTTCTAGGATTTTTATAGTTTCACGTCTCACATCTAGATCTTTAATACATTTTGAGTTAATTTTTGTGTATGGTGTAAGAAAGTGGTCCAGTTTCATTCTTTTGCCTGTAGCTGTTCAGTTTTCCCAGCACCATTTATTGACCGTGGTGCACCCATTGTATATTCTTGCCTCCTTTGTCATAGATAAATTGATTGCATTCATGTGGGTTTATTTCTGGGCTCTCTATTCTATTCCATTGATCTATGTGCCTATTTTCATGCCAGTACCTTACTGTTTTGATTGCTGTAGTTTTGTAGTATATCTTGAAATCTGGAATTGTGAAACCTCTGGCCTTGTTCTTCTTTCTCAAGATTGCTTTGGTTATTTGGGGTTTAAACCTCCCATTTTTAAGACCACCTGGTGGAACTGTCTTCTTTAGCATCACTGGCTCCCTCTCTGGGATGACTGTGCATCAACTCAGAATCCTTGCTGAAGAGCCAGGTCCCTACAGAGCTGCAGCTCCTGCTCCTCCCTGCTGGGATGATGCTAGAATCTATTTTTATAGACTTTCACAAAGTTATTGTCTAGCACAGTGGAGCAAGAGGTCAGTACACATGCCAGAGATGGACTTGGGGACCCGAGTGCCACCATCACCCAACCTCAAGTAAAATTGGGAGGAGGCAGAGCCATATTGATAGGCCTCCCAAAGATGCCCATATCCTATTCCCTGGAACCCATATACATGTTAGGTTACTTGGCAAATGGGTATGTAAGTTGCAGATGGAATTAAAATTTTTAATCAAGGTCTATGACAAGATTATCCAGATGGATATGATGTAATCATAAGAAAGAAGAGGGAGGCAGACAAGTTGGAGTCAGAGATTTGAAGGTGCTTCACTGCTGGCTTTGGTGATGGAGGAAGGGGCCCCAAGCCAAGAATGCAAGGAATGTGGCTGTAGAACCTGGAAAAGACAAGGAAATGGATCATTCCCTGGAACTTCCATAAAGAAGCACCTTCCAACACTTTGATTTTAATCCAGTGAGATGCATTTCAGACTTCTGATCCCCCAGAACTACAAGATCATAAATGTGTGATGCTTTAAGCCACTAAGTTTATAGTAGTTTGTTATAGCAGCAGTAGGAAACTTAGACACTCTCCTTCCTTGATTATCAGCCCATCCTTCCCCACTGTGGGTGTGTCATTCTTTACTCACCTGGCTAAAGACTGGGACTGCCAAGGTGTCAACTCATCATTAAGAGACAGCTTGTCTGGAGAGAAAGGAACAGAGACATTGAACCCAGGCAGAGTTGGCTGAGTTCCAGTGTCATCACTCCCTGGCTGCCCAGCCTCATTCAGATTGTTTCATCTCCCTGGCCTTTATTGTCCTCATCTATAAAATGGGGATCCTGAAAGGATTAGACTGCATATGATACTCATAGATGAGTAGCTGGCACCTCACAGGCTCTCAACACATGACCCCTTTCACTAGTGGGGGCTTGAAGTGTGCCTCTCTTTCTCCTTCTCTCCCCTGAAAAGAGTTTCTCTTTTTTATAGGGTGTGGGAGATTAACATTCTGTCCTGTGCCTTGCACTGGGTAGCCTTGCTCTGGGGATTCCTGGTGACAGCCAGTGTGGGTTATTGAACACCAGTTGGACTCAGGGCAGCTGGACAGTCTCTTTTTCAAGGGCAATAACTACATGAAGTCTTAGCACTGCACATCCACCAAAAGGTCAAATCCAAACAAAGATCAAGATTCCCAAAGACCATGTTGTCCAGGTGAAAGCCTGAGTAACCCGAAGTGGCAGGATGGCTGGGCTGGAATGTTTAACCTCCCCACAAGGGGTAACAAAATTCCGGCTGGGACATTCACCAACAAGTAACACAAGTGTGTTCTTTTCTTCAAGTGACCAGAGCCTCAATAAAGTCAGTTTCCCATATAATTAGTTTAAAGGCAACAAAATACCGGGACATTAATATATACAAATGAATGTTCCAGAACATCCAGGCACAAACTGATAAATGACACGTGGGTGTATGTACGCATATAAGAGAACATTTGAGTCTAATTTTGATTTTTCCATTATTCGAAGCGGAATTGCTGCTTTGGGTTTTGAGAATTATAGAGATTATGAGGTCATCTTACTGGAATTATGCTCCCAGGCCATCCTTCAGAACACTTCAGAACTTTTTTTGCCCTTTTTACTTTGCTGGATGCCAAGGAGATTTAGGTAGACAAAGGCTGCTTTACGGCAGGACACATTTTTTTCCACTGGATTTTTTTTTCCATTCACCGTGTTGTAAGATTTAGCTCTGCAGGATGTGAGGAGCTACCAGTGAGCTGGAGGTCAGGAGCCGGCTGTGGTGAGCTCAGCTCGGCAGTCAGAGCCAGTCTCTCCAGCTGCCCGCCCCCCTGCATCTCCTCTGTGCCTGGCGGATTGTACCTGGAGAGCTCTGGGTAGCTCTGGCATCTGAGGGTTTCTTAGAGATGCAGCAGGAGATAGTGTGGAGGAGAGAAGTGACACTCGGTGGCTGCAGACCAGGTTCACTGGCTCTGCTTCTGGCAGGAAGATACCTTCTGCATCCTGGTGTCTGGAGGGATGCACGTTCCAGGGAAGACAATTTGGAAACACTAACGTGGGTGACATTTCATATTCAAATCTACCTTTTAAGTAGTTAGTTGGATAGACCCTTTTTTTTACAACTCACTATCCTGGAATTATAATTCCATAAAACCTCCAATTGAGGGGACGCCTAGGTGACTCAGCGGTTGAGCATCTGCCTTTGGCTTAAGTCGTGATCCTGGGGTCCTGTGATTGAATCCCTGATTGGGCTCCTCGCAGGGAACCTGCTTCTCCCTCTGCCTATCTCTGCCTCTCTCTTTGTGCTTCTCACGAATAAATTAATAAAATCTTAAAAAAAAAAAAGCCCTCCAATCAATCAGGGGGAAAAAACACTTAAAGTTTCCTCAACCAATAATGAGAGTGGATTAAAACATGTCTCAAATTTCTTGCAGTGGTTCTAGGTGTTTAGTCACAGGTTCATGTAAAGACTGAATCAATCCTGATGTTAACCACGATTGATTTCAGGACTTGGGGATGCTGGAGGAAAAGAGAGCCTACGGGAGAGGAAAAGCAAGAACCCTCCCCCCCATACACACACACACATACACACACACACACACACACTCACAGTAGCTAGGCAGTTCTCATCACCATCAAAGATGTGGAAGGCCAGAAAAATTCGTTGGCAGGAAGTATTGTGCAGTGATCCATATATCCACACATGCCTTCTGGTGGGGCAGCAGGGCAAGGAGCACCAAGTCCCACCATCTGTCTCCTTGGGTCCACTGGCAACAGAAGACTTTGAATTGGAGGGAGAAAGGGAGGAGCACAGCCGGTGTCAATCATGGGGCTCTGAGCGGAGACACCGTGCAGAGATCTTCACATGAAGGCTGACCCTTTGGTGAGACCAGCTGGGAAAGGCTGTCCCTCGGCTGCTCTGTTCAGAAAAGCCATCAGCCATTGAGTGGCTTTTCATTTATGTTCTAGCAAATTTATCTTTCTTGTACTTCCACAGCAATTCACCTAGTTCTGGATGGTTCCATCTCTCCTCCTGCACTTTTCTCTTTACGTTATACTTTACCCTACAGATTTACAGACTTCTATCTGGTGGGCTTTTCATCAGTTGCTCCCAGAACACGGCTTCTGATGACTTTTAACAAAGGCTTGCCACGCTGTAAGGAGCTGCTTTGTAAGCAGCTTTGTAAGCATGACTTTAGGTCATCATATTTTCTTTTAACATGGCTAAGCTTTTCCAGAATTATACCTCTTCCTTCAACTTATTCAACGTGTTTCCCCATGACTTCTTTTTCCCTTTCTCTGTGTAGCTCAATCGAAATTTTGATTGAAATAATTGTGGATTCGCATCCAGTTGTGAGAAATAATACAAATATTATTTCAGTTTTTAACGGAGTGAAAACTTTGGCTCCCAAACAAAAGAGCCATAAAAAACAAACAGACGAACAAACAGAAGAGTGTAACGATAGCTACCAGTGTTCCTGTGTCCCAAGGAAACGTGCATGTGTCCTGGACTTGCGTTTTCAGAACATGCTGTGATCACTATGTATTGTCAGGACCATGCTCTGTCAGGAGAAGCCCGACTTGGAGCAGTACATAATAGGCCCTACAGGGCCAGAACAAACCACACAGAACACCCCGTGGCATCCATGTAGAACCCGAGTGCACCTGACCACTGGGATGACCTGTAGGTGGAGCAGGCCAGGGGAAGCAGAGGGGTACATGAAGAGCTGGTGTGTGTGTGGAATTGCCAGCCACCCCTGTGTCTTAGTTCAAACTTTTCCTTCTATACCTCTTGAGCTCACATGCTATTCTGTATCCTCATAGCTCCCTTCCGCCTGCCCACCTCCAAATCCCACAAAACAAGTGTATAACTTAGTGAGTTAAAAAAATAAATAAATAAATAGATAGATAGATAGATAAATAAATAAATAAAAATAAATAAAAATAAAAAAAACTTAGTGAGTTATTATGGGGTAAAGAATTAACAGGCCCTGTCGAAATCTCCACCCCCTCGCTTTCTCTCTTGACTTGTAGAGAAATTACATTTGTTTATGATGCTGTTGCCCAGCTGTACACCCCAGGACCTTATGGTTTAGTCTTATTTAGGTCCTTTAAGCATCTCTTCATCTACAGATTCTCTCGTCTATATCATTTATCTGCCTGGGACCCAGGTGTTCGATTGTCACGAGTCCTGTAGTGGTAGGTTTGCTGATGGCACAGTCATGGTGCATTTTAATATGTTCCTCTGTACTCTATATTGTGCCACTGGGCCGCTGGATCAGAAGCTAGGTCAGAGCCAGGTTCGATCCCCTGAGTGAGATCCTGGTCCTATATTGCTATCTCTGTAGCTTATCAAGCCCAGTCAAGAGGCTGGCAGACTATAACCTCTCCTCTCCAGAAATCCCCGCAAGTCCCCCTCCTGTGTCCATTCCCCACCCTTGCCGGAGAGGGGCCCACCTGGACATGCCCCAAAAGAAGGCAGACTGTAGCTCTGTAAAAGCAAGGCACGATCTCACAGTGGAAAGGAGGACTCTGGAGAGGCCCCCACCTCGGTTATCTCTACCGCTGTACCTGAGCCCTTTGTGAAGGGAGACATGGCAGGGACCACGGCAGAGGGTGGCCTGACTCCCACCCTGGCTAGACAGTCACAATCCCCACGTCTAAGAACAGCTTCTGCACTGCACACCCAGGGTCTAGCACACACGCTCCTTTCTTCTTCCTTTACAAGTGGAGAGAATGGCTTTGGAACCAAGGTCAATCCCAGCTTTGTGTCTTAGGCTCTGTGACCCCGAGCAAGTTACTTTGCCTATCTGAGCCTCCATTTCTTCGTCTATAAGATAAGGTAATGATGCCTACCTGGAGACTTTGTGAAGATTATATATGCTAATATATGCATGCTGGGCAAGTAACTCAGCTTCTCTGTAAAATGTGAATACTAGAGCTATCTACCTGATACGGTGGTTGGATAAGGACACCAGTTAATACAGGAAAAGCATTTAGGATGTACCTAGCACATAGTAAATCCTCAATAAATATTAGCTAGTTTTACTATTATTATATAAGTATCTAGTCTATTGAAACAGTTCTTCTATGGTGGCTATTATCATTTAAAAGAATAACACAGGGGGGTCCCTGAGTGGCTCAGTGGTTGAGTGCCTGCCTTCTGCCCAGGCCCTGATCCTGGAGTCCCAGGATGGAGTCCCGCGTCGGGCTCCCTGCATGGAGCCTGCTTCTCCCTCTGCCTGTGTCTCTGCCTCTCTCTCTGTGTGTGTCTCTCATGAATAAATAAGTAAAATCTTTTTAAAAAATAAAAAAAAGAATAACATGAGGGTGCCTGGGTGGCTCAGTTGTTTAAGCCTCTGACTCCTGGTTTCAACTCAGGTCATGATCTCAGGGTTGTGGGATCGAGCCCTGCACGCATTGGCTTCTGAGCTCAGTGTGGAGTCTGCTCGAGATTCTCTCTCCCTTTCCATCTGCACCTCCTCTGACTCGTGTCCTCTCTCTCTCCCTCTCAAATAAATAAATGAAACCTCAGAAAAAAAAAAAAAAAAAAAGAATAACATGGGCACCTCCAGGTAGCTGAATATAGTGGAGGCAGCTAGGTGGCCACCTCCCAGTATTTCCTCCACAAACAATATAGACCCAAAAAAGGGGAAAACGAAACTACCCAAAAATCACACCCTCTGTATAGCTTGAGGACAGAAAATAACCAAACATTAATACAAGCGTAACTAGAAGGAGAAATAACACCAAATCCTAGCAGACCAGAAGCCATGCTTCCTCCCACCCCGCCACACCACACTGCCTTGTGGCAAGCAGAGACACGCAGAATCTGCAGGGAGGTTAGAAGGGAAGTAGCAGGGAGGCCTCAGGTTGGTCCGAAACCACTCCCAGGGAACTAAGTCCACTGAAGCAAGTGTCCAGGCAGATCAGAGCACAGATTCCAGGGGAATCAGAAATACATGTGCGTTGAGGGGCAATCTTCAGAATGCAGAGCTTCTGGGGCAGCAGAACAGGAAAGAAAGGGAGGAGCGTCCTTTGATCATCCGGTGTTAAAGGGGCAAGGAAGCCAAAGGAGAAATTAGGGTAGCCACTGTGAAAAGCACGGCTACAAGCTATTAGGTGCAAAGGGCAAATATGAAGAGAGGTACACCAGTGAGAATCCCAGAAGGGATATTAAATTGGAGAGCTTCAAAAGAAACACATGGGAAAACTAGGTGGCACAGCTGTCCCAGAGGTGTTGAGATGGGAGCACAGAAGAGGAGGATGGAGAACAGTGATGGGAGGGACATCTGTGAGGGCACATGAAGAAGAGATCTAGGAAGCAGCCAGTGGGAGGGGGAGCGTGCTGGGACACAGGCTTCGGCAGGCAGACTCACATTCATTTCAGGAAAATGAAGGGAAGCACCTGCTTGGGGAAATTGGATGCATGAAGCCTAGACATAAACACACTATTCTCTGAGCAGACTTCTGCCAACCTGCCGAGGAAGGGGGGGCGGGCAGTAAGAGATGGAGAGAGGCTCTGCTGTAAAGGAAGAGTATGCATTTAGGACTTAGATGAAAAGAGAAAAAAGTGGTGATTACAGACACCGCAGAGTAGGAATGATGTAGAATCCAGGTCACTGGGATCCAAAATGCACCATACAGAATGAGAGGAAGACGACAGAGCAACCTTGATACTACTGATGAATACTTGGGATTTTGCAAATTACGATGTTTGCAAAACCTGCATTTGAGTTACATATTTGAGGGGGAAATATTATTGGGTATTTATGAACCATCACATCTTTCTGGTGACAAGATATGAATTCATTCTGAGGCATAAGGGAGGGGAATCTCCTCTCTGAAGTTTTTAAGAAGCTAGATAGCTAGTATTTTCTCTAAAATATCATACTAGAAAGAACACGTAGTGGAAGGGAGAATGTCTCGTACCAGATATCAAAAGTTTAGAAGTCTATGGCAATTAAAAACAGTATGGGGCCAACCCAGGGATGCCAAGGAGATTGCAAAGAAATGAAGTAGTCTGGAAATCGACTGTAAATGCAAGATCCTAGCATATGATAAAAGGTATATTTTAAGTAATTGGAGGAAGGTTGGATGACTCAATAATCAGCCTTAGGATAATTATGATTATGAAAGGAAAAGTAAAATTAGATTTCTGTGTCACAATCTCTACCAATATAAAAACTACAAATACACCAGAAGTAAACGTAGGATAATGAAATCTATAAAAAGACCTGAGTTGAATATTTTTAAATCATGTGGGGAGGAGAGACTTTCTTTTTTTTTTTTTTTATTTATTTTTTATTTTTATTTATTTATTTATTTATTTATTTATTTATTTATTTATTTATTTTTATGATAGTCACATAGAGAGAGAGAGAGAGGCAGAGACACAGGCAGAGGGAGAAACAGGCTCCATGCACCAGGAGCCCGACGTGGGATTCGATCCTGGGTCTCCAGGATCGCGCCCTGGGCCAAAGGCAGGCGCCAAACCGCTGCGCCACCCAGGGATCCCGACTTTCTAAAACGCTTTTGGTAAAAAAAACAAAAACAAAAACAAAAACAAAAACAAAAACAAAAAAACTTTTGGTCTCTGTAAGCATTAATAAGATACAAGTTTGACTTAATAAAAAAAAAAAATAGAGGATTCTCTAGGTCTAAAGACTCTATTAAAGACAATAGACCAAATATGATATTTTTGATATGTAACAGGCAGAGGGCTCATGACTAATACCCTTAATATTGGGGAAAGCTCCTACAATTCACTAAGAAAAGGTAAAATAACCCAGTGCAAAACAGACAAATGATATAATCAAGTGCTCCATAGAGGGAAAAATGCCAGTAATCTAAAACCATGTGAAAAGATATCTAATCCCATCAGTGGTCAGAAAACTGCAAAGTGTCGCAGTACAATTTTTGCAGATTGCAGAAATTTTAAATGCAGGTGAAAATGTGGTGTGGGAGAGGACACACAACTAGTTGATAGATCTCAAGTGTGTAATACCATGGTGTGCAAAGCCTTCCACTGCTGGGAGCCCTGTAAATTAAACTAGTCCTTTAGGATCACAAAGAAAGACCTGGGAAAGAATGTCCATTGCAACCAGTTTTATAAGCAGAACAAAAATTAAATGCATACTAACCACCCCCAATAATAGGAAAGCGATCTTATGTTGTATTCTCATCCTATGAAACACGCTTCAGCCACGGAACTCCAAATAATGGAGACCCTCTCTGTTCCATGACACGGAATGAACTAGGAACTAGGCTTAAAAGGAACTAGGCTTAAAAAAAAAAAAAAGTTATCCTAGGGTCCCCTTTTTGTACTAAACATGTACTCTATGAAATGATACATAACTATGTATAGGTCTATGTCTGCACATGCACAGAAAGGTCTGGAAGAGTATGTACCAATTGTGAAAAGTGGTGGTCCTCGTGGACAGAAGTGAGGTTGAGGCTGATGGGAGAAGTGAGAACATTGATTTCTTGCTTTTTTTTTTAAGATTTTATTTTATTTTATTTTATTTTTATTGAGATAGAGAGGAAGAGCTCGCATGTGTACACGTGGTGGTGAGGAGCAGAGGGAGAGAGAATCTCAAGCAGACTCCCTGCTGAACGTAGAACCCAATGCAGGGCTCGATCTCACAACCCCGAGATCACAACCTGAGCCGAAATCAAGAGTCAGACTCAGGTGCCTGGATTTTTACTTTTAGAATGCTTAATTTTTTTTTGTTTAATGAATTACTTCTGTGATTAAAAAAAAAAAATTGTTCTGATGAAAAACACATGGAAAATAAAGCTACCAGAGGTAACACGGGTACAGCCAATAAATCAAATCTGACAAGTGTCTTCAGACCAAGTGGACCCCACTAGGCCTCCTGCCCGGCTGAAGTCTTCTGAGCTGAAGGTCTTCCAACCTTGGCTGGCTGTGCCTTTCCACCCGCTCCACCCCCCCCCCTCCAGAGTCAGGCTTTCCCATGGGTTGCTCCACCTGCTGTCCGGGGTTCTTCCCTGAGGGCACTACCTCATCGGTGGCCTCCCAGCACCCGTCACTGCAGCCTGGAGTGCTGTCCCAGGCCCAAGGAGAAGGCAGGAGGAGGAGGCAGCCATGGTGTCTCTGGAGTGCATCGCCGTATTTAAGCTCTTAAGTTAATTGATTCATGTCATCATGTCAAATTCATTATTTTAACTAAATTTCATCGTTTAAGAGAAATTTTCACTCAAAGGGATGCTGGAGACCTTTCAGTTCAAGCCTAACACTTTATGTGCGGGGAATCAGAGGGCCAGGGAAGGAACATTCATAAATTGTATTAGATTTAATAATACAATAAATAAATAATATTGTATATTATTCACAAATATTGTATATTTATTCATAAATTTATAAATTGTATTAGATTTAATAATACAATAAATAATTTATTAGCTTTAATAATACAATTTATGAATTTGGGGACTCAGCCTTATAAGTTTCTTGATTCTTATGAGAGCCAGCTCCGCTAGCACTTGAGCATATTATTGCCACCTCCTGCCTGCCCACCTCCAAAAGGGTAGCCATAGTCACCTCTTTTCATGAGAACAAAAGCCATCAACCAGCCCTCTTGGCATTTCTTCAGACCAAGTTCTTCTGAGCTTGGGGCCTTTGCACAGCCTAGACCCTTTTTATGGGATGAAGTTCCCTGCTTTTCGCAAGGCTGGCTCCTTCCCCACATTCAGGCACCTCCTGAGAGAGGCCTTTGTTGACCACTGCAAATAAAGGAGACCTTTACGTCAACAACAACCTTTACGTCAAAGAAAGCAAACTCCACGTCTCCCTTGCTGTGTTCTTACCGGCTGTCAAAGCACAGGGCACATAGTAGGTGTTCAGAAAGTGTTTAAGTGAATGAATGAGCAAATATGATACCCATTTTTTTTTTTAAAGGTTTCTGGCCGCTGCTCTTATGTGATTGTCTCCTCAGGTAGCCCAAGTAACTAACACGTATTATGATTTCATTTTTTTGGAAGTGAAAAATGATGCAGCATTATTATTTTAACTTGTAACCCAAGGGAGGTTGAACATACTTCATTAGCTGCCGTCTTTTGCTCAGTTGTCCATTGACATCTGAATGTTTTACTCAGTGCGTCCGGGGTGGTGGCCTGAGCCAGCAAGGAGTGTAGAGTGGTTGTCACCTGAGGCACCAGGCAAAGAGAGGGGATAATTTCAAGGAGGTCTTAAGTAGCATCAGGGACAGGCCCCCAGGGCTTGTGCTCTGACAGATGCCTAAAGCCACTCCTGCCCTTTGACCTCTTGCTGGTCTTTCCACAGAAGATGGCTCATCTGAGCCTGCAGTGTAGAAGGGATGGCACAAGAGAAATGCATCCTCAGTGGGTCTGAAGTGAGGGCAGGTCTTCAGCACAAGTGTGGGGCTCCCCTGCAGGTCAAGATTCCACCTCCTGGGAGAGTTGCGGGGAGAAACCCTAATTCTCAGGACCCTCCTCCATTTCTACCCCATCAGAGCCATCTTCTGCCTCTCTGGTGACAGGCAAGGATTTTGGCACATTTTAGCCAATATTTCACGAAAAACTTTTTTTCATTTAATGAAAAAATTTGGGGTTGTTTTGTTTTGTTTTAAGATTTTATTTATTTATTCGTGAGAGACACAGAGAGAGAGGCAGAGACACAGGCAGAGGGAGAAGCAGGCTCCATGCAGGGAGCCTGACGTGGGACTTGATCCTGGGTCTCCAGGATCATGCCCTGGGCTGAAGGCAGCGCTAAACGCCGAGCTACCTGGGCTGCCCTGAACAAGTTTTTAACATAACTTAGAGTGATTTCACCCTAAAGAAACAGTTTTCGTACAAACTGCTAAGTGACAAGATGAAGGTAGCGCATAAGGTGAAACTAAATTATTGAGAGCTAAGTATTTCTTGAGTTATTATGCATTCATCCAGCAACCACTGTGAGCCAGGCACTGGACCCTGGAGATCCCTGGACTTTGATACAGCCCCAGCCTACGGTGACTTACATGATGTAGTGAAAGCCACAAGAGCCCTGGGCCCCAAACCCAGGTTTGAATCCAGACCGCAAGGCCTGCTAGCTGTGCAGCTGTGCAAAAACAGCCTTTGGCTCTTGGAGTGAGAAGTAGATAGCGAAGCCATCTTTGTGGGCTCTGATTTAAAGGGCTTGGCCTGGGGAAGGTAGAAGTCCTCCTTGGGTCTTCAACACTGAAGGAAAGCAGTGACACAGAGTAATCGAGGGCCAGAGAGACATGGAGGAATATGAGCCAAGCCTTGAAAAAAGGGTAGAGCCTGGAAGGGAAAAGCAGAAACCAAAGGGCGTGGATAATCCCAAGCCATGGAAGGGCAGTCAAGGAGCAGGTAGGACAGTAGTGAAGGGTCCTGCTGGGAAGAAGCAGGGCTGGAAGGGTGGGCACCCAGGATCAGCCAATGGCCAGCTGTCCCTCACCCTGAGTCTTCAAATACTCCATTTTCATTTCAAGGAGAGATGAGCCCTGCATGAGAGAAGGGAGGCCGGGCAGCCTGGGTGGCTCGGCGGTTTAGCGCCGCCTTCGGTCCAGGGCCTGATCCTGGAGACCTGGGATCGAGTCCCACGTTGGGCTCCCTGCATGGAGCCTGATTCTCCCTCTGCCTGTGTCTCTACCAGCCTCTCTCTCTCTCTCTCTCTTTCTCTGTGTGTCTCATGAATAAATAAAATTAAAAAAAAAAAAAAAAAAAAAACAGAGAGAAGGGAGGCCGATGGTGGTGGTACCTCAATTTCCATACTCTAAATTAGCAAAACTAAAACCCCACAGGTAACCAGCCCCACTCTCTGTGGAAGACATCTGAGTGGCCTCCATTGCTAATGAAGCATTGCCCCGTGGTGGAAGAGGGGTCCCCTGTAACCCAAGCAGCCTTTGCAAGGGCAGTCGATCTCCTTGCTATACAGGAGCCCGAGAGGGGTTGTAACTAAAATTTCCTCCGTCTTCACATTCTTGGTAAGATGTTGCTGTCCTGGAGATGTGTGAGAGCTCCTTGCACAGTAATGTCTCCAGCAGCGGCCAGGCCAGCCCGCTCGTGATTCCAGCTCTCAGGGCAGTCTGGCCACTCCAGCCTTATTTCAGGACAGCTGCCAGGAGAAAATTAAAAACTATCTTCATCAAGGGAAAGAACTTCACACTCATTCATGTCTTCATTCAACAACTATTTCATGGTTGCCTACTATACACAAGAAGGATTTTTAAATCCTTCTTTAGAAAAGATTAGACATACATACGCCTTTTCCCTCTAAAAGCGTGTGGTCAGTTCATCAAATGGAGCAGATAAGAAGTAATCAGTGAGGCTCGGTTGAGTGTCTGCCTTTGGCTCGGGTCATGATCCCAGGGTCCTGGGATCGAGCCCCACATCAGACTCTCTGCTTAGATGCCGGGGGTGGAGGACTGCTTCTCCCTTTCCCTCTACCTGCTGTTCCCCCTGCTTGTGCGTGCGCGCGCTCTCTCTCTGTCAAATAAATAAGTGAAATCTTAAAAAAAAAAAAAAAAAAAGAGGTACATCAGTGATAAATTCAGTCAAGGAAATATATAAAGTGTTATAGGAATCCAGAGGAGGAGACATGACTTCTAGGTGGGGTGGGGTAGGGAGGGAGTCAGAGAAAGCTTTGGAAGGAGGCTGCAGCTGCCCTGAATCTTGAAAGATAAGTAGGTTGTGGACAGGTAGACCTGGTGAGGAGTTTCACCCAGACAGTCAAAGCTTGAAGATTGTCTTTCTACCCCTGACTTTGCATGTGAGGATAGCGAGGTCCAGCCTGAAGACGGGGCAGCCCTGGCCACACGGTGCCTTCCTCACAAGGGGTAGGCCTTCCGGGCAGAGCACAGTGTAGGCAGGGGCCCAGAGGTGTGGAAGTTCTACATACATATGGTTTGCTCAGGAAATAGGATTTGGTAACTGATTAGATGTCGGAGCTAAAGGAAAAGCTGGGGGAAGGTAGATGTGTTCGGCCCAATGACTGGGAGGACACTGGGGCCAGGACAGGAAGGAAGCAGGACTGGGAGAAAAAGTGCTGTGTGGGGTTTGGGACATGCTGAACTGGAGGCCTGTATGAAATGTACCGGGGAAGGTTCTAGCAAGCCATGGGAAACTGGTGCTGGAGTTCAGGAGGTTGATCAGGACCAAAGTTATAAAGTAGGAGTCATCTCTTCTGAGTGTTGAGTTGGGGTTGTCCAAGGGATAGCATGGAGGGGAAAGAGCTGGCCAACGACTGCAGCAACAGCTCCCTCTGGAGAGCAGGAGGCAGAGGAGGACCCGAGGCGTGGTCAGAGGTAGGCAGGGGCCAGGGGATGCAAGTCCCCAGAGGTGAGGGATGGGAGAGGTTCCTCCGTCCTAGCAAAAAGGGTTAACCTGCTGCAAACATGACACAGCCAGACCCAGCGTCTAGAACATGACTCCTGACCTCTGCAGGTGCAAGGCAGCCAGAGTCAATGTTATTTAGGAAATTTGACAGTGAAGAGGAGGAGAGAGATTAAGGGGTGCCCGGGCTGAGGCAAAATGTGGTTTTCTTTCCTTTTTTAAGGCTTGGGTAGACTTAAATATCTTTCTTGGAAGATGGAGAGGAGCTGGCAGAGAGAGGAGGAGATAAGAGAAGGGAGAAGGAATGCTTGGAGGGCAGGGGTTGGAAGGAGGCAGGAGGGAGTAAGGTCGAGAACATGACCTGTTGACATCTGGAATTGAAGTGTCTGAGCTGAGGTGGGGGGACCAAGCTGGAGAGTCACACAGGGGTGAGCACTGCAGCCCCACCAGTCGATTCAGTCAGCAGGAGGAAGAAAACCAAAGAACAGAGGCCGGAGCCTTGGGAGAAACCCAAAGTTCGAGGTCAAATGGGCACCAAGGAGGGGACAGCTGGAAGACCTAGTGGGGATGTCCAGAGGCCCAAACAAGTCAGCCGGTGGCACCCAGCCCTGAAGATGGGGCCGAGGGGACACGACTAACAAGGATGTTGTTTGCTTTTGAGACAGGTTAGAATGCTCAAGTTCAAGTCCGTTAGCGTATCAAACGCAGGATTTCTCTGCTTACACTGGGCTTCCACTTCCAAATATTTTAATTAAACCAATATGTGAATAGTGAAAACATCAAAAGGACAAGGGCATTATTAATTTGAGAATCAAGGCGACTAATCACTTTATTCCTTTTAGTCATTTCCTCATTTAGCAATATCCTCGGTAACAAACATTCCTGTAGCTCCGAGATAATGTTCCTGGATTTAAAACCACAGCTTTGTTTTTTCCTCCCTCGGGGACTTATTTCTTATCGCTTGGGTCCTTTTGAAATAGGCAGTTATCAGATCAACCTTTAGCTCACTGGCCTTGGGTTGAATAGGTAATCCGCCCTCCCCACCCCCCACCCCCACCTTTTTCCCCCAAATCACAGGCTCGGAAGAATTCAAGCCAAAATTCCAGGCTGGCTTTTAGCAATAAATACTGTAATTAACTTCTAACCAGGCGAGCTAACATTTTGCTTGGAGAAAGCATCGTTTTCTCAAACAAATGCCTTTCAAATAAAAACAATTTCATGCCCTCTTCTTGCAGCGTGATACTTTCCAGTGCTTGGAAATAACCAGTGTCATCTAAGAGTATGTTCTCAGAGATGTTTAAAATCCCTTTTTCTCCGGTTTTCAAGCTCTGCCATAGAAGCTGCACTCTCTTCTAGGGGTATATGGTGTCCAACAGAGTTAACGGAGCTCCCTTTCAATTAACTGTGCGGGAAGTTCTGTAGAAGCCCTCCTGAGCCTGTTAGATGTGACTTGGGTCCTGCCCCCCAGGAGACGAGGGGCAGTGGGAGTATTTCCTCACGGCCATAAGAAACAGCACCAACGCCTAGATGCTCTCATGACCGCTTTAAATCCTCCACAGACAGGGCACGTCCTTCTTGGCTGCACCTGGGACAGACCACTGCCCAGCCGGCAGGTGCCACACTGCCTTTAGCCCAATCAGTGCGGTGGGTGACACGAAGACCCATAGGAGGGTCAGCAGAGGGAGTCTGAAAGGAGAAAGTCCTGAGAATATTCAAGAGCGTCCACAAAGCCCAAGTCCAGGGTCAGAGCTGAGCTGGGAGCTACCAGGGCCTACAGTGAACCACGGGCGGCTGGTAGAGATTTGGTTAGGCCCCAGGGCAAAGGAAAGGCAGGAACCCAACGAAGAAGGCGTGGATGGAGCCCATCCTGAGATAGATTGTGAATGATGTCTGCCACACGGATTGCCACCCTCTGGCCTGCTCTGTTTCTTGGGGTTTTGATCTTTTTGTTCTTATGGATTGGGTTTTGATTTTGGTTCAGCCACGCACATGGCAGTCTTGCTCCAAGGAGGTTTCTCGGCCACCACATAATTTCTGTCAGCATTTGGAGGGAGGGGTAGGGTAATGCTGCCTGAAACCTGGCCTTATTTTCTCAACACTGCAGAACCCCCCGTCCTGCGGTTAGGCCGCTGCTTGCTCACCGCACGCAGAGCCTGGGTGGCCCTGGAGCCCTGCCACGCCAAGCAGCAGCAGCGCCGGAGGGTAGCATTCCGTGAGGTCCCCTGGCCCCGAGGGCTGCACGGGAGCTGGTGAGGCCTGCTGCACAGATCGCTGACCCTGGAAGCAGGAGCCTTGCACGCCACCTCCCCACTCCATTCTGCTGCTTGCTGATCTCGGGGTTGGGGGCATCTCTCTCTCTCTCTTTTTTTTTTTTTTTGCTGGAAAGAAACAACTTCCCCCACCTGAACCATAGAATTGGAATCAGGACAGCTGAGAGGGAGGAGTGATTGAGAGAAGGTGTGTGAATTTACTTTGTGAACTGCAAAAGGCTGAGAGATGGAAGGGTGAATTGTCTACAGGCTCTGCTTGTTTGGTTTTCTGGCCATGGCCAGTAATTAGTTATTCATACCCAAGTGCAAGGTGGGGGAAGGTTGCTTAGCAGCAGCACTTTTCTATAAGAGGCTCTTTATCGAATCCCCCATGTGCTGGGGCTACGTGGGAAATGCAGGAAGCCGAGCAGAGTACGCAAGGAGGGATACCGAGTTCTACTCTGGTGTGAAGACCAAATCCATCCTAGCGTATTGTGTTCTGGGGAGGCACCTCACTAAGAGAAATATAGACCAGCGAGATAACATGTTGTAGCAGGAGACATCTGGGGAGCTCTGGGAGTTTATCCAGGAGGGGAGAACTCTGGGAGGAAAATGAAAGCTGTCTTGTCTTTTGCAAATGTTCTTAGGGAAGATGGATTTGGCTGGTGACCTGTGTCTTCCAGAGGAGGGTGGGCACTGCACAGGTGCAGGTTTCAGCTCTTCTAAAACAATGTTTCCCAAACTCTGCTGCAAATTAGAATCACCTAGGAAACTTTTAAACCTCCCATTCCCAAGACTACACCCCAAACCAGTTGAATCAGAGCCTCTGGGAGTGGGGCCGAGGCATCAGTATTTTTAAAAACTCTGGGTGATTGCAATGGGCAGGCAAGTTCACCTAGCAGTGATCTACAGAAGGATGGAGAACGTTGGAACTAAACACAGAACGGGGTGCGGGTGTCGGGGGGTGGGTGGTGTTGGACGGGAGCTGCTAGAGATGAGATTCCCTGCCATTGAAGCTGCTCAGACCCAGGCTGCATCTCACTTGGTGGCGATGAGCTCAAGCATCCCATGATGGCTAAAGTAGACAAACTTCAAGTTCCCTCCCATCCTAAAAGCCTGAGTCAAGGCTCCGAGGTGAAGGTTTTCAAATTCCTGTTATAGTTCCAAGGAACTGTGTGTTCAAGTGAAATAAAATATTCAAAACAAAGGAGGAAGGAAGTGGATTCCCCACAACCACACCCACCCACCCAAGACCATTCGACTCGTGGGGAGACCTCATGGAAATCTGGGAACTTAATGAAAATCTCTAGGACTCCAGGGAACACAGTTTTTAAAAACCACCAATTTAAGGGAAGGGAAATAGGACTTCCACAGAAATGAAATTTGCATTCAGCCATCTGTACTGGAATCATTATTTTGATGACCAGAAGTAGCAAATTCCAAATGGAGGAGCGCCAACGTAAATGACCGTGGACCTGAACTATTCGTTCGTTGGAAACATGAGGAGCATCAGCCGGCATGTGGTTAACCCAGCACCTTGGAAACTAGACCGAGATCTTTCTGCTTATTATCTTGGTGCCACACATAGGATGTAAGAGCCACCTCCTCCTGTTCACCAAGGTATTTCCAAAAGGAAGAATGCTTGCATATTATTTATTGCAAGTTCCCAGGCTTTGAATTACACAGACTCTAGTTTCTGTACCAGAGCTATAACTTACATGTGAAGAACAAAAGGCAGCCTGGTAGAAGGGAAAGGAATAGGAAGTGAGGACAAATAGGTGGAGCCCTGGTTCTGCTATTATCCAACTGTAGGAATGCAGACAAATCACCCAACTTATCCATTTCCTCCTCTCTAAAATGGAACTCGTAATACCTGCTGCCTATTGTGAATTGTGAAGTTAAAGAAAAAAGCCAGGGTCATATCCTTCTAAGTTATATCAAATATGAATGATTATTGAAAGCAAAAACTATAACATTGGAAGGATCTCCATGGGTGCAGATGGAATATATGTGGCAAATATAAATAAGGGAGGGTAAAAGGACTTATGTAATTTCAACTCTACATTTTACTTGATGTGGTAAATATTAACTTTAAGTAAACTGTGACAAATGAGGCTTGTTATTATCCCTAGACAACAACCAAAAAATAAACACAAGAGAGGAACACCTGGGTGGTGTAGCCAGTTAAGCATCTGACTCTTGATTTCAGCTCAGGTCATGATCTCAAGGTCATGAGATAGAGCCCTGTGTCAGACTCCACGTGAACATGGAGTCTCCTTAAGATTCTCTCTCCCTCTCCCTCTGTCCCTCCCACTCATGCTGTCTCTCTTTCTCTCTTAAATAAATAATTTTTAAAAAAGTAATACAAGAGATGTGACCAGTCAACAGGTAAATTATTTCAAAAATCTAAAAATTAATCAACTCCCAAAGAAGGGAGGAAAAGGGTGAACAAAAGAACAAAGGGAAAAAAAAATCCCAGAAGAAACAAACAAACAACACTGAAAAATAATAGAACTAAGTCCAATCAATAATTATATCAAATGTAGATAGTCTAAAACACAAATAAGGATAAATACTGTCTGATTGGATTTTTAGCAAAAGGCCAAATGCTATCTATGGAAACCCACTCCAAATGTAATGATATAAGTAGACTCAAAGCAAAAAGTTAAAAAAGAGATACGCCATGGAAATATTAATCAAAGAAAGCAGAGTGGCAATATCAATATTACACAAAGTAGACTGCAGCACCAGAAAAAATTTCCAGAGATAAAGTGGGAAAGTGCATAATAGTAAAGGGGAAAATAGAAGTTAAATGAAGTTTAAAAACATAACAATGATAAATGCATATGTACCTAAACAAAAGCCCAGAACTCAAAAAACAAAAACAGGTAGTGCTGAAAGGAAAAAAAGACAAACCAACAATTATACTCAGGGACTTCGACATCCCTCTCAAGATAGTTAATAGAACAACTAGACAACCGGGGCTGATTGGCCTTTATGCCACACTTGATCTAACAGCAGCAGAAATACACTCTCTTTCCAAGTACACATGGAACAGTCACCAAGATAAACCATATTCTGGGCCACAAAACAGACCTTAACAAATTTAATAAAATTGTAATCATATAAAATGTACTTTTTTTGACCACGATAGAATTTAACTAGAAATTAGTCACAAAGAGATCTGGCAATTTCCCAAATACCTGAAGTAAACGACACATGGAAATGAAACACCACGGGAGGAGCAAGACGGCGGAAGAGCAGGGTCTCCAAATCACCTGTCTCCACCAAACTACCTAGAAAACCTTCAAATTATCCTGAAAATCTATGAATTCGGCCTGAGATTTAAAGAGAGACCAGCTGGAATGCAACAGTGAGAAGAGTTCGCGCTTCTATCCAGGTAGGAAGATGGGGAAAAAGAAGTAAAGGAACAAAGGCCTCCAAGGGGGAGGGGCCCCGCGAGGAGCCGGGCTGAGGCCGGGGCGAGTGTCCCCAGGACAGGAGAGCCCCGTCCCGGAGGAGCAGGAGCTGCACCGACCTTCCCGGGCGGAAAGGGGCTCGCGGGGAGTTGGAGCAGGACCCAGGAGGGCGGGGATGCCCTCGGGCTCCCGGGGACAGTAACAGCAACTGCGCGCCCAGGAGAGTGCGCCGAGCTCCCTAAGGGCTGCAGCGCGCACGGCGGGATCCGGAGCAGCTCCGGGGGGCTCGGGCGGCGGCTCCGCGGAGGGGGCTGCGCGGCCCCGGGAGCAGCTCGGAGGGGCTCGGGCAGAGGAAGAGGCTCCGTGCGGAGGGGGCTGCGCGGTTCCAGGAGCAGCTCGGAGGGGCTCGGGCGGCGGCTCCGCGGAGGGGGTTGCGCGGCCCGGGAGCGCGAATCCACCAGCGCAGGCTCCGGAGCACAGGGCGCCCGGACACAGCCCAGGATCCCGCCTCCCCCGGGACAGGCAGAGGCCGGGAGGGCCCAGGACAGCGAGGACGCTCCTGCCCCAGCTGAGCAGATCAGCGGCCCCGCCCGGAGACTCCAGGCCCTGCAGACCGAGAGCTCCGGAGTTCCTGCCGGAGCTGAATCCAGGTTTCCAGAGCGGCCCCGCCACTGGGGCTGTTCCTTCTGCGGCCTCACGGGGTAAACAACCCCCACCGAGCCCTGCACCAGGCAGGGGCACAGCAGCTCCCCCAACTGCTAACACCTGAAAATCAGCACAACAGGCCCCTCCCCCAGAACACCAGCTAGACGGACAACTTCCAGGAGAAGCCAAGGGACTTAAAGTACACAGAATCAGAAGATACTCCCCCGTGGTTCTTTTTTTGTTTTGTTTTGTTTTGTTTTGCTTTTTGATTTGTTTCCTTCCCCCACCCCCTTTTTCTTCTCCTTTCTTTTTCTTTCTCTTTTTCTTCTTTTTTTTTTCCGTTTTTTTTTCTTCCCTTTTTTTTTCTCTTTCTCTTTCTCTTTTCTTTCCTTCTTTCTCTCCTCTCTTTTTCTCTTTTTCCCAATACAACTTGCTTTTGGCCACTCTGCACTGAGCAAAATGACTAGAAGGAAAACCTCACCTCAAAAGAAAGAATCAGAAACAGTCCTCTCTCCCACAGAGTTACAAAATCTGGATTACAATTCAATGTCAGAAAGCCAATTCAGAAGCACTATTATACAGCTACTGGTGGCTCTAGAAAAAAGTATAAAGGACTCAAGAGACTTCATGACTGCAGAATTTAGAGCTAATCAGGCAGAAATTAAAAATCAATTGAATGAGATGCAATCCAAACTAGAAGTCCTAACGACGAGGGTTAACGAGGTGGAAGAACGAGTGAGTGACCTAGAAGACAAGTTGATAGCAAAGAGGGAAACTGAGGAAAAAAGAGACAAACAATTAAAAGACCATGAAGATAGATTAAGGGAAATAAACGACAGCCTGAGGAAGAAAAACCTACGTTTAATTGGGGTTCCCGAGGGCGCCGAAAGGGACAGAGGGCCAGAATATGTATTTGAACAAATTCTAGCTGAAAACTTTCCTAATCTGGGAAGGGAAACAGGCATTCAGATCCAGGAAATAGAGAGATCCCCCCCTAAAATCAATAAAAACCGTTCAACACCTCGACATTTAATTGTGAAGCTTGCAAATTCCAAAGATAAGGAGAAGATCCTTAAAGCAGCAAGAGACAAGAAATCCCTGACTTTTATGGGGAGGAGTATTAGGGTAACAGCAGACCTCTCCACAGAGACCTGGCAGGCCAGAAAGGGCTGGCAGGATATATTCAGGGTCCTAAATGAGAAGAACATGCAACCAAGAATACTTTATCCAGCAAGGCTCTCATTCAAAATGGAAGGAGAGATAAAGAGCTTCCAAGACAGGCAGCAACTAAAAGAATATGTGACCTCCAAACCAGCTCTGCAAGAAATTTTAAGGGGGCCTCTTAAAATTCCCCTTTAAGAAGAAGTTCAGTGGAACAGTCCACAAAAACAAAGACTGAATAGATATCATGATGACACTAAACTCATATCTCTCAATAGTAACTCTGAATGTGAACGGGCTTAATGACCCCATCAAAAGGCGCAGGGTTTCAGACTGGATAAAAAAGCAGGACCCATCTATTTGCTGTCTACAAGAGACTCATTTTAGACAGAAGGACACCTACAGCCTGAAAATAAAAGGTTGGAGAACCATTTACCATTCGAATGGTCCTCAAAAGAAAGCAGGGGTAGCCATCCTTATATCAGATAAACTAAAATTTACCCCAAAGACTGTAGTCAGAGATGAAGAGGGACACTATATCATACTTAAAGGATCTATTCAACAAGAGGACTTAACAATCCTCAATATATATGCTCCGAATGTGGGAGCTGCCAAATATATAAATCAATTATTAACCAAAGTGAAGAAATACTTAGATAATAATACACTTATACTTGGTGACTTCAATCTAGCTCTTTCTATACTCGATAGGTCTTCTAAGCAAAACATCTCCAAAGAAACGAGAGCTTTAAATGATACACTGGACCAGATGGATTTCACAGATATCTACAGAACTTTACATCCAAACTCAACTGAATACACATTCTTCTCAAGCGCACATGGAACTTTCTCCAGAATAGACCACATATTGGGTCACAAATCGGGTCTGAACCGATACCAAAAGATTGGGATTGTCCCCTGCATATTCTCGGACCATAATGCCTTGAAATTAGAACTAAATCACAACAAGAAGTTTGGAAGGACCTCAAACACATGGAGGTTAAGGACCATCCTGCTAAAAGATAAAAGGGTCAACCAGGAAATTAAGGAAGAATTAAAAAGATTCATGGAAACTAATGAGAATGAAGATACAACCGTTCAAAATCTTTGGGATGCAGCAAAAGCAGTCCTAAGGGGGAAATACATCGCAATACAAGCATCCATTCAAAAACTGGAAAGAACTCAAATACAAAAGCTAACCTTACACATAAAGGAGCTAGAGAAAAAACAGCAAATAGATCCTACACCCAAGAGAAGAAGGGAGTTAATAAAGATTCGAGCAGAACTCAACGAAATCGAGACCAGAAGAACTGTGGAACAGATCAACAGAACCAGGAGTTGGTTCTTTGAAAGAATTAATAAGATAGATAAACCATTAGCCAGCCTTATTAAAAAGAAGAGAGAGAAGACTCAAATTAATAAAATCATGAATGAGAAAGGAGAGATCACTACCAACACCAAGGAAATACAAACGATTTTAAAAACATATTATGAACAGCTATACGCCAATAAATTAGGCAATCTAGAAGAAATGGACGCATTCCTGGAAAGCCACAAACTACCAAGACTGGAACAGGAAGAAATAGAAAACCTGAACAGGCCAATAACCAGGGAGGAAATTGAAGCAGTCATCAAAAACCTCCCAAGACACAAGAGTCCAGGGCCAGATGGCTTCCCAGGAGAATTTTATCAAACGTTTAAAGAAGAAATCATACCTATTCTCCTAAAGCTGTTTGGAAAGATAGAAAGAGATGGAGTACTTCCAAATTCGTTCTATGAAGCCAGCATCACCTTAATTCCAAAGCCAGACAAAGACCCCGCCAAAAAGGAGAATTACAGACCAATATCCCTGATGAACATGGATGCAAAAATTCTCAACAAGATACTGGCCAATAGGATCCAACAGTACATTAAGAAAATTATTCACCATGACCAAGTAGGATTTATCCCTGGGACACAAGGCTGGTTCAACACCCGTAAAACAATCAATGTGATTCATCATATCAGCAAGAGAAAAACCAAGAACCATATGATCCTCTCATTGGATGCAGAGAAAGCATTTGACAAAATACAGCATCCATTCCTGATTAAAACTCTTCAGAGTGTAGGGATAGAGGGAACATTCCTCGACATCTTAAGAGCCATCTATGAAAAGCCCACAGCAAATATCATTCTCAATGGGGAAGCACTGGGAGCCTTTCCCCTAAGATCAGGAACAAGACAGGGATGTCCACTCTCACCACTGCTATTCAACATAGTACTGGAAGTCCTAGCCTCAGCAATCAGACAACAAAAAGACATTAAAGGCATTCAAATTGGCAAAGAAGAAGTCAAACTCTCTCTCTTCGCCGATGACATGATACTCTACATAGAAAACCCAAAAGTCTCCACCCCAAGATTGCTAGAACTCATACAGCAATTCGGTAGCGTGGCAGGATACAAAATCAATGCCCAGAAGTCAGTGGCATTTCTATACACTAACAATGAGACTGAAGAAAGAGAAATTAAGGAGTCAATCCCATTTACAATTGCACCCAAAAGCATAAGATACCTAGGAATAAACCTCACCAAAGATGTAAAGGATCTATACCCTCAAAACTATAGAACACTTCTGAAAGAAATTGAGGAAGACACAAAGAGATGGAAAAATATTCCATGCTCATGGATTGGCAGAATTAATATTGTGAAAATGTCAATGTTACCCAGGGCAATATACACGTTTAATGCAATCCCTATCAAAATACCATGGACTTTCTTCAGAGAGTTAGAACAAATTATTTTAAGATTTGTGTGGAATCAGAAAAGACCCCGAATAGCCAGGGGAATTTTAAAAAAGAAAACCATATCTGGGGGCATCACAATGCCAGATTTCAGGTTGTACTACAAAGCTGTGGTCATCAAGACAGTGTGGTACTGGCACAAAAACAGACACATAGATCAGTGGAACAGAATAGAGAATCCAGAAGTGGACCCTGAACTTTATGGGCAACTAATATTCGATAAAGGAGGAAAGACTATCCATTGGAAGAAAGACAGTCTCTTCAATAAATGGTGCTGGGAAAATTGGACATCCACATGCAGAAGAATGAAACTAGACCACTCTCTTTCACCATACTCAAAGATAAACTCAAAATGGGTGAAAGATCTAAATGTGAGACAAGATTCCATCAAAATCCTAGAGAAGAACACAGGCAACACCCTTTTTGAACTCGGCCATAGTAACTTCTTGCAAGATTCATCCACAAAGGCAAAAGAAACAAAAGCAAAAATGAACTATTGGGACTTCATCAAGATAAGAAGCTTTTGCACAGCAAAGGATACAGTCAACAAAACTCAAAGACAACCTACAGAATGGGAGAAGATATTTGCAAATGACATATCAGATAAAGGGCTAGTTTCCAAGATCTATAAAGAACTTATTAAACTCAACACCAAAGAAACAAACAATCCAATCATGAAATGGGCAAAAGACATGAACAGAAATCTCACAGAGGAAGACATAGACATGGCCAACATGCATATGAGAAAATGCTCTGCATCACTTGCCATCAGGGAAATACAAATCAAAACTACAATGAGATACCACCTCACACCAGTGAGAATGGGGCAAATTAACAAGGCAGGAAACAACAAATGTTGGAGAGGATGCGGAGAAAAGGGAACCCTCTTACACTGTTGGTGGGAATGTGAACTGGTGCAGCCACTCTGGAAAACTGTGGGGAGGTTCCTCAAACAGTTAAAAATATACCTGCCCTACGACCCAGCAATTGCACTGTTGGGGATTTACCCCAAAGATACAAATGCAATGAAACGCCGGGACACCTGCACCCCGATGTTTCTAGCAGCAATGGCCACTATAGCCAAACTGTGGAAGGAGCCTCGGTGTCCAACGAAAGATGAATGGATAAAGAAGATGTGGTTTATGTATACAATGGAATATTACTCAGCTATTAGAAATGACAAATACCCACCATTTGCTTCAACGTGGATGGAACTGGAGGGTATTATGCTGAGTGAAGTAAGTCAGTCGGAGAAGGACAAACATTATATGTTCTCATTCATTTGGGGAATATAAATAATAGTGAAAGGGAAAATAAGGGAAGGGAGAAGAAATGTGTGGGAAATATCAGAAAGGGAGACAGAACGTAAAGACTGCTAACTCTGGGAAACGAACTAGGGGTGGTGGAAGGGGAGGAGGGCGGGGGGTGGGAGTGAATGGGTGACGGGCACTGGGTGTTATTCTGTATGTTAGTAAATTGAACACCAATAAAAAAAAAAAAAAAAAAGGAAATGAAACACCACAAGTCTCACATGAACTTAGAAAATACTGTGAATGGAATTAAAGTGAAAATACAACCTGTCAAAATTTGGAACATCACATATGTCTATTGCACATAACTTACAATAAAATCTGAAAGCAGAATTAATAAGATTAAGTAAGGGCAGCCAGGATGGCTCAGCGGTTTAGCACCGCCTTCAGCCCAGGGCCTGATCCTGGAGACCCAACATCGAGTCCCATGTCAGGCTCCCTGCATGGAGCCTGCTTCTCCCTCTGCCTGTGTCTCTGCCTCTCTCTGTGTGTCTCTCACGAATACATAAAATCTTCTAAACAAATAAGATTAAGTATAGCAACAAGGATGCTTAAATTTTGCCTAGGGATGCCGCTGAGCCATCCTGGCTGCCCTTACTTAATCTTATTAATTCTGCTTTCAGATTTTATTGTAAGTTATCAGTTATCAGTTTCATCAGTTTGTATCATATTGTTTATATCAAGCTTATATCCCATTTTCATGTAGAAATCAATTTTTAGGCTATTTTAAATAAGAATATCCTTACATGCAGGTGTGTGTGAGTGCATTTGTGTGCACACACATGCACTCACACACACACACACACACACACACACACACAGGTATTCAGAGAACATAGATTAGATATCACATCCCTGATTCTTGCGGTTGCCTATGTCTCCAGTTAGCCTAACTTCTAGAGCCACACTTATCAAACTTGAGTGTGCAATAGAATCACCAGGAGACTCCACTTCCAGAGATTCTAGTTCAGGAGATCCATGGTGGGTCTGAGAGTTTTGATTCCTAACAAATGCTAAGATGTTGCTGCTGCTGCTGCTGCGGCCGGCCTAGGGATCATACTTTGGGAACCATGGCTCTAGACCTATGCCACCCTAACCGGACTCTATCATCGCTTGGTGCTCAAAACCCCAGGCTCAGGGACACATAACCAAGTGGGGTTAATTCCATTCTGCGCCCCGCCGCCCTGCATTCCTTAACCCAATTTGGAAATGGAATTAAAACAGAGAAGTAAAAAAAAAAAAAAAAAAAAAAAATCAACTATGTTCTTGGAGCTTGAACTGAGTGAATACTTCCAGGTAGAACAAAACTACACCCCTTTTTCCTCCCTCTCCCCCAGCTCTGAAAGAAGTTTCGAAAAGTAAAAAAGATAAAGAAGCAATTCGAGAGATACAGGTGAAGAACGGCAGAATGTTGATAATTCCTGATGGTTGGTGGTGGCTGCATGAGATTTTATTTTACTGCTTTGTTTTAATATATTTGACATTTCCATTTTTTTATTTTTATTTTTATTTTTTTTTAATTTTCTCCAAAGAGCCCTGACATTTCCATTTTTTTTAAATGAAGTGTTTTTTAGGAGAGTAAACTGAGGATATAAAGTAGACGAGCCTAACAGAAGATGCAGGAAGAGGAAAACATAAATGCTATTTTAAAATTCTCAAGATGGCTAGAAGCCACTTCATCAGGGCTCCTTAGACTCTCCTTTTTTTTTTTTTTTTTTTAGACTCTCCTTTTAAGCCCGTACTAGCACAGGAAAGTTAATACTTTCTAGAGACTAAGGATCTAGGCCAGCATTGCTCTACTGCAAGTCAAAATTTCTTTGAAATCTTGTCTTCTCTTCCAAATGTGATTTTGCATTTTCGTTAGTATCCATTTTCATCTAAAGATCACGTTTTAAATTATTATCGTCCTGGGAAAGTATTTCCTACTTGCTCAACTAGAGGGTGGACAAGCTACCATTATTAGATAGGTAACCCTTATAACTCCAGAGACTAAGTGGCTCAGTCTTAGAGGAGTATCACATGCAAGACAGTCAAAATAATCAAGCAGCAATTTCTTTCTGTAAGTTTGTTCTCCAAGGACATTAAAATTAATATGCAATTATTGCTCAGAGTTCTCATACTCAAAAAAATACCACGGTTTAGGTTGCATTGTATCCATACAATAAAACTCTTATACTAAATTAGCATCTAAGTACATCCTATTTTTTTTTTAGATTAACTGCTTTTGCCTTTCACTAGTTAGGGATGAATTAGTGCTGTCATCTTGGAACGGCCAGCAACGATGCCATTAAATTAGTTGCTGGGAATTCCCCTCACATGCTTGAATCTTTTCACTGGATTCAAGTTATGCTTCAGGCTTCCTATTTTTGGTCACAGATTTTTTTTTTTTATTGAGGTATAATTAACATACAGTGTTATATTAGTTTCAGGTGTTGTAACGATGCGACATTTCTCTACATTACTCAGCACTCAGCATAAGCGTAATCACCATTTGTCACCATACAGAATTATTACAATATTATTTATATTTCCTGTGCTGTACTTTTCATCTCCCTGACATTTTTTAAAAATTTTAAGAGGTTTATTTCTTTATTTTAGAGAGAGAGAGGGAGTGAGTATTAAGCAGACTCCACATTGAGCATGGAGCCCCATGCAGGGCTAAGTCCCAGGACCCTGAGATCATGACCTGAGCAGAAACCAAGAGTCAGAAGCTTAACTGAGCCACCCAAGCACCCCCTTATTTTTCTTTAATAATTAGAAGTTTATACCTCTTATTTTTTTAAGATTTTATATGTTTCTTTGAGATAGAAAGAGAGAGCATGAGCAGGGGGCAGAGTGAGAGAGAAAAGCAGGCTCTCCACTGAGCAGGGAGCCCAACACAGAGCTTGATCCCAGGACCCTGAGATCATGACCTGAGATGAAGCCAGATACTTAACTGACTGAGCCACCCAAGCACCCCAAAGTTCATATCTCTTAATTATTATCTATTTATCATTATCTATTTCAGTCATCCCCCCACACCCTCTCTGGTGACCACCAGTTTGTTCTCTATATTTAAGAATCTATTTTTACGTTTGTTCATTTGTTTTGTTTAATAGATTCCACAAAGAAGTGGAATCATATGGTATTTGTCTTTATTTGACTTATTTCACTTAGGCAATACCTTCTAGGTCCATCCATTCAGTTGCAAATCTCATTCTTTTTATGGCTGAATAATATTCTATTTTATATATATATATAAATTTATAATTATACTTAAAAATAAAATAATTATATTTATATATAAATATAATTAAAATGTTATAATATAATATAATTATATAATTATATAATAATTATAATAATATATAATAATATTTAATTATTATAAATATATGTTATAATATATGATATATAATATATAATAATATTTAATTATTATATAATTATAATAATATATAATTGTATAAAATATTATATAATAAATTGTATGATTATATTTATATATAAATATATATTATATATTTATTATATATTATATTATAATATACTATATATAAGTAATTAATATATTATATATAAATATAATTATATGTATAATATTTAAAGTTTAGTAGTGTATTTTATTGAATTCAACATGGTGAAAAATATTGTTTCAACATATAATCAACATAAATGACTGAGATATTTTACATTCTTTTTTCATGCTAACTTCTTCAAAATTCAGTGTGTATTTTACATGTACATCTCAATTTATATGTCAAATGTTCATCAGAATTGCTCAATTTGTAGAGTAATTCTTCATGAAGTTCACGGTTAAAAAAAGTAGATTCTTACACCCAAGTTGTGTCCAAATGTATTTAGAGGTTTTCCAATCATTGAATTGAGTCTCAGTTCTCAAATTTAAGTTAAAATTGAATAAATTGTGATATATATATACATATATATACACACATATATGTATTTATGATATATATCATATATATCATAAATTGTGATATATATATATCACATCTCCTTTATTCGTTTGTCTGTCGATGGACACTCAGGTTGCTTCCACCTCCTGGCTATTGTAAATAATACTGCAATAAACACAGGGGTACACACATCTTTTGAATTAGTGTTTTTGTTTTCTTTGGGTAAATACCCAGTAGTGGAATTACTAGATCATATGGTATTTCTATCTTCAATTCTGTAAAGACCCTATTTCTAAATAAGATCACACTCACAGGTTCTGGATGGACATACATTTTGGGGAGACACAGTTCAACCCAGCAGTGTGTCTGCGGCTATGCACACATGAACCATGCACAACAGCCCAGTAGTATTCATTACATGCTTCTTTTTGTTCATAGGGCACTTTCTGTTTTATACAGAATGTGTGTGGGGAATGTGTGTGTGTGTGTGTGTGTGTGTGTGTTGGTTGTGTTTCTTTGTTGTGGTTGTTTGGGGGTTTTTTGCAGTCCAGTGACCAGTGCTGTAAATCTCTGTGGCCTGCTTTTGGGGTGGTTCCAGGCCAGCGAGTGGGCTAGCATCCTGCATACACCTGACTGCTGTGAACTTCCTCCTTAAACCAAGGAGGTTATACCTCCTAGGGTTTCACCTCTTACAGTATATACAGGATGCTCCTTTTTTATGTGTTCTGATCACCCACATGGAATCCTCTAAAGTGGGATCCTAATACAAGTCTGTGAGTTCACCACAGATGTTCCATAGAGAGAATGCTTGAGGCAGAGCTGACCAGAGGGATGAGGAGGAGAGGAGCTGAATTCCTATCTCACCTCTGACATATATTTTTATGACATGTTACCTTTTTTTAAGAATTTATTTATTTGACAAAGAGCAAGACAGCTCAAGCGAGTACAAGCCGGGCGAGGCGGCAGAGGGAGAGGGAGAAGAAGACCCCCCACTGAGCAGGAAGCCCAACGCAGGGCTCCATCCCAAGCCCAATGCGGGCTTGTATCATGACCCTAGCCAAAGGCAGATGCTTAACCAACTGAGCCACCCAGGCGCCCCCTCTAATGTGTTATTTTTTAGACAGCTCTGATTTTCCCTGTCCATGCCGGGGGGAGGATGCATTCTTGCAAACTTGTTGCTGCCCTTTACCTACATACATGGGCCCTCATAAAATATTTCTCTTCTTACTATTGATAGGGTAGCTGTTTTTAAAAATGGACCTTCCTGGGTTTGTCAACAAATAGTGAGTTTTTTCTAACTACTAGCTCTTTGCTGACATTGCGGACCATGAAAAGAAAACCAGTCCCCACAGGACTAGAGGATTGGATAAGTAAACTGAGGCAGATGTATGCCATGGAATATTATGCAGCAGTTAGGAAATACTGACAGTCTTTACAGAAACAAAGATAGACTTTAAAAGCAAAGGGTTGTTGGAAACACGGCAAACTTTTGTGACTTCTGCATACACGTGTATATCACATTAGTGTAGGTGCTTGCTGGAGTGGGCAGGGGGGATGGCAGTGGGAATCCAGTGTGAGGGGGAAAATAAGGCAAGAGAGGTCTTTCATAGCAAAAGTGTCATGAGCTGAAGAATCTGATTAATTCAACTCTCTGCCCCTGAAGTTAAAAAAAATCTTGCGGAGTTTAGAATCAGCATTTAGGATAGTAAAACAGTGAAGACAGCAATGGATTAAGTGTCAGAAAACAGGGCATAGATACTAAAAGTTGAGTTAAGAGGTTGGAAGCAGGAAATAGCTCTGGAATAGGACTTTCAGGATGAGCAGGGGATGCTAGCCATACTCAGCACCACCAGAGTGTCTTTTTGTCAGGTGTAAATAAAGGGAAATGAGAAATCACAACTGAATTTAAAAAAAAAAAAAAAAAAACAGACATACAAGTTGCTGACATTTTCCACACTTGATTGAATGCTGACAATGGGCCGGGTGAAGTAGCTGAAGTTAGGGGCGAATCACACAAGATCATAACTGTGAATCAGGAGAGGATGGGCTTTATCCCAAAGCTTGGAAGTTTGGAGGGGAAAGGCAGGAGGCAAGGTGCACTCCAGAAGGTTCATCTGGAGTGGCACGCAGAGAGAGCCACAGTTCTCTGCCAGTCCAGCTGTGAGGCAGAGAATGGAGACAGGAGGCCACTGGGCAGGAGAGGGAAGGACGGGAGCACAGTGGCAGCAAAGGGGATGATACACCTGACAAGTGATCAGCTGGCAGGGGGAAAGATAGAAAAAGAAGAAGATGGTGGCCAAAACTTGAATCTGAGCAATGGGAGAACAGTGTTTTAAATGGAGGGGTTAGGGGACACCTGGGTGGCTCAGTGGTTGAGCCTCTGCCTTTGGCTCAGGTCATGATCCTGGGGTCCCGGGATCGAGTCCCACATGGGGCTCCCCGCAGGGAGCCTGCTTCTCCCTCTGCCTCTGTCTCTGCCTCTCTCTCTCTCTCTCTGTGTGTCTCTCATGAATAAATAACAAAATCTTTAAAAATTAGATAGATGATAGATAGATGATAGATGATAGATAGATAGATAGATAGATAGATAGATAGATAGATAGATAGATGGAGGGGTTAGGAAGCAGGCTCATTTAGGGTGAGAAAGCTGTTAGGGTTATCCCTAGATGAACAGAGCTCTAGTGAGGCCCTTCGCAGGAGCTACACTTCTGCAACCTCTAAAGCAAAGTCCTAAACATGGTCCTTCCCTCCTTCCTGGGAGTAGACAGTGGAGCCAGGAGCAGGGGGTTGGCCCTGAGACCCCCCGGGCCACAATGGCAGGCCTGCTGCCCCTCAGGGTGGGGAGAAGTGTGGTGGGTGCTCAGGAACTGTGGTGTGATGAGCTTCGGGACTTCTTATTCAGCAGCCAGCGTTAGCTCCAAACAGATCTCAGCTGTCACTCCCCAATCAAGATCTTTTCACGGCTCTGCAGTGCTGCAGCCCAGGCCCACAGTCAGCCCAGGGTCTCCCCATCCCACCTCACGTCCAGGGGTGCTTCCTGCACACTCCCACTGCACCCAGCACCCAGGATGCCCCTGCTCTAGCACCCCACAGTGTCGCCTACTCCTCCAATGTCAGGCCCTCCTCTGTCCCCAAATGCCCTCTCTGTCCCCAAATGCCCGCCTGGTGAACTCCTCACGCTGCCAATTCCTGCCCAAATGCCACCTCCTCTCCAAAATCCTCTACGCACCCAAGGAATTTTGACAGCCTCTCTGTTCACCTGTGTTAGTATGTGTCTGAGCTCAGAAAGGTGTGGGCGGTCTGATCTTTGTAGCCCCTCGCCCCCACCAGTGCTGTACCCAGCTTATTTTCTTACTTAAACCATAGATGGTATCTATTTCATACGATGTTATTTGGGGCTTGAAAACACACAAAGTTCCTTTATAGTTAGTAAGTATTCAAGGAAAATTTGGAGTCAGAATAAATCAAATGTGAATATTTTAAAGAATGAGAATTAGCCGTACTTAGCCATAATTTAGCAATGAAATAAGAACAAAGACTTGGCATTTCCCTTTATTCAACCTGTGATCATAGCGTGCCAAAGGGAGAGCCAGCCTTCTTTCTCTGATACTCTGATTTTCAGTCCAACTGTGTTACATCATGTTTTAGAAAATCACACAAGCTCAGTTCTTTCCAAACCCAAAATGCCAAAGCAAATCTGAACTGAACAATTACTGTTGATATGTACATAAATTTATTTAACAGAAACCATAATTTTGATACTTTATCAAACTGAACCTGGATCTCCCTGAAGAGAAATGTGTGTGTGTGTGTGTGTGTGTGTGTGTTAATGGCATTTTTGTGCATCACTGAACATACTTACCATTGGGGTCAGAAGGTATGGAGGACATTTTTGAGATTGGAATTCTTAAATAGGAATATTCAGATACAAGTGGGACTTGAAGGAGTTTCTAAGAATCTCTTATCTCAACTCCAGGGTTAAAATACAATAGATTAGAACAATACAGCTCATAATTTATTTCTATTCAACAAGCATTAAGTGCCAACCAAGTGCCAAATAGTGGGCAAAAACATATATGTCCAGCAAAAAATGTGCACAAATGGTTATAGCAGCTTTACCCATAAGAGCCAAAAACTAGAAACAACCCAAAAGCCGATCATTAATTAAAAAGCAAATAAATGGTGGCATATTCGTACAATACTAAGTTGCTATGAAAAAAAGAATGAACTACTGATAAATGCAGCAATTTGGATGAATCTCATGGGCATAAAGTTAAGTAAAAGGTGGCCAGCACAAAAGAGTATATATGATATTATTCCATTTATTTGAAATATAAAAATGAGCAAAACTATAGCGTTAATGGCAGAGTAGTGGTAAACCTTGGGTCTTGCAGGGACAGAGTAATGACTTTGAGGGGGCGAGGGGTTACCTTCTGGGGGTCTGGGGTGGTCTTTATTGCATAATAGTAACACAGGTGTAATAAAAATATAAAAAATCATCAGGTGGGACACCTGGATGGCTCAGTTGGTTAAGCCTTTGGCTCAGGTTGTGATCTCAGGGTCCTGGGATCGAGCCCTACACAGCGGGATCTCTGCTCAGCAGGGATTCTGCTTCCTCCCTCCTTAAGCCCTCCCCCCTACTCATGCTCTTGCTCTCTCTCCCTGTCTCTCACTTTCAAATGAATAAATAAAAAATCTTTTTAAAAATATCACCAGGCTATAAACTTATAATTTAAATACTTTGCTATACACCCTATATTCCTAATTCTTTTTTTAAAAAAATTAATACAGAGGGGCTCCTGGGTGACTCAGTCAGTTGAGCAATGTACTCTTGGTTTCATCTCAGGTCATGATCTCAGGTTTGGGAGATGGAGCCCCATGTGGGACTCTGCCCTCTTCAGGGAGTCTGCTTGAGATTCTCTCTCTCTCTCCCTCTGCCTCTCCCCTTGCTCACATCCAGCCTCTCTTTCTCTCTCTCAAATAAATAAATAAATAAATAAATAAATAAATAAATAAATCAATCTTTTTAAAAAATTAATATGGCTGCAGATTGGGCTGCTAGAAATTCACTCAACTGAAATGACTTAAACAAATCTCGCACGTGTTCAGGAAGTGACAACTACATCAGAACTTAGTCATCTGCCTGACAACTGTAGATTTCCTGTCGTAAGACACATGCCGTATCCGTAATGTGAGAACGGGGAGCAGTGTGCATCCTCACACTTAACAGTACGATTTGTGGGCTCACCCAGTGTCTTGAGATAGTTTTTTATTGTTGAGCTAAACTGGACTCTCTTTTACACCTGCCCTCCCCCGCCAAGGGTTAGTCACAACCCAAACCCTTAGTGGCATATGCATTGTGTATAAAGTCACATGAGTCTAGGTGCCTCCTAGGGTTGATTACTGACAATGAAACCCCTGGGAAAGTTGGCTCTGGGAATCCTAATGCCCACAGACTGGGATGTGGGCATGGTGGTGAGATGGCAGGGTGGTAGGGCAGAAGGAAGGCCACAACCCCCAGAACTGGCCCTCTGTCTTCTCCCCTTTCAGTGTTTGCTCTGTTGTCCAGGCAAAGCCAGATACGAGAAGTAAAACTGGGACACCTGGGTGGCTCAGTGATTGAGCATCTGCCTTCGGCTCACGTCATGAATCCGGGGTCCTGGGATCCACTCCCAAATCGGGTTCCCCACAGAGAGCCTCCTTCTCCCTCTGCCTGTGTCTCTGCCTCCCTCTGTGTGTCTCTCATGAATAAATAAATAAAATTAAAAAAAAAAAATCCTCCCTTGATTGTGAAGCTTTTGCCTTTGACCAGGACCTAAAAAAAAAAAAAAAAAAAAGAGATGGTTATAATAAAAATTAAAATATAACAAAATAAGAGTGATTTTCCAACTTTCAATGCAATGGAGGGCTTGCTAAACCCTGATGCTGGACCCCACCCCAGTCTCTGGTTCAGCCAGCCTGAACCTACCTCCAACCAGCTTCCAGGGGACGCTGATGCCACTGGTCTGAGGACCACACTTTGAGAACTACTGGTGTAATGGAAAGAATAGGAAATCAGAGCATCAAAGTTCAAGTCCTAAACTCTACTAACAATTTGTGACCTTGAGCAAGCAACTTAATCTATCTGGGCCTATTTCCTCTTCTGTATAATAAAGGTAATATGTGTTCTGCTTGCCTTACACAACTGGCAACTGGTGACTCCATGGTTGGGCATCTGCTTTTGGCTGAGGTCATGATGCCAGGGTCCTGGGATCGAATCCCACATCGGACTTCTCAAGGGGGGGCCTGCTTCTCCCTCTGCCTATGTCTATTTCATGAATAACTAAATAAAATCTTAAAAAAAATAAAAGGAATGCTACAATAAGGATGTAACTGACAGACCCCTCCAAGATGGTAGTATGAAGTAAGTAGGTGTGTTCCATTTTCAAGATACCAGATTAGCCAACATATTCTGAGACTCGCTTGGGTTTGTGCCCACATGTGAGCTTTTTTAAAACTCATAGACTAAAGCAAAAATGGCACAGCTGCAGACCTCCAGCTGGCATTATGATGGCGGCCAGTGATGTCTGACCCCTTTCACCCTTGAGCTTATTGGGCTGCTTCCCAGATAGCTTCTAAGAACTGCTGAAACTCAGAATTTTGTTAGTAAGAAGAACTCAATTTTCATTTTCCAAAGGAAAAAACCAGTATCTAGATCACAGTGATCTGTTGGCTGTAAAGAAAACGTCTTTTTTGTCTAGACCCAAGGGTTGGGTCAGCAATTGCGGGCATTAAGATTATGGGATCAAGTGTCTGAGAAGCAGGGCTTGGATCAGTAAGCGATACCTATATGAATCCGGGAGAAAGGCATTGTTGGTGCAGGTGGTTTAGGCCAAATATATATGCCCAGCGTTGACAGCTAAAACGGATAAAATCCATATGTCAAACAAGAGTGGAGATTTCCTCATATCGATGTAGCCATGACAAGCTTCGCCAAAGCTTGACCTTCCATGAACACACCCACTAGCAAGAGCCATGAGTCACCTGCACCTTTTTGTGGGGTAGCTCTGGACACCATTACGTAGCCCTGGAACTGCTTACAGGCACATAAACTGGAGGTGCAGCTGCTTTCAATCTGCAAGCCCAGGTGGGGGCTAGTTCTGGAGCTCTTCCAGAAGCTAACCTGTGGGCATAGGGAACCAGGCCCGTGTCTGCTAAAAATCTCATACCGCTTTCTTTACACTTTGCTATTATATGGTGAAAGATTTGTCTAAACCCTGAAAGTGGGTGCATGGGTAACAGTAGTAGATGGTAAAAAGATTTGGGGTCCTCGAGTCTTATTTCCTGGGAAGCCAATGCAGTTCTCTCCTGTGCCGTATTTCAGAAGGTTTTTTGGACTTTTTGGTTTCCAGATAACAACCTCTTCTATAATATTGACATTAAGAGTAATAAAACGTTAGCCAGAACCTACCTCAGTTCTGAGCTTGAGATGCTCTGAATGGGATTTTTAAGAAGAACCAATAAAAAAGGGAAAATAGGTATATCCCTCGGGAGTATTTCTGCTTGTACCATGTCCTTTATATGAACTAAGAAAGATGTAAGCTTTAAAGAAGGTAATATACATGTATGGTAAAATAAATTTTATATGGCAATAAAAAGATATAAGATGGGAAATAAATGTTCCCTTCTCATCTCCCATCCCAATCTAAACCCTAATTTCTGTCCTCAACTGTTAACAGTTTTATAACTTTCTCTGAAAAGTTTTATGTGTGTGCATACATGTTTTATGTATATGCTTTTGCTTAAAAGTATACACAAGTGAGATCATACCAAAACACTGTCTGCAGGGAATATCCTTGTTACAAACCTTTTGTGTACTTATAAAAGTATATCCCTCCAGTACTTTCCTACAATTAGAATTCTTGGGTCACACGTACAGGCGCTTAAAGTTTTAGCAGTATAACCAAATTGCCCTCCAATGTGATCGAATTGGTTTACCTTCCCACCAACAACGTAATAGATGCTTGCTGGCTCATACTCCTGCCAACTCTGGCAATATTAAATGTTTTCAAACATTTGTCAATCTGGTGAGTCAAGAGTATCCCGTTGCAGTTTTGACTTGCATTTCTTAAACTGTAAGTGAGGCAGAGCATCTTTCCATTCACTTACGGAGTATTTATTCTTGGTGTTTTTTGAATTGCTTGTTCATCATTCTTTGCCTATCTTTCCTTTGAGCTGGTGTCTTTTCTGCTGTGGATTTTTGCATTCAGCAAATATGAATTCTTACTCTATGGTAAGCACTGTGTGCTGGTCACTAGACCTGCAACAGGGAGGAAACACTTTTTGGAACTCGCGGTGTTCTGGGAGACCAACATTAGTTCAATCATGCTCTGAATGGGTGTATGTAACAGACTGAGTTAAATGCCTTGGAAGAGAGGCTTTTGCATCTCTTAGAGTATGTGAAAGAAGAGACGGGCCTGAACTGAAGGTTGGGGAAGGCTCCCCTAAGGAACTGACCTCTAAAGAACAAATACGATTTGGGGTTCAGAGAAACACTTCTGGAAGAAGGAACAGATTGTGCAGGGAACCTGTATTAGATGGGCTAAAAGAAGGCCAGAGAGCAGGGCACAGGGAGCAGAATAAAAGTGATTCATGATGAGGCTGCACCACATCACCACGGGCCCCAACCCATTAAGGGTTTTTTGTTTTTGTTTTTTTTTAACTTTTTCAGATTTATTAAAAAAAAAAAAAAAAAAAAACAGAATGATCAAAAAAAAAAGCCATCAACAAGGAAGCCAGACACAGGCCAGAAGGCCAGAAGGTAGCTAGAAAAATATGCCTTAGGAAAGTTAGGGAGCCCTATTACCTTTAAAAAATATAAAGCTGTACGTAACAGCTATTTTTCTGTTGATCTAGCTACTCCTGCCCTACCCTCCAACACGGCACTTCTGGCTTGCCTTGTAAGGCCTCAGTTTCATGAAGAATCCCATGTACACATAGGCTGGTATAGTAGTTCTTAATTCACTAGAAGATCTCATCCCCATATGGTCTCATTCCAGGTGTGGGGCCAACTACTTTCATCATTCTTAGAGATGGTTTCACCTCTTGAAAATACAGCTACTAAAGCACAAAACATTGTTTTTATAATGATCAACAAATCTTCCCCTCCATTTACATGCAGGTGGTAAATGACTACAGAGTTTCTTCTCTTACAGAAATAGAAGGGTGTTGAGTCATAGTTGATGGTCAAACCTGTATTCCGAGGAGAATATTCTGACTGAAAAAGAGGGGAAATAGGTAGACCAATTGGAAGGTTTTCCAATTCGACCAGATGAGATCTGGTGGTGGTCTTGTCCTGCATTATGGCCATGGACATGGAGGGAAGTTGATGAGTTCAAGATATATCTAAGAGGTCAAGTAAAATTTAAACACTGGATTGGATATAGGAGATAAGGAAGAGGGAGAGGTCCAGGATAATTCCTCCTTGTCTAGTGAAGTGGATGGTAATACCACTTAACATAGCAAACACTGGAAGAGGTCTAGGGTGAGATGGGGCCTACATATCTAAGTGAAGCCGTCCAGTAAGCAATCAGATAAAGAAATATGGGACCAGAGGAGAAATCTGGAATGGAAAAAGAAATTTGGAAGTCAGCAGAATACAGTAATTAAAGCCATGGCATAAAAAAATAATAAGAAAAAGAAAGAAAGAAAGAAAGAAAGAAAGAAAGAAAGAAAGAAAGAAAGAAAGAAAGAAAGCCAGCCATGGCATAAATGAAATTGCCCAAGAAATACACCACCCAAATTGGGTCTACTCTTAATCCTCAAGGAACACTAATCTTCAGTAGCCAAGTACAGATAGATGACACGGGAAAGAAAGAACAGATGAGTAGCTTGAGAGCAGGAGGACAGCAAGCTGACTGTGTTGTGCCAGAAACCAGAGCTAGAATATTTCAGTTAGGATGGCATGGTCTGTAGCACCAAATATTGCTGAGACACCTAGCAAGGGAAGGCCTGGAAGAGGCCTGGTGGATGTAGCAACATGGAGGTCCCAGGGACCATTCATCTGAGTCGTCCCAGTGGAGTAATGGTGGCAGGAGTCAAGTTGGAGATGATTGAAAAATGAATGGGAAGTGGGGAATTGGAGAGACCATATGGACCACTCTCAAGTGTGGTTTCTGAGAGAAAACACCTGCAAACCTATTCGTCCTCAGTCTCTCGTCTGGACCTTCTTTGCCACTCATTAAGTTGAATTGATTTTATAATTCAGTATTCGGTATTCCACAGCTGGGGGCGGCGGGGGGGCGGGGGGGGGGGGAGATCTCCTAGTAGTCATGGCAACCAGCCAGCCAGGGATGGAGTCTGCAGGGGCCCTGCCTGTAAATAGGAAGCTCTTGCACCCTTGGAGCAGCTCTGACTCTGCTGGCCTCCAGAGACCCACTGTAGAAACACTGCTAAAAATGGATTTAAGGAACAGAGTCCTTATATTTTAAGATACCTCCTGAAAAAAATGGAAGGATAAATGGGGTCTAGGATTTGGAGAGTGAAACAGGATAAACCATGAGTTGATAATTACTGAAGCTGGGTGATATACACACAGAGGTTTATTTTACTGTTCTCACTGCTTTTCTTTGTATATAAATGTTTCCGTAATACATAATACATGGCACACAATTCAATTTAGTAACTCTGTGAAAGTGAAGTTTGCAAAGAGCCAGTGACCATCACAGGCCCACTGTGTATATGACTATGACACTTGATACCAAATCTCTTGGGCACCTGGGTGTCTCAGTGGTTGAGCATCTACCTTTGACTCAGGTCGTGACCCCGGGGTCCCGGGATCGAGTCCCACATCAGGCTTCCTGCATGGAGCCTGCCTTTCCCTCTGCTTGTCTCTCTCTCTCTCTCTCTCTCTCTCTTTCTGTCTCTCATGAATAAATAAATAAAATCTTTTTTTAAAGAATCCCAGATCTCTTTTAAAGCCAATACACCATTGGCTTAGGGGTTTCAAGGTGCTGAAGGCCTAATGGAAGAAAGTCAGCTCTCATGTGCTATCCTTTCTTCTCAAACTGAACACTTCGTTCCTTACCCCTCTTCTCCTTTCTTACCTCCCTCCTGAGTGTGGACACATTTCAATCACTTCTCATCTTCATGAACTTGAACAAGTTTCCTCTAATCCCTGGGCTGCATTCTGAGAGATGGGGACACGCACCCGCCTAGCAGTCTCACTAGGGCTCATTCTGAGAGGGTATGTGGGAGAAGCTAGCATGGCTCAGAGCCTCAGGAGCCCACAGAAGTCAGACAGGTCATACAAATGAATGACGGGATCAAGTAGCAGAAGATCATGGGACCCTCTTGTCCTAGCTTTAGCTTTGTCGCTTTTAGTAGACATACAAGTAGAAAGAATTATGAGAAAGTTGCTATTCTGTGAGACTAATAACAATGCAAGCATGCTCATAAATGGAATAAATAATCCATAGTCATAAACAAATGGGCAGTAAACCAAACCTTAGCCTCAGTGTCGGGGGGTCCTAGGGAGTAGTGGGGTTGGGGCCAACCAGAGCGCACAGGCCCCATCTAACGGGGCGGTCCTCCTCAGCTCCAGCTGGTTGCCGCTGTAAGGAAATGTGGAGCCAATGCTAACATGTCTTCTTGTTTTACAAGAGAAGCTAGAAGCTAGAGAACCCAAATGGAGTTTGGGTTCAATTATATAAAAACAAAACAAAACACGATGAAGGCCAAACTAAGCTTATCTGTGGGCCAAAATCAGCTCACGGGCTGCCAGCGTGCAACCTCTCCCCTAGATAATGGGATATAATGCAGTTTGCTTTCCTCTCCTTTTCTCTTCTTCCTTTTTCTCCTTCGCCTCTCTATTTCCACATCCTTCTCTCCTAACCATTCCCACATCTCCTTTCTCTACTAAATCTGAGAGGTGGAAGGGATTGAATGGGTTGAAAGGGTCATGCCCTAGATGCCTCACCTCTGTCTCAGCCTCGTTCAGTGCCAGGCACATAGCGGATCCTCATCAAACACTTGATGAATTAATAATCCAGCAACTAGGGGAAGGGGGCAGGGGGCAGTTCACTTTCTTGTGCACACCTTCGGCTTACGCGAGGAATTGTCTCCTTGTTCTTGACAGCTCTGCGAAGTCGCTCTGGCCGCTCCATCATCAATGGGAACTGGGCAATTGACCGGCCAGGAAAATATGAAGGTGGAGGGACCATGTTCACCTACAAGCGTCCGAATGAGATTTCGAGCACCGCGGGAGAATCCTTTTTGGCTGAAGGCCCCACTAATGAGATCTTGGATGTCTATGTGAGTGTGGATGTTTCTGGACTGTTGGGATTTTGCATCTTGTTTCTTCTAAGGACCACGCTTAGCACAAATAAACAACGAATCATTGCCTGGGCCCAAAAAAACCATTCGAGCTGAGCCTTTGGAGGTGCCTAAATGCTTGGCGTTCATCTTTGCCATTCACCTCTGAATGTACCTAGCTCATAGAAACCTTAACCTCTACCAGATGCTTATTACTCTCAGACCCCCTAAAACCATTTTCACTTGTTGAACCAAATCAGAGGCAAAACATATCCTTTATTTCATGAGCATTGGCTCCCCTCCAGGCACTTTTCTCCTAATGCTAATTTGGCATGTTTTCTTTTTATGGCAAAAGAAAGCAAATGCTTAGAGCAAGACAAGACTGCTCAAGTTCCCAGCCCTCTTCAAATTCTATTAAAGCGAATGAAGAAACAAGAACGCCAGAGTACTCCAGATGATACAATAAAGCTTGGAGTAACAATGTAGAGGTTTACTACAAATTCCTTGCCTTGCAGAAGACACAATTTGGGATTTATTTTACAAGAAACTAAATTATTAAGTCTCTCAAGAGTTTGAAACAGACCTTCTTTTTAAAAGAAAGCACTAAAATCCATCCTTCTTAAAAAGATCAGGAAATTTCTTAAAGTGACAAGAAATGAAAGCTTGAAATGAGCTCTTATAAAGACGAGCTCACCCATGTACCTGCATTCTCTTACCATCTCCAAAACTATGCTAATCTATATGCTATCTGCTGTGTTCGAATTCTATAAATACCAGTTCTCAGTTCTCCAACTATATAGTTACATGTTCGTTCCTGTTGGGCCTGGTGGCTCATAGACTAGAAACTATAAAAGAAGCCTTATTATGGTTAATTTTGAATATGTTTTTAAGACTGTCCAGTTGGTTGTTGGACTCTGGGTAAGTCTCAAATGGGATCAGGGGTAAAGGACCCACTGTGGGTGGTCTAGGATGTAGTGGCCAACAATAATTTCATAAACGGGACAAGGTTTGCACTGGCAGGATGCTCACGCAGAAGAGGCATAGGAGAGGCGGGGAGGGTGTCCAGCCTCAGACCCACTGTCGGATTATGCAAAAAGAGAAACGAGGAAGTTAGGAGTAGAGGATGGGAACCAGAGGCCACACCACTGCATCCCTTGGGGTCCTGTGTTCACCACCATGGTTCTTGGGTGTAAGGATCTCAGTGGCCCTCATGTCTGCCTTCCCTCGGGTGATCTGTAGAAAGGCCCCATTTCACATGTAGAGAGCAAGTAAGGGATGATGGCAGAGAGAATGGGCATTTTCATGAACCAAACAGCACCCACTGTGCCGGGGTGACTGGGAGATGCTTGTGGCTTTAAAGGATCTAAGAGACAGCTGTGATTCTGATCTCCCTCTCCAGTTGAAGAAATCGAAAGCGATGAGACCATGGGATGTGCTCTAGGTTACACAGCTGGTCAAGAGGAGAGCCCCTTTATGAAGTGGTAGAGACAGAAACATCAGAACAGGACAGTGTCCCCTTGCCTGGCTCATATTCACACTGCAGATTCCCATTCTGGCACTCTCTTTAGTCCAGCATCCTACTTCTCACCAGGAAGGCACAAGGGACTTTGTGTTCCAAAGCCAACAGGGAGGGAGGGATTCATTCTGCAAAGCCATGATGATTTATTTTGTGGGGTTTTTTTGGCCCAGACCATGTTTAATTCCTGACTTCCACGTCCTCCTGCAGCTCCCTGCTTGATTCCTTGCTTTTGTCATTGGGTCCTAGGAGAGTAGAAACCAGGGAGACTGACTTCCTTTACACCGGTCTTCCTGACCATGTCTTTTTGTGGTTCTGGAGCTTTCCATGGATGGGAGGGGATGAAATGCAGAAAGCAAATGAGGGAGAGGTTGGGGCAGACCTTTCCTGAGCCAGCCTCAAAGCCATGTAGGGTTCAGGAGCATGAAAGATCCCAGGCTGGCTCTTCTTTGTGTGACTCTATCTCGCCACCTGGTGTTCGAGTGCGTTCCCCTGGAGCATAAACCTGGCTTGGCCATTTTGAAAGCGCTGAGCAAAATCTAAACCATAGGATACGATGGTTGAGAGCCAACAGAAAACCTCTGCAGCCAGTGTTCCCCTCTTCCTATTTGTAATAGGAATAAAACTTTGACTTTCAGCCTAGTTTTCTTCTAAGTTCTTCATTCTTCAAAAGCAAATTAACAAAAAAAACATCTGGAAAGAGCTTTCATTTAATCTGCCACAGGTTCACTTATATGCTTAGATCTGAATCGACCCACTTGTTTATAGACAGTGCCATTTACACCGGGGAACCCTGGGCCAGCGGGAGGGGGGTGTGCGTGTTTCGCAGGGCAGTGATATCGACCTCTGTGTTGTCAGATGATACACCAGCAGCCTAACCCGGGAGTCCACTATGAGTACGTCATCATGGGGACCAACATCATCAGCCCACAGGTGCCTCCTCACAGGAGACCAGGTAAAACCTCTTGTTTTACTGCCAAGCATGCCCATCATTTCCTTTTGAAGCCCTCTGTATCTCTTCTTGTGCATCTTCCTTGTGTCTCTCAGTCAACGCAGAGAAAACCCATGGACACAGCCTGAGATCAGAGGATGCTTCACCATTTGTCTGAGCCTTTGTTGATAAGAAGGTCTCATTCCCTTGATTCAAAAATGAGGTGAACATCCTCAGTCTGTCTTTCCAGTTCAACATTTTGAGATACCTTATATTAGCTTCCTAAGGCTGTAGAACAAATTACTTCAACCTTAGTGACTTAAAACAACATAAATTTCATACCGTTCAGAAGGTCAGAAATCCAAAATGGGTTTTGCTGGGCTGGAATCAAGGTGCCAGCAGGCTGTGTTCCCCTCGAAGGCCCCAGAAGGTTCTATCGTCCTGCACTTTTCTCTTTGAGAGGCCTTCTGCACTCCTTGCTGCTTGGCCTCTTCCTGCATCGTCAATGCTGGTTGAGTGGCACCTTCAGATCTCAGGCTCTGACCCTCTTCTTCCCTCATCACGTCTCTGGGCCCAACCAGACAATCCAGGACAGTTCTCTATCCCCTAATCTTTAACTTCATCACATCTGCGAAGTCCCTTTTACCATATAAGGTACCATACTCATTTCCAGGTATTAGGATCCAGACTCCTTCCGAGGGCTATCATTCTGTCCAACTTGTGCCTTTTTTTTCTTGGTCCCCTTTTGCTTCTGTTGACACTACTTTGACTTAAAAGGAAAGATTAATGAGTTCACACCTAATTGTCCTGATTATCTGCCTCTTTCCTGTGGGCTCTGCTGAATGACACAGCAGGCAGAGAAATATCTACAGATATTTCTTTACCAAATGACAATGGAACCCACCACCCAAATGGAGACTGTCTTTTCCATCTTTGGAACAGGAAGTTCTGCATAAATATTAATGATAATATCACTCACATGCACTGAGTCCTTGCTGTGTGCCAGACACTGCTAAGCCCTTCACATAGATTAACTCATCAAATTATCACAACAGTGCTCAGAGGAAGGTGCCTCATTTTAAAAAGAAAGAAAAAAGAAATGGAAGCTCAGACAGATGGACTTATTTGTCTGGGTCCCACAGTGACCTCAGTCTCCTGTGCCTGTCATACGGCCCAGGGTTACCTGGTCTGACACCTGTCCTAGGAAGTGAGGACACAGATGTGAGGCCTCATCCAAGTTCCTTCTCTGGCCCACCAAATGGGTAACCGGATTATCCGATTATCACAGGTCAGGGAGGAATCACTTGGCTCCTGGAGACAACAGGGCGGGAGCTGGGCACATTGGCTGCCTGTGTTGTCCACACCGCAAGTCAGCATACACAGGGTTCAAGCCATTTGCAGAAACCATATGCAAAAAAAAAAAAAAAATAGAGAAAAGAAAAAAAAGAAACCATACACAGTCTGAAAAACCAAGCTCAGACAGCAGAATATTAGGGTTGTTGAGATCTGATGCTGATTCAATAGGAACAATTGGACAGACTGTTTGAAACCCTACAGGGTGATGATGATGGATAACAAGCCTGGTGGGTAGCATGGAATTGGCTACCTGGAACAGGGCAGGTCCACTGTAAAAAGTTGGCGAGGAGAGGCATTCTGGACCAGGCTTTATCCTCCATGAACTCGGGCTTCACCATCCATCCATGAACTCGAAATTTGCTGTGCACCTCAGTCAAGTCAGAAACTTCTCTGAGCACATTCCCAGTCTACAGAATAGTGATGGGAAAAACCCTACATTCAAAAGGGTATTTTTGGAGGGGGCAGACAGTGGAAGAGATTGAGTATCAGGTGTCCATCCCAACATAGTGCCCAGTGCATGCAAGATGTACAAAAGATTTTAAAATGTTTTTGCCTGGTAATATTTTAGTCTCACTTATATCAGTATGCCTAGTCTTGATTCTGTTGATTTAAATCATCTTTAGTATTTTAAGCCATGAAGTATTGTAAATGGTGAAGGGTGGGGAAAGCCCTAAGTTTTAACTAGATTCTACTGTAACTCTAGAATTTGCCTCCTTGTTTTGTATCAAACTTGCATATACTTAAACAATAATCAATCAAAATAGAATACATGAAGTAAGATGCAAGTGCTCCATAATTGCCCAAACTTGGAAGCAACCAAGATGCCCTTGTTAGGTGAATGGATGGATAAACTGAGGTACATCCAGCCGGTGGAATATTATTCAGCACAAAAAGAAGTGAGCCACCTATGCATGAAAAGACATGGAGGAAACTTAAATGTGCATTATTAAGTGAAAGAAGATAATCTGAAATGATTCCAACTATATATTATGGGGAGAAACTAAACACATCAGAGGTTGCCAGGGGCTAAGGGGGAGGGACGGATGAATAGGCAAACAGGATTTTTAGGGTACTGAAACTATTCTCAATGACACTGTAATGATGGATACATGGCATTATACATGTGTCCGGATCCATCGAATATACACCACCAAGGATGCCTGGGTGGCTCAGTCGGTTGAGCATCTGCCTTCGGCTCAGGTCAGGATCCCAGGGTCCTGGGATGATCCCCACAGCCAGCTCCCTGCTCAGTGGGGAGTCTGCTTCTCCCTCTGTCCTTCACCCTGCTCATGCTCGCTCACTCTCTCCCCCAAATAAATAAATAAGATGTTAATTAAAAAAAAGAATGTACACCACCAAAATTAATTCTAATGAAGACTATGGGCTTTGGGTGATAACGATGTGTCAGTGCAGATCCATGGATGGTAACAGCGGTACCACTGTGATGCGGGACATCGATGGGGGAGGCAGCACATGATGTGGGACCAGGGGAGGTATGGGAACTCTGTACTTGCCACTTAATTGTGCTGGGTACCTGAAACAGCTCTAAAGAAGGAAGAGGAGGAGGAGGAGGAGGAGGAGGAGGAGGAGGAGGAGGAGGAGGAGGAGGAGAAGGGGAAGGAGAAGAAGAAGAAGAAGAAGAAGAAGAAGAAGAAGAAGAAGAAGAAGAAGAAGGAGGAGGAGGAGGAGGAGGAGGAGGAGGAGGAGGAGGAGGAGGAGGAGGAGGAGGAGAAGGAGAAGAAGAAGAAAGGAGAAGAAGAAGAAGAAGAAGAAGAAGAAGAAGAAGAAGAAGAAGAAGAAGAAAAGTCTATTTAAAGAAAATAAAATAAAATAAATAAAATAAAATAAAATAAAATAAAATAAAAAATAAATTAAAAAAATAATAAAGAAAATAAAAAAGCAATATGCCCCAACTTCATCCCCTGACCCCATTCCTAGAGGGAATATCTCATAATGATTTGGAGGGACTCCACCCAGCCCTTTCCTGTGCACATAGAAACAGCTTATAACCAATTTGAACTTTTGTCTGCAGTGTACAGGGAACATCCCATGCCAGGCGTTTCCAGAAGTCTAACTTAGATCTCGCCTTTACTTTAGACTTCCTCGAAACTTGCAGAGAACTCAATCTCGGTCAACCGGGGGGCTATACACACACACACACACCCCCACCCCAGTTTGAGTACAGATCCCTGCCAGGCACAGGAAGGTCCCTAGTACTCAGGGAACCCTGGCCTTCTGACTCCAACCTCTCCTTGCCTTGGAAACATCTCTGTCTGTCTCTCTCTCTGTCTTTAAAAAAATGCCCTCTACTTTCCCCTCCTCTTTCCTCCTCCTTCCCCTCTGCAGGCTCTGGTATCTGGGCCTCATTACCCTTATTGAGAACTCAGGCTTTCCCTGTAGGAAGGAGGAGCTGTTGACTTCCAGCAGCTTCTACTTCTCTGCAAAAGTCCAAGCCCAGAAAATCTAAGAGCTTGGCCACTGGGGCCGGGAGAGGAGGAGGAACAGGCATAAAGGGCAGAGCGTATCTCCATGTCACACTGTATATTTGCTTCATTATTCAAAACAAAAATAGCATAGCGTCCATCTGTAGTTGTGGCACAATGTATTTTAACCGCCACCCCAGCGGACATTTAATTTCACTTTACTATTTGGCTATTTCAATACTTTTTTTTTAATTTTTTATTTATGATAGTCACACACAGAGAGAGAGAGAGAGACGCAGAGACACAGGCAGAGGGAGAAGCAGGCTCCATGCAGGGAGCCCGACGTGGGACTTGATCCCGGGTCTCCAGGATCACACCCTGGGCCAAAGGCAGGCGCCAAACTGCTGTGCCACCCAGGGATCCCCTATTTGGCTATTTCAAAACACACTTTAGTAACCAGGCTTGTACATACAGCTTTATGTAAAAGAATGAATAGTTGTATGATAAATATCCTAAAGACTGAACCACTAGGTCAAGAGGTGTGTGCATTTAAAAGTTAGGTAGAGGGACATCTGGGTGGCTCAATGGTTGAGCATCTGCCTTCAGCCCAGGACATGATGCTGGGGTCCCAGGATTGAGCCTCACATCGGGCTCCCTGCATGGAGCCTGCTTCTCCCTCTGCCTGTACCCCTGCCTCTCTCTGTGTCTCTCATGAATAATTAAATAAACTCTTTAAAAAAATAAAATAAAACGTGGGTAGAGGGTTGCTGGAGGGGAGGTGGGAGATGGGGTAACTAGGTGATGGGCATTTAGGAGGGCATGTGATGTAATGAGCACAGGGCAACTGTGAATGCAGCTGATGAATCACTGAACTCTACCTCTGAAACTAATAATACACTATATGTTAATTAACTGAATTTAAGTAAAATGAATTTTAAATAAATAAGTAAAACTTGGGTAGATATGGGCAAATTGCCCTCTAAAAATTTGTGTCTGTTTTCAGACTACCCCCTCCCCAGGTTTTCCTGTGCCTTCAATGAGGGGTTTAGGGATTTAAAGGTCTCCAAAGTTTTTCATCTTTATTGCTCAGCTAATAAAGTTGTGGTGGTTATTTTTGTTTTCACATGTAGTTCTTTAATTATGAGTGAAGTTGAGTGTTTTTGTATGGCTTTCGGCTGTTTATATTTCTTTTTATGTGACTTGCCTCTTCCTGGCCCTTGCCTGCCTTTCCTGCTGAGATATTCGTCTTTCCCTCACTCATTTTTAATTATGTTTTAAATATTAGGGAAATTAGTATCTGCATGTTTAAAATACATGTGCTAGGAATTGGAAATGATCTCATGCTACATAATTTCTAATGTCAAAGGGATCCCTCTGTAGGCCTCAGTGTCCAGAACAGTCTTACATCTATGTGTGTGCACCTGCTTGTCCTAGGGGAGCCCTTCAACGGCCAACTGGTAACAGATGGGAGGAGCCAGGAGGAGAGAGAAGACAAAGAGGAGACCGAGGAGAAGGAAGATGTGCGTGGTGGGGCACCTGAAGTGTTCACCTCAGAATCCGCGCAGACCTTCCCAGTCAGGCATCCAGATGGGTTTTCTTCCCATCGACCGGACAATTTGGTGCCGGCGGTGCCACAGCCCCCACGGCGAGGCCGAGACCACAACTGGAAGCAGCTGGGGACAACGGAATGCTCGACAACCTGTGGGAAAGGTGAGCTAGAGTGTGGGTGAGGACGGTCTGCAGATCCCCAGGTGAGGAATGTGTGGCTGGGCTCGGGGGACATGGCAAATCCTCCCCTCCTTGAGCTTGGCTAAGAGATGGGTCATTGGTCTGATATGGTCCCCCCCCAAGACCACTCTCAAGCTTGATGGTCCATAAAGAGGACGTGCAAGACTCAGAAGAGCTGCTGCGCTTGTGGTTACAACTTATTACAGTGAAAGGATACAGATGAGTATCCTCAGGGCAAAATGCACATGTGGCCAAGTTCAAGAGAAACCAGGGGCCAGCTTCCAAGTGTCCCACCCCAAGATTGTGGCACACCGATGCTCAGAATTCTCCCGGCGATGATGGGTGACAGCAGGACCCAACATGGCCAACCAGATAAGCATCTCAAGGTTTGATGACCAGGGGCTCATGTGGCTCAGCTACACAGGCATGTAGCCCCCACATGACTGACATTAGCTACTCAGCCTTTAGCACCCAGAAGTCAAAATGAGAGAGAGAGCCTGGCCCAAGATCTCAGGCACACAAAAACAGGCACACAGCCAAATCATATTATTGGCATGAACTGTCTTGTCAAACGGACACAGTGTGGTCCAAACATAGAAAAACACTCCTATCAGCAGAATATTCCATGGGCTCCAAGGTGGTCTCTAGCCCTGCTCAAGGGCCAGTCCTGAAGAAGGCCTTTCTTTGGAGTGTGCAGGGTTTGAGTACCCAGGGCCTGCTGAGTTAACTCTCTCCTGCACCTTGTTCACCAAGTTTACGATCTAGAAGCTGATGTGTACTTACACAAATACCAGGTAAAGCTCATTCTCAAATCTACGATTCCAGAAAAGAAAAGCACACTCACTGGGCTTGAGGTGTGAGCTGGCTTTTACAGTCACCAACGCTCACAGCTGCCCACCATGCTCCCTGTAAAATCTTCACCCCATATCGTCCCATTTTCCTAACCCATCAGCTAAGACCCCAGGGATAAGCCTGAAGCCCAGCCAGGCCAGCTCTATGGACTCCTTGCAGGGAGGGAGACCACACACCAGAGGGAGGAAATGGTGTCTCTCCAAACAAAAGAAAAAGAGTTGCAGGATTTGGGAGAAGATGAATGGAGTTCAGGTGAAATTTAAAGAAAGCCAGGTGTTGATAGGCTCAAAGCAAAGCATGGCTGCGTGCAAAGGGGTCAATATCAATATCATCCTAAACTGTGAAGTGGATGCAGGGCCCTATTTCCTTGAAAACTCCAAAGTTAAGGTGGGCGTGGGATGAGGTGTTCCAGAAGCCCCTTAACGAACATCTGGCACCTGGGTTCGAAATTGATGCTGAGAAGGTGAGCTAGATCCGCAGCTCAAGGATATGCCTGTGACCACCTAGAAACTCCGATGCAAGATGCGTGTGGTAACAGCCTCCTGTTTGTAAGGAAGTCCTATTTGCAACCCTATAACCGCTGTCCTTGGAGGTGAGGGGACCACAGAAATGGGAAGGCTGTATCCCAAGAAGTTCCTGCTGCCGGGAAACTGTGTGTGATACCAAGACTATTGGTTTGGGGATTTTCTTTTTCTCTTTCTTTCTTTCTTTCTTTCTTTCTTTCTTTCTTTCTTTCTTTCTTTCTTTCTCTTTTTTTCTTTCTTTCTTTCTTCTTTCTTTCTTTCTTTCTTTCTTTTTCTTTCTTTCTTTCTTCTTTTTCTTCTTTTTTTTTTTTATGAAACTTGTACCCAATGGCACAAAATTCAGGCACTTTTAAATAATTTACACCTGGGAAGTTTTCACAACCGCCTCTAAAGCCTTTATCTTTTTCCCAAGAGCACTGGCTTAGTGGCTTTTGAGAACAGAATTTAGGTGTTGGGTTTTTCATGAGGGCTGGAGCATCTCCTGCCCGGAAGCCCTGCCAGTTCCATGATGGCTGAGAACTGGTGCGCTGACTTATGGAGCTGATCCTGTGCAGATATTATTGTGCTTTTACTGAATACGTGTGCCACGAATGTGGAATGGAGATTCATTGGACTCATCTCTTTTTTAAGCTTTAGGAGGGAAAATTAAATGGCTGTAGGATGTGTCTTACCACAGGCTTAAGGTAATTACACATTAAGGCCAAAACCATTTTAGTAAGGATCCATCCCTGGGAATATGGAGGTAAGCAGTGTGAAACGCAGTTGACATAGGAACCCAGGATCCAAGTGCGTTATTACTGAATTTTCCGCCACGTAGTTAGTGGTGCGACACCCACCAGAGGAAGCACATACATTGTGCTAGGTACACACAAGGGAAAGTCATAGAAAGAAGAAAAATTGCCATCATGTAGTTTTATATCAAGGATGACATGTGTAGAAGATTCTCTTCCCTTTCATGTCTGTAAAGATCGCCTGGCCCGGCCTTTCCAGTAGGATGGGATGTCGCCGTGATCAGAAACCATCAGGCATTGTCTTGTGGACTGAATAAGATAAAGAGCAAAGCGTATGCCGTTGCCCGCTCACCCTTCATGCTGCTCACACGGTCCTGTATTCACCGAATAGATGCCACATACCCCGGTGGTCATTCAGCGGGTCTCTATCTGTTCTGTATGAGGCATGACGCAGGGACCCTATTTCCAAAGATTCTGGTTATCTTTCTCTAGTCTGTGTGATCCACACTGACCTCAAACATCTGCCTCCCTTACTATACCCTCTGGTGTGGGACCAGCAAACTGCTTACACCACGCGGTCTAGCTCAGATACACCTCCTCTGTGAAGCCCTTCCTGATTCTGCAAGGCACAGGTGGGCACTTATTCCATAGGACCTCACAGCGATTCGGGCACAGTTTTGTCCCAGCTGTGCTTGGCTTAGCTGTCTCCATGCGTGGACCCTTTGCACCGCCTGCGCCTGGGGTTGTAGCCAGCACAGAAGGAGACTCTCCTCAGGTGTTTCTTGAATTAATGAATGTATTGTCAAGTGGGGCACGTAGAGCTATTGGAAAAGGTTTAAGAGTAGTTTTCACATCACTGCATCCTGGATATGCAAGGCTGTTATTGCCTTACTGTGTTTTATCCATAGCTTAAAGGATGTGGCTGGATGTATTCGAAACTGAAGAATCTTTTCTCTAGATTTCCATATTATTTTGTGTAATGTTCTTAATATAGTCTTTCTCCTTTGCATTGTGGACACCACACACACACACACACACACACACACACACGGCATCTGCCACCCAGATGGCTGGGATATGTGCATCCTCTTCTTTACCCCAAAAAACAGCACAGTTTCTCCAGTCCAAGAGGTGCCTTGGAAATAAAACAAAGGCAGAGCTATATATTCCCCCTGGCCCTCCCTTCTCTCATACTCCTGGCCCTTTTGCTCTTCCACTTGACAAATGGCAGCAGCCCATGGATGCCCCTCCTTTGCTCTCTGTGAGGTTTGCTCCCAGCAGTGATGGCTGAAACTGCAGGGCAGATGAGACAACGTGGGTGCACCAGGTTTAGCTCAGCAGTAGTGACAAACATGCCAGGGCCAAGACCTTCTGAGCCTACTAGGTGCCATCTTGCTCCTTTATGCACAACCCAAACCCATGCCCTCTGTGACCTCACCATTTGTCCCTACATTTGTCCCAGTCCTTCCTGATGGGGCTCACCAGACCACATGCTTCCATGCCCTTCAACAGCCCGCTCACAGTATCACCAGAAAGGGGTCCTGCCACTGGCAGCCCAGAGCGGCTCATACTCCATCTGGCCATTGCCCAGACCTCTATCGAGTCAAACTTTTGGTTTGGCTCAGTTGATTCCTGGAGTTCCAAGATGAGGATGACTTCATCTTCTTCTTGTCCCATATTCTGTCCCTCTCTCCACAACGCCTCACCAGCCTCTACGCTGTCCTCTGAATTCACTGACTTGCCTCATTTAATATCTGCAGATTACCTGTGGTACAGTTCCCTCCTCCGGTACAACATTCCTCTGTTCTGATCAACCCATGCAACATAAAACCCAACCAAAATGATCCCAGATTTTTTCCTGCTGCCTGAAGCCCAGCCAGCACCTCACCTCATGGCCTCATTCTTGCTTGCCAGCAATTAGAGGCATAATTGAATGGCATGCTGTACAATGAAGAGATGGCCAGGTGCCATTTCGAGTGACAGTCTCCCTCTCTGCAGAAATCAAAACTGATTCAAAGAAAGAGACCATTGTGGTCACTGGAGTCAAGAATTATATTTCGGGTGTTTTCTCACCATCAGAGAGAGAGCCTCTGAATTTATGTCCTTGGCTGAACACTGGACCTGGACCATGGACAAGTGTGCCGTAACGGCAGTAAGAGGGTGGGGAAAGGAAGTGGCCATGTGCAAACAGCCCTAAGCAGGACCCATCTCTCCAAGGCACAGAGCATTCCTATGGTAACCTGTATCCTTTTAGCTAAGGACATTCAATTGCTCCCTCATTTGAGTGCCATGTGGTTGGGGTAGTAACTTTTGCTTTCCAGTCCACAAACTTGCCAGCAGAAAAGCTAAACCCACAGGGTCTGAAAGGACAAATAATAAGATTTTTACTTAATCCCTTAATAGCTGGGTCCCAACTGGGTACCCTGCAAGGCGTGAACGGAATCTTACTCGTCTTTGTGAGCGAGCACAATGTGCTTAATGTTTGTGGAATTTAATTAAAAATCTCTTCTTAAGTGGAAGCAGATATGTCACTGGACAAAATTTAATTCCACAGAAGTTTTTGCTTCCTATTAATTTTACAGTCTGGACCACTTTTTACTCCACTAATGATTATACTTAATTGAAACATTATTTTAAACAGTGGTCTCCAGTTATAGCTACATTATAAATTTTTGTGGCCAGAGTAGTTTTGAGACAAATGATCGTTTCAGATTCCGAACTTGTCGGACCAACTGTCAAGCTTCCTACAAGAGCTACCCTCTGGCTCAGGAGTCACACGAGATCCGCTTAAGCGAGCATTGACAGCATTGACACGCTTTTCATGGCTGAGGAAATATTAAGACAATTTATGTTCAAAGTTATCCCTCCGGTTACAAATTAAATTGTATTAAGTTGGAAATTCGGAAACTCCAAATGCCTGGCCCATTAGCAACAGAGCTAAGAGAAAACTGTAGGATAAGTGATGGTGTTTTGCCCCACAGCAATCGTGTAGTGGCCTAGACAGGAGGCTGGCGGGGGGACAGAGTGTTATTTGTGTAGAAACATCTTTTTCAGACAGTTGCAAGGCCTGTTCCGGGGTTACCTTTCTCACCCCATACACAGCCGTTGGTAATACTTCCGTGCTGCCACCAAGGGGCAGCAGAGAGACAGGAAGGCCGAATTTGGGGCATTTTGTTTTTTGAAAGCTAAAGATTCCACTGAGGGGGGGCACTTGATGGGATGAGCACTGGGTGTTACGCTATACGTTGGCAGATTGAAATCCAATTTAAAAAGTTAATCAATTTTTAAAAAAAAAATAAAGATTCCACTTAACCGATTCTGACTTTTTCTCCAAAATAGATTTACCCACCTTAAACCAGTGAAATTTATCCATTTTATTTTATTTTTTTGAAATTTATCCATTTTAAACCGTGTATTTCAAACAAAACGACAACAGAAACCCTGAGGCAGTGAGTATGATTTTTTTTTTTTTTAGCAAAGTAATAAAAACAAATATTAGGCCCCTGATGAATATCCGTTCGGCATTTCTATTGAGCAGCTGTCACTCTGCTAGGTACTGGGATCGCAGTGATGAACAAGAATTAGTTCTGTCCCTGAGAAGCTCACTGTCCTCTGGGAAGCAGATCTACTCAAATAATGAAAGGTGCCATCGGATCAGTGTTCTGTTAGGGGGATGTGTAAAATGCTTTACAGGGTAGGGCGAAGCCAGCTGCTCTTCCAGCCCGCCTTCAGTCTCGTCACTTCTCTGCTTCAGCCTGCCTCTTACACTCACCAGGCACATGCAGGCCGGGGTGGGGGCACTTTTGCTCCAGTCCAGCTGCCTGGACAGCCCCCTCCCTCCGAGACACACATGCACACAGCTGCCCAAACCCAGCCTTTCTCTAGGATCCAGCTGGATGGACCCTCTGGGAGCCTTTCTCTGTGATGTCTCCGGAAAACCTCCAAACAGTTATCATTTGCGCTCATTTTATTTTTTTTGCTAAAAATTTTATTTATTTATTCATGAGAGACACAGAGAGAGAGAGAGAGAGGGAGAGGCAGAAGGAGAAGCAGGCTCCACGCAGGGAGCCCGACGTTGGACTCGATCCTGGGTGCCCAGGATCAGGCTCTGGGCTGAAGGCGGTGCTAAACTGCTGAGCGCCCCCGGGCTGCCCTGTGCTCATTTTATAGTCACTCTCCTGCCTAGTGATATCTGGAACTATTAGGAAAATTGTTTTTATCTGCCTTCAGCCCTTTCCAACCATGTGACAAATGGCAGGAGCCCATGGAATTCAAGAAAACCTGAGGAGCGTCTCCTTGTGTGCTGGCTACGACCCCAGGTGCAGCCAATGCAAAGTGTCCACAGAGATTATAAGCTCTTCGAGGGCAGTAACCATTCCCACTCCTCTTTGCACTCACAGTACCTGGCCTAGCCCTTGTGGGGGAGGTGCGTATAAATGTGTGTGTGCACGCTCGCCTGGTTCTAATCCTGGGGCCTCCCTTCATCAGCACCTGGATCTCTGTACATCTGCACCCAGAGCCCAACATTCAAGTGTGTGGGGCCGTCCTTCAGAAGTTCTCCTTGTCCTTGCAGGATCGCAGTTCCCTATTTTCCGCTGTGTGCACAGAAACACCCACGAGGAGGTTCCTGAGAGCTACTGTGACTCCAGCATGAAGCCCACCCCCGAGGAGGAGCCCTGTAACATCTTCCCCTGCCCGGCCTTGTAAGATAGCCTCCCTGGGGAGGCCGCCTGTTATCGGGTCACTTCTGGCTGCTTGTGCATAGGACCTTTGTTTATTAAAGATTTTATTTATTTATTCATGAGAAACAGAGAGAGAGACAGAGACACAGGCAGAGGGAGAAGCAGGCTCCCTGCGGGGAGCCCGATTCAGGACTCAATCCTAGGACCCCGGGGTCATGACCTGAGCCAAAGGCAGATGCTCAACCGCTGAGCCCCCAGGTGGCCCTACATAGGACCTTAGTAGCAGATATAAAATCTGTCTGCATCTGATTTAGAACATAAGACTCAGTCTGGGCATGAACTGCAGTCTGTTGAGCAAGCGCACCAGTCTCTGGGGATGCATGGGGAAGCCTGTAGCCTTTAGCAGTGAGCACACACCTTTGGTGATTGGGAGCAATTATGTGTTAGCCTGGTGAGGGAAGCGGAGAATCACAATCCAGCGTGGCCAGTGTTGTGGGTGAGCTGTGAACAGAGAGAATGAGGGTCACAAATACATGGGCCAGGAGAAGTCAGAAGTGTCTGGGGGGAGGTCTTGGGCTGGTTATTGAATGATAAAGAGGACACGTCCAGGAAAACAGAGGGAAGGGGCCCCCAAGAGGGTCCCGACATAAGTTTCAAAGTTAAGAGAAACATTCTCCTACGTATTGTGTGTGCTGATGCCTTATTTAACTAAGTGACAAAGCAGGACGTCAGGGGAGGACCGTGAAACTGAGTAAGTAGCTCGTGAAAAATAAAGAATGCTGGGTCAAGGCTCCTAAGTCCCAACGTGAGTTAATGTTCTACAGGGTGGAAAACTAATATTCGGAGTTTGGGGGGGGGTCTTTTACTAGATAAAAATCACCTGCACCTTCTCGGTTTTCTTTCATTTTCTAAAACTGGGACCTCAAAAAATAAAAAATAAAATAAAACTGGGCCCTCATCACCGGTAGCTAGCATGTCAACCAAGTGACACTCCTTCACGGAGTCCGATGGCCCTGAGCACACCGTTAAGCAGTGCTCCAGGGTGAGGACCGCCCAGAAGGACCCTGATGGTCCTGTGCAGCCGGTGGGGGTCAGGCTGTCTTCCTGCTGACTGAAGGTGACATGTCCCTGTCGCGCTCTCTCGTTCCTGAGCTAGCTGGGACATCGGAGAGTGGTCTGAGTGCAGCAAAACCTGCGGCCTGGGCATGCAGCATCGCCAAGTTCTGTGCCGCCAGGTGTACGCCAACCGCAGCCTGACCGTGCAGCCCTACCGCTGCCAGCACCTGGAGAAGCCCGAGACCACCAGCACCTGCCAGCTCAAGATCTGCAGTGAGTGGCAGATCCGGACGGACTGGACCTCGGTACGCGGGGCTCCCCCTCCCAAGACTCACTGCTGTCCCCCTGCCCAAGCCCACCACCAAGACCTCATTCAGGACAGCTCTGAGGTCTCCTAGAGGGACCCCATCCCAGGAGGCTCTGGGGGGGACTGTTTTGCAAACCATAGGATCTACCAATAGCACGATGGAGTTAAGGCTGGTGTGTATCAGTCACCCACAGCCGAATTTAAGGATGAGCCCCTGGGAGCCTTGTGCACACAGGTCTTCTCTGTCCCGTGTGTCATGAGAAGCCCACTCCTTCCAAGCTTGCACCCCTGTTTTGCAGATGACAGAGCTGAGGCCCAGAGCAACAGGCAGGACATCCAAGGTCTTAGAGAAAAGGTGGTGAAGTGTTCAGGGCTGGGATCCTCCCCACGTAGCATGGCATTGTGGGGGTCTCACCACAGCCGTCCACTCAGGTGGCAGGTGGCAAGGATGAGGGCACCAGAGCTCAAGAGCCCCCTCCCCCCGGAGGTAACGCTGCCCATCCCGCTGACGTGTTCCTCCTGTTTTAGTGCTCAGTGCCCTGTGGAGTGGGACAGAGGACCCGAGACGTGAAGTGTGTGAGCAACATTGGGGACGTGGTTGATGATGAGGAATGCAACATGAAGCTCCGGCCGAATGACATTGAGAACTGCGACATGGGACCCTGTGCCAAGAGCTGGTTCCTCACCGAGTGGAGTGAAAGGGTGAGCGTGACAGTGGGCAGAATGGGTTTTCTGCAGCCGGGACCACCGTGTGCCCAGCTGATGGGCAGCAAGTGTCTGTTGCAGGCACCCCAACACCACGGAGGTGAATCACTAGCTTAAGAATCCCAAGGGGAATTTCTGACTTTGGGGAAATTCCTTCTGTCCTTATACAAAGACCCAGGGGCTCCAGGGGTAAGCAGTGGATGTGAAAGAATTAGTTCTTCATGCTCCATGTGAATATTAAATACTGAAATACGAAATCAAGTGAACAATTACATCACGCCTCTCACGTGTTTGGTGAGTGCCTGGCATCTAAAAGTCACCCAGCAAGTGGCAGGCCCCTTCCTCCTTCCTAACTCAGCACAGTTCACAGACCATTCCCCTCCCCAGTAGACTGGCCTCCTTGGGGTCCTTGGCATCAGCTGTCAGCGATGACATCTGAAGCGTATTAGTTATATGTGTGCACCAGTTACCTGTGTGCAAGGAAACCAGCAAGAGCTAGAGTTCATCTATCAAAGACAAAATTAGGGGCGACTGGGTGGCTCAGTTGATTAAGCATCCAACTCTTGGATTTCGGCTCTGGTCATGATCTCAGGGTTGTGAGACTGAGGCCCATGTGGGGCTACGCTGGCCATGGAGCCTACTTGGGAGTCTCTCTCTCTCTCTCTCTCTCTCTCTCTCTCTCTCCCTCTACCCCTCCCCTCCTTGCTCCCATGCATGCATGTGCATGCTGTCCCTAAAAAAAAAAAAAAAAGATTTATAAGGATTCTGGAGTTGGGTCATGGTGATAGTTGCATGCAGTGTAGATGTAATTTATGCCACTGAAATGTACACTTAAAATGATTAAAATGGTAAATTTTATTGTATGTATTTTGCCACAATAAGAAAAAAGGTGCAGGGAAAAGTACTAAGCAAAATTCCAGAGCGTATCTTGGGGTCTGGAAGAGAGAGCCAGGAGGAGATAAAGAGCTTCATTCCTTTTCTTATGGAAGCTCCTGACTGGCCATCAGGAGATTGCTCTCGGGGCAGCAGACTGGCCTCCACGCCCACAGTTTGGTGGTTTGGGTGTCAGGATTCTCTAGAGCCCTTGGAAACTTGAGCTGTCAACAGGACTGGCTGGCTCTGTCTTCAGTACCTTTCTCTCGGTTGGGCCCGGTGTGCACCTTAGAGTCCCTCACTGTGCTCCCAAACTGTAGTGTGCCTACAGATCACCTGAAAACCCACACACGGTGCCTAGCCTGGGTCAGCACCAAGAGGTGGGCCCAAGAATCTGCCTTCCTCATGGGCTCCCAGGGGGCACAGAGGCCACTGGTCCAAGGGGAAGAGAGGACTAGGCGAGTTCACAGAACCTTAGGAAACAGCTCAGGAGCCTCCTCTCCCCCCAGCATCGTGTGAACAACGGGGCGACATGTCAAGTTCAGAGGAGTAAATCTCCATGCGTCACCATCCCGCCACATGGGTGGATTCCTCGGCCAGCATCCTTTCTGACTGCTTCTCCCTCTCGCTCTGCTGTCCCTCTGCTTGTGCTTTCGCTCTCTCGCTCTCTGTCAAATAAATGGATAAAATCTTGGGAAAAAAAAGGTTGGGCAAAAATTATTTTTATCACATATACAAAAAAAACCTTACATTAAAATGGCTATATCCTATAATATAAAAGTTTGTGATACAAACACAGAATTTATCATACCAATTGTCATGAATCAAAAGGAACAAGATCACTTGAAGTCTAGAGCACTTAAGTCCTTTTAATCCTTAATACATTATGTGACACCTCATAAAGAATATGCAGGGCCTAAGGTAATTTCATCTACAAATGTTCAATGACTCATACATCCAAATAGACTGAAGCTTGGAAATTTTTCTAAAGGTTCACATTCACTAGAGGAAATGCAAGGTTTAGAATGCTCATATGAAGATTAAAATGGCTGAAATTATTTTTTCAGTAAATGCTTCCTCATCTTCATCAATCATTATTCTAAAATATAAAGAGAATTGTTTATATTAACACAAACAGTATAATCAAAAGAAGGCTATATACAGAGATAGCGCAGGACAACTGAGTTTATAATACATCTCAAATATTTCATCTAAAATATTTAATTAGGGGATCCCTGGGGGGCTCAGCGGTTTAGCACTGCCTTAGGCCCAGGGTGGGATCCTGGAGACCCGGGATCGAGTCCCACGTCGGGCTCCTCACATGGAGCCTGCTTCTCCCTCTGCCTGTGTCTCTGCCTCTCTCTCTCTCTCTCTCTCTCTCTCTCGAATAAATAAATAAAATCTTTTAAAAAATAAGAAATATTAAAAAATTAAATAAATAAATAAAAATAAGAAATAAATAAAATAAAATATTTAATTACAGTTTTTATGAGACTATAGATTTAATAACTTATCTCTACTTAACAAATAGTAAATAGCCATTTTCTACTTTTTTAATGTGTATTTGCAAACATGTTGTCTCAAAAGAATTTTTCACTTGAATAATATGCACTTCCAACTAAAGACCTAATGTAGTTATGGATAAAAAAATGTTCACTTTTCCTGGTCATAAAGTAACATATAACATCATAAAAAAATATTTAAAAATCAGAAGAGCATACCTATAATCTTTTCATTAGCAGATAATAAGTTAAAATTTTTAAACTATATTGTCAAGCTTTTTTCTACTCATACATACTTTACATACATAGTGTTTTTGTATTCATACATATTTGAAGGACACAAATCATAATACTATGTCTATCATTTTGTAACCTTTTTTCACATATGTATTTATTATAAGCATGTTAATGACATTAAAAACATTTAAATCATGAATTTTTTTAAAGGTTTTATTTATTTATTCATGAGAGATACAGAGAGAGGCAGAGACACAGGCAGAGGGAGAAGCAGGCTCCCTGCGGGGGAGGGACCCCAGGATCAGGACAGGAGCCAAAGGCAGATCCTCAACTGCTGAGCCACCCAGGTGCCCCTAAAGCATGACTTTTAAGTAGACTAAGCTATTGTTTGCCTCCTATAACTGAATCAACCCCTATTTTTATTTCCTCTCCAAAAAACACTTGTAAATTTCCCTTTCATGTAAATTTGTTCCGCATCGTAACCTAAATACTTGCTGGATCTAACACTTGTCTTAAAATTCCAAATAAAGGAAAGAATGAGCACTTTATTCTTCTGTTTAGGGAACTTCTTTGTTCTTTTTCAGAAAGATATCTTAAGCCATATCAATTTAGTGCTATGATGTAAATAAGTAGGTAATTTTGCTTTATTGACCCCCAGAACATAACATTATTCCCGAATGTTCCCACTTGGAGTAGATGAGTGAGAAGGGGGTGTGGGTGGTTTTCAGGAAGGTGCACGGGCTTCGGCAGCACTTCCCCCAGGACTTATGTCTTATTATACCTCGAGCAACCTGCTCTCTGACCCTCTGTTTCCTCATTGGTAACTGCTGAATGAGCATTAAAGGGATGACATATTTGAAACCATGACCTCCATGAGATTGGTTACCAAGGGATGAGCCTCTGAATCACCAGCTTCACAAAAGGGTCAGTCCCCAGAAATGACCAGCTGGTGGCAGTCTTTCATATGTGACTCGTGGCTTTGTATAAAAGTCAACCTTGGGATCCCTGGGTGGCGCAGCGGTTTGGTGCCTGCCTTTGGCCCAGGGCTAGATCCTGGAGACCCGGGATCGAATCCCACATCGGGCTCCCGGTGCATGGAGCCTGCTTCTCCCTCTGCCTGTGTCTCTGGCCTCTCTCTCTCTCTCTCTGTAACTATCATAAATGAATAAAAATTAAAAAAAAAAAAAAAAGTCAACCTTGTTAAGATTTAGGCTGAGCTATCCCATTTTTTTTGCCATTGGAATAAACATGTATTGAGCACCTAATAATGCCAGGCATGAATGAGATACAGCCTCCACGTAAAGAGGTGAAGGGGGCGAAATTAAAGAAAATGTGATTGAAGTGTACAAATACTTAAGGATCCAGAAGACATCCTGTTGCCCAATTTAAAATAAAATAAAAAATAAAAATAAAATAAAATCAGTTGGGGCCCCTGGGTAGCTCGGTTTGTTAAGTGTCTGACTTCGGCTCAGGTCATGATCCCAGCGTCCTGGGGGCTCAGCAGGGAGCCTGCTTCTCCACTTGGTTGTGCTCTCTCTCTCTCTCTCTCTCATTCTCTGTCAAATGAGCCAATGAAAGCATTGAAATTAAACTAAATTAAATTAAACTCTACCTAATTGAGTTGAGCTTGTGAACTCAAACCTGATTCTTCTCTTAAACTTCCAGGGCTATGTAGTCTTTCTGACTCAATGACTCATCGTAAACGCGTCCTTGCAGTACCTTTAACTGAGGGTGGGCCTTAATCAGACAGAGGCATCATTTACTTCTTAGTTCTGTAAATCAATGACAGCTTTAAACGCAGGGGCAATATTTAGTCACAAGAGAGAAAAAAAAAAAAAAACTTTTAGAAAATCCACCAGCCTCAATTTTGTAACACCTAGTATCTAAGGATGTTTTCCAGAAGAAATAAGATGTCGTGCTTTCTGTTACTTAATTACGGAAGATGATGCGTGAACCTGAAGTTCAGGAATAGCCATGAGAGCCTTGTAGTCAGTCCTGAGAGGGCCGATTGGGCCAAGTTTAGCATTCAGCGGTCTGTGGAGCCAGAAGACAATCCTCACCACACAGTTCCTTGGAAATTTCATGCGTATCTGTGTTTGGTCAGCCCAGAAGTTCAGTGAGGAGCCAGGTCCTTTTACCAAGAGGATTTGGTCCCTCTCGCAAGCACATCCTTCAGGGGTGGTGAGTGGGAGTGTTTCAAGGCCTGGCTTTGAAAGGTGGTCCCTGCTGCCTGGTAGAGGCCCATCGTTCCCCTCATTCCTGCTGAGAGGCTTCCCACACCTGGGCCAGTGTGGATAACTACTTCCAAGTTGAAATGCCTTTGTGCTGTTGTTGTGTAATAAGGAGAAATCCCTTACAGGCTCATCCTTCTAAGGCTCTCTCATTGGCACTTGGTCTGGGCACCTTAACATTCTTTTAGGGACACCTGGGTGGCTCAGTGGTTGAGCATCTGCATTTAGCTCAGGGCATGATCCCCAGGTCCTGGAATCGAGTCCCAGATGGGGCTCCTCTCGGGGAACCTGCTTCTCCCTCTGCCTATGTCTCTGCCTCTCTCTCTATGTCTCTCATGAATAAATAAATAAAATCTTTAAAAACAACAAAAACCCCACATTCTTCTTTTAAATGAAGCACATGAGGGTATGTGGAAATATTCCCAGATGTGAGTATGTTACTTGGTTTGGAAAGCAGAAATTAAGTTAGGTAAATGAAAATTACTCGGGAAGAAATATTCTTAATGTTCAAAACAGGAAGACGACTTAATTTGCCTTGCATTCTTCAGGAGGATTTAAATATCTTGAGTGTTTAAAGCTAGGAAAGAGACCAGATAATATACAGCTGAAACAAAAAGCCCTTTAGCCTAGAATATTCGAATTATTGTGGCAAAGGATTTTGTTGTTGTTGTTGTTGGCTCAGATTCCAAATAAGAAGGAAGATAGAATACAAGTCATGCAAAGGGTTTGTGAGCCTATAGGGAAGGAAAAAAAAAAAAATTTCCCTCTACCCTAAGTTCTGCAACTGAAGCCTGCATATTCAACTGACAAAAGCCAGGTTAACAGGAGAAGAGCCAACACATTTTATCTAATGTTATTTTTTTGTACATGGCACAGAGAGCCTCATAAGACAGAAGTAAAAAATCCCAAAGACACAATTAGACTTTAGGGCTTCTATACCATTTTAACAAAGATTGGTAAATTTTGAAGAAGTGACTAGACAAAGGAAAGGGGTTGGGGCTTCTAGAGGAAATAAAATACAAAAAAGTGGCTTAGAAATATATGGGGAAACTAACTGAAGATAAGGATTATTTGGGTAAAGTTTGTTAGTTTAGACTCATCCTGGCATCAGCTCCCCAACACTGATTATAAAAGTGTTCTCTTCTTCCTGATACTAGGTGGAAATTTCCCACAGGAAGTTCATGCTCTGCTTTTAGGCAGGGATAGGGAGGGCAGAGAGCCCTTCCTGGATCTGAGGTTTCTCAAGTGCCTTCCATTCAAAATAGGTCAATGTAGTATACTTTCAGGTGACATGTTCTCATCCCCTTCAGGTGCTTTGCTCCGGAGAGTTTCCTCCTTGAGGAGGCAGGCCCAGCCCAGCAGTGGTCATATAAATGTTTGGTTATTCATCCAGGCTGTGACTTTACAAGACTAGATAGCAGGGACCCCTGAGTGGCTCAGCGGTTGAGCGTCTGCCTTTGATTTGGATGTGATCCTGGTTCAAGGATCGGGCCCCACATCAGGCTTCCTGTGGGTAGCCTGCTTCTCCCTCTGCCTGTGTCTCTGCCTCTGTGTGTGTGTGTGTGTGTGTCTCTCGTGGATAAATAAATAAAATCTAAAAAAAAAAAAGGACTAGATAGCAATGTACAAAAATGAAAATGGCAATTTTGGTAAGGAAACAAAGTGGTATGTTTTTTCTTTTCTCAAATTTCATTTAAACGATGTCACTTTTATTTTTTTTTTAATAATGTTGGTAAAACAAACATTTTTAAGGGAATACCCAGCAGAAACCCTTAAGATGGGCTTTGGTTGTACTCTAAAGGGTCACTTTCAGAGTTGGAACGTGCTGGTGACAGAAGAGAAACAAGCAAGGAAGGACCCAAGTCTGTATTCATTTATTCAACTGATATTCATGGATTTGCCCATGGGTAAGGTGCTGACCTGAGAAGGAAGTAAAGATGCTGCAATAGTCCCTGCCTTCACTGAACCTGCTTCTATAAAGGAAAAAGTACAGTAGGACATAAGTCACTTTAATACAAAGGAAGACAGTAGGGTGCACAGTGCCTTGAGAATTCTGAGACTGGGAAGAATATATTTGTCAGTGAAAGGAGTTTTCACAGAAGAGATGGCATTGGAGCTGAGCCTTAATGGATTTTAATGTGTCCTGGTGAAGGGGAAGACCCCTCTAGACAGATGGAAGGAACAGTATGGACAAGGAAGAGTGAAGGCTTCATGATATTGGGAAATGGAGGACCCTGGCTCTGTCCAGCATGAGCTGTGTGGGAAAGAATAATGGGAAGTTAGCTTAGAAGACTGAGGTTGACTGAGGTGGTCTTATAGGAAAGCTTGAATGCCAGGTGGGGAAGTCCATGTTGGAATGGGATGGCATCAGAGGGATTTTCAGCACAGCATTCCCAGCTCCTGAAAGCCCAGCAAATTAAAAAAGGTGGTGAAGCTACGCAACAAGCTGTGACCACAGTCCAGGGGAAGAATATTAGTGGTGCTGGGAACCACGGGCAGAAAGAAACAAGACAGGAAAAATGTGGCGAAACCAGAATCTGTGAGACCTGACGTTTGGCTAGATGTTGGAAACAAAAACTCAAAAAAACAGTCAACTTTTGAATCCTTCTAGAGATCTGAGCACAAATTGGAAAACCAAGAGTATCAGTAGTGATGGTGGTGAAGGTGGTGTTCCACTGTTTTACGTGTTGGACGCGAGGTGTCTGGGAAGGACTCAAAGAGGTCCAGAAATGTCTGAACATACAGAATGAGAAGCAAAATTAGACAGCATCCCAAAGTACTTCAAGACAGATGAAAAATGCTCCTCAAGCTTTGGAGTATGACAGGAATATGTTTAGTAGGCCCTACAGGAGGGCAGAGTATGACTGTAGGACAGAAATCACTGGTGGTTATGTGGCTTTAAGTGAGGACCTTAACTCAGTTTCTCTACCTTAGAGTGGGAATACAGAACTTGGCCCTTTAAAGCCCCTCATACCATGTATTGAGCACTTGCTATATGGAAAGCACATTATTCATTACCTGTAATGTGTTCCTATGCCAACCATCCAGATGAGCATGCCAGAGGTGGAAGGGGCTGGGTCCCTTGCCCCAGGCCACCCTGCCAGGAGGGATATTAACACTGATGTGTTTGGTTCTCAGGCCAAGTTCTCCCTCTATGGGGAGCTGTCTCCTAATACCGTCACAGCTGTGGCCTTCAGGACTAAGGCCACCCTGCCTTAATATCAGGCAGCCATGTTGAGGTGATGGATTTCACTTCCCCAGCTTCCCCAGAACAGCCCAGACTCTCCAGAACATGCCCACATGTTCATGCTCTCACTCCTCTGCTGCTGGATATATTTTCAAAAGCAAAAGTCAAGACAGATCGTCTACTGCAACAGTGGGACAGGATATTTGGAATGAAGACTCTCCCAGAAAATCTAAAATGGGGGTTTGACCTATTGATAGCCTACAATGGATGGAGTAAGTTGTGCGTGAAAGTAGTCAGTGACTCCTGGGTGAAAGAGTTGGTAGGGAAAGAGATGTTCAGTCCTCCTCCACATCATTAGAACCTGCAGGGGCCTCCCCTCTAATGTGCCCTTCTCCTGTCTTGCAGTGCTCAGCAGAGTGTGGTGCTGGGGTGCGGACACGCTCAGTGGTGTGCATGACCAACCACATCAGCAGCCTGCCCCTGGAGGGCTGTGGGAACAACCGGCCAGCAGAGGCCACCCCATGTGACAACGGGCCCTGCACGGGCAAGGTGGAGTGGTTTGCAGGGAGCTGGAGCCAGGTGAGTGGTCGGAGCTGGCTGTGTTTGTCTGTCCCTGGTAAGAGATGGCATACATAGCAGAGGGGTCAGGAAACAGGACTTGGTGTATCCCAGGTGTCCTGGGTTTGAATCCCAGAAGTGCTACTCGGGGCCCTGGAGAAGCTGCTTATGCTCTTAAAGCCTTGTTCAGGCAACAGTATTTCTTGAGCACTTACTACGCACTTCTGAGTGCTTGAAATATATCAATGAGCAAAGCAAATATCCCTGCCCACAGGTAGCTTATGATCTAGCATGGTTTCTCTGTCTATAAAACGTTGTTAACAACCACACTGTGAGGTTATTTTTAGAAGTAATGTATATGAAGAATGTAGTACAGTGCCTGACATACAACAAATACACAATAAATCATAACTGCTGCTGCAATTATTGTGGTTAATAAAGCCCATTTTGTCTATATTTGAGTGTCAGATGCACAAACAGATAGGATCCATATCCAAAGGAAGTAAAACCACGATCTCAAAGAGATACCTGCACTCCCGTGTTCATAGCAGCATTATTCACAGTAGCCAAGTTCTGGAAGTAACATAAGTGTCTGTTGATGGATGGATAAGGAAGATGTGAGATAGATATGTCTGTGTGTGTGTGTGTGTGTGTGTGTACATACATTATGGATGTCTTATGTGTATATACACACACATTACAGCATATGTATTGTGTGTATATATATATTATATACATATAGAATGGAGTATTATTCAACCATAAAAAAGAAGGAAATCTTGCCCTTTGTGACAACATGGGTAGACCTGAAGGACATTATGCTAAGTTAAATAGGCCAGGCAAAGACAAATAGTGCATGGTATCACTTATATGCGGAATCTGGGGAAATTAAAAAAAGAAGCAGAACTCAGGGAAACAGCAGAATGGTAGTTGCCAGGGTGGGGGGTGGGTGGGGACATGGGGAGAGGTGGGTTAGAGTGTGCAAACTTTCTAAGATGAAGGAGTTCTGAGATTCTAGTATATAACATGGTGACTGTAACTGGTAATACTGTATCACTGAAATCTGCTAAGAGAGTAGAAGGGAAGCGATCTCACATGGTACAAAACAGGCAACTCTGTGAGGTGATGGATGTGTTCATTAACTTGATTGTGAGAATCCTTTCATAACGCATATGGACATCAACTCATCATTTGTACATCTTAAATAGATTGCAATTTTATTCATCGGTTATACCTCAGTAAGACTGAAGGGAAAATAGAAGCAGATAAAGGAAAAGTTGAGGTTGTTCCTTATAAAGAACAGATAATACCGAATATTTTAATAAAGTAATTTCATGGATCAATTGATTTTTTTCCTCAGTATTCCAAAATTGAATGCAGAAATGTGGAAAAGATCATTCCTTCTTACTGCCCCATTATGATTGCCATTAGTATTTTGAGTTCTAGGACCACTTAGCACTGGCTCTTGGGGCTGGCTGGTTCTCCAAGGACTTTTTGGCTGATGATCATGAATCATACATTATCAGGGTCTCTGGCTCCATCTAGAATTTGATTTCTTTTAAGTAGCTTTAAAAACAGACCCTGAAAAAAAAATTGACTTCCCCGCCCTTGTAAGCTGATATAACCCCCTTGGAAAGCAATTTGGCAATAAAAGTCAAGAACCATAAAAATGTTCATTTGCCTTAACCAGTCACTTCACTTCTGGGGATTCATTTTAAGGAAATAATTAACAGAAGGGGGGGGAAGGCTTTTTTTAACAGAAGTGTTCATGACAGTGGGGCATGTAGGGATATTACGGTGTATCATAACTCATTAAAATATTATGTAACAACAACAGTGATAATTAGGGAGACGTAGAAAGTACACATGATATAGTGACAAGGGAGAACCAGAATACGAAAATACAGGAACTTTATCTCAGCCGCTGCAAAGAATGGATTTTTATATGAACAACATGGGAAATGTTTTCTTCTCAAATTTCCTTTAATGTTTTTATAATACAAACTGTCAAACATAGAAAATTCAAAAAGGAAGGGAATTCAAGTACCTGCAGCACTACCCGAGTGGCTGTCGGAGTCAGGCATAGCTGATAGCTGGTCCTGGCCCTGTTTCTCTGTGGTTCTTCTGACTTGAGGCAACAACCTCTCAGAGCCTCTCTCCCCATCCAAACATAAGGATGAGAATATCTACTAATATATATCAGTTCGTTTTCCCCATGTTCATTATTTTGTCTGCCAGCTGTTTCTATGTCGTTATTGGTAGCAAAACACCTAGGACTCGAATCCCAAAGATAATTCGGGGTAGGCCATATTGCACCAAATATCCACAGATATGAGGCAAAGGGAAGAGCCCTGTGGGAAATTGTGACAGCGTCTACACAGTGAAGATAGGCAGAGCAATTCAACTTGAACGTCTACCAATCTCAAAACCAATCCTACCTCCCCAGAGGGGAGCAAGATTCAGGTTCTTTTTTGCTTGAGGGCCTCCTGTGGATTCCAGACCTAACTCGGAGAACTGAGAGTGATGTGAATTTGGGTGAAGGCAGTGTTTGTTTCTGCTAAGATTAGAAACATGGCATTTATTACCTGGTTGTCCGAAGGGTCAGGCTGTGATTGAATGTGACGTGGTTTTAGTCCTGGATTTATAAGGGTGTTGGAGCCTGCTGTCATCTCCCTACCCTGGGAATCTGATGTTATCCCCAAAGAAAATGAAGTAGTGAGTGCTTATTTCTTGACACTAGAATGAGGATAAATGTCCCTTCCATCCATGTGGTTTGAGTGGTAGTTGGCATCCAGAACACCCCACTAGCCTGGTCACAAGTGACCTATCCAGGGTGGACATGTAACCCAGGCCAAGCCTAGGAGAGTCCTTCCCTGGGACTTGAATGTAGACTTAAGGGAAGAGACTCTCTGGGAAGTTGTGAGCACAGGTGTTTCCAGTGGCCTTGTTGAGAGCTTATGGAGAAAACCAGCCCAAGAGAATAAGACCTATCAAGCTTAGGGAGTCTTTCTTCTATCTAGAGCCAAGTAGCCCAATTCCTACTCTTTAGGTATTCCACCAATATCTAGATTCATGCCTCGATGGATGCACAGATGTTTCTTTTCTTCCCTGCCAATTCTAGGTTTACTTCACCTGTAATTGTCTTTGTTCTGGGGGGTCTTTCACAGTCTCTAGCCAATGGGAGCGGCACTCTTGTCTGCGTGTCTGTCAAGATTTATTTTCACTGGCATCTAAGCAGACATTTCCACTCTCATCTTGGATCAGTGATCCACTAAAGTACACCTGCAAAAAAAATAAAAATAAAGTACAACTGCAGGGATTATTCAGGTGTAGAAACACATGTAATCACTATCCCTGCTCAGTGGATGTAGTTATCCCTATTAAAATGCCACCTCTGGCATCTGCTTTTCTCCATAAATTATATCTTATCTAATATTTGCATTATTCTGATTTCTCATTGTTGATTTTCACCTGGTGTATCTTTGTCAACTTCTTATGTATTTTTTAAGATAACGTCTTTTGTATGCAGGACTAGTTTTGTCTATTTTTATCCAACCTGCAAGTCTGTTTTTTTAAGAGTTAAATTTTAACCATTTACGTTTTTTATAATCACTTACATGTTTGGACTTTTCCCTGCCATCTTAATTTGTGTTTCTTATTTAGGTTATTGCCATGTTTTCTTGGTCTGTTTCTTCTTTCCTTTCTGCACATTTGTACAAATCAGGTTTCCCTAATTCCATTTTCCCCCCTCTAACATTTTGGAAGTTATAAATCCTATTTTTATTCACTTAACAAATAACACTCAAGTTTTTAGCATGGAGTTTTAAACTGTCATGTTTCTATCTGTGTCATCAGTAATCACATCCTCCCCACAAGGAAGACAGAAGCCATAAGTCCCCACTTATTTACCTCCACTTCCTCAATCCACAATATCTCCAAAAAGATGTTGAGATCATCTGGATCTTAACTCCATATTAATGTTAATGAATTTTATAGAAAATACGGATTTAGGTTTAAAAACAGCTTTCTTCCCTCCAAAGTTTATCTTTTTTATTGACATATAATTCACATACCATTAAATTCACCCTCTTAAAAGTATACAATTCAGTGGTGTTTAGTATATTCACAAAGCTGTACAACTATCACCACTAATTCCAAAACATTTTCATCATTCCCCAAAATCTCTGTCTCCATTATTAACAACAGCTTTTGCCCACTGTGGTTTATATCTATCCTGGCTGTGTCTTCTTCCTGGTTCTTTTTCATTTGATTAGAGACCATGACCCAGTAAGTCTTTCAAATAGAATCATGAGTAGTTAAGTTTCTGAACCCTCAAATATCTGAAAACATCTTCATTTCGCCCTTTGATATGGAAGGGGCAGGTGCCTGCGCTTCCCCCTGGGGACAGTCAGGCCAGCCCTGCTCGTGCTGATTAGCACATTAGCTGATCACTCTGCCACCATCCCGAGGCCTCCCTCCTGCTCCCCGTATTCTTTCTCGCCTGAAGCACTTGAGCTGTTTCCTCTCTGCTAGGCTGGGCATCCTTCTCTACGTGCCTTGTGAACTGTGATGTGCTCCTTCAATTTAATCCCATCCACCTTTTACCATTCAAATGTTCCCCATAATTTCTGGTCCACCAAGTGTGAGTGCCCTTTCCTGTTTTCAGATGTTTCATGCATGCACACATCTCCCCCCACACGCATCCATTCACTTGTCCCTAACACATGTGTTGTGCCCTCTCTGGCCATTTGGGGTAGAAGGCTGAGATATGTGCTCCTTCTCCCTTAATTACCCAATCTCTTCAAGGACTTTGCTAAATAGCAGAAAACAACTTCAGATTTGGGTCAAGGTTTGTCGCCTGCTTCTCTGCCAAGCACTCAGCACAGACACAGACCCTCAGAGCAGTCAGAGGTCTTTCAGATCAGGTTTCCAAGCCCCCCCGCTTCCCTCGCTTGGCAAGTGAGACAGTCCACACCTGAGGAAGTGCGATATCTTGGCCAAAGACGCAGCTGTTTAGTGACGATGTCTCAACTAGTTTCCATGTCTCCTGTCCTAACCCTGCTGCCCCCTGGGCCCTTGCACACACTTTCACTCCCCGTATAGGGGAGGCCAGACTTTCTCACCTGGCAGCCAGACACTCCTGTCCTTCATCTAATGCTGTCATTGTCTGTGGCATTTGAAAGAGAAGAACAAAACCTAGATATACTCCAAATCAGTCATTAACTCACATGGAATAAAATAGGAAAAACAGACCAAGAAGACTTGTTCTCTGGATGTTGTAGGAAGATGTCTCCCCCAAGAGAAGGGCACTAAGTGGAAACTGCTGAGGGTGATGTTTATTATGTCCTGTGTGACTAACAGACCACAGTCTATTGGTTTGGGGTTGCCTTTTTCTTCCATAGATATGGGTGGGGTTTTCCCTGTTTCTATTTGACTATGTTCCTGCATATAGACAGCAAAGCTAATGTTAAGACTTTCAACTGAAGAAATTGTGAGAGGCTTTTTATAAAGATAGAGTATTTAAAGCCTCTAGAAGTATATGGATCACAGCCTTAAAATTCTGTAATCCAGAAGTATTAAGAGTAAACCACACATGAACAGAAAACACTTTACAAAGTAATAGATACTAAATAAAACAATTTGTGAGCAATTATACACGTCATGTTTCTGTACACTAATGAAACACCCCAACACGTGCAATTCTCGGACCCCCCTCTTTGTGTGACTACCTTCTCAAGCAGCTTCCCACCAAGCTGGGAAGTGAGAAGCTTGGATGCCACAGTCAAAGGCTTCCTGCCGGCCACCTGTTGGGTGGGGAGGGCTGACCAACGGGATATTGTCCCCAGTCTGGGATATTCTCAGCTTTGTGTGTCCCAAGGAATTTTAATGTAACCCTTTGTCCACAAGTGTGCAGGCGCTGAGAGACTAAACTCGTTCCCAGTATCCACCCACTGAGGCCCAGCAGATGGAACAGAATGGTAGTCCATTGTGTTATAGTGAGAAGTGTTGAATCTACTGGACAAGAACAACCAAACTGACAGGCTGGTGTGCCCTGCTGTGTGTGCCAGGGGAAGGGGCATCTAAAGAGGTGGCCTAAAAGAAACCATTTCAATCTCACAGAAGGCACCATGATCTCAGTGACCAGCATCCTGGTGCTATAATATAACGCAGGGCACCCACTCTCCATTCCCGACACAGAGGTCTTAGGAAAACCAGAATCCACCCGCAGCACCTTATCCAGCTACATTTTCCAGGTGCCCCTGGGCTCATCATGACTGAATTGATGATAGAAAACACTCAGAGCCATCCCTTGATGTTCTCATCCCCTTTTCGTCATGTGACACCCATCCTTCTCTGATTTTTCTCCAGTGTTCCGTCGAGTGTGGGAGTGGGACCCAACAGAGGGAGGTGATTTGTGTTAGGAAGAACACAGACACCTTTGAAGTGCTGGATCCCTATGAATGTTCCTTCCTGGAGAAGCCCCCCAGCCAGCAATCATGCCACCTCAAGCCTTGCGGGGCCAAATGGTTTAACACAGAATGGAGCATGGTAAGTCATGGCGCTCTTGATAGAGATTGCATTAGTACATCATTCTTCTGCCTTCCTCCCATAGACATCCAGACACCTACTGTGTGTCGGGCACTGGGCTCAGCCCTCGAGTAGATTCTCTACAGTGGCCTACTCTAGACCGTCACTGTTGGGACACCTCTGGACATAGCCTGCTTGGTGGGAAGAGCCAGAGGCTGGGACCATCTTGACCTCTATACTGGAGAGGCCATGAATAAGTGACTCTCATTCTCAGTGTGCATAAGAATCAACTGGGATCTTGTTTGAAAAGATGGATTCCACGTCCACCCTAGCTAAGGAATTTGCATTTTGAACAAGCTCCTTAGTGACTTGAATACAGGTGACCTTGGACTGAATTTTGAGAAATGCTGTTGCAGAGGATCAACAGCTGAAGGCATTTGAGGATGCTCTTGAGACTACTACACCGTGCAGCGATCTCATTGCAAAACTCACTGAAGGAATTTCTGTCAGGTCTCGGGAATCTGTGTGTGGGTGTACTTTTTTTCTAATCTTGCAGACATTATGGATTGTAGATTATGAGATTCATCTTGTTTTTCTCTTTGAATTGGCCACTTGGAAACTCAGAGCCAAAACTATGGCCCATCTCTAAGAATTTATGAGACCTTACAAAGCGGATTTTGTATGCTAATGTTCCCCAGCTTTTCTCTCTTTTTCCTACTTTTACTTTTTTTTTGCTCCAGTCTTCTCACCCTTTTTTAAAAAAATAAATCTTGTAATCCACTAAGTATTTCTTAAGACCTCTCAAATCCTTTTTGTGAGAAGAAAGGATAGTGTGTAGGTGAAGATACAGAGAGAGACAGAATTAATACAGAAATAGGTAATGAAGGAACAAAATGGGAAAGGATGAAAATAGGGATATAATTTTTTTTTTCAAAAACCTTCCTGGGGTACCTGGGTGGCTCAGTGGTTGGGCATCTGCCTTCAGCTCAGGTCATGATCCTGGGGTCCTGGGATCAAGTCCCACATCGGGCTCCCCTTAGGGAGCCTGCTTCTCCCTCTGCCTGTGTCTCTGCCTCTCTCTGTGTGTCTCTCACGAATAAATAAAATCTTAAAAAAAAAAAAAAACTTCCTAATACAGAAAACTTTCTAGGGCATCATTTCTGAAACCATGTCATGGAATGTTAAGGGGAAGCAGAGGTTCATTTTGCCTTTTGTCACTGAAGATCACCAAGCAGAGCCTGTAGGTGAGGCCAGAGAAGAGGCCAGAGCCTTTCTCAGAATCATGCAAAGGAGATAAAAGGGATTTTGCTTATGAAATATATGTATAAAAGCTGAGAATTCTGCTTCCCTACAGTGTAGGCCTGCTCCCGTCATAATAGCCTTTGGGCACAGGTTAAACTACACCTCAAAGGCAAATGGGAACACAGGAGGTGTTGCATTTGAAAGGTATGTTATCTGCTTCTGGGACATGGAATTCACCTGTTTTGATGTTGGCCACAGCCTTTGAGAATGCAAGAACAGATCACCATGTTATTTTGCCCTTTGGTTTGGAGGGTCTAGAAAGGGCCAAGTTCACCAGGTCAAGTCAGAGGAGATGACCTCCTAAAACATCTGGCTGGAAACTCAGATGTGCCTCAACTCAACTTAGGTGATAAACTGCAGTACATCCAAACCACAGAGAGTACTCAACAACAAGAGCAAATGCACTGACATGGCTGAGCTTCAGATGCATTTTGCTAAGTAAAAGAAAGACCCCAAAAGCTACATGTTGTATGATTCCATTTTTATATTCTGAGAAAGAGAAAAACCACAGGAACAGAGACCACATCAGTGATTGCCAAAGGATGGAGTGGGATGAGTCTCACTACAGCACAAGAGGATCTGCTGTGTCTGATGAAACTTTTGGATCATATTTCCTGCAGGAAATACGCAACTCAAAGCTCATAGAACTGTACACCACCAATAAGTGACTTTTTCTGTATATAAATTCAAAAATAAATAAACTGAAACAAATATGAAATAAATGGCTATGATAATAGCAAAGACAGTAAGATATCTTTTAATATGTCTTGTTTTATAAACTTGAGTTTTGAGCTCAGTAAACTGGTATTTAGATTATTATAAAACAAAATTGAATTTGAAAAAAGCAATCCCTAAAAATGGAAAATATAATGAAACAAATTAACCTAAACACGTATCCAGTTGGCAGCATCGGCACTGTCACAAGTGGTTTTAAAACACAGTTATCTGGGCCTGCGTGGCTCAGTCAGTTGGGCATTCGACTATTGATCTCAGCTGAGGTCTTGATCTCAGGGTCATGAGTTCAAGCTCTGTGTTGGGCTCCACACTGAGTGTGGAGCTGACTGAAACAAACAAACAAAAGAAAAAAAAACACCCCAGTACTTTGTCCATCCCTAAGGACCAAGAGAATTACTGGAAAATGTGTATACTGTTTGCAATAATCATATTTTTAGTGAGAGTGTTGTACTGTAATCTGAGATAGTTGGGTGGATAGTGTGTGATAAAGTAAACGAGTAACTTACATTATGATAATATATATGATAATATGGTAGTGTCTTTCTGTTTTCTTTCTAATTTCCTTAGTATCCTTGAGAAACAGGATTCTCAACTCAGGTGAATGAAGATACAGGTGAGATAGAAGAGGTTTAAGTGAAAATCCTGTTTTCCTGAATTTGAATTAGCAATATCACTGTGAATTCACAAATTATGAAAAAAAAAATCTTTCCCAGTTTTACCTATTTATCCATTGAAAGAGCCTAGAAACAATGGCCAACCCAGTAGCAAAGGGCATGCCTATCAGCCAAAATGTGATTTCAGAATACCACTCTCTACTAAAAGCAGCCAGGAATTCTTAGATAAATAGCTGATTCCAGGTTTGGGACCATATATGTACGAATTAGATTGGAATATCTTTTTATACCACGTGGCAAGGAAGTTCTCAAAGACAGTTGAATTCATGCCCAAAGGATTCATGTACCAAGTTTTAGGGGCTCAGATTAGCCACTGAGGAGACATCAGTGAGTATCAGTAAAGATAATCATTGACATAGATTGAATTAAATACATCATATATGTTTGAACCCATCCATTGATAGGAAGTGTCTAATAATAAAAAAAAAAACTAATTGGAGGATCCACCATTAGAAAACATTAGGGAAACCATCTCATTACTCTGAAGACATAAATAAAGGAAAGTAATCAGGCATTTACTTTGTCTTTCCTAAACAAGCTGAACCAGTGGGTATACCAAAGAGCAAATATATGTAGGGATGGGGACAGGGATTACTTCCATTTCCTAGCTAATAAAAGAAGAAGAGATGATAGAGTTTTACCACCATTCTTCAACAACAAGTGAATTAATGGATCTGGACATTGCACATCCATGGCTGCTGACATCTCCAAAACAGAGACAACCACACACATCCAATGAAGCAATCTCACCACAAAAAAACCAAACCAAACCTGTTAGGGCCTCTTTTATACCCAACTTCCAATCTACAGGAAATGCAGAGGCTAGAGAATGATGATAAACTGTATGATGCATATGCAGTCAGTAAAATCCTGACTATGGGAAACTGTACAAGCCAAATGACTCAATTACTCCAGACAATAGAGTACAAAGCGGGGATAGGCAATGGGAGTGAACTTATAGATTGTAAAGAGCCCTAAAAGCTCTGTCAACCAACTGTAATGTGCAAATTTGATGTGGATCCTGATTCAAAAAAAAACTGTATTAAAAATTTGAGATTCACAAGAGAAGTGGAAATAGGAACTCTGAATATATTTTTGAAGATAAGCACATATTGTTAATTTCTAGATGTACGACTTTTCTAGAAGTATAACTTTTTAAGAGTTTTTGTGTTTTAGAGCTACAAACTGAAATCTTATAGAAGAAGTGATGTGATGTCTAGATTTGCCTCAAAATAGGAGTGGAGTAGACATGAGTGGGGTGTAGATGGGACACAATTGGCCATGTGTTGATTGTTATTGATGCTGGTTGGTGCATGGGAGTTTGTTTTAGTATTTGGTCTCCTTTTGAAGATGTTTGAAACTTTCCAGTATCTGCTGCTCCAGTGTGCTAGAAATCTAACTCTCTCCTTTTGTCGCCATGCAGTGTTCCAAGAGCTGCCAGGGTGGCTTCCGGGTCCGAGAAGTGCGCTGCCTGTCAGATGACATGACCCTAAGTAATCTCTGTGACCCTCAGTTGAAGCCAGAAGAGAAAGAATCATGCAACCCTCAGGACTGTGTCCCTGAAGTTGGTAAGTAGGGATTCCTATCTTGGAGAAAATATAGACCCTTCTTAGACCCCAGCAAGTTCCCTGGTATGAAAATGCCAAGCCCATCCAGGTCTCTATGTGACCTTGTGCATAATCGTGGGATTCAGGAGGTCATTCAGTATGGTAAGTTTCATAGCTTAAGATGACTGGTCATGGGTGATGATCCAAGCCACCCTCCCAACTTAAATGTGAATTGATTAAAGTAGTAGTGATTTCAGAGATTTGGTTCCATTATCTTTAAGATCGAAGTAGTGAGATTTCAACTTTTACTATGCAAAACAGTGTAAGGAAGAAAATTAATAAGAAAGGTCTAAACCTATTTAGAAAAAAAGTTGTTAAATAATAGTTAAAAATAAGAAAACCTCAGTATAGAACCTAATAAGAAATGTGAATGAATAGAGAGACTTACTATTCCTGGATGGAAACACTCAGTACTATAAAGAGGGGGGCACCTGGCTGGCTCAGTCCATGGAGGATACAACTTTTGATCTTGGAGTCATGAGTTCAAGCCCCACGTTGGGTGTAGAGATGATTTTAAAAATAAATTTTTAAAAAAATTCTGTCAAATTTTAAAGGATAAAAGATAATTCATGAGGTTTGATATATGTTCAGATTTATTGCCTTATCGTATATTTGAACACATTATAAAATACAGAAATTCATGAAGAGACAGGGGTATGGTGTTACAATACAGAATTCTGATGTACAAAGAAAGTGAAGTATGATAAAGGCCTAATGTTAAGGAAGCAGGGAAAGGAGAGACTTCCATTGTATTTAGATAATCAAAGATCCATTTGAAAAAACAAAGCAAAACATTTTAAATCTTGCTTTATGCCATATATATATAAACATTAATGCCTAAAGGATTAAGATTCTTGCATTGGGACACCTGGGTCGCTCAGCAATTGAGCCCTGGGCTCAGGGCGTGATCCCCATCCCAGGATGGAGTCCCACGTCAGGTTCCCTGTGAGGAGCCTGCTTCTCCCGCTGTCTGTGCCTCTGCCTCTCTCTCTGTGACTCTCATAAATAAATAAAATCTAAAAAAAAAAAAAAAGATCCTTGCATAGAAAACATAATGTAAAAATATCAGAAAAAATATATATCTTGGGGTTGAGTAAGCCTTCATAAGCTAGACACAAAATTCAGAGGCCTTATTGCTTAATGTAAAACTGTAACATAATAAACATTTCTCCTACTAAGGACATTGTATTAGTCAAGGTTCTCTAGAGAACCAGAACCAATAGGATGGATAGATGGATGGATAAGTGGGTGGGTAGGATAGATAGATAGATAGATAGATAGATAGATAGATAGATAGATATTCATTATGAGAAATTGGTTCACATGAATGCAGAAGTGGGGAAGTCCCACAATCTAGCAGTCACAAGCTGGAAACTCAGGGAAGTTGCTGGTATAATTCAGTCTTGAGTCTTGAAAGCCTGAGAACCAGGGGAGTTGATGGTGTAAATCTCAGTCCAAGGCAGGAGAAGATGACATGAAATGTCCAGCTCAAGCAGTGAGACAGGAAAGGGGTAAATTCCTCCTTCCTCTGTTTTATGTTCTATGCAGACCTTCAGTGGGTGAGTCCCATCTACAGTGGGGAGGGCCACCTGGTTTACTGGGTCCATCAATTCAAGTGCTGATCTCATCCAGAAACACCTTCACAGACACACCCAGAAATAATGTTTCATCTGGGCTCCCCATCACCAGTAAAGTTGACACATAAAATTAACCTCACAGGCATCATAACCCAAGTTGGAAGAAAAGGAGAAAAGAAAAGAGGAAGAATGAGCAATGATTGTGAGGAAAATGTGAAACATTCCTTATTAGAGTGGGATACAATCAATATAAAAAGAAAATGTTCAGCCAGGAGGAAGCAATAGTGACAGAAGTACCATTGCTGATTCATGCGCACAAACGTATTCCAACTAGATGTCACCTCCATTAACCTTACATTGGCAACACATAATTAAAACTTGCCTTAAATGTGGATCCCAAATTGTTACATAAATTGTTTTTGAAAAGAGTACACTATAATGCAACACTGGAAACACCATATATATATATATATATATATATATATATATATATATATATATATATAGTTGTCTACTTGTCTCTGCCCAGGCCAGGATAATTAAAGACAGTCCAAATTACCAGATCCTTAGAATTGATTGTACAGTTTGCAAAACTAGGAGTGATTGGTATAACCAGTTCATGTGTTCTGAAGAGCTGTCACTCAGCTGGCAAACATCTCCTACAGTGTTCTAACTAATGTGACACGATGGAAATTTTTTACCAGTCCGCTTATGTCTTCTTCATTTGTCTATAGTGTCTTTTCAAGGAGAATAAAAAAACTACTTAGCGTCCAATCATAGAAAATCTAACTAAGGAGAAAGGGAAACGATGAGATTAACAAAATACAAAATGTAAGCAAAACCTTGGTATTGTTTGATATGCCTCAGATTTATACCATCAGAGCTAAAGTTACTAAAAATGTCTATGCTGTGAGCTGGAATTATTGCAGCACAAAGTATATCCCAGACAGTTGCTCACAGCAAGACTCTGTACAGACTCAGAAAGCAAAGACGGCTCAGGTACACATTTGATTATAATGCTAAAGAAGAAAATCATAACTGAGTACATGGGCAAGTATATGCAGTTGTCAGGTTTTTTAAATGAGCATTCATTTTTATAATCTTTCATGTAATTCCAGAGAGCCATTACTAAATCATCTTACAATTGATAGTATCTTAGAATCAAATAAATGCCATTCAGGTAGAATTAAATCTCTAATATACATAGAACTCATTCAAATTAATTGAAAAAGAAAACAAACAGAACCCCTATACCCATGCATCTTCAGTTTTGCTGTGAACCTAAAAAGACAAGTGCTCCAATTTTGTAAAGGATGAAGGATGTGAACAAACATAATGGAAGAGACTGAGCTAGTAATCAGCCTCACTGGTAAATCAAAAAGGCAAATTTTAAAAATAAAGGAAGTCTATGTTTTTCCATAAGATTAGAAAACCTTTTTTTAAAAAATTGGACAATAATCATTGTTGGTAAAGTTGTGGGGGAAAAGTCAGGCTCCTACTTGTAACTGAGTGTAATCTTTTTGGAGAACTTTGGCAATATCCCTCAATATGTAAAGCATTTGGTGTCTTTGACTCAGTAACTCCTCTTTTAGAAATGTATACTAAAGATATGCTCTAAAACTGCACAGATACACATATACACGAAGAATGGGGCTCAGTAAATTATGTGGAATTAATAAATGAATGAATCATAGAACTTCTTGTAACTCATAAAAATTGGAAGCAATTACATTTCTGCCAGTAGAAAGAAATGGTTAATTATATTACTGTACACAGTAGAGATGTTACAACGTCTTTTATATGAAACATAAAATCTATTTACCAAATAACACTGTAAGCAAAATCATAAGAAAACCCAGAGGCGTGGAGAAGATGTTTGCAACACATATAATGAACAAAGGACAGGATTTCCTGTAATTGTAAAGAATTTCCATGAATCATTTGCCTTAAGTTAACTAAATCAGCACGTGGGAAGATAGGGAAAGCAATTCATAGAAAAGGAAACTCAAGTGGCAAATATACAAATAATGATGTGTTCAACCTCATTGGGGGGTAAGGTCATATCCACCAGATCAGCAAAAAATAAAACATGCAGCATAAACAAAAGAAAATTGTTGCCCCCACTTTGAAGAGCAATCTGATGAGATCCGTAAAGTTGCATGTACCTGATGACCCAGCAAGACCCAGAGAGGGGATGTGTGACAGCTGTTTGAGGAGCAGTGTTTGTAATAGTAAAAAAATTGAAGACGACTTAACTGTCAGTGGAAAACTGGGTCAAAATAGTACGATGACATACTATTCAATAATGAAAATGAACTCTCTAGGGCATTCGAACATGAGCGAATCACACAAAGTCAGCATTGAGCAAGTTGCCAAGGAATATATACAATCTGCATCATTTTTTTAAGATGTTATTTATTTATTCATGAGAGACACAGAGAGAGAGAGAGAGGCAGAGACACAGGCAGAAGGAGAAGCAGGCTCCATGCAGGGAGCCCGACTTGGGACTCGATCCCAGGACCCCGGGATCATGCCCTGAGCTGAAGGCAGACGCTCAACCCCAGGCGTCCCTACATCAGTTTTTTTTGTTTTTTTTTTTTTTTTGAAGTTGAAATGCCACATAGTGATTCGGGTACCATCATTTACAGTTCAAGTGCAAAGAAAGAATTGGGGATAAAAAACACCAAATGGGGGGCTTGATTACCTCTGGAGCAGTGAGGAGAAAGTGGGGAGGTGGTCACGGAGTGAGCTCTGGGAACTGTGTCTGTGTTGGTGAGCAGCCCAGAACACAGTCCTTGGAATTATTCTCTCTACCGAATTCTGTGATCATGTTTCAAAGAAAAGAAAAAAATGTAAGCTCTTGGCCCAGGCTACAAATCCCCGATGTGTTACAGCGGGGGAGCGGGATGGGAAGCCAGGCCCACCCCCCACCCCCACCCCCACTCCCCCCACCCTGATCCGGGCTGGCGCTGTGCTCAGAGTCCTCCTTCCCGTTCTGTGTTGCTGCAGATGAGAACTGTAAGGACAGGTACTACAACTGCAACGTGGTGGTGCAGGCGCGCCTCTGCGTCTACAACTACTACAAGACGGCCTGCTGCGCGTCGTGCACTCGGGTGGCCGCCAGGCACGCAGGCTTCCTGGGGAGCAGATAACCCCGCGCTGCAGCAGGAGGCCGCCGGGCTGCCCCCCAGGCTGCCACCACCCCCACCTGCGGCCGAGTGTCCACGTCGCGGCCCGGAGCCAAGCCACGGTTGTCCTGTAGCATCACCACAAACTGATGATCCCTCCCGGGGAGCCCTGGCACCTGGGAAGGTGCTGTCGGAAAGCCGAGGGTGGCTAGGGGTGCGGGTAGCCCTCAATCACCTCCCATGCCAGCACTTTCTAAGCTAGCAGGTGGGCCCTCACGGGGCGCTGCCTGGCGGCCGGGGTGCTACTGGCCTTTCCGCGTCGGGGCCCCCTGGAGAGTGGGGAGAGGCAGCTCCCGCCCTGGAGCCCCGCTCAGCCCTGCCGAGACACCTGCCTCCCAGCGTCCCCTCAGCCCAGCGGTGCCTACTTTCATTCTCAAAGACATGAGGCTTTTTCCTGCCTTAGGACCCAAGTATCTCCTGTCAAGTAGTGCTTTATGAGGTCACAGGTGTATTCACAGCTACCAGATCATGAACAGCTCACGAAGCCCCCAGAACGGGAGCCAGGGACTGAACCATTATCCCCATTTTACTGACAAGGAAACTGAGGCTCAGTTTAAGTGATTGACCTGCCAGGTATATTCCCCTGTTGGGTGGCAGGGTTGAGTCCGACCACAAAAGTCACCCCGAGGCCTGCCCAGAAGCCCAGAAGTCTGTAGGGATCGGCTTCATTTCAAACCAGGTGACCGAGAAATTTCCCACTCGGTGAACAAAGCCCAGCTTTAGAATTCTTTCCTCTGGCCAAAGGTCAAGACACTATCCTAGGCCCTCAGTTGTTTCTGACGCCTGTTTCTTTCTTCCTTCCCCGACGAGGTCACAGATCCTAGTTATAGGGCTCTGTACAGGTTTGGTTCAACCCCATCCTGAATGGAATGGTCCTTGAGACAAGAAGGCCATTGGGGTAGCAAGGTCATGCCTGAAGTCCTGATTCTGCTCCCCAGGGAGCTGACCGCCAAGGACCCTGCGGCCACGGAGCCTCTGGTGTCTCTGTACCCTGGGCTCCCCTGCTTCCCCAGCCACCTCCCCAGGCTGTTCACCACTCACCCAGTGGAAAGTCTAACCAAACTGTCTCCGCATAAAACCTGTGTTTATATTAGAAAGAGTCTTCCTTTGGTTTTTCCACTTTGATTTATGGATTTCTGTTTGTGATTTCTCATCCCTCCCTCCCACTGCGAGTCACAACCTATATCCCAGCATCCCAGACTTGAGCACTAAGATCTGCATTCATGCCACTCGCCAGGGAGAGGGGCCATGGGCTCCCCCAGTGACAGCCACCGCAGAAAGGGTCTTCCCCAATGCCCTTCACCTAACTCTGCAGCTCCAGAGGCCTCGGGCTGCAAGGGAGATGCAGTGCGTATCGAAAGGTAAACGATCTGAAAAGTCAATTAAAAGGAAAGAATATATATGTGCGTGTGTATGTGTGTACATGTGTGTGTGTATATATATACATACAGTTGACCCTTGAACAATGTAGGGGTTCAGGGTGCCAACCACCCCCTGCACACTTGAAAACCCATACATAAAATTTGACTCCCCAAAAGCATAGCTACTAATAACCTGCTATTGACTGGAAGCCTTACCAATGACATCATCGATCACCACCTATTGTTATATGTCATATGTATTATATACTGTATTCTTACAATACAGTCCGCTAGGGGAAAGAAGATGTCATTAAGAAAATCACAAGGAAAAGGAATCACACCTACAGGACTATATGGTATTTATCGGGGGAAAAAAATCTGTGAATAAGTGGACCTACTGCAGTTCAAACCCATGTTGTTCAAGGGTTACATATATATATTCTCCTACCAATTAAGACAAATACCAGGCTAAACAAATTGTAAGCTTATAGGAAATCTGTCTTATTCAGTGCCGTGGTGCTGGGTCTATTTCTCTTTGAAAGCAAGTCTGGGTTCTTAGGAATCGAATTTCTCCCTTGAGCTCTTTAACCCCAAAATCTGCTAATTGGATGATCCCCTGAAGCTTTTGGATGTAGTAGCACTAGCCCAATCTGACACGCTGTGTTCTGTGTTCGGTTCCCACTGCCCTTGGGCTTTCAGAAATTCTATCTGGCCTTTCCGTGGGGGTTCTTTTCTTGGAGAGCCCAGCCGCCACTTTGCAAAAAAAAGGACACCCATCTCTCTCCCCATCCGCGTGCAGTGTAACTTGCACAATATGCAGCCGGGCAGAGACCCTAATTCCCATGCCCACCAAGCAAAAAGAGACCAGAGAAGCCAAACATATGGATGGTTTCCCATGCCCTCTCTCCCTCTCACCGCCTACTTTTGCTTTTTATCACAAGAGAAGCATGATCTTTATGCAGCTGCTCTCAGATCTTGCCCAAGAAGCCATTAAATTGGGAGATTCCTTGGAGGAGGCTTTTCCATGCTGGAGCAACATCAGTGGGTGGAAGGGCAGAAAGGCTGATTTCAGCTCAAATTGAGGGAAAGCCTTCTAGCCATCCAGCCTGCCCAACAGCAGTCCAGGCCACCCTACATGGGCGAGGCTCCATCCTAAAGGGAATTTCTTCATCAAGCAGGAGGTGAACATCCTGGGTCCTTCCAATTCGGAATTCTCATTACTGGGCTGGCTCAATGCTGGCTTTGACCTCTCTTGGGTGTCCTGTGGCCCCCAAATGCTACCTGACAGTTGTTTAAAAGGACAGTGATCTTCCCATGAGAATGGCCATCCTGCCAATGGCAGAACTGAGTGGCAGCAAATGGGTTAGTGCCATGTCTTTAGGGGGACAAAAGTACCCAAACTAAGTGTCTATTTTCTCTTCCAACAAATAGTTGGGCTCTTCTTGGAATCCATTCATCTCTGGAAAAACTATGAATTACTAGAACGGGCATTTTAACAACTTCTTGGTCTTTAAAATCCAGTGTTTGTTAAGTTCCTGGTTCCTATGGCAACGTATCAATGCCCCGATAGGGCACACAACACAACACGCCTGATAGGGCCCTCAGGGTGTCGGGTGACACGGTGCCTGGAGGTGGTCAGAGGACAGCTGATCTGAAGACCCTCCCTGCAGATAGGCCTCTTTCTTCCTTCCTTGGCGCCCCCTTATCTCAGCCTTGCTTTTCCACGATCTGTCACCCTCTCCTCAGCACCTCTCCATGACCTTTTAAGCGGCCACTTGCAGAATTGAAAGTTACATTTTAATGCTGTTTTGCTTTTTCCTGTGTCCTGAATGGCCTCATTCCCTGCTCCGGATTTTAAAATTAGATGAACTGAAGGTGTTACATGTTTTTTCACAAAAGTCAACCAAAACAGCTTGCTGTTTTACTTTCGCTTCCTATTGGAGAAGGAAGAGTGTCCCTTGCAGCCCAGGCAAAGGCCACTCAGTGCACTCCAGCCTGCCACCCTCACATGGACTCTCATTTTTCCCCTAGAGGAAAGAAATAGCAGAAGAGACAGGCTAAAGAAAGCTTGCAAACCCGGCCACTGGATGGAGTCAGGAGTCCTCTGAGTTCATTAACAGTGAGTCGGCTACACTCTGGCAGAGAGAGAAATCCAGATATTACTAGTACCTTCCTAAGCCAGTGGCTTTCTCCTTTTTTTTTTTTAATACAGCCATTTTAGAATTTGAATATTGGCCCTCTAATGTAAAAGGCATATAAGTGGTAAAAAGAAATATGGCTTTCCTTAAATCAAACCTGGAAGGACCTATATCAGCCTGGCAGGTGGAGGCCAACACCTGACGCTTGCCGTTTAAAACATCTTTAATGTGGCTCTGATGGGAAGTTGGACACCTTACTGATGAAATTGGTGGATGACATGAAATTGGTGACAGTGACAGGCCCAAAGAGATCTAGGAGACTAGAACAAAACCTGGATCTTAGGAATTCACCAGGAAGCAACATAAGTGTACCTTTGGAGTTAAAATGAAAACAAAAACAAAATTGTATCAATACAAGGTGGAGACGTAAGAGTTTCAGCTAAGTTCGATGTGAGTCAAGAAAGTGGAATGGGAGCACTCCCTCCAAACCACACACACACACACACTGAGACACTTAGGCTCCACTGGGAGAAGACATTCGTCATGCCACATTGTGGTTGTGATGCTGGAACCACGCTTGAGGAATATTGTTAGCGTGTAGTGTTCAGATGAGCATGCCCAATCCTGATGAGGGGCGCAGACAGAAACAGGGGAGAGGACTTCATGAAAACATTTATCCTGGAGAAGAAGAGGTGTGGGACAGCACTATGAGAGCAACCCTAAGGCCATTAGGTAAAGGCTGTAGGGAGACAGATGTTAGCCCCTGAAGAAGGACCAACTTCCCACAGGTGAGAGCCCTCCCCCAACCCTGAAGGTAGAGGGTTCTCCCATCGCTGGAGGTCTCAGCAGAGGCCGAAGGGCCACTTGTCAGGGATGCTGGAGAGGGGAATTCAAGCACCCAGCTGGGGCAATATGACTTTTAAGGCCCCTTCTAAGTCTAGGCTTTGGTAACTCTGTCAGTAGAGCAGCTTAGGGTGAGCCACCTGGTCTGGGGTACTTCCCATTTCTGCGTTGGCCATTTTGATCCCAGTGTCGCACCTCTCACCTGAGCTGAGTGTGGGCCTCATATCCCAGAACCACTAGAACTTGGTCAGAGCTGCCCTGTCGGGTCCTGCTTTGTAGATGAGTCACCCAACATCCCGACGGCTAGTTCCCCGCCCAGGGTCACACACTTTAATGGGGCAGGACCTTGACAAGACTAAGGCCCTCTAAATACCTTCTCTCTTTCTCAGCTCACCTTGCTTTGCTTCACCTTTACTGGAGCCAAGTAATTCTCTCCACCCCAAACCATCCCATACTCCTGGTTCTATTCCATGGGTAACAGAGAGTTCCATCGATGTGCTGAGAAAGGTGACCACGAGGGAGGGGGGACTTCCAGCCAGGTTTCCCAGCATCTTCTAGAGGTTGAACCCTTTGCCTCAGTGAGAGGAAAGCCATTCTATTACATAAACCAACTTCCGGTTCCTTGACCCCCCAGTTCAGTTTGTCAGAAGGATATACTTTGTTATAACTTATTATTTTGTTCTTTGTAAATACAAGATGTTTATAGGAAATGTGTATTCTGAACTCTATGGGCAGAATGAGTCACTACACCAAAATAGTTCTATTATTTAGAATATGCTAATTTTAAAGGGACCTAATAGGTATTTATTTACATATACAATCCACGTTTGTGTAAAATCGTTTGATCCTACTAACCCAGCTTCCTGCAAAGTGGCTACATGATGTCTTATTCTAAGTTCATAGTTACCATTCAGTATCCTGACTAGCCAAATTCTTTGGGTTTTAACATTGAATATAAATTACTCTGCTTTTTGACTCGTTCAGGGCTTTTATCCCTGGCATCGTACCCGAAACAGGTCTGTTTGCATTGCCACCTTTCCATCTTAAATGTTATGTTTGCTCGTATAATCTGCCCTCGCCTCATCCCCACCCGGAGAAGGGAATTTGAGGGTCTTTAATCCCTTCTCTTTGTCTTGCTTCCTTCTTAGCATCACCAGCACTAAGTTGCTTGGGAGGCCTGGTCAGAGCAGCGTGTAAGGCCGGGTCCGCTGTCAGGGGCTGGGAGGGCTTTACAGGGGTGTTCCCAGCTCTGACCACACCTCCAGGGTGTCCTCTGGGACTGCTAGGGTGGGGGTTCTGTGTCCTCCTACCACCTGCATAGCCAAGGAGCAAGGAACCTACTAAATACTCCACTGTCTCCATGTCACCCTTATAAAGTATTGTTTAAGAAGGTGGGGTGGGGTAGAAGGTGAATTATATGAATAAATGCAGTGTGTTTTCTCTCCGGCAAAAATGACAACTATTTTTGTGTATGACTAATTTATTTTTATTATTGTAAAAATACAATAAACTGGTTAAAAAGATCAGCTTCATTAACATGTTTGTGCTTTCTTGGGACTTATTCCACTTCTACTCACGTGGCTCCAAACAGCCCCCTCTAGAAAGATCCAAGTCCTTTAGAGGTCCGTTGGCTCGTCAGCCTGGTTCTGAGCGCTCTGCACAACGTGGGGCCACTCAGAGAACATTGGGGCCACTTAGGGGACACCTTCCCTAAGGAGGACGTTAGCCTTTAGGCTGCTTGAGCTTTAGGCTGGTCCTCAACCTCAGCTGTCATTAGAATCACCTGAGGAGCTTCAGACAAAGTGTTCAGTGTGTGTATCACCCCCAGGATAGCACTTGAACAGGTGCTTCCTTAAACCTCCCCCAGGGGGCAGGAAAGGTTGGGGTCCACTGTGCAGATTCAATGTGGCTCCAGACCCTCAACTGAATAAAACTTCTCCCAACTTCCCTCGGGCCGACTTCACCCTGGTCTTGAGTTTAGCAAAGTGTTTGACAAAATCTATCAGGCTATCTTGGTGCCTAATAAAGTGAAATAGGACTTAGGTCTTGGTGCCTGTTGAGAGCCATCCTGGACACGAGACAGTCTCAGGTGGCATCTGTCCTTGACTCTGTCCTGCATTGTTCCATCAGTAACTCCCAGAAACTTCTCATTGTGCCTAAAATGTGTTCCCCTCCCCTCCCACCCGCCTTCTCTGCCTGGAAGATCTCCACTTAGTCGCTTTTCTTTTTGATTGTGGTAAAATTAACGTGACATAAAATTCGCTATTTTAACCATTTTGAAGTGTGCCGTTCAGGGGTATTTAGTACATTCACGGTGTCACGCAGCCATCACTGGAACATTCTCAGCATCCCCAAATTCCATGTTTGATTCAACACGCCAATCAGAGCCAGACACTGCTGTGTTCTTACTAAATGCTCATAGCAGACCCAGGAGGCTGTAATGTTACCCCTTCTGGAAACCAGAGCATTGAGATGCAGAGTCTCCAGTTAGCCTTGGGTGGCTCTAGGCGTCTACAGTCAGGTCCCCATGAGGATGGGCCTGTGTCTCCCCCAGCTGCATCTCTGCGGAGCCTGACACGTTCTAGGGTCCCAGCCTATCTTAGTTCCAGTCTCTTTCTCCACATCAGCTCCGATCGGTGGACGTAACTGTACAAGCACAGGACGGCGTGCTTAGCTGTTGCTGTGTAGTCACCCAGGCTCGATGTGATGGATATGGGCACAGGCTACGTGTGGAGCTACACAGCTGCCCCCGAGAGAGAGGCAGCAGCCTGCTCTATTCTAGGGGTCAGACCCACGCTGGAACCCTCGGTCGCCCAATTTTAGGCACCACCCGTCATACAAGTTCATTGACCATCAGGAAAGAGTCCAGAGGATGGTGGCCAGGATGGGAGTGGAAGGAATCTGGAGAGGACACTGTCTTCAACCATCTCCATGCATCTCAAGGACACTTGAGGACAGACAAGAAACTGGACACCCAGGAGATCAGTAAAGAGAAGGGACAGGGAGTCACACCTGCTTCCCATAATTGAGAGGCTTAACAACGGGAAAAGACATCTCAACAGACATTGAGACCCTCAAAAAAGAATGATCAGGAACATTTGAGCGTAGGGAAATGTTAAATATGGACAATATTTAAGATGATGCCACCGAATCCACATAAAATTTATTGGATGTGACGGTCGTGTTTGGTCAAGCAGGAGTGTCTGCTGCAGTATTTAGGGATGACGGCCACGATGTCTGCAATGCACTTGCACGTCGGCCCGTGACACTGTGTGCGTGCACACGTGTGGAAAGAGAATACAGGCAAATAAAGTAAAACACACTTTGATATTACTGAAAGGTATGTGGTATTCACTATACTATACTTTTCTGAGGTTTGAAATTTTCTTAGAAAGGGGGTGCAGATAAGGAACAGAAAGAGGATAAGGAGAAGAGCTACCATTTTTGCAATGTTTTCAAATTTGTCTAATGATTGGGTGCCTGGGTGGCTCGGTCTGTTAAGCATCAGACTTTTTTTTTTTTTTTTAAGATTTTATTTATTTATTTGAGAGAAAGCAAGAGAGCACAACAGGGGGAGGGGGGGAAGGAGAAGCTGGCTCCCTGCTAAGCGGGGAGCCTGACACGGGGCTCAATCCCAGAACCCTGGGATCATGACCTGAGCTAAAGTCAGACGCCTAATGGAGTGAGCCACCAGGTGCCCTAAGCATCAGACTCTTGAGCTCAGCTCAGTTCTGACCTCAAGGTCCTGAGTTCAAGCCCCACGTTGGGCTCCCCACTGGGCATGGAGCCTACTTAAATTTTTTTAATGATAATAATCACCTGAGTGCTCATTCAGCCACACCCCCCACCCCGTGTGTGCCTCCCCAGCAGAGAGCACAGAGGTCTGCATGGCGAGCCCGTGCCCCAGGTGATCCTTATCATCACCAAGGCCGGGAGACCCCAACTTAGCACTTGCTTCATGCCAAGCATCATCTCGGTCATTCTTCACATCGCTCTTCACGGCAAGGCTTATGAAGCAAGTACTTCATTTTGTGGCCATTTTATGGATAAATAAAATGGGATTCAAAGAGAGAAAGTAACCTGCCCCAAGGCATGTCTATTCAGCGGCAGAGGCTGTCCTGGGTTGTCTTGAAGCGTCGTGTAATGAAATCAACTGGAACTTTTTGTTGTTTAATGATGTTGGGACCCTGTTCCCAGATATTCCAGTTGGTTGGAGGTGGGGACCAGGCACTGATGGTTTTGAAGCAGCCCCAAGAAATGCCAGCTCGGACTGAGAACCACCTGAGAAGGGTGTGTCTCACTCTTTAGTGTGTATATGAACCACCCGGGATCTTGTTAAATTTAAGATTCCGAGTCGGTGAATGCTGGGTGGGACCTGAGATTCTGTATTTCTAGCAAGTGCCTGGGGTGAAGCTGCTGCTTTGAAAATGAGGCATTCAAGACGAAGAAAGTTGTAGGTTTTCTTCTATTGAGAAGCTGAGCCCATGACCTTCTATAAAATTCAGATTCATGGACTTAATCTACCTGTTTACCCCTTCAAATCAAGGGAATATACACACTCTGAAACTCTTTCAAGCCCCTATACTTGGGCATCTGGGGGGCTCGGTGGTTGAGCACCTGCCTTCAGCTCAGGGTGTGACCCCAGGGTCCTGGGATCGAGTCCTGCATCGGGCTCCCTGCAGGGTGCCTGCTTCTCCCTCTGCCTGTGTCTCTGCCTCTCTCTGTGTCTCTCGTGACTAAATAGATATATATTTTTAAAAGCCCCTATACTCATGTGTCATATGTGATTCAATGTTTTCAAACAGAAAAAAACCAGACAACCTGGGTATCATTCATGCATTTATTGGCCACATGTAAAAGAAAACCTGGCTACCCTGACTCGGGGCTTTGTCTTTTCTTTTACGACAAGGAATCTGGCTGGATTGGTTAGCACCTCGGCAGTTCCAGGGCCAGCTTCTTTGTAGTTGTCCTGGCCTCTTCCTTGTGGTTACAGGATCACTTCTCCTGCTCCAGCCATCACATCCATCTTCAGGGGAGGAAGGACAGTTGCAGCTGCATTGGCCTCCATTTACCAAGAAAGCCAAAACTTTCCCAGAAACCCCTCCCATACCCGGCAGGCTCCCAGGTAGATCTCATTGGCCAAAACGGGCTCCACAGCCATTCCTAGTTACCAAGGAAGTTGGGAAGACAGAGAAAGGATTGTCATGATCAGTGTGAACTGACCGGGATCCGCCACTGGATGCTGGACGCACAGCTGCTCTGGACAGAGCTGGGGTTCTGTGGGCAGAGACACAGGAGGGGACAAACAAGGATGAGGCCCCTGGCGATGTCTGCCCTTGGCGAGCACCAGCTTCCCGACCGGGGCTATCCCAGGTCAAACACCACCACCTCTGCTCGGGTAGGTGCTGAGCATGCCGAGTGGAAGAAGACTGCCCTCAGAGTGCTAACGGGGGAGACAGAAGATAAAGACAAACAGGTGACTTCTGTGTGGCATGGCGGGTGGTGATACGCATTGTGGGAAATGGCAAAGCTGGGAAGGTGGATGAGGCATGGTGGAGCCGGGCAGGAGGTGATGTAATTTTGCAATGTTGGTGAGGTCCTGAGCCAATGGCCAAGAAAGAAATTCTTGAGACATCCTTCGTGCAAAAAAACATGATTTTGTTAAAGAATGGGGAACCGGACCCATTGGCAGAAAGAGCTGCTGCCCTGGGGTTGGGAGGGGGTGGCTGACTGTATACTCGGGAGTTGGGGGAGGTAAGGAACATGGGTGTCCGAAAGGCGTGTGCAATGCTGAAGAAGACTCACAGGATACTGGGGGCCTAGCTGTTGTCAAGCGAGGGTTGTTTTTCCTTCTAGTGAGGCATTAAGACAGCTGGGAACCCGCCGGAGGAATGTTATACTCTGCCCAACTCAGGTCCTTGTCAATGGGCTCAAGGTCATAAAGAAGTTTAACTTTGGGGGCACCCGGGTGGCTCAGTGGGTTGAGCATCTGCCTTCGGCTCAGGTCATGATCCCAGGTCCTGGGATGGAGCCCCACGTCGGGCTCCCTGCTCAGCTGGGAGCCTGCTTCTCCCTCTCCCTCTGCCTGCTGCTCTCTCTCTCTCTCTCTCTTAAATAAATAAATAAATAAATCCTTAAAGAAATTTAACTTTGCATACATTCCCTTCTGCCTGTCTTTCCCACGTCACTCACGAGGGAGGGTGAGATTAGGACTCCAGGAAATCAGGGCATTATGGGTCCCTGAAAGCTAAGCTATTGATTAGAATGCTTTTTCCTTGTGAATCACTGAGACGTTGGTAACCCGATGGAGAGTCCTGTCTTGCAGGACTCTGATCTTTAGCAGTTAAATATTTGTTTTTCCCTTCCCTAGGGTTTAGGGCAGCCAGGGGTGCCTGAGGAATGTCACACAGATCCCACCCGGAGGAGCGCAGGGGTGTTGCGGGGTGTCAGCTTCTGCTTTGCCCTCTTCTTGCCTTCTCCGTCATCAAGAGGTGCGATTTTCTAAGAGGGGGTTGGGGGCACAGGCACAAGCTGGCCACGTGGCTACCTGGATGAGGATGGTCCGGGCAGAGGAATGTGCACGAACTCCGCCTCTATGAGAGCACAGAACGTTCAGAAAGTGGGGGAACCAGGGGAGCAGGAGATGGGGTCAGGTGCCCTGGGGGCCTGGGGAAGACTTTGGCTTCACCACGAGTGAGAGGAGAAGCCAGTTAGGGATTGGCGCGGAGGAGTGATGGGGCTTGAGTGAGGCCAGCAGCCTGGCATCAGCTGTGATTTGTGCACGGGCATTCACTGTGCCCAAAACACCTGTCTTCCTGGGCTAAACCATCAGCATTGGAGGCAAGCTGAGAAATCCCATTTCGGTGAAAACGTTGATTTAGGAAAGTCCACTTAGCACAATGTAACAAGAGCCATAAAGCTGACCGTACACCCTTTCACTTAATAATTTCACGACTGGGAAGTCATCCTGGGGAGAGGACTTAAGGAAATGATGTTTTTTCTTTTTCAGGAGTGTTTTCAATAATCATTTTTTTCATTTTGTGTTTTCACATTAATAATAATCTTTTAAAAGTAGACATGTACATGTACTCCATCATCTGGTTGACTTCCTTATGGCCCAGTACCACCACTGCGTCCGGCCTGGTAATATAGAAAAGATGTTGGGTTTGGAGCCAACAGCCAAGAAAGAATTCTTGATATGTCTTTGGTGCAAAAAGGTGGTTTTATTAAAGCACAGGGACAGGACCTGTGGGCAGAAAGAGCCGCACTGGGGTCATGAGGAGTGGCCTATTATGTACTTTCAAGTTGGGAGGGGGTTAGGGAGAGCATAAATCTCAAAGAAATTTTGAAGCAAGGTTTCCAGGACCTCGAGGGGGCTGGCTACTGTTGCGAAAAGTCATTTATTACTAATAAAACCCTAGTCACGAGACCCTTCAGATGTGTATCAGTGGGCCATGCGCTTGGGGGATGATGGCCAACATGTATCATGGGGACTAGAGATAAAGGGAACTTCCCAAGGTATTTTTATATGTTAAAGTAGAATTATAGGATCCTGGGGGTCAGGCTAATATTACCTTTTGCCCTTAGCACAGTATTCACCCTGAGGCAGCTGAGTCCCTAGAGGAATGTCACTCTGCCTGTTTCAAGGACTTGTCAGTGGGCTGGGAGTAGTGAGGAAAGTTAATTTTTTTTTTTTTTTTTTTTTTGCCTTAGTTTCCTACATCACTGGGAGCAGGTGGTATTGATTTAGTGGTCACGAGCGGAGCTAAGACGGACTCAGATATAGGATTAAAAGGTGGATGCTCGGGGATCCCTGGGTGGCTCAGTGGTTCAGCGCTGCCTTCGGCCCAGGGCGTGATCCTGGAGTCGCAGGATCGAATCCCACGTCAGGCTCCCTGCATGGGGCCTGCTGCTCTCTCTCCTGGTGCCTCGAATGAATGAATGAATGAATGAATGAATAAATAAATAAATAAAACCTTTTAAAAAACGTAGATGCTCACAAAGCAAAAGCCAGATCGTCTCACAGACTAGCTGCTGGAGACAAAGGACCTGCAGTAGAGCGGCGGGGTGCTTGCTCCCGCGCCAGACCCGAAAGCCTCTGCACCCCACACGCGGCTCCTGTTCCTAAGCCCGGAGTGGCTGCTGGGTTTCAACAGAGCATCATCTCCGATCAGTGCTGCTGCTCCTCATCCCGTGCGCTTGCGGCCGAGTTTTCACTTCATTTGCCACTTCATTTCGATTACATGGTCCCGCCAGGGTTCCAGCCTTCCGCGCAGCTCCATTTCTGTGACATCAGTAGAATTAAACGTGAAGTCATTTAATTTGACATCGGAGATGAGTGAAACAGCTCTTTTCGTTTACAAGTCGTCTGAACATCACTTGAGCGCCAGCCACGCCTGGAAGATTCCAAATGGCCCTCCGGGTGCCCCGGCCCGTCACCCCCCAGCAGGGCTGGTCTTCCCCCGCCCAGCTCCTCCCCAGGGCCCCTCCACGGCCAGGCGCCTGACCCGCTGGCCCGGCGTGGAGTCAGGGATGCTCGGCTCATTCATCCCGGTGAGGACCAAACTCTGGGGCCTCTGTCCAGAAAGTTCCCTGGCTCCCAGGCGCAGGGCATCTGCTCTTCGTCATCACGTGGACTCCCTCCTGGGCGACCTGGCTTCTCCTCTGCACAACCTGCCTGGAGCCCCCACTTCCCTGTCTCCAGGGCTGCAAGCCGAAGGCGGCCCCTCCTGTCACCTGTCACCCAGAGGATCCTCTGGGCCTGAGCTGTGATCGCCTGAGCGCGTGGCTTTCACCCCCACCCCCAATACTGTGAGATGCGACAAAGCTTCCCACCGCGTCCTAACACGACAACTGTCCCTGCTCCGTGTCCGGGACCCTGGCAATCTGGCCCTGGAGGCAAGAGCCTCCAAAATACAGAGAAACCAAGTTCCAGCTAATGGATCCGTCACATGAGCTCTTCTTTGATGCTTTGGTGGAAAAACAAAGCGATGCCTTCCACACTGGGTGACTGTGCCAGGAGCCATCGCTAGGAGATCTTAAATCCTCTGCCTGCGGTTGAGAGTACGAAAGATCTTTTTTTCTTTCTTTCTCTGTAATTTCAAAGAAATCTCACCTCTCTCCTGCTAGAACTTGGAGCGTGAAAGCCTTTCTCGTGGAGTAACACCTACATCTTGTGGCCTTTCTAGTTATTACCAGTAGATTTAGCTGCCTCTCATATTCTTTTTTTTTTTTTAATTTTTATTTATTTATGATAGTCACACACACACAGAGAGGCAGAGACACAGGCAGAGGGAGAAGCAGGCTCCATGCACCAGGAGCCCGACGTGGGATTCGATCCCGGGTCTCCAGGATCGTGCCCTGGGCCAAAGGCAGGCACCAAACCGCTGCACCACCCAGGGATCCCTGCCTCTCATATTCTGGTGCTAGGATCACCATCCCGGATCTTAGACCCCGGGGAGAACTTGGGAAGTCCTCTGATTCTGTTTCCTGTCTTCACACAGGTAAGGCTTATATGCGCCACTATTTATTGTAACAGCCCAGAGAGGGCAGGAGGCTTGTCCGAGGTCACACAGCTAATAAGTAGAGTATCTTACCTCACACTCCTGCATTCCTCTGGCCACTTTTTAGGAAGAGGAAACCCTTCTTTAAACGATTCCACCAATTATAAAGCACAAATGTGAAGGCATTCTGGCTAAAGTGACAGAAGGGCCCACCCTTGCAGCCCCTTCACTCAGCAACACCTTGAAGACCGTGGTCTAGACCAGGGGCTGGGGATCCCTGGGTGGCGCAGCGGTTTGGCGCCTGCCTTTGGCCCAGGGCGCGATCCTGGAGACCCGGGATCGAATCCCACGTCGGGCTCCCGGTGCATGGAGCCTGCTTCTCCCTCTGCCTCTCTCTCTCTCTCTCTCTCTCTCTGTATGACTATCATAAATAAATAAAAGTTAAAAAAAAAATAGACCAGGGGCTGTTTCCCTGGTAAATCAATGCAGAAAGATTTTTGGAACCCGGGAAAGGTCCCTAGGAAAATGTCATCCCATCCTGAGGCAGCGTATCTGACCAGTTTTCTGTTCTGGCCAGAGCCTATACCTCCTCCTTTAAAACACATTTTCTTTTTAGCATGATTATTAGCAACTTTTCCTTTTTACATCTCTCTTCCCAAGAGAGTCTCTAAGTTGACTTGTTTGCAATTTCAAGTAAATGTTTTAAACCTCCTAGGACAGAATCAAGGGCAACACTGGGGCGACAGCAGCAGGAAGGCACGGAGGTGGGGGGCCTCCTCCACGCCAGGCCCTGGCATGTGAGCAGGTGGGTCTGAATCAGTGAGATGATTCCAGCAGAGGCAAGAGCAGAGGGTCAGAGAAAGGAGCAGCCGACTTGTGGAGGGAGGGGGTTTGGGGAAGATCTATATGCGCATTTGATCACCTGCTTGGCAGGGAATTATCAGGCGATTCCCTGTGCCCTTAAACAGGATGGGCAAGATCTCTGGTGTCAGGAAGTTTACATTCTAGTTGGAGAAGACAGACGCTAACAGCAAAAGAGACGGATGATATTTCCTACCCATTTCTTCTCCCTTCCCTTCTATTTCTTTTCACTATTATTTATGTATATCGGAAAGGGAGACAGAACATGAGAGACTCCTAACTCTGGGAAACGAACTAGGGGTGGGGGAAGGGGAGGTGGGCAAGGGTGGGGGTGACTGGGTGACAGGCACTGAGGGGGGCACTTGACGGGATGAGCACTGGGTGTTATTCTGTATGTTGGCAAATTGAACACCAATAAAAAATAAATTTATTATTAAAAAAAGAAGACAGATGAGTGGGATCGTTTCTGATCGCTAGTGGGATGCGGGGGGCGATGTCAGAGGGTCTGAGGAGGGGCCCTGGAGCTGTGTCTCGAAGTGTAAGAAAGAGTGAGATTGAAGAGGGAAAGGGGAGATGTTGGTCAAACTCCCAGTTATAAGATGAGTAAGTCCTGGGGATGGAACGCACAGCGTGGCGACCACAGTTAACCACACTACACGCGTGAAAGTTGCGGAGAGAACGGATCTCAAATGTTCCAATCACAGGAAACCAGGGGTCGCTAAGTGAGGCAGCGGAAGCGTTGGCTGCGGTTGATCATTTCTCAATATGTAAGTGTATCAGACAGGCACACCTTAAACTTACCTGATGTCATGGGTCCCTTACAAGTTAACAAAACTGGGGAAAAATTAAATAACAGATAAATAAATAAATCATCGTAATAGCACCGTAATTTAGGTCTTTTTTAAACCAGGCATTCTAATACTCTATGTTGGCAAATCGAACTCCAATTAAAAATATGTACAAAAATCAAAAACAAAAACAAAAACAAAAAAACAAAAAAACCCCCAGGCTCTCTTACTCAGGAAGCTCCAGGGTACCGCTGCCTTTTTCTCCTTCCAGGAGGGGGCGCTGGTGCGCAGAACAAAATTTGCCCCTAGGGCATCACCACCCTCTGCGCCTTGGCTCCTCAAAAACTACATATCAAGAGCAAAATGAGCACTGGGTGTTATTCTGTATGTTGGCAAGTTGAACACCAATAAAAAATAAATTTATTATTTTAAAAAAAAGAGCAAAATGGTCAGTGGAGACAGATTTTAGGGTGGGGGTGGTGGACGCAAAGGCAGAAAGAGAGCAGATTTAGGCTGGTGATTATATCCACAGTCATTGACCCCATTTTTTGTGTATTTTTCATGTGGATATGTGGGAACGCCTAGGTGGCTCAGTGGCTGAGCATCTGCCTTTGGCTCAGGTTGTGACCTCAGGGGTCCTGGGATCGAGTCTTGCATCGGGCTCCCAGCATGGAGCCTGCTTCTCCTCCCTCTGCCTGTGTCTCTGCCTCTCTCTCTGTGTCTCTCATAAATAAGTACTTAAAATCTTTTTTTAAAAAAATGGAAAAAAAGTGTAATGTGTCTTTAACATTTTATTCTATAAAACTTCAATCACAAGCAAAATCATAGAGATAATAGTTCAATGAAATACCACGGATCCATCTCCCACACCAGCAACCACCAACTTCAATTGTTCTGCCTTCATATACCTCCTCCTTCCATTTACTCATTTATCAAACAAAATTTTTGTGCCGTCGTTTTTAAAAAGCGAATCCAAGGCATTGAATCACTTCACCAGTGAATACTTTAGGATCTGTCTCTAACAGACCAGGATTCTTTTTCATTCAGCATAAGCACAACACCATTGTCAGAGCAAGCTAAACCTAAAACCATTCCTTAGCATCTTTGTTTTTTTAACATTCTATTTTTGAAAGAAGTTCAGATTTCCGGAAAAATTATTTGAAATTTCAATGTCTTAGGAATCTCACCTTAAAATTATTGCGAAGAAAATGACAGATCAGAGTTAGAAATTACCTTTTGGGGACCCCTGGGTGGCTCAGCGGTCGTGATCCCGGAATCGGGGATCAAGTCCCGCGTGGGGCTCCCTGCATGGGGCCTGCTTCTCCCTCTGCCTGTGTTTCTGCCTCTCTCTCTCTCTCTTTCTCTCTCTCTCTGTGTGTCTGTGTCTCTCTGAGTAAGTAAATAAAATCTTAAAAAAAAGAAAAAAAGAAATCCCCTTTTGGAAACAGACGGCCAAATAAATAAATAAAGATGCCAAAGAAACATAGGACAGCATAAAAGAACAGTAAAATAATGCTAATGTCTATTCGATGGTATGTTACCCTAATGATGATAATAAAGGGAAATATGTTAAATTCGATTTCAACCAGAGTGCCCTTGACTTAGCAAAACTGCTTTGCTTCTGTGCACCAGTGCCGCGAGCCTGCAGTATGTTGCACCTTGCCCCTTCATAACAGTTTCCATATAAGCCCTTCCAGAAGGGTAGCCCTCTTGGAAATGAGCCATCATTTATTACGTTAATATATATGCTGTGATTTCTAGGGCAGGATGGCTGAAGGCAACATGTTGACATACCACAGCGCGGTGTGTCTGGAGGAAAGTCTACAGAGCAGGTCTCTCAAGGCCCCTGGGAGGTAGCCGGGGAGCCAGAGAACACATGCAAAGGCCCCCTTACTGGGAGGGAGTGTGCTGGGACCCGGATCCAAGACCCTCGCAGCCTGTGCAGAGCAGGGCAGGGCAGGGGTGCAGCCCTGCCGACAGCACCGGCCCCCCACGTCGCTCCACCTTAGGGAGAATTGCTTGGAGGGCGTGCAGTTTGTAAAAGGTCGTTCTAAAGAACACATCCCTCGGCTCTGTGGGGAGGCACTGGATATTTGTTACCTCACTTCAGTATTTTCACCAAATTAGCAAATACAGCTAGTAAGTAAGGTCAGAAAATACAGCTTAGGTCAATATCAAAAGTCAGGAAGGCAAATGTGCCAAATTTACGTTCGCACACTGCTCATCTAAACAGTTCTTTTTTAGAAAAAGATTTTATTTATTTATTCCTGAGAGACACAGAGAGAGAGGCAGAGACACAGGCAGAGGGGAAGCAGGCTCCACGACGTGGGACTCGATCCCGGGACCCTGGGATCACGCCCTGGGCTGAAGGCAGATGCTCAATCCCTGAGCCTCCCAGGGGCCTCATCTAAATAGTTCTTTTGGGGAAATTTCTAGAAGCCTGTGCAGCTGTCATGACATTGTCTGGGACCTCAAGATTAAACCACAGGAGACACAGGCAGAGACAGCATCTTTGTGCCCACACAGTGACTCTTGGCCTATCTTTGTCCAGGACGGCCGAGTTTTGCCTTCTCACCACACGCACACTCACACCTTCACACACACACACACACACACACACACACACACACTACAAGTAATCCCCAGCCACACCTGGTGCAGCCCCAGAGCCATCCCATTAAAAGCCAACACAGAAAACAAAGTTTCCTGGAGAATAATCCTTCACTTTGCTCTATACATTTTATTGCAGTTGGAACCAAAGTATCTGCATCTCGTAGAAAAGCTGAGACCAGAAATGCCAGTTCAAAGAGAGTTTCCATAGCCCAGAATACCTGCTGTCCCCTTCCAACTTGCCCAGAGACAGAATGTGTCCGGAGGAGGAGGTTTTCTCTATTAAATGTATGAAAGTCGTTTTTGTAAATATGATATTCCCATATTTGATTCCCGTACCCTTGGGCAGATGCATTCTCCTAAAATAACCACCTTCCCTGCCTGGGTTCGAATCCCAGCTTTGTCCCCCACGAGCTGTGTGACACTGGGGGAGCCGCTAAACCTCTCTGTCGTTCTTGCTTGCACACGGAGGACGGTAGCGATACAGCCTGTCCGATAGTGTTGTGTGGGGATGAAGTTAGTTCTCACATCCCAACCCTTAGGACTGCGGCTGCTACATTACGATTTCTTAATAATTATTTCCCATTGTTATTATTATTAACATAGGTCACATTTATGTCGAATTAGCCAATCCCTTTTAAAAACACAAGAAAGCCTGATCTTGATTATGATGATGATACATGTCCTTTATTGAACATTTAAACAACACAGAAAAATAATAAGAAAATAAAATAGTAAAATTCCCTTTCAGAAAAATCTCTGTCAACCCTTTGAGCATCCTTCCAGAGAGTTCCTGAGTCTGCATACCGAAGATAAGGTTACATGCCTGCTGGCCTGGGGCTCCTCATGGACGTTTGTCTTGGGCAGTGCTTCCTGCATCTGTAAAAACACTTGGCGAACCGTCTCCCAGAGAACAGGAAATAACATGGATTAGACCAGTGGTTCGCAACCAAGAACAATTTTGCCCCTCGGGGGACATTTTTGGCAATGTCTGGAGACATTTCTGGTTGTCACAATTGGAGAGGAGGGGACACCTCTGGCATCCAGTGGGGAGAGGTCAGGGTTGCTGCTAAACATCCTACAAAGCACAGGACAGGCCTCCTCCCTTCCCAACAAAGAATGATCTGGCTCAAAATGTCCAAGGACCCAAGGTGAGACCCCTGCCTGACGTAGTTTCATTTCTAGAAGAAGATAAACATTATAACCAGGAGGGTCAGTCGGCTGGAATACGCTGGTATGGTTATAGGTGTTGTTAAGCCTTTTTTAAAAAAAATTTATTCATGAGAGACAGAGACACAGGGAGAAGCAGGCCCCAAGCAGGGGAGCCCGCCATGGGACTCGAACCCGGGTCTCCAGGATCAGGCTCTGGGCTGCAGGCAGCGCTAAACCGCTGAGCCGCCCGGGCTGCCCTGTTGTCAAACTTTTAAAACACTTCTCTACTGGTTTTCAAAGAGCTCCCAACAACCAGGCGCCCCTGCCTGGCCCCTCTCCCAGCCTGCGGCTCTGCCCCAGCACAGCATGGAAGGGTCGAGAGCAGGAGAGGACAGAGAAAGGGCGCCTCTGAGGCTCTGCAGGCTGCACCGGCTGCAACTGGTCTGGTGAGGCAGGGCTCAGGCCTGACACTGATGGAGATTCTAGCCCTCCCCTCGGGGAATGAGGGAGCAAAATCGAAGGCACGAGAAGCCTTTCATTCTCACACATAGAAATGCTTCACAATTGCTTCATAAATATTTCCCACTTTTATTGTTAATAGTAGTAGCAATATTTGTTTCAAATTAGCCCTTCTCTCTTTCTTTTTTTTTTTAATTTTTATTTATTTATGATAGTCACCAAGAGAGAGGGAGAGAGGCAGAGACACAGGCAGAGGGAGAAGCAGGCTCCATGCACCGGGAGCCCGACGTGGGATTCGATCCCGGGTCTCCAGGATCGCGCCCTGGGCCAAAGGCAGGCGCCAAACCGCTGCACCACCCAGGGATCCCCCTTCTCTCTTTCTTTTAATGAAAACAGCTTTATTTTCTTGCAACACGTATATAATCAATATATTATTAATATAATATATTAATCAATGTATTAATATTATATTAATATATTATATATTATATATTACTTTATATAATTAATATATTATATAATTAATATCTAGTATAATTAATATATTATATAATTAATATATTATATATAATTAATATATAATAATGTAATTATATATTATATGTATTATTGAACCTCTGAACAAAACAGCAACATTTCTGTTTGTGGTGAGAATCTCTGCCGCTGGCATCTTTCGAGTAGCTCTGCTAGATACAGGAGAAGCCCACCTCTCGGGGCACAGGGTGGGGAAGAAGGGGAACAGAGACCCTTCGCTGCCAGCCATGCAGGACAAAGGAGGAAGGGGTCACCCCCGCTTGGAGCTGCAGGCCGATGCCTGCGTCCTGGACAGGCTGCCTTTGGCCTCTGCCCAGGACAGAAGAGGGAGCCTCCCCAGGTCAGCTCGGACCTTGAAAATGACCCCGGGGGGAAGGACTTCACCAGCCAAGGGCTGGGAAAGCTACGCAGGGGATATCTGATTATTCCTAAGTGTTATCTTGAAAAGAAAAGAGAGGGGCTTTGTTGAGAAGCTTTCCTGCCCGTCTCTGCCGCTGGGAGACCCGAACCTTCCCCTCACTGCTCTAGAGAAACCAACTATTGATGCATTTAGGTCCCACCAAGGAGAGAGGAGCCGCATGACCTTCGGGCAGCAATTGCCCTGAGATGCACGAAATCGGACCGTGTGAGCTGCTTTGCAGCCGGCCTTCGGGCCGTACACCGTGGGCGCACTGTCACGCGCGTGGATATAGACGCTGCCCATTCGCAATGGGCCGCCTCGCATCCCACCGTCGGGCTGGAGCGCGTAGCCAGTTGTCTGCGGGCGGCTGTTTTACCAAAATTGCTGCGGGGACCAGCCATATAATTAAATCTTCGTGAAATGTTTCCATGGGATAGTTTCCTAGAAGTGGAAGTGATGCCCTGAGCTCCAGAGCCTGTGCACATGTCACTGGCTATCCCCTCTCTGATGGCCAAGACCATGGGTGCGGAATAAAGAGGGTTTTAAAGAAATCCCAGAAAATATGTTCCCAGGACCGGATGCCAGGAATGAAGCTTGCCCCGAACCGGAAACCAGAAGATCTTGGAACTGTGGAGACCAGCCTGACCTCATCCCAGAAGTCAGTCAGTCCTCCTCCCTCTGACAGCACCCAGGTCATCTCACAGGCCTGGGACAGGGTGACACAGATATGACAGGCCCCACACGGTCTGGGGCAGGGGGCTTTACCTGCCAGAGGCAGGTCAGTTCTGCAGCCTTTTTCGTCCAGCCCCTCCTGGCCGCCCTACCTGCCCCTTCCTCCAGGGAGTCAGGGAAGTTGCTGACCTGTCCCCGGGGGAATAATTGTATTAGTGATAAGGTGGCCTCTGGCGGCTTTGTCAGCAGATTCAAGGCTTTGGGCTGCGTAATCCTTTGGCGTCTGCCCTAGCAGCTGGTGGTCACAAATGGGGGGGGGGATCCCCTGCCCCAGCCCCGCCGCGCTGTCCTCCTTCCCCAGCACCCGCCTGGCCGCCGCTGGCTGGGCCCGACCTGCCCCAGAACAGGGAGAGGGGGCAAGAGGGGAGCCGGGCTCAAGTCAAAACAGGGCGCGAGGTCAACAGAATCAAGTCCAAACACATTTAAGAACAGGCACGTCAACCCCTGCTCGTGTCTTTCATTCTGATGGATTCCAAGTCACACATTCCCACTAGAGAAGATCAGGGAAATAAAGGCAAGTTTAAAATAGGCTCCTGTCCACCGAGTGCCTCGTTGTGCACATGCCCCGCCCACCTGAAACTGAACCCAGGCCCTGGAATCTTCCATCGACTGGGGAGAGAAAGGTGACCTGGAGTGAGGTTCAACCCTGAGAGCAAGACCCAGCCCTGGAGCTTCGGCCTACCCTCCCCCACCTATCCCCCGCCTCCCAGGGCGGCCCCCTCTTCCTCTGCTCTCTTACCTCCCACCGGCTACCTTCTGGGGCTCCCATCAAAGAGATGCTCAGTCTTCCTCGGGAGCGCCCTGAGGGAAAGCAGGAGTTGGGGGATCGGACACCAGTTTGAGACACCTGTCCCCACCCCTAAGCTCCTCTGCCTCTGCCGCTGTGCGGCCTGAAGCCATTGGCCTCCCCAGCTGTGGGGTGAGGTTTGCGGGAGCATCGGCGCGATGCTGGGAGTACTTGTGCAGCCTTCCTCTTGCTCGCCTCCGCCCTCGTGCTCCTGGTGGCGCAAAGGTGCCAGAGGACTCCTGACCACTCACGGCTCCGTCCCGAGCCCTCCCTTGCCCCGCTCCCGTTACCCCTGCCATCCTGACCCCCAGGCCCTTCCTTGGCCCGGACCTCCAGCTCACACCCTGCGCTCAGCCTGGGTGCTTTCCTCCCTGGGCGGGCACCGTGCTCCGGGTGGCCCCCGCCCACGGCTTGGGCGACCAGCCGACGGACGAGCTGGGGACAGGCTGGTGGGGCGCGTGGGGTTGGTCTCCACACCTGAACCCCGGTGGCTCTGTGGATGGAGCCCCGGCCCAGACCAGGCAGGTGTGCGGGGTCCCGGAAGCCGTGAGTGTATGAGATGGCCCAGGGAGGCGACGAGGAGGCCCTCTGGGGTGACTCTGGGGCTCCCCGAGGTGAGGACCCAGGGAGACAGCGAAGACACCCCCTGAGGTGGGAAAGACAAGCTGTGGGGAGGAGGGATAGGTCAGTCAAGGTCAAGGAAGATGCCCATGGCCCAGGAGGTCAGGTGGAGCTAGAGACGGGGCGGCGGCTCTGAGGGCCGCCCGTCGGGAGGGGTGCAGGTGAGCAGAGGCGGAGGAGCTGCGGTGTGGGGCCCAGCCTGGCACCCTCGATCTTCTGAGGCCCCAGAAAGCGGATTACCCCGCAAAGCCCCTCGAGCTGACTTCCCAAATCCCCAGTAGTGCTTCTCTGTCCCAGTGAGGGTTAACCCCACCTACATAAGGCCCTCCCCCCTGTCTCCTTCCCTGCGTGATCCTTCCAGAAACTTCTTACTGTTCCATTCCTCCTTGGGCTCCAAGCCTGAGCAAGCGCTGCCCCCACCCCAGAGGTGAGCAGGTCTGCTGAGAATGAGGAGGGTGGTGCCCCCCACACCAACACAGGGCTCCCCGCTCTGTCCGGGGCGGGGGGGGGGTGCGTAGGGTCAGAGGGGCAGGGGAAGGAAAGGCAGTTTCCTGAGGCTTGCTGTGAAACCTCAGTAATAACAGCCCCCCTCACGTGTTACGCTCTTACCGAGCACCGGGCACGGGAACACTTCGTTTCCCCAACTACACCGCAGGACACGTACTTTTGAAACCCCTTTTCACAGACATGGAAACAGGCTCAGGAAGGCTGAGCACCGGCTCAAGGCTGCGGCCGGCCCAAACCGGAGCAGGTCTTTAAATTGGGCTTTGGGGGCACCTGGGTGGCTGGGCGGTTGAGCGTCTGCCTTCAGCCCAGGGCGTGACCCCGGAGTCCCGGGATCGAGTCCCACCTCGGGCTCCCTGCCCAGAGCCTGCCTCTCCCTCGGCCTGTGTCTCTCCCTCTCTGCGCGTCTCAGGAATAAATAAATACGTACATTCATATAAACTGGACTCCGTCTGGGCTCTCTCCACACTCCCCCTGGGCCGGCTGGGTCTGAGGAGGCACAGACTCTGGCCTCGGGCTCCTCACCTCACAGCCACCCTGGGCTTGACCTGCGAACACGGGGTCTGGGGGCAGCAGAGAGGCCAGCCTGCCTGTGACCGTGAGGCCAGGTCGGGGACAGGAGGCGAGGTCGCCCGAGAGCTTGGAGTGGGGCTCAGGGGCTGCGTCCTCACGCCCTCCCCTCCTGCAGGCCTGATGGCACCTGGAGGGGACTCCACCTTGGGCCACGGGCCTCCCTGCCTCCAGGCCGGCCTCGCACCCTACATTAGACCCATTCCCCTGTGTGACGGGAGCCCCCTCGGTGCTGGATGTGCGGGGAGCCCCCTTCCAGGGTCCCAGGAACCTCGGCCCTAAGCAGCTCCCTATCAAGGGCTCAGGTGGGAACCAGGAGGGTGGGAAGCTGGAGCCACACGGACTACCACGCGCAGGGAGCCTCACAGCGCACGGACGCACACACGTCTGCCAGACACACAATTGCTCCCAGACACATGCCCAGCCGCCCAAAGAGATTTACAGTCGTGGGGGACCTGGAGTCCACACCTCCGCTCAGGCTTCGGCCTTGGATGGCCAGCAGGTGGAGAGCACAGGGCAGAAAGGGGGGGGACACCGGGCAGCCTGGGGGGGGGGCAGGGGGCCACGGGCTCGGGGGCACCTTGGTATCACCGCAGGTGCGGCGGTTGATCCCCTGCGGAGACAGTAAAGATTAAGAGGCTCACAGGCCCGGCCGGCAGTGCCCTGGGAGCAGCGTCCTGGAGCGGAGCCGCCGCTGCAGGGACAGCTGGGGCAGCTGCTGTGTGACAGGCAGGCAGGCAGGAGGCCGGAGAGGAGAGGCTTGGGGGGAAGGAGGGAGAGCACCAGGGCCGGGGGAGGGACAAGTGGAAACAGGACCCCAGGTGGGGACAGGGAGGCTCCGCAGGCGGGGGGCTGCCCCCGACATGGCCATTGCTGCGCCCAGGAAGGCGTCCCCGGGCCGCTGGGGCCTGGGAGAGGAGCCCGCAGGTAGGCTTTCCGGGGGCCCAGGGGCAGGGGCCTCGGGCTTTGGGGGCAGAGCTCCCGAGGGGGCGGTCGGAGGGTCTGGGGGGGACACCCCAGGGTGGCCTGGCCTGGGGCTGCCCCGCAAGGGGACGCGGCTCCTTCTGGCCGGGAGACCCAGGGTGCTGCCCTGCGGGAGGCGGGGGGGCGGCGGAGGGCCCCAGGAGGCGGGGGGGGGGGGGCGCGGGGGGCCAGGCTGTGAGCCCGCCCCGCCCCCAGGCCTGGGCCCCCCGCTGCAGTGTCGCGTGTGCGGGGACAGCAGCAGCGGGAAGCACTACGGCATCTACGCCTGCAATGGCTGCAGCGGCTTCTTCAAAAGGAGCGTGAGGCGGAGGCTCATCTACAGGTGGGGGGGTGGGAGGATGGGGGGATGGAGGATGGGGGGCGGGGTGGGGGGGATGGGGATGGGGGATGGGGGATGAGGGATGGGGGATGGGGGATGGAGGGATGAGGGATGGGGGGGTGGGAGGGCGGGGGATGGGGGATGGGGAATGGGGGTGGGAGCATGGGGGATGGGGGATGAGGGATGGGAGATGGGGAATGGAGTGATGAGGGATGGGGAATGGAGTGATGGGGGATGGGGATGGGGGTGGGAGGATGGAGGATGGGGGGTGGGGGCGGGGATGGGGGATGGGGCGGAGGGATGTGGGATGGAGGGATGGGAGATGGGGGTGGAGTGATGAGGGATGGAGGGATGGGGGATGGGGGCAGGGGAGTGGGGGATGGGGGCTCTTGGGGCGCTCCCTCCTGCCCCGCGCCCCGAGGAGGATGACATTCGGGGAGGAGGGACCGGCGCCCCGTCCCGGACCCGTCCAGGGCCTGCGGGGGCGCTGACGCCCGGGGGGGGCGTGGCCCTGCCGCAGGTGCCAGGTGGGGGCGGGGACGTGCCCGGTGGACAAGGCGCACCGGAACCAGTGCCAGGCCTGCCGGCTGAAGAAGTGCCTGCAGGAGGGCATGAACCAGGACGGTGAGGCGGGGGCCCCGGGGAGGCGCCCCCGGCCCGGGGAGGGGCCCCCGCGCCCCCCGCGCCCCCCGCGCCCCCCGCGCCCCGCTGACGGCCGCCGCCCCCGCAGCCGTGCAGAACGAGCGGCAGCCGCGCAGCGCAGCCCAGGTGCGGCCGGGCAGCGGGGCCCCCGCCTCGGAGCCGGCGCTGGAGTCCCTGGGGGCCCCGCCGGCCCCTGCGTCCGCAGCCCCGGGCCACCACCACTTCATGGCCAGCCTCATCACAGCCGAGACCTGCGCTAAGCTGGAGCCGGAGGACGGTAGGTGCCGGCGGCTGATGGGGGGGCCCTGAGCACCCCCTGCCCTGCCCTGCCCCTGCCCCTGCCTCGGCCTGGGGCCGATGTCACCAGCCCTCCTCCCACAGCCGAGGAGAACATTGATGTCACCAGCAACGACCCCGAGTGCCCCTCGTCCCCGTACTCCTCCTCGCCCCCCTGTGGCCTGGACAGCATCCACGAGACCTCGGCGCGCCTTCTCTTCATGGCTGTCAAGTGGGCCAAGAACCTGCCCGTGTTCTCCAACCTGCCCTTCCGCGATCAGGTGAGGGTGGCCCGGGCCACACTGAGCCAGCGGCGTTGTGCAGGTGATGCCAGGGGCCCCCGAAGCTTGGCGACGCCGGCAGCTGGCGTGCGCTTGTCTCAGGTCAGTGTCAGTCAGGGATACATGTCTCAGGGACGTGACCATTGGGGGTGCTCACCTCTCTAGGCAGAGATGAGAGTGGGGGTGCACCTAGGGCCGCACAGTGCCTATGGCGCCCGAGGTCCCCCCGCCCCGACAAAGGTCCTACTGTCCCCCTGCACATGATAGGGCAGTCTGCACACCCTGAAGAGTGCAAGCGCGCGACCCCCAGGGGCACAGATGTCTCCGACTCGGGGACTCGGGATCAGCCTAACCTCCTCACCTGTGCGACCTCCCTGCGAGCTTCCCAAGGCCAAGCCGACTTAGGAAAGGGAGAAGAGGCACCTGAGGGGCGGCGTGGGCTGTCTGCTGAGCACACCCAGCCTGGGACGCTCAAGGGGACTGTCCCTGAGGCTTCCCAACTTCCACGGCCCCAGGCCTTCCTACATGTTCCAGCAGAGGCTCCGGACGAACGAGGAGGGTGTCTTGGAGCCTGGGCAGCCGGGCCAGATCGTACCGAAGCCCAGAGCTCTGGGCCCCTGGCCACTGGCGGGCAGAGGTCAGGACACGGCCCAGGCATCTAGGACCAGGGCCCTGGGGAAGGCGGCAGAGGCTCAGGCTGAGCCAGAGGTGTCGCATGTCACACCCGCTCCTCCCCTGGGCACAGGTGATCCTGCTGGAGGAGGCGTGGAGCGAACTCTTCCTCCTCGGGGCCATACAGTGGTCTCTGCCTCTGGACAGCTGCCCCCTGCTGGCCGCCCCCGAAGGCCCCGCCGCCGGCAGCTCGCAGGGCCGCCTGGCCCTGGCCAGCGCCGAGAGTCGCATCCTGCAGGAAACCATCTCACGCTTCCGGGCACTGGCGGTGGACCCCACGGAGTTCGCCTGCATGAAGGCCCTGGTCCTCTTCAAACCAGGTAGCTGAGTCTCCGCCCAAGCCTGGGGCTGAAGAATGGGAATTCCAGGGATCTCCTGCCTCTCCCTGTCTCCATCCACCCCACAGAGACCCAGACGGGGGCAGACTTCTTCCCCCGGGAGCAGTGGCGAGGCACAGGACTGGGCTCCCCCTGCCAAGGGGCCTGGCTGACTGTGGTGGGGGCGGGCAGGGTGGGCCGGGAGCGGGGCTCACTGCCGATGCTTTTCTCCAGAAACTCGGGGCCTGAAGGATCCTGAGCACGTGGAGGCCTTGCAGGACCAGTCCCAAGTGATGCTGAGCCAGCACAGCAAGGCGCACCACCCCAGCCAGCCTGTGAGGTGACCTGAGCCTAGGCCTGCCTGCCCATCTGTCCCTTCACCTCTCTACCCCTCTCACTCCCCCACCCTCACCTCTTTGACACCATCTCTGGTGTTGCTGATGAGACGGCCTGAAGATATGAGTTCACCCAGCACGAATCCAGCATCTACTGTGTGCCAGGCCCCAGAAGTAGGGACGGAAATGAGCATAAGACACAGTGAGAGCCACCCTCATCAAATAGTGAGGGCTCAGACACCCTACATCTCTATCTACGTATCTATACAGGTGTCTAGGACAGGAGTCCAGGCTGGAAGGTGTAACAGATTGCTGCCAGTGAGAAGGTGGGAGATTGAGCTAGGACAGCACTCTGGGGCCAGCCTGTCCAGGACTTTGGATGCCAGGCAAAGGCCATAAGTGATTTAGTAGGCAGAGGGGAGCCACTGCAGATTTCGAGCAGGAGGGTGTTGTACACAGAGCTAGAGTACTGGATATATGACCAGGGAGGGAAGCACACATTGCCATCATCCAGGGGAGTCCATGGAGTCCTGCTCTTGGGGAGTAGGAATGAAAGGGAGAGGACGGTTGTGGGAACCTCCAGGAGGTCGAATGGGTCAGACTTGGCACTTGGATGGAGGGATATAAGGAGCAAGAGAAGAGGTGATCAAGAAATAAAAAGGAAAGTCAGGAGGAAGAGAGTTTTGAGGGAACATGATGAGATCTGTTGTAGCTGCAGAGGAAAATCTCGTAGGAATGCACTTGGCTGAGCCAAATGCCTGGACGAGAGCCCGGCCATGGCTGGCTTTGGGGGCAGTAGCTACAGGCTGAGAATGTGGCGGGGGGGGGGGGGGTACGGGGGCGGGAGCCAGTGCTCTGAGCTGCCCCAGCGTGGCCCAGCACCAGCAGATGCATTGGAGCCTCTGCAAGGCTGACCCTTGGCCCCCCGGGCATCTGTTGGGTATTTTAGGCCATATTATTTGCATTCTTTGGGGAGCTCTCAGCAGCTCGCTCTGAAGAAGTAAGCAAACGCGAGCATCTTCGAATCACCTCTAATCTGAGAAATTATCTCAAGAGGTCATTTCCCTTTAAAAAGAGTCCAAGTATATAAAGAATATACCGTGTTGTCCAGAAAGATTTCTGTGGCTTGGGAGCACGCGGGAAGGGCTGTCCCTTGACAGAGCATCCTAAGAGCAGTCATCCCAGACACTAACACCAGTAGCCCTCCCAGGCTGTGCTTCTGTTGGGATCAGCTCCCAGAGACGTCTGGGCATACTGGTTTTGCGCCCAATTTCCAATTCCAATTCTGGTTAGGATTTCCTATGTCACTTCTACAGCAGCTGAATGCCAACTACATGCAGAACTGAGCAACTGAACGCTGAGAGAGAGGTTTGGGGTTCCCTAAGTCCATGTGTTTTAGTTTATAAAAACTGCAATACCCAGGAGGAGATAGTTTTCATCATAACTCAGAACACACACAGACACTGAAACAAAGTTCAATGAAATAGTATCCTAATAGCCTTATTTTGTAGACAGCAAGTTACTGTTTCTATTTTATTATTTTTAAAAAAGATGTACGTATTTATTCATGAGAGGCGCTCAGAGAGAGAGACATTGGCAGAGGGAGAGGCAGGCTCCCTGTGGGGAGCCCTATGTGGGACTTGATCCCAGGACTCCGGGGTCGCGACCTGAGCTGAAGGCAGATGCTCAACCACTGAGCCACCCAGGTGTCCCTATTTATTATTTTTTTTAAAGGCTGGTGGTAACCCAGTAAGTTTAATTTCAGAACCACTGGTGGATGAATTCCTGCAATTTGAAAAACAATTTCTCCACTTAACTTTCTAGTTACTTCTTCCTAAAACTCCCTAGCTCAGAAAAGCAAGGAACAAGCAAGAGATGCACAACTGCTCAGTGCCACCCACTTGGCACTTGCAAGAGAAAGAAAGCCCCCAAGTTGACAAAAACAAGTCCCACAGATAACTAGGAGATGAAGGAAAGCCTCCCACAGGCCTCCATGGGGGGAGTTGAGCATGGAGTTGCCCAACTTTGAAGTGACCTCCTTCATGTTGGGCATTGACCTCTGTTGATCCCTCCCATCTGTCCTTTCCCACCCCCACCCCCCCATCTGTCTTTTGGCTTCACCATCCATCTTCTCTGCACTGGGGACCCTTGCTTGGCGGATGGTTTGATGACTGATTAACTCATTCATTCATTCATTCATTCATTCATCATTCAATAGGCTCCACACCCACCATGGAGAACAAAGTGGGGCTTGAACTCACGACCCTGAGACCAAAATCTGAGCTGAGATCAAGAGATGCTCCACCAACTGAGCCACTCCAGCAAACTCCCTCTCTTAAAAAAAAATTTTTTTTTTAAATAGTTATTTAAAACTGCAATTGTTTTTCTCCTGGATGAGTATCTCACCCACAAAAATCATGCCTCAATTTCAGAACACTTTTACTACTGGCTACTCTATCATCCTAGGCGGTTTACAGAGGGAATTTATATTCTTATTCAAATATACATAGTATTAATCATTACATAATTATAATAATCATATATATGATTACTACATCCTATACAGTATTGATAGAAGTAAATTCTCACTTTACAGTCTTTGCACATAATAAGCTATTTATTCACTGTTTTTATCCCACTGCCCCCATGACTCATGCTCAGAAGCTGATAATAAAACTGATGGTGTCCTCTCTCCTGTTCAGGTTTGGAAAATTGCTCCTGCTTCTTCCATCTTTGAGGTTTATCACTTCTGAACGAGTTGAGCTCCTCTTTTTCCGCAAGACCATAGGGAATACTCCAATGGAGAAGCTCCTTTGTGATATGTTCAAAAACTGAGGGAGGTGGAAGTAAAATGCATTTAACTACTCTGGAAAACAACCTACCGAAGCCAAACGTTTGCCTGCCCTGTGACCTAGCAGTTCCACATGTAGGTATGTGTACTAAGCAGAGGTGTCCACAAAAAGATATTATAAGAATATTCACAGTAGCTTTATTCATGATAGCCCCTGACTGTACACTGGCAGTAGGATGGATTAATAAATTGTGGTATATTCATTTAATGGAAAACAGCAATCAAGAATGAACTACCGGGCAGCCCGGATGGCTCAGCGGTTTAGTGCCGCCTTCAGCCCAGGGCCTGATCCTGGAGACCTGGGATCGAGTCCCACATCGGGCTCCCTGCATGGAGCCTGCTTCTCCCTCTGCCTGTCTCTCTCTCTCTGTCTATGAATAAATAAATAAAATCTTAAAAAAAAAAAAAAAAGAATGAACTCCCAACACATGTGACAACATGGATGGCTTTCACAGACATAAAAGTAGAACAGAAGAACTTTCCCAGGCACAGGTTCTGCTTATACAAAGTTCAAGAACAGGCAGGACTAACCGGTGGTGGTGGAAGCTGGAATAGTGCTTACCTGGGGGAGGCGGGGGGGCGGGTGTTGAGAGGTGGGGTGGTTGGGAAAGGGCCCAAAGAAGCCCTCTGGTGGCTGGAAATGTTCTTGATTTTGATCTAGGTGGTGGTTTCACTCATCATAAAAATTAGTTGTGCCGCGCACTCAAGATTTGTGCACTTTACTGTATTATGTTAAATCTCAATCAGAACGTGAAAAAATAAAAAATAAATAAAACCAAGAAAACAAACGTGTTAAAGGCTCTCTGTTGGAGGACACCGAAGGAGTGAGCACGGGCTCTTGGGTTCCATCTGGCTTCCATGCCAAGGCAGAGTCCAGGTGCAACAAAGCCAAGCCCAGCTCCAAAATCTCCCACAGGAGTCAAAACCCAGCTTCTCTCTAGCTGGGGTCCCGCCAACCCACAGGCTCTCTCAGTATTTCTCTTCCTGTCCTTCCTCGCCCCTCCATAAACAAAGGCGAGCACATCTGACTCAACACCAGGCAGCTACAGGCACTTTTTTAAAAAATAGATTTTATTTATTAATTCATGAGACACAGACAGAGAGGCAGAGACACAGGCAGAGGGGGAAGCAGGCTCCCTGAGGGGAGCCCAATGCAGGACTCGATCCCAGGACCCCGGGATCACACCCTGAAACGAGAGCAGATGCTCAACAGCTGAGCCCCCGGGGGTCCCCAGGCACTGTTTTAGAAGAGGACTCTCTATCACGTCCTAATTCCTTATGGAGAGTTGCTCAAACCTCCTCCTTTGCAAAGACAGACCCAAAAGACCTAGGAAATGATAGTAATGCAAAAAGTTAACATCCTTTGAGCACTTTATGACACACCAGGCAATGAGAAGGGCATTGTTATTCAATCCTCAGATTAGCGCTGGGACAGGGACCAGTCATCCCCAGTGATAAATGGAAAAATTGAGGCTTGGAGAGAACTTAAACCCTGGTGTGACTCTATGTGACTCTGCTTAACTCTGGTTCTGCCATCCCCCCACAGACCCTCCACTCTGAATGGCTGAATGATTCTCTTGCAGTTCCTGTCCTCAAAGAAGAAAATTCTTGAAGTCAAGAAGGAGATGGTTGTGTGAGAAATCTGTGAAATCCTAGGGGTTTCTTGCCCTTTGGCCAGGGTATGAATTCTCCTAGCTCACAGAGATATCCTGCCTTGATGGAAGGAGGTGGTTTAGGACACTCTGCCCTGGGAATGACAATAGCCAGACTAGTGCCCAGAGAGGAGAGTATGGCAAATGTTGCCCAGCTTGAGCTCTTCCCATTAGAGCACTTAAACTATTCTTGATCTTCTTTACATATGTATGTAAAGAGAAAGAGAGAGAGAAAGTAAGAGCGAATGGAGATGAGGGGCAGAGGGAGAGAGAGAGAGAATCCTAAGCAGGCTCCACACCCAGCACATAGCCCCATTCAGGGCTCAATCCCACAACCTTGAGACCATGACCTGAGCTGAAATCAAAAGTTGGATCCTCAACTGACTGTACCACCCAGGTGCCCCATTTTCTTGATCTTCCAAAAGCATCAACCTTGTCTGTTATTCAGGCCATTTAATGTCTATAATGCCGTTACACCATCCAGTTCCCTATCACAGGTTTTATCCATAAGGTTTAAAGACTTGCATATAGAAAGCCTGAGCGAAGGCACTGTGGCATGAAAGGCGGCTGAAACAGGACCAGCTAGGCCCTGGACGTCTACCCTACCATTACACGTCTCAGAACATAGGAGCACAGAAGTGGCCTGTTGGAAGTTTGTAGGCTGGTGTCTGGGATGTGTGAGCACAGCAATTCTACACTGGGAGACTGTTTGGGATCTCCAGGAGGAAGTCTTAGGGAGTTAGAGGAGGTATATAAACTGCATTATCTGTGGTAAACCTGGCATCAATACTACCCTCCCTCCTAAGGTCCGGTCCTCACTGCAGAGATGCCAGGAACTACATTTCCCAGGATGCCTTTCCCCCTATGGCTTGCTAACGGAGACAGGCACTCATGTGAGGCGTGGGCCGTAAAGGATGAAGTTATTCTTCTCTGGAGGCAGTTGCAGCCAGCTGTGTGGGAAGATGGGAGATTTCAGGCAGCCTTCTTTAGGATTGCAGTAGCTTCCAGGCATGCTCTTAACTTCAATCTTTTGGCTGAGATCTGTGTTGGCTTCCTCAACCTTCTATGAGAGCTTCTCTGATCTTTGTTTTTCCAGTTCTTCCAGTGTTTAGTGTTAGACCCCTAATTCCTGTATTATGTCCTTCTTACCTGAAATATGCTGAATGGCTCTTGTTTTCCTAATACAATACAGAACTCAGTTGATCTCAGGATTAATTCAACATTTTGCCATAAATTGGCGCACTGAAACTCCAACGGGTAACAGCTTTCATTGCACTTAGGGGTGTTGCTAGGAGAGGGAATACTGTGAAAGCTTTTTTGCCTTCAAAGCCATTAATGTCTTTGGTTATGAAGCACACAGAGGCAGCCTCTGTGGGCCTATCTGGGCCTTTTTTTCAGCTGTTTTCAGATTGTGAGACAGTCATCCTCTTTCACCCTAGGGACTGCTTAATGGTAGGAAAGGCAGAGAGAGACACAAGGATGCCAAGAAATACTGTTCAAATTAATAAATATAACCTGAGAGTGGAAGCCAGATATTGGGGATGGCTAGTCCTCATCTGGTGGACATCTGTAGTTTTCCTCCACTAAAATTCAAGCTCCACAGGGTTAGGGAGCTTTGTTTGTAGCAATGCATGCAAACACCTGGGACAGTACCTGTGAGTGTTCAGCAAATATTTGTTGGATGAATGGCTAAAAGGCCTCCCAGAGCCAGGAAGTGACACACTCAACTAGGAAGCTGAGATGCCCACAGATTCAACAATCAGGTATTATATGTGTCTTATCTGCTTTTATGCATTTGGGAACCCCCAATCTCATTTAACCTGCTCACCCAATATTTAAGCAAGGACACTTTTTGTTGGGTGCTAGGGATCTAAGAGTCAGCAAGATAGCACATTTCTTGTCTTGCAAACTTAACATGAGTTTTTTGATGCCACAAATACTGGGTGCTGTTGAGAACACAAAGACCTCTAACCCAGTTCAAGGTGGGGTGTGGGGGGGGGATTTCCAGTAAACTGCCCTTTATATGGAGACCTGAGAGTCAGTGGGAGTTATAAGCAGAGTAAACCTGAGAAAGAGAACTCATTTTCAGATGTGAAAACTGACAACCAAAAAGGGCCCAAGTCACATAGTGGCGGAATGAAAATGACAACCTAGGCATGAATTCCTGGGACCTCTATTAGCAGATGTTGCTACTCCTTCGCTATGACAAGCTTTTTTGGAGAGGATCCTAAATGTAGACTTACTGTCGTCACTGTCCACCTAGCTCTAGGCTGATTAAATGGAGTCTTAAGAGCTAGCAGCTAGCATCTATTACAGAAAACTAATAGCTTGAATCACCTTCACTCGAATTCAGCGGAGTTCCAAAAACTGCTGCTTCTGCTCTTTGTCAATTTGGGGCTCAATCCTTTTCTTAAGCAAAAATCAGCTTTACAAACAAAAATCACTGCTCTTCCTTGGAGTGGAACTGGAGTTTGGGTGGGGGCCGGGATGGTCAGAAAACAAACCACACGTATCGCTGCTTCTGGAAGCTTTGTTCTTTAATGAGCCATGGAGTGACTTGTTCATCAAGCTGCTTTTGTGTAGCTATACAGTGCATGTTCTGAGTGACACAAACTGCACTTTATACAGGTGATGTCTTGCTCTCCCCCCCCCAAAAATAAAACAAAACAAAACAAAAAACCATCCCCAAAGGAAATTACAAAGTGCCTGTTGATTGCATCAGGAATGTAATCAGTTCCGTGGGTGAGATAAATCATTCTTTTTATAGAATTATTCTGTTAAACAGTAAAATGATATTATATTTCACAGGATATGTCCTTTTACAATACATAGTCTTTTAAAAATTTACACTCAGCATACTTATAAATTACTTTAAATCCATTAAAATAATATAATACTAATCTGTAATCCACACCTTTCCCCTAGTAAATACAATTACTCGGTTCAAAAGGTGCATCTTTTATATGACCTAAGAGGGTTGATAAATAGGTATTAAGTACAGATGAACACCAAGGTGATACTCCCCTTCGTGCAGTTTTTTTGAAGAATTTTAACCAAGAGACCAATAAGATCTAATAGATCCACCTCCATAATCATCATTTTGCTGTTAGCTTTTAACACCAAATCAAATGTGGGAGCAGTTCCAGAGAAAAGTGGGTAGGGGCACAGAAAAACAAGGACTCCCTCAAATATCAAAGACTTCTACTACCAAAGCTAGCATGGTGTCATTGGGGGGCAGTGCTGGAAACTGTCACAAAGTTATGGATAGACATAACACATTTGTCAACACAGAATGATTCAAGCCCCATGCCTAGCTTCCCCACCAAGGGGGAAAAAAGAGGAGAGGAGGTTGAGAAAAGCCATCTGGACTGTATTTCTTTTTAAAATTAAAACTCTCTTAACTTTGAACACATCCTGAGAATTTCTTCTCTACTTCACCAAAGTGCTTGTGAAAGGTACATGTTTGTTAGTTATAGTTAAAAAAAAAAAAACAAAAAAAAAAAAACATGGCCCATAGTCACTGAGGTGGGCCTTCAGAACCTTGCTGGACTCCTCCTTCTCTGACAGTGAAAACAACTCTATTGTCATGGAACATAGAAGTCTCCACTAACCTCCCAGCAGCAGGGTAGGAGCTGCAGTTGTTTTCCAAGGCATGAGAAGGTAGGGGCTCTGGTATCCCATCCCCTGACTTCAGGTCCCTCTGTTTCTGCAAGGTCCATATTGGGAACTCCATACCTCCTTTTGTGTTTCCAGAAGCCCAGAGTGGCAAAGGAATTAAAATGGCAGGAAGTACAAAGTGCATTATAAACTAAGCATCCCACCTCCCTGATCCTTGCTGTTAAACAAATTTGTTTCACTTAATGATACACGATGTAACCTTAAAATCATTACTTCTCTGCTTCTATTACATTTTCCATTATAAGGGATACCTTGGGTTTAATGGGGAGAAGTGAAAAACCTGGCTTTGTTTGGGGCTGGGAATGTGTGATATGAACAAATTGCTCTGTATTTTGGAGCTTGGGCTCCAAATGTGGGGCTGCCCTGTTGCTGCCACCCAGGGATTCTGTTTGTGGCATTTGAAATCAAAGAAAAGTAAAAGAGAAGCAATAGGAAGCACAATTTTTACATATATTAAGTTAAACATCTTCATCATAAGTGATTGTACTACAGCATCACTTTGTGGTGACATAACTTTAACCACGGAGAGGACCAGATAAGATCAGATGGAAGAAGATACAGCACTTGGTTCTGACAGTTTTTAAGAGTTATGGCTTCATCTCTTCATCAGGCCACCAATACCTGTTACACTATCAGAAGAAAAGCTTTCTTCCCTTCAAAGGGAAGGTCCCACACTTGCTCTCCATTCTTACAATTGTGTGGATCTCTCCTCCCCACCACCCTCCATTCTGGCAGTTTGTTAAATGACTAGAAATCCACAAATCTAGCAACCAAAAAACAAGTATTTTTTATTTAATTTTATCCAAATTCAGGTTCAGGTCCCTGAGAAAAATTATAAAGTCTTTTAACATCCATTGCCTAGTTCCTATAAAGTGACCTATATGTTTTTTTTTTTAAACTGCCAAAAACTTATTTTGCAAACAAATACAGAAAATCTGCAAAAATTTAGAAGGGAGAACATATGCCAAGATATGTTCTCCAGGCCGTTCCCTGGGGCCAAAGGAAATTATCCAACAAGGGTAAATCTCTTTTTTGTATGGTATTTAACCAATGTTCTGAAGCAAGTAGAGGGTAGTCAATGCCCAGCAGGACACTACTCTCCCAGGAATATTGAAACAACCTGTGCAGCTTGGCTTGGGGCCCCGGGGCACCAGCAGTCCCAATTGGACATGACCATGCTGAGGGGTTGGGTTTTCCTCTAGGAGAGTCTCCAAAGTTCTGATTTTTAAAAGGCTTTACATTTATTACTCCTCAGCACAAACAAGGCGGTGGATGTTTGTGGGATATAAAATCTAACACTTACTCATAACCATCATCATTCTGGATATTTAAAAAGATTCCTTTCCCTAGCTCATTTCTGAAACCAAACCAGGGAGAGAGAAGACTCCTGCTACCTTTAGCTGCCACTCAGAATGATGTTCTAAGTCTGACCTCCGGGGCTTGACAATAACCACTGAGGCAGTGACATGAGGTTCAGTGTTGTGTAACAGGAGAGATTCTGTCTTAACAAAAGGCTTAATATTTCCATAACTTCAAATCGAAGAAGTATGAAAAGAAAAAATAACCAAAATTCAGGTTACAGATGGTAAAGACTCTTTTTCAGAACAGTGCATGTGGTAGTTAGACAAGATGCATTTAGTAACTTTAAAAATAAACATTTTCACATACTTATCTCAAGAAAGAGTATCATGTTTCATTTTCCATATATTATAAATAGCAAAAACAGATTTCTAATCCCACAAATGCTAAGAAGCTTAAAATGCTATTGTAGCTCAGGTGTATGGAGACACCCAGTGGTGAAAAAGATGGTCTGATTTTTCCCTCAACCCAGGGATAGTGGCTTTCAACCCTATCCAATGGCTCCTAATCTGTGGGAAGAAATTCCACCAGGAGGAGGGAAGCATAAGGTTAAAAAGAAATACGCATCCTATACATATATATTTACAGTAAACTTCAGTAACCAGAATATTAACAAAAATAGCTTCAAGTAGTTCTTGATTTATTTTTTCATCTATTTAATACTGATGGTCTGAGGAAAAGAAGATGATAGCTAGATGGTTATATTAAAATTTTTTCTCTTACTTTTTGGCAGCTTTCTGTTAACACTTATTCATGCAGTGTTGTATATGAATGTTTTAGGAGAAGTGATTAAATGGTCATATTATTTGAGTTTGTGGTGGAATTCCACCAGCAGATGAACAAGTTCATATGTGATCTTCAGTTTAATCTATACAAAGAGGAAAGCCTGGGTGGATTAGGTGTTTAGGGATCGCCATGTCTCTGAGACACTTAAAAAAAGATCAGAGGAACCTAATCCTAGGACCAGGAAGTATGAAAACAGGAGGGCAACTGAAACTTCAGCCCATGCAATATATTTGGCAGGAACTAACCAGGAGTGAAACCAGCATTATTATGACACTGAATATCATCAAAAAACAAAACATGTACTCTCTGCTTCATCATGTAACCAGATGTCTGAGACATGCTCTGATGGCTTCATGGAAACAATTACTTTTTTACTTTCCTCAGAATATAACATGGAGTATTTCTCAAAAATCTTAAAATAGAGGGCTTAGGCTTTTATAAATCCTTGGAAAAAATTATATTCTACCCCAGCTCCTAACTATCCCAAAATAAACCCAAAGGCTCTTTTGCTTTCACGGTTAAGAAAGATTTATATGTTTTCTTCAAATGTCAAAAACCAGTGGTTCTCTCAGGCCCACCATGTCCCTCCTTGCCCACCCCCCCAAGTTCAACACCCATCTCTGGGAAGGAAAAGAGGATGGAGGAGAGACAACTATGAAGACCTCCACAACTGACCCAAATCCCGCCCCAGGTGGCTCTGTTTAGTGAAATCTCCAGTCAAGTACAGCAGCCAAGGCACAGCTGGCACCATCCCCAGCAGGCTTCAAAGAGGCCTTTCTGCTTCGGCAGGAGGCCCAAGAAATTAGCACACAAGTTCTCAGTTGTATGCTTGGGCAAGAGGCAGGACCACAATTAGGATAGACTATTGTGGACGAGGGGATGAGAAGAGGCCCCAAAGATGAGATGTGTTTACCACTCTGTAGCCATGAAGGGACACACAGCTGCCAGTTCAGACCATAAACTCGTTATTTCCAAAGAGAGCTAGCTGTTGGGTGGAGCTGGAGTCTGTGTCCACAGTTTTCCTGCGGCCAGACACGACTGTCCCCTCTGGGGTCTCTTTGGTTTTCTGAGGTGAGTTTTTCACATTCTTTAATTTTTGTTTGCCCTTTTCAGGGTTGAAGGTTCCTCTGCTGATGAATTGAGGTCTGTCTTCCAGGGATTTGGTCTGGCCCAATGGCCCTTCCATTCCCAGGGCCTCCCCAGCTGAGGCAGCTCGGTAGAATGGAGATTTAGAATAAATCTGAAATCGTTTTCTGGTCCCATGAGAAGATGCAGTGTTAGATGAACACAAAGTAGAGACTGAAGAGTCCACTGAATCCAAAGAGTCTTGCTGCTTTTTTAGCTGCTTTCGTAATTTGCTTGAATGTTCAGACTTGCCAGCTGCCTTCAGGGAGCTAAGGGCTAAGCTTCTCTCTAATCCAAAGAAGAGATCAAAGCTATAAATGACACTTTCCAATTCATCATCCCATAATGAATAGGTTTCACTATTCCCATGTGGTGGGTGAGCTGAAGTCTGAAGGGTCCAGGCTGACCTACTCTGTGCATAACTTGAGAAGTTACCTATTTCTACATATATCATTTGAGAATCAATCCCAAGAAATCTGGAGTTTGACTACACCATTAGGAGAGGCCTACAACTGTCACTATCATTTAAAATACTGCCAGGATACGTAGTAATTCTATGTCTCCCTGAGACATGCCAGGTAGTTAAATACCTCTTTTGGTATAAGCCTATCTCTCAGCAGGGCATAACTCCTGCCAACCACCCTTAGAACATGCATCATGGGTCAGTAAGACAATATATGTTGTGATGATTGGTTTTTCTCTGTGGTAAACAGAGGAGAAAACATTACACTGACAATAAAACTATCATTGCATTAAAGGCTTAGTCTAATGAACAATATATAATGGAAGCTTCACAAAGATCAGTATATTTTAACTCATTAGGACTTTGTCACCTGACAAAGTAGTCTCATTCTTGAAAGGATTTTGTCTTAGCTTGGGAATCTTTACTCCTTCCTTGCAAAACAAATCTGGAGTCTTTGTTCAAGTATGTTCACTTACCTGATTTCTCAGAGATGACACCTTCAGACTCAATATTCAAATTTTCTGAGCTATCAGCAGTCCCAATGGAGGCCTCAGACTCAAGAGTTTCATCATCAGAGGCCCGGGGTTCCAGTACTAGCATCTCAAACGTTAGCTCCTCCCTGTAAGAGAGAATCAAGAAATCCACTAGCATTTGATAAGAAGTGGAAGGAAGACTAGTAAGAAAAAAGACCTATGATGAAAGCAATTGGAAGTAGCAAGACAGTAACATTTCCTAGTGTTCCCATTCAAGGTGATGATAAAGACCCGCAAATCACAGTAATGATGAAGGCTACAAATAGCAAAGGCTGGGACCTATAATAGAGCCAAGAGTGAGGTGGGAGAAGATGCTGCAGCTGTTAAGATATTTTGGTAAAATGAATTCTGGGCTGGTAATCAAGAGATCACAGTTTTAAACTCATACATAATGTACTAGCAAAGAACTTTCCTCTCCCTGGACTTCAGCTTCCTCATCCACAAAACAAAGAGATTACATGAGATGATCTCTAAGATTCCTTCCAGTTCTTAAACTATTTTCCATGAACCGGCACTAACTGGCTACAGATGATATCCTCTACCTTAACCACCGAGACCTCTGAAGAAGTAAAGCGTTGCATGACCTGTTCTGTCCTTTGCAGCATATGCAACCTCCACTCACAGCATTCTCTCTATTCCTCTTCATCAGGCACCCAATACCTCTCACTTGTGCCCTCTTGTGCCCTCGAGTCTTGGTACTTGGCTCCTAATCTGGCTTTCTCATGACTACTTGATGTCACTCTGATCTATGTTAATTAATGTCTTTGTAAAAGCTCACTTCAGTAGTCCACACCGAGCTGCCTTTGAGGCGCCTTTGTGTCACCTTTGTGTCGGCTACCTCTAACAACCTTTCCTCCACATTATGTGGGCACTTTCTCCAATGGGTAGATCTTAAGAGTTTGTCACTACCTAGAAATATACCAGTCCACAACTGTCCACAACCTCCTTATCCTTCCACTTTTTACTCCCTTTCAAAGCTTTCTTAGCTTTGCTTTCACTCTGCCTAGGTCGAATCATTCATCCTTTAATACTTCCAATACCATTTTCATCAAAACTGAGACCCTCTTTTCAAACCATTCTTACATCAGAGAGATAGCACTACTCTTGCCTTATCATACTCTGCACAACTGAGGCCCCGCTGCTTTTTTAGCTTGCCTAAGTTCTAGAATTAATCCTGGCAGGCAAAAAGTAGTTTAACAACTCCTATGTCTCCTAATGCATCAAGCTCTCAGACCTGGGATCCTGGAACTTATAAACAAAGACCCCCTTAAAATTTTGAAGAGTCTTTATTGTCAGTTAAGAATCAGTACACATACCTTCAAAGAGAACCACAGCATGTCCATCGCCAAGATAGGTATTGTTACCTACCCTTGCTTCAGTGATGGCAGAGGGCACAGAGTCGACTATCTGCCTCTTTCCTAAATTGCAACTAATTTCCCTACCTAGTATCCTAGCACCCACTAGATTTGCTGCCCTGACCATCCAAGTTGGTGGCCCCAGGGCCATACTGACCTTCCGATAATAACCTTTAGGGAGTTCTGAGTAATACCCATTCTTGAGATTTTTTTTGTCTTAGTCTAGGAATCCTTATTCCTCCCTTTAAAGACCAATCTGTTCAATGAGGCTGATGTAGAGCTGTTAGGAATCCTGGCTAAGACTGGCACACCTTGGCCCAGTCAGCCTTCTCCAGAACTGTCAGCTTCAGGTCTCCTGGCTCATGGGGCTTCCTTCGCTAAGGTGACAATTCTTCATCCTGTCACCTAAGTCCAGACAACATGTCTTTGTCATCTTTGTGTCCCTGTATCGCAAGATACAGTACCTGACACATAAATGTTTACTAAATCAGGAAAAATCAAGAGAGCACAGAATGAGGGAAATGAAAACAGGTAATAACTGGCTGCTCCCTTTTCTCCTGGAAACTCACTTCTCTTTCTGCAGGTTCTCAATTTGCTCAGTCAGAACCCTCTCCTCCTGCTGCATAGCTGCTTGCTGCTGTTCAGTGATGTCAGTCTCCCCAGCTGCTTCACTAGTCAAGGTCTCTTCTGGGACATCAGACACAGAGGGCAACCGAACTACAACAGGAGAGGATGGACTTGGATAGATTCCTCGGCGCAGTCGCCCCTTTCCCTGCAAAGAAAAATACATGTTAGGAAGCAAATTGAGTGACTGAATTAGTTTTATGTGACCCATTTAGGATAGCAAGTGTACTTCCATTATACCAGGGGCATGATAGGAATAAATGGAAACATTCTGCAAGGCCTCAGATATTTAGAGAGATACTGTCCATTGAACACATTTAAATTAAGTATTTCTTGAAAGAGCACTAGAAAAAGGGTACTTTGGTGGGTGGGACTACAGGAACAAATTATGCACTGAAGGAGATTCTTCATTTAATCTAAGCTTTATCCATTCCAAACGAAGTATCCACAAATGGTTATTTAAATTTAAATTAGTTAAAATTAAATAAAAGTAAAATTTTAGTTCTGTATTCACACTAGCCGCATTTCAAGTGCTCAATAGCCACAAGTGGCTAGTGGCTACCATAGTGAACAGTACAAGATACAGAACATTTCCATCATCCTAGAAAGTTCTCATGGACAACATTGCTCTATAACTTTAACCTTGGAATGCAGAATTTCTCTAGGAAGACTACAGAAACATGTCCTGAAAAGTCAGTTTCATTTAACAAAAGTCATTTATATATCACAGGATGCTAGTGAGAGAGATTCTTTGAGAGTACCTCAAGAAATCTTCTTGAGATCAGAGGGAGAAAAAAACCTTATTGCTTTCAAATTGGTTACCTTGTATATGACTTTAGCTTCTGATAATACCAGCCTAGGTATTTCAGATTAAACTTTCTGCTGGGAGCAACTGGACGAAACATAAAAAGCCCAAAATATTCTTGAAGGCACTAGAGAGCTAGTTAACAAAGCAAAAACCAAAGAGAGGCTAGTTCAGTATTCAGGGCTAATCTAAATTTAAGAAGAGGTGGCTGAGAATCTGTGTAGAGCTTTTGACAGACTACAGCAGGGGTTAGCAAATTATGACCCTGGGCCAAGTCTGGCATTGTGCCTGATTTTGTAATTAAAGCTTTACTGAAATACATTCATGCTCATTAATTCACACATTGTCTATGAGTCTTCCAAAGAACAATGGCAGCACTGATTGTTGCATCAAAGACTGTATGGTCCACAAAGCCTAAAATATTTACTTTCTGGTCCTTTATAGAAAAAGTTTTCCAACTCCTGGGGTAGAGAATAAAAACTGGAGTCCAGACCCACACAAGGGTGGACTGCTGCCGGGTAAAACCTCCATGTCTGACTGGGATCCCTGAGGTTTGCATACTAAACATAAGAGTAAGCTGAAAAAACAGTCCTTTTGGACACTGTAGCCTAGCTTCGAGTCATCTGAATGGTCCAGAACATTGTAATTCCTAAAACTGCATTATTAAAGTAATCCAAGATTGGTAATGCCCTAGAACCTGACAGAAAAAAAAATGGAAATATGCCTTGGAGGAAAGTCATATCATATCAGGCCACAAAATATTTTTACAAATAGTTTTTCAAATATTATGTATGACACATAAAGTAACCCAGCACAAAAGGAGACGAGACAACGTAAATGAAAACTAGTGAAAACAACAAAACCCAGAAACCTTCAATGACTCCAGATATTGTGGCTATCAGACAGACTTAAAATAACCATGCTAAAGGAGATAGACATAGTTGAAACAGTAGACTGGAAGTCAGAAGAAAATATAAAGAATCAAGCAGAGAAAACAAAAGAGGGTAAATTATAGAGGACACAATAAAAATATCTACCATATGTAAAAAGAATACCAGAAGAGGAGGGATCCTATAGAATGCTGAAGAGATACTGACAGAGCATTTTTCAAAACCAATTAAAGATACCAACCTGCTGGCTGAAGAAAGCCTTCAAACTCTAAGGAAGATGAAGAAAAAGAAGTCCATACATAGATACAAGTGCTAAAAATTAAAGGCAAGAGATAATCTTAAGATTGATTGATTGTTTGATTTATAAGAGAGCAAGTGAGCATGCATGCAAGAACAGGGGGAGGAGCAGAGGGAGAGGGACAAGCAGACTCCTCACTGAGCACAGAGCCTGATGCAGAGCTCAATCTCATGGTCCCTCAGATCATGACCTGAGCTGAAATCAAGAGTTGGGATGCCTAACTGACTGAGCCACCCAGGCGCCCCAAAGCAAGAAATAATCTTAAAAGTAGTCAGGAAAAAAGGTATACCTGCAACAAGGATACAAAGTTAATATTCAGAAATCAGTTGCATTTCTGTACACTCATAATGAAGTAGCAGAAAGAGAAACTGAAAGAACAATTCCATTTACAATAGCACCTAAAAGAATAAAGTACTTAGTAATAAACTTAACCAAAGAGGTGAAAGACCTGTACTCCAAAAACTACGTAACACTGATGAAAGAAATTTAAGATGACATAAACAAGTGGAAAATACTCCATACTCATGGATTAGAATTAATATTGCTGAAGGTCCATACTACCCAAAACAATCTATAGATTCAATGCAATCTCTATCAAAATAGCAACAGTATTTTTCACAAAACTAAAACAAATACTAAAATTTCTATGGAATCATAAGGACCCTGAATAGCCAAAGCTATCTTGAGAAAGAACAACAAAACTGCAGATATCACAATTCCAGATTTCAAGATATACTACAAAGCTGTAGTAATAAAAACAGTATGCTACTTGCACAAAAACAGACATGTAAATCAATGGAACATAACAGAGTGTCCAGAAACAAACCCTTGCTTAATGGTCAATTAATTTACAACAAAGGAGGTAAGAATATACAATAGGGAAAAGACTGTCTTTTCAACAAATGGTGCTGGGAAAACTGGATAGTTACATGTAAAAGAATGAAACTGGATCGCTTTCTTATACCATACACAAAAATAAACTCAAAATGGATTAAAGACCTAAATATGAGACTGAAACCATAAAACTCTTAGAACACAGGCAGTAATTTCTCTGACATCGGGTATAGCAACATTTTTCTAGATATGTCTCTTAAGGTAAGGGAAACAAAAGTAAAAATAAATACTAGGACTACATCAAAATAAAAAGCCTTTGCACAGTGGAGGAAACCAGCGACAAAACAAAAAAGCAACCTACTGAATGTGAAGATATTTTCAAATCATATATCCAATAAAGGGTTATATCCAAAATATATAAAGAACTCACACAATTCAAAACCAAAAAATCACAAATAATCTAATTAAAAAATGGGTAGAAGGCCTGAAAGAGCATTTTTCTAAAGAAGACATACAGATGACCTACAGATACATGAAAAGATGCTCAACATCACTCATCATCAGGGAAATGCAAATCAAAACCATAATGAGATATCATCTTGCATTTGTCAGAATGGCTAGAATCAAAAAGACAAGAAATAACAAGTAATAGTGAGGATATGGAAAAAAAGGAACCTTCTTACACAGACGGTGGGAATGTAAATTGGTACAGCTACTTTAAAAAACAGTATGGAGTTCCTAAAAAATTTAGCAAAACTACCATATGATCTAGTAATTCCACCACTGGATATTCACTCCAAGAAAATGGAAATACTAATTTGAAAAGACATATGCACCCCTATGTTTACTGCAGCATTAATTTACAATAGCAAAATTATATGAGCAGCCCAAATGTCCACTGATTGATAAATGGATAAAGAAGTAATGGAATATTAGTCATAAAAAAGGATGAGATCTTGCCATTTGTGACAACACAGATGGAACGAGAGGGTATCATGCTAAGTGAAAAAGTCAGATAAAGACAAATTCGTGATTTCCTTTATATGAGGAATCTAAAAAAACAAAATGAATAAACAAAAAAAAAAAAAAACAGAATCAGACCTATAAATAAATAGAACAAACTGATGGTTGCCAGAGGGAAGGAGGTAGGGAGATAGACTAAGGGAAGTAGGAGATCCAGGCTTCCAGTTATGGAATGTATAAATCATGGGAATGGAAGGTACAGCACAGGGAATTTAGTCAGTGGTACAGTAACAGCACTGCATATGACAGATGGTAGCTATACCTGTGGTGAGCATATAGCATAACATATATTTGTTGAATTACTATATTGTACACCTGAAACTAACATAACATTGTGTTAACTATACTCAAAAATTTTTAATTAAGTGATGAAATGGAGAGCTATATATATATACATGTACAACAAAGAAGAAACTATTAGGTTCAAAGGTTACTTTTCAACAGCAATAATGGGAGGCAAAACACAATAGATGGTATTTTTACAGTGATGAAAGGAAAAAAGAAACTGCCAACATAGAATTCTACATAGAACAAAACCATCTTTAAGAATGAAGTTGAAATAAAGACATTTTCAGGCAGACTTAGATGGAAATCTGTCACCAATACAATTGCACTAAAGGCATATAGAAATGAAGAGAAGTCACAGGAGGGATACATAAAGATTAAGAAAAACAATAAATATGTGAGTAATGAATATTGACTGAATGAATATTGATTGCATAAAGCATAAGAATAATGTGTTGGATTTAAAGTATACAGATAATTAAAAATAACAATAGCAACTATACCATATAATAGCCAAAGCATAAGAAAGTTCTCATATTATGTGGAAAAAAGATAACGAATTAACAGACTTCGACAGTCATAGATTTATGTTGTAGTCTTTAGGTTAACTACTAAAAAAAAAAAAAAGAGTAATAAAGTGTAAAACTAGAGAAGAAAAAATAGAATAGAAAATAATCAAAAGAAAAAGGCAAAACAAAACAAAAACAAAAACAACAAACCCAAAAGGGCAAGAAAGAAAAGGAACATGTATCAGGTAGGAAAAATAAAAAGCACAAAATAAAATAGATTTAAATACCAATATATTAGTGATTACATTAAATGTAAATAGATTATAAGCTCACTTTAAAATCTGAAGACTGTCAGACTATTTTAGTAAAGAAAACCCAAGTGTATAAGGGACACATATAAAACATTCAGAATTCAGAAAAGCTGAAGGTAAAAAGATCGGAATAAAAAATATAGCATGTCTAATCAAAAGAAAACTGGTGTAGCTATATAAACTCAAGGCAAAGTAAACTTTAAGGTAAGAAGTGTTACCTGTGATGAAGAGATATTTCACAATTTACAAAAACTCAAATTATGAAGACGACAGAAGACTTCCAAATTTGGAAATACCTAAGAAATGGCTTCTGAAAATTTTAAGTAACATACTGGCAGAAATACTCCAAGAAATGCAAAGCTATAACTGGAACAGAAAAAAACAAATGTGTACACACAGACCAGTAAAGCTACAGAATGGAACAACTTGATAAACATCAGGTGATGTAATAGACTATAAAAGATTTAGTATCTAACAATTTCAGAATACTCATTATTTTAAAGCATATACAGCAAGACACTATATTTCCAAGGGGTTGAAATAATTTATCTGACCTTTAAAGTAATTTAAAATAAATTTCCTGTCTCATCACAAAGAGAAAACTAAAAATCCCTATGTATTCAGAAATTAAGATAAGACTTCAAAATATTCATGGACAAAGAAGAAACCACAATGGAAATAATAAATTATTTTGAATAACGGTATCAAAATATGTAAGATACACTTTAGCATGCTTACCTTAAAGTTATAGCCTTACATGCATACATTATAGAAAAAGAGAAAGGTTAAAAATTAAAGAGATAAGCATCAATTCATGAAACTAGATCAAGAATAACAAAGTAAACCAAAGGAGGAAAAAAGGAAACAAGGATAGGAGTAAATGAACATTAGAAAAAAAAAAGAGGCTCAAAATCAAAATGTAACTTTTTGAAATGACTGATAAAACTTTAGGACCCTGGCAAGACTGACAAATAAAAAACAAGAACTCATAGATAACCAAAGGCAAGAATGAAAAAAGGGACACTACTACAAATCTTGTAGGTATGAAAAGGGTAAGAGGCTACTATGAACAACTGTATGTCAGTAAATCTGGAAGTTTACACAAAGTGGAGAAATTTCCACAAAAATCCAAGTAATTAATACTGTCAAAGAAGGTATTAAAAATATGAAAAATCTTATAAATTGAATCCATAAATTAAAACCTTTCCAGAAAGAAAACCCTGGGCCCAGATGATTTTACTAGGAAACAAGAAGACAAATTCTTCCACAAAAGTTTTTAAAAAAATAACTCTTCCCCAACTCACTTTTAGAGGCCAGAATTTACCTTGATATCAAAACATAACAAGGATATTGAAAGGACTATTATAGGACAATTTTACTCATTACCACAGGTGCAAAAATCCTAAAAACATACTATAAACTGAATCAAACAATATATAAGAAGGACATTACCTCAAGACTAAGTTGATTTATTGCAATAATATGTAATGTATTTAACATAAGAATTCACTGTGTGTGTATATATATCAATAAAATTAAAAAGTCTCATGCACAACGAAATACAAATAGTAACAGCAATTCATAAAATTCAACATAAAATAGTAACAACTCAGAAAATTAGGAATAAAAGGGAACATACCTAAAGAGCATCTATAAAAATTCTATAGCAAACATCTTACTTTGTGATGGAAGATTGAAAGCTTTCCCATTCAGATTGGGAACATGCCAACAATGATCCCTATCAGCACTTCCTTTCAACACTGTACTGGAGGTCTAGCTGATGTGAGAGAAAAAAATAAATGGCATAAAGAACAAATGAAGCTATCATTATTCATGGACAATATGATTGTAGAGGTAGAAAATACAAAGAGATTCACAGAAAAATATCAGAATAAGTTCAGCAAAGTCACCAGATAAAAGGTGAAAAATACCAAAATCAATTGTACTTAATGAGCAACAGATACAAATATTTTACATAACATTTATAATTATATTAAAAATATTAAAATCCTTGTAATAATTCAAACTAAAGATGTGTATGATTCCTACACACAAAACTTTAAAACATTTTTGAGAGGAAATGGTCCATATGAGAGAGAAATCATGTTCATGGAAGGGAACAATACTGAAAAAAGGTCAATTCTCTCTAAAGCAATCTGTAAATTCAATGGAATCTCAGTAAAAATCCCATGACAATTTTTGTGAAGCTGATTCATGAAGAGCCAAGAATAATCAAAGCGCTATCGAAGAAGGTAGGATGACTTGTTCCAGCAGATATTTTTAGAAAGTTAGAGTCATTAAAACGCTGGTATTGGTACAAGGTCAAAAGAAAGAGCCTAGGAACAGATCCATGTACATACAGACTCTTGATTTATAATAAAAGAAGAACTTCATGGCAGTATGAAAAGAATGCTTTTAAAATTTTATTTATTTATTTTATTTATTTTTTAGAGCAAGACAGCAAGCAAATGGGGGTAGGGGAGGGAGAGGGGGAGGGAGAGAGACAATCTTAAGCAGGCTACTCACCAGGCACAGAGCCAGATGTGGGGCTCAATCTGATGACCCCTGAGATCAGACCTGAGCAGAAATTAAGAGTCTGATGCTTAACTAAGCCACCCACGTATCCCAAGAATAATTTTTAAATAAATGGTGCTGGAAAAACTGGAATCCATGTGGAAATATAAAGATCACTGCCTTCAATTCAAGTTTTTTTTACCAAAAACTGCCTCCAGGTGGACTGGATACCTAAATATCAAAGGCAGAGCAATAAAGTTTTTAAAAGATAGTAAAGATGATCTTTATAGCCTCAGGTAGTAAAAATAATTCTTACACATGACCCTAAAAGTTAAGCCTACATTAAAATTAAGAACCTTTGTTAATCAAAAAGATACCTTTAAAAGTGGAAGAAAAAAGTCTGAAACAGAAGTAACTAGAATTCATAGAGAATTCCTACAGATCAAAGACCAATTAGGAAAACAGGCAAGAGATGTGAACAGAGCCTTCACAAAAGAGATCCAAGTGGCCAATATACTTATGAAGAGGTACTTAAGCACATTAGAGATATAGCACAAAAATGCAAATTAAACCACTCTGACACATCCATTAAAATGGCTAAAATGAAGGAATCTGGCAAATATGTACTGGGGTAGAACAACTGGGAATCCTCATACACACACTGTTAGAATAACACAACCATATTGGAAAAAAGTTTGCTATTATGTAATAATGTTGAAGATACATATACCTGTGACCCAGTAATTCTATTCCTATGTATCATCAACAAAATATATGCATATGTCCATCAAAAACACATGCATCAGAATGTTCATAGCAGCATTATTCATAACTCCCCAAAACACAAGCCAAAAGTCCCTTAACACTAAAATGGATAAACTGTGGTATACATGTATACTGAGATACTATATGGTTAACAACAATGAGCTACATACATCTAAACACAACAATATGGATAAGTCTTACACACATAACATTGAGTGAAATAAGTCAGATATAAAATACATGTTACATGATTCCATTTTTATAAAGCTCACAAACAGAACAAATCTAGAGTGTTCAGAAATACGTACAACGACAAATAAAACAGAGTAAGTAACATAAAACTCAGGTTACTGCTTACCTTGGGAGGGAGAGAAGGGGCTGTGTTTGGATAGAGAAAGAGGAGTCTCTGGGGGTGCTGGCAATGTTCTATTTCTTGACCTAAGGCGGTATTTGGATAGTCCCTTTATAATTATGTCTGTATGTTTCTGTGCTTTTCTATACGTATTTCACAATAAAAAATATATTTTAAGAGGTCCTTTTCAAAGTTAGCTATTTATGCAAATATATCGGTATCTTTTAAATAGCATGGGACAATAAACTGACAGATTTCTGAGTTGATTTTGGGAAGAAAGAAGATAGGCTGTCTCAGAAACAAACTGCTGTTCTAGCCCATGTGGTGAAGTGGAGGGCGGCTCTCAGAGCATTCAGACTAACTCTTCCAAACTCATGCATTCTAAATCCACAATAGGATGAAAATCAAGAGGATTACAAGATTGCTATTCTCCTTTCAGTTCTGAGTTCAAAAAGTAAAGGATATAATAAAAGAAAGGCCCTCAAAACAGAAAATCAGTCTGCAAATTTTACAAAGGATGACTCAGAAGAAGATGGCATTGTGAAACCAGGGCAGAGAACAGAGTTTGGAGTTAATATCAACAGTGTCCATTATGACTGGTCACAATCACATTATAAATTTCAGAAATCTTGATTTTTGATTATTTTAATGAAGTCAAATGAATGACCAAAACATGATGTGATATAAAAGCCTCAGGGAGCTGGAAAAATCTGAACTTATTCCTACTACACACTTACCAGTATTCAATAAATGAGTTGCCTTTGTTCAGCGTTCATATCATCTAGCCAATTAAGTAGTTCAACATGGGCTAACTTAGAATTATTTAAGACAGCTGAAGAAAATCAAACAGGCTGTTCAGGCCTAAATTCTAATCAGTATTTTTTTTTTAAGATTTATTCATAGAGACACACACCCACACACACACAGAGAGAGAGAGAGAGAGAGAGAGAGAGAGGCAGAGACACAGGCAGAGGGAGAAGCAAGCTCCATGCAGGGAGCCCGACGTGGGACTAGATCCCAGGTCTTCAGGATCAAGCTCTGGGCCACAGGCGACACTAAACCACTGTGCCACCAGGGCTGCCCTCTAATCAGTATTAAACAAAGATGAAAAAAAGGTGAAATCCCCAAGTTCTCTGACAAGTTCAAAGAGTACTTTTTAAAGTTGATTACATAGAGCTTCTAGAAATATGGAAATGGAAAACTGCTAATATTGTGTTAAAACTGGACATAAATTTGTATACTGTAGGGTTTTTTGTAAAATCTGCAAACATACCAAATTATTAACACTAGTTTGAGTGGAGTAATATCTTTTATTTTCTATATTTTTCTGTACTTTCAAACTTTCCTATAACGGCATGACTTTATTATAATTTTTTTCAGAGCAATGTTCACTTGCATATTCTTTTAGTGCTTTTACCCGTAATTGGTTTTCTACCATCTATGCAGAAGTCAACAAAGTGAAAAGGCAAATATTTTCTTGGCATTATAATAAAAGTAGATTTGACTTCATGGACTCTCTGAAGAGTCAGCAGTTAAGACGCTGAGCAGTGGTTGGTATAATCCTTTGTTCATTTTTCACTAGATAGCTGGTCTTTCTGTATTTATTTATAGGAGCTTCTCCTCATTAATCTAGGGAAAATTAGAGCCTGTGATGTGAGTTGTAAATATTTTCTTAGGATGTGTCATTTCCCCTTTGCCTTGCTTACAGACATTTCTATCATACAGTAATACTTTCTATCTATGCTAATAAACCTATCAACTTTTCTTTTTTTTTTTTTTTTTCCTATCAACTTTTCTTTTAATGGTTTTGTATAATAGAAAAAACTTCTCCAAGATTACAGGATATTTTTCTATCATAATAGGGATTTTATTAGTTTGGATTGATCACATACTTTATGAAAAATTTATACCTCATTGGGCAAATACTGAATATAAAATCATAAGTTCTTTTCTGAGGAACGTATTTCATTGATATTCCAGCTTAAACTTTAGAGATAAATTATTCCTAAAATTAGGATATTGACTATAATTATCTGCTAATGTTGGCAAGTATAGATCTGAAGTCTAATCCAGGTTTCAATATCGTACATAATATTCAAATTTCCAATCCAAGTTACTAGGAAAAGCTGGACTATCACTACCAAAGATGTCACAGATAAAACACAAATCTCAAATATCAGGGAGGAGTTTAAGACATTATGGAGAGTTACCTATTTTCAATTAAAATTTATGTTTTAAATTTTTTCCCTGTCTTTATTTAAATTCCAATTAACATACAGTATAATAAAGTTTCAAGAATATAATTTAGTAATTCATCACTTACATACAACACTTGGTGCTCATCACAATACCCCCCTTAATACCCTATTTAATCTCCCCTTCCTGGGACTCCAACGCACTTCTAACCTCCTCTTCAGTAAGCATCAATTTGTTCTCTATAGAGTCTGTTCCTTGGTTTGTTTCTCTTTTCCCCCCATGTTCATTTGTTTTATTTCTTAAACTCCACATATGAGTGAAATCATATGATATTTGTTTTTCTCTGACTTATTTTACTTAGCATAATACTCCCTAGTTCCATCTACGTACGTCATTGCAAATGGCAAGATTTCATTCTTTTTTATGGCTGAGTAATATTCCATTATGTGTTGTATGTGTGTGTATGCACACCACATCTTCTTTATCCATCAGTTGATGAACATTTGGGCTCTTTCCATAATTTAGCTATTGCCGATTATGCTGCTATAAACATCAGGGTGTATGTGTCCTTTTGAATCAATTATTTGAATCCTTTGGGTAAATACTTAGTACTACAATTGCTAGATCATTGGGTAGCTCTATTTTTAACTTTTTGAGGAACTTCCATACTTTTTTCCAGAGAGGCTGCACCAGTTTGCATTCCAACCAACAGTATAAAACACTGATGAAAGAAATTGAAGATGACACAAAGAAATGGAAAGACATTCCACGTTCATGAATTGCAGGAACAAATATTGTTAAAATGTCTGTACTACCCAAAGCAATCTATACATTTAATGCAATCCCTATCAAAATACCAACAGCGTTTTTCACAGAGCTAGAACAAACAATCCTAAAATTTGTATTGACCCACAGAAGATCCCTAGTAGTCAAAGCAATCTTGAAAAAAAAAAAAAAAAGCAAAGCAGGAAGCATCACAATTCTGTACTTCAAGCTAATATCACAAAGCTACAGTAATCAAGACAGTATGATTCTGGCACCAAAACAAACACACAGATCAATGGAACACAGAATAGAAAAACCAGAAGTGGACCTACAACTATATGTCTACTACTAATAAAGCAGGAATGAGTATCCAATGGAAAAAAAGACAGCCTCAACAAATGTTATTGGGAAAACTGGACAGTAACCTACAAAAGAATGAAAATGAAACTGGATCACTTTCTTACACCATACACAAAAATACATTCAAATGGATTAAAACACCTAGAGAAGAGAACACAGGCTGCAACCTCTTCAACACTGGCCTTAGCAACTTCCTCCTAGATAAGCTCCTGAGGCAAGGGAAACAAAAGCAAAAATGAACCATAGGATTTCATCAAAATAAAATGCTTCTGCATAGTGAAGGAAACAGCAAAACTACAAGGCAACCTCAGAATAGGAGAAGATATTTGCAAATGACATATCTGATAAAGGGTTGGTATCTAAAAATCTATAAAGAACTTCTAAAACTTGACACCCCCAAAAAACAAATAATACAGGTAAAACATGGGTAGAAGACATGAAGAGACATTTTTCCAAAGAAGACATACAGATGGCTAATGGACACATGACAAGATGCTCAACATCACCCATCATCAGGGAAATGCAAATCAAAACCACAATGAGATACTGCCTCACACCTGTCAGAATGGCTAAAATTAACAACATAGGAAACAACAGGTGTTAGTGAGGATGTGGAGAAAAGGGAACCCTCCTACACAATATATTTATTTCTGAAGTATAATTGTATACAAAAAGTATACAATTTTACATTAGTTTCAAGTGTTCAACATATTAATTCAACAATTCTATACATTACTCAATGCTCACTATGATTAATTTGTACAGAAAAAATAAACTAGTACTGGATTTCATGCTTTCAAAATGGAAGGAAGTGGGATTCCTTCTTCTTTTCATAAATCTGCTTTATATATGTTCTTAGTAGCTTTTATGTGGATGTATATTTTTCACACCAGTTGGGTAAATGCACTGGGAGGATAGCTGCTATACCATATGGTGACACTATGCTTAACTTCAAAAGAATCTCATAAGATGTCTTCTTAAGAGGTTGTACCATTTGTATTCCCATCAGTAATGAATAATGAGATTTCTTCTTGTCCCACATCCTCACCAGCAATTGTATCATCAGTTTTGGTATTTAGCCATTCTAATGGATGGACAGAGTATGTCACTGGAGGTCTAATTTGCTTTTCTTTAATGTATAATGCATATCATTTTCCAGTAATTCCCCAAGATGAGCAATTTACACATGCTTATTTCCCACTTATGTATATTATTTGGTAAGATACCTACTCATATTGCCCTATTTATCCTAATTTAGAGTCTCTTTTCTTACTGTAGAGTTTTCCTAGTTATCTGAATATTTTGCATGCAAATCTTTCTTAAGATTTGTGTTCTGAAAATAAATAAATAAATAAAAATTATATTTTTAAATGAAATCCAAGAAACAGAGTAGATTGACTGGTGGTTGCCAGGGGTTAGGGTATGGGTGTAGGGGATATGGATGATAGTGGTCAAAGTGTAAAATTTTCCAGCTAGAAGATGAATGAATTATGGGGATGTAATGTACAACATGCTAACTATAGTTATTAACATAATACTGTATATTTGAAAGTTGCTAAGAGAGTAAATCTTAAAATGAACTCACCACTACCACCACCAACAAAAAAAAAAAAAAAAAAAAGTAACTATGTGTGTGGGGTAATGGATATGCTCAGATAACCGTCTCCTGAATTCCTTAACCAACAAAAATAAATGTATGAGATCATAAGTGTTTATTACTGTTTTAAGTCATTAAGTTTTTGGTAATTTGTTACATAGCAATAGATGACTAAGTCTTTTATAGGTCTCTTAATTTTCAGTTATCCATGACAATCTTTATTTATTATTTGTAAATTTATGACTATTCCATTTTCATTAGATTAGCTGATGATTTTTTTTTTCAGAGAATCAATTTTATTAGTTTCATCATTTTTTGTTGTTTCTGGTGTATTTCCTGCTTTTACCATCATTTCCTTCTTTCTCCTTTCCTCAAGTTTATTTTGTTGTTCTAACTTCTTGATTTACATGTTTTATTTTTAAGGCAAAAAAAAATTTCCTGGGCAGCTCCGGTGGCGCAGCGGTTTAGCGCTGCCTGCAGCCCAGGGTGTGATCCTGGAGACCCAGGATCGAGTCCCACATTGGGCTTCCTGCATGGAGCCTGCTTCTCCCTCTGCCTGTGTCTCTGCCTCTATCTCGCTCTCTCTGAATGAATAAATAAATAAATCTTTAAAAAAAATTTCCTTTGAACACTGCTTTAGCTATATATCCCAGGAACTCAAGATAGTGTTTTTATTGTAATTTTTATTTTTATTTTTTATTTTTTATCGTAATTTTTAAATTACTCAATAATTTCCTCTTTGCCTTTGAGGTTTTTCTTATGGCCTAATGTTTTCCCATAGGTTTATTATTTTAATTAAATTTTATTTAATGAAATATTTTATACCAATAGATAATACAAAATTTACAAGTACAGTTTCAATGACAATAAAATAAATACCTGTGTGGCCACTAACCAGATATTGATGTGCTATGGCCTCATTTTGAGAATATCCTATGGGTAGCCAAAAAAGTGTACATTTTCTCTTTGTGGATATGTAATTACATGTGTAGTAAGTAGTCCGCCCCCATTGTCTGTGGAGGATACGCTCCAATGCCAACAGTGGAGGCCTAAAACCATGGAAAATACTGAACCCTGTATATACTGTATCTTTTCCCCCATACATACATTACAATAATAAAGTTTAATTAATAAATTAGGCACAATAAGTGATCGACAATTATAACAATGTACTGTAATAAAGCTATGTAAATGTGGTATTTCTTTCTCTCAAAATATCTTATAGTGCTGTACTTACCCTTCTTGTGATGATGGGAGATGATAAAATGCCTGTGAGATGGAATTGAATAATGTAGGCACTGTAGCATTAGGCTCCTACTGACCTTCTGATACATGTCAGAAGGAGGATTACCTGCTTCTAGACTATGCCTGGAACATGGGTAACAAACCACAGAAAACGCAAATCATAGATAAGCAGGAACTACTACATATACACATTAGACCAGTCATTAATTATGGTATTTAAGGATATTCACTTTAAACAATCTTTCCTGGTACTAATTATTCCCTAAAAAGGAGGACATTCTGTGGTTAAAAATAAGATTTCCATTCCATCCAACAGAGTGCCTGGAAATCTTAGGGTACTCTTCAGTAACACTTACTAGGATACCTGAAGGAGACCCAGGAGGAAATTTCAATTTTATGGTTGAAAAATAAAACTAACATTAACTCTCATTCTAAATATAAAAGTATGATAAAAAGCACCAAAACTTATGTTAAGTACCAAACTATCTACAATATGAGACCTTTGAGAGTCCTAGCTCATTCTCATGGCCCCACGGTGCTAATGTCTCAGTATACTACCAAGCAAAGCCTATTTGGGTTTTAACTGAAGGTTTCCCTTCTGTGCAATTACATATCCAAGTTTCTAGCAATTCTTAGTTATATAGCTTTTTCCAGAATTAAACCATGTATGTTTTGTACCAACATGTGTTTCATTTGGTTAGTTCAGACTCCTCCTCTAAGATCTAACTCATGTGTCACATCTTCTACAGGCCTTCTCAGTACACCGAGGCAGCAATACTATCTGATCCCTCCTCCCTCCCTTCCTTTTAGAACATTTTCCTAATACCTACAAATTCAGTCATCTAATCTTATAAATCTGCCATATTTTATCTGAGAAAGTTTATAGATTCTACAATCTACTTTTTCTAAGAATGATATTCTAAAACAGATTAAGATCCTTAATTATTTGATTTGGGTCAGAATTCTGTGACTCCATATTAGGCTTCCTTATTCTGTGAGGCCAGTCTATAAAAGGCTTCTTACCATAACAAAAATATTGGGAACTAAATGCTTTAATGTACAAGACCTAAATAATGTACAAGACCTCTTTGAGGTAATCTTCAGTTGGGCCCTACATTTCCATTTTCTCCTATGGCTTTAAGAGATAACAATATGAGCAGAAGGTATAACAAAGGGCCAAAAGGAATAAGGCTTATGAGAAAGCTTCAATTTCTTCTGAAAATGCTTTAAGCTCATGATGCAGGAAGGATGTGAGAGGGAATGGCAAAGCACAATTGATGGGACACAAAGAAATTCAACACTTTAAGTCAAAGCCCTAAGAGTTAAAAGACAGATGAAGATGGAGATACATTTGTTTGGTGGTTGTAAAGGACTGGATTACACCACCCCTAAGAAGCTTGATGGCTATGTAATGAAAAACACGTACGACCCTCACCAAGGAGTATGATACTTTATGAAGATCCAAGGAAAGTATACGTAACTGGGTTGAATACATAAGGCAAAGAAAATATGCATCATCTAGACAGGGCTGTATATAACTAGCTAAAGCAAAAACTTCAGAATCTTTATGAAGAAATTGTACGCCAAAATAGTACTTTGGGCCAAGATGGAAGATCACTATTCTATCTTTGGTTAAGTCACAAAAAATAGGAAGCAAGGAACTGAATTATTAGACTTCTTCCTGAGGATTCTACTTTCTTGTTAAGAACAGATCCTATATCCGAGGCTTTCTAGAATACTGGTTGTTCTGCATGGTGTTATACTTAGGTTAACCAGGCTTGATAAAAAAAATCCCGATGCTTGTAGTTACGGCTCCTCAGATAATGAGACTCAGGAAGTACTTTAAACATAGCCAGTATGTGTCTGTGTGTATTTGTCTTGCAGATGAAAAGAAATTATCCACAACAAATATTTCTATACAATGCAGTGAGCCAGCAGTATTATAGTACTATAGAGCAGTGGTTCCCAAAGTGCACTAGTCTGTGGATTCCTGGCAGAGGTTATACGATATCTTCAAGCCCATTTAAAAGGGCCTGTGATGTCAAAATCATGACATCTCCTGCTAGCAGCTCAAATTACATAGGAAGCCAACAGCACTCATTTTTGCCTAGCATTCTGTAGTTTTTATTCTCTAAACACAAAAGTCCCCGGATCATCCTGTTTGTAAACTCTTGCACCTTCTCATTTCTCACATATAATCCTATTATCCCCAAACCACAGAAATCCTTAATATTTTCTCACTTCCTACCTTCTGCTTTTTATTCTTCAAACCTAATTGTTACTCTTCCTGAAAAGGGTTAAGTTCCCTTCCCAGATATTACTGTACTTCTTCCATTCCTATGCAACTCTATCTACAAGAATTCCCTATAAAACTTTTCTTATTTGTCCCCATCTCAGAGAATAAGAAGATTCCAAGGCTTTAAAAGAGGTTCTTCTTTCACAAATACACAACTACAATGTTCCGGATTCAAGTTATTTCAGTGATTTATGAATCAAGAGCCTCTGATATATGACTGCCAGTCTTTCCTATCTCTAATCTATTCTTCAGAATGCTACCAGATATCTTCTAAAAGACACACTGATGGTGACACTCCCCTACTTAATCTTTCTAGAGCTCCCAAATTTCCTTTCAAAGCAGCAAATTCAAAATTCTTAATGCTGCACATCTGGTTCCCATCTACTATTCCAAATTATTCACCCACTTCCCACACTACCTATCCCAATTCTAGCTACATAAGGTAGTTATTATTCACAGATTGTTATTTCATGCTTCCTTCCCTCGAATTCTCTTTTCCTTCTTTCTTTTCTCCATTTGTTAAATTACTACTCATCTTTAGTCACTCAACTCAAATGACTTTTCACATTGGCAACAATAAAACATATTTTCTCATAAATGCATTTCACTCCTGATTTCAGGAAAGTCACTACTGTATTTAATTATGGAATAGTAATGTTTTTCATCTATGAGTACATGAACACTTGATTTTGATTAGTCTATTTATGAATATGCTAAAAACTCACTGCTACCTCTCATAGATTTAATTCTTAGATTCAATTCCATAGATGCTTACTAAATACTAAGTAGTCTTAAGAACAGTCTTTTTTTTAAGACTGGGCCTACAGCCTTTACTACAGCTAAATGGAAAAGCAATAGTATGTTAAGTGGGATTTTTCCTCCTGTTCCAAAATTGTGGCTAAGGCCCAAAGCTGAGAATAGTTACATACTCCCTTTCTTTAAAAAAAAAAAAGATTTATTTATTTATTTATTCATGAGAGACACACACAGAGAGAGGCAGAGACATAGGCAGAGGGAGAAGCAGGCTCCATGTAGGAAGCCTGATGTGGGACTTGATCCCAAGACTCCAGGATCACACCCTAAGCCGAAGGCAGATGCTTAACTGCTGAGTCACCTAGGTGTCCCATGTACCCCTTCTTTTAGCTTAAGAAGCCAACCATAGTTGATATCAACCTATTCTATCTCAGGGTTTCGTGAGAAGCACTAATTTACTAAACCAGTTCCTATCATAACAATGATCGTAACACTTTTCGTCAATGTGACTCTAAAAAGGCTACTAAGAAAGAGGAAGTTATTGGACTTTAAGGGGAACACAGACTTTATGAAAATAAGATACTCTCTTCCTCTTTGGAGAAAAAAGAAATTATAATATCTGAATCCAGAGGGTAAGAAAGTTTGAGGTTATCTAAAAGAAAGACAGACTGGTATTTAATTTTCTATTTGGTTATCTATACAGGCAAAATGACTTACTGATTTGCCCCTATGTTATATACATAAGGGAAGAGAAATAGGGAGAGCATATGGTGAGGAAGTGTCAGGTAGAAAGATTGGCAAGACTATGGCCTGGTTCCTGGGCCTGTTTCCAAAAGGGATGAAAAATGTATCTTTTCCCTAATGTGCCTGCAGGCCCTAAAATTGGCACTGGGAGGTAGATTTGATTGTAAAGTCTTGAGGGAATAAAAGACATACATATCACAGTCCCATGGTGGGAATGCCACCATCAACAGGTTTAGTCCAAAGATGGAACCAAATCTTCCAAGGGATTGCCAAAGCCTATAGAAATGAGATAGGACTGACTTCACTGTTAGCAGGGTAAATGGAAATTAGGCTACTGACAATGAGCTAGAACAGCAGTGTTCAACAACCAAGAAACAGGACTGACACCTCAAGAGTAGGGCAGCATGTAGAATTTTGCTTCCACTATCACTCCTCCTAGTTTCAACACCAGAGGAAGAAAAACAGGAAAAAGGGAGGTCAGACATGCGTGACAAAAAGAGCCTACTCATCCACCCCTAAAGTTTTCAGCCCCAGATTAAGGTGTATTCTGTCCTAGGAAAATGTTAGATAAGAGTACTGATTCAAGTCTGTCAAGTTATAATAGAAAGGGAACTAATTCTTAAATATTGGCATGAAACTGGAGTATTTAAAAATTGCAGAATAGTGACAAGACGCTAAGAAGGAAATTAACATCCAAATGGAAAGGGGAGTCAGACAGTTAGAGTTGGCAGGCAGTTACTAGGTAAATAGCAAAACCGATCTGTGTTTATATCTCAGCAAATTGAGATCCTCAATGAACTGGTTATCCATAGATGGATAGCCTCTGAAATTAGTTTCCATATATATTGGGGTTCTTAGCTTTCCATCTCTCCATTCCTTTTTTGTATATTAAATGAAATCCTGGTATGAGCCCTATTATACTATGATATTTAAGTCTAGAATCAATATATCAACTTTCTCACTACCTTTTGCTATTCTTTCTGAAAAATGGTAAGGAGATAAGACCTCTCCTTCTATGCTTGGAAAGTCACCATCAAAATCACAGATATGAATGGACAAATAAGCATTACTAGTGATGGAGGATGCTAAAAGTAGTAACAGGTATTTTAAGTAATAAAGTGAAGGAGATTGATGAGAACAAAGTTCTTGAGCAGAAATTAATTTGATACCTCAGTGCTTTCCATGTTCACCTTTTAATGATCCAAACAAAGAAGAAACCCATAAAGAGATTTATCTGACAAAGAGCAAAAATATACTGTAAATGGACACTGTTCAATTGCATGATACAGAGGAAGATAAGTGGAGGTTCCAAAGAAAGAGAGTAAGAGAAAAAGAAGTGAAGGCTGGTCAGGAAGTGGGACCTGAACTGGGGCTTTACATGGAGGGTAGAGGGTGGAGGGTGGACAGGCATGGATGATAGACAGAGCGGAACAACTCCTGGATGGATGAGAGACAATAAAGTGGCTGTGACACATTGCAATATTAATACATACCGAGACTGAATTGCGGGTAATGCTCATAAATCTAACTGCAATTAGTACAGGTTTCTGGATTAGGAAGGACATGAAAAGGAAAGCAGAGGGTTAGAATGTACATGTCATTGCCCCATTAAAAGAGGTTTAATCTTTCAATGGACTGAATTTATCCGACTTCTGCAGCATTAGTTAAAAAAAAAAAATTAAAGAAAGCACAGCTTGTCTAGCTGCTTTGAAAAGTAGCTTTCGAGTAAAAGGTCTCTTCCCTTTCTTCTTGGATGGGCACTACCAAGTTGGGCCTTCTAGGACTGAGCTCCTGAAAATTCAGACTGCTAGAAAGGGTTTCACTTTTAAATGGGTTTCTGTTTTCTTTTTCCAGGGGAAAGATTTAAATAGTGTCCTACAATTAATTTTACTTAATACCTGTATCGCCTGGATAAAGTCTATGTTTATGCTTGTTTTAAGAGAAGACTCTTCACTAATTTAATCAAATGACGTATTTGTTAGGATTTATTCTGTGCCAGGGAGTTTAAGTACTAAACAAAGAAACAGAGTCATTTTAATGTTAATCTAAGTATAAATAATGAAGATATGAAGTATTGCTGGGTACCTGGAAAAGGATGCACATGATGACAGGGAAGCCTGCTTCTCTTTAGAGATTTACTGGGGATTTGACTGAGTCTTCATGACTACAATTTTGTTTTACAATTGAGGGAAAGGGTAGCAAATGATTAAACTTCAATGTAGCAGTTTTACAGTTATCCAGACCTTATTGATTGTTGATCAGTAAGAACCGAAGTTGTCTATATGTAGGTCAATGGTTACAAAGGAAGATATTAAACAGAAAAGTGGGCAAATGGAGAAAATAAATGATCATTTTGGTAAGGCTTTTCTCAAAACCTAACAATAAACCCTTAAAAACTCTTTATTTGATAACGATAGACTCATAAGATGGAATTCCATTTCCTTAGGAATCACATTCTTGCATATGATTAAGTTCTCTACATTGCAGGAGTATTGGCAGGAACATCAAAGGTGACATGGTTAAGGGTGAGAACAGATGGTGGAAGGAAGTAGAGAAAAAGTTAGAATGGGTCAAATTTTCATAGAAAGGACAGGAAAAGAAAACAGGACAGATTATTAAGCCACCAACATCTTATCCAAACACTTGATTTAAAAAAAATTCTACACATTTATCGGCATATATTTTGTACATATAACTACAGACGGCTAAAAGATCAAACATGAAGCATCAACAGTACCCTGAGATAAAATGGTTTCTTTTTACTCATTCCATGTGAAAAAGATTTCGAGAATAATCTCTTTTTACACCATAAATGCATACTTAAAGCCTCAGGAAGGCTGCGATTTTCCACTATGATCCACATCTTGCATCTTACCATTGATCTACGAATCAGCGACAGCCTGGTCTTTGCTTTATTCTCAGCAAATTCCAGGCTACTGATGTCTTTGAGACGAGCCTTGTATTTATTCATCTGTTCCACAACAATCAGCTCCACACAGCTGAAATAGGAAGAAAAAGAAGTGAGTCAAATAAAGTATAGCCCCCACAGACTTTTCAGCTAAATGTGGTAGATGGTTGGAGGATGAAAGAAAAATCAACATTCCTTATCTTATGAGCTCCAAGATAAGGTTTATATAACGGTGGCTCACAATTTTGGCTGCACTTTATGATCCATCTGAGAAGCAATTATAAATTGCAATGCCCAGACCACACCAATTAAATTAGACTCTCTGGGGATAGGACACAAACACCAGGATTTTTTTAAAGCTCCTTTTGCAGCCATGGTTAGGAACCATCACTCTAGATGGAAAGCAGAGTTCCGTTAAAAAAGGCTAAAGTGAAATATAGGAATACTAAAGTACTAAGGCCAAATGGATTCAGAGCCAGTTATACTAGATTATAGGAAGATACAAAGTGTATGTATTTTGGTAAAATGGAATTTTAAAATACTTTTAGAGACTATAAGCTTTCCTGAAGAAAAGCTAAATTTAAAAAGACCCTTCAAAACAAATGATGAATAGAATTTAAAGAATTTAAAAGAATTTAAAGAAATTTTTCATTTTCAGCATAAGAAAACCTGGTTGAGGTGGTTGAGCTCAGGGCATGATCCCAGAGTCCTGGGATCGAGTCCCACATCGGGCTCCCCTTGGGGAGCCTGCTTCTCCCTCAGCCTATGTTTCTGTGTCTCTCATGAATAAATAAATAAAATTAAAAAAAAAAAAAAAGAAAAGAAAACCCTGTGGTGTCTAGCAAATTTCTTAAAAACATCTGAATTTATGAACTCATTCACTATGTTTGCCATCTGGATAAAGAGGCTGCATGGACTCAGAAATCCCTGGGGTCTTGAGGAGGTGATAGTAACTGGCCTTACGTGGTGGTCTTACTGATGTCCTGCACGCTTTGTAGTGGGTCAATGGTGTCAGGGCATCGAAGAATGCAGGGGGCAAATACAATGGCCAAAGCATTAGCAGACATTCGATTAGTTTCTTCCTGTAGAGCAATCCTAAGGAATAAAAAAGACAAGTAAAATGGTGATTAAAAGGGAAAATGGTAAGGACTTAAACAAACAAAAGACATGAGAGAAAGAAGATGTATGACATCAATCGCAGTGTACTTGTAGGATATTTGTATCAGTTTAAAGGAGACACTTATAGACTTTTCTGCCTCTAGAAAATGCACTTTCACTCTGCTCCTTACTTGAAGCAATATAGGCCAACAGGTAGCTTATCAAGGGAAATTTCTGACCCACTGCCATAGCTTATCAAGGGAAATTTCTGACCCACTGCCATACACCTGATGAACATACCTGAAGAATGCAAAGTAGAGACTTCAAGGTATTTTCAGACAGTTGTATTAGAAATTCATCTATCATTTATCTAGTATTTACCAGATATTTATCTAATCAAAATAAAGATGGTATTTATTTATTTTTTATTTTATTTTTTATTTATGATAGGCACACAGTGAGAGAGAGAGAGAGAGAGGCAGAGACACAGGCAGAGGGAGAAGCAGGCTCCATGCACCGGGAGCCCGACGTGGGACTCGATCCCGGGTCTCCAGGATCACGCCCTGGGCCAAAGGCAGGCGCTAAACCGCTGCGCCACCCAGGGATCCCAAAGATGGTATTTATATTCAGAGAAAAGAGACCACTCCTGAAGTCTCTTTGGACAAGCAATTCTCGAGGACTATCTAAACCCACCTCCTATGAATTAGGTTTATATACCTCCTTAATACCTTCTAGTTCAGGAAGAAGGCAACAGGCTAGACTACACAGTGCCACTATGAGACTGAAGTTGTTATATGGCTCAAATAGGGTAGAGAATTCCTTGCCCTGCAGTCCAACTCAGTTGAGGATTTCTGCTCCAAGGAATTATAAAGCACCTGCTTGAGGTACTGACTTTATAAATAAGAAAAAGAAGATCTGTCAGTTTTCCAAATGAAGGAGTTCCTCACTTACTGAAAAGAAAAAAAAAAAAAACTATTACACATTGCCTTGCTCCTTGAAATTACCTAACTAGATGAAAGATGAGGCGTTCCAGCGTATTGAGATGAGTTCGGGAGAGCTGGTCAATCACAGAGTATACACCACGGATGGTTTCTTTCCTCTCCTGAAGGCCTAAAAAGAGTAAGGACACCCAGTAAGACTGAATATTCCCTTATATGCTATATCTTCCTCCTGAACAGATAATAGGTAGCAGGGGAGCCTGGCTCTAAATTTTAAAGTTTTAGGAGAGGCAGTTTTACCTGTATCGCAGGAAAAGAGCAGTTCACAGTTACCACACCAATTTTCCTTTGCTTGAGTTCTAAATTCACTAAACAGTCTCCTGAGTTTTAATCTATATCCTAGAAATCCTTATTAGAGCAAGGGGAAAGAGATGCCCTAATTTTTTTTTAGGCATTTTGTGGCAGACTGATTCCCTATCAAAATTAATTGCCATGTAATTTATAAATCGGTCTTAGGGGAATCTGAGGAGTCATTTGTCAGGGCCTACACACTTCTAGGCAGGCCTTCAGCAACATCCTACACATCTAAAACTAAACTCCATCACCTGGTAGGCTTGGCATAAAACAGACAGCAGAGTTCTTGCCTAGATTCACAATTTAAATGAATATAAGCCAGCCCTTAAATATATCTAGTCTTTTAATTTATTTATAGTCTTTAGCCTGTGCTTACCCATAGCTCGAAGAAATTCCTCATAGAGTTCAAAGGTCATGAGTGGATTGGGCAAATCGCGAAGCCATTGTTTAAATACACTTGCAATGACATGTATGTTATAGTCATCCAGGTTTACACTCTCAGCATCTATTTAGAGACAAGAGTTAGACAACAAAGCCAAAACATGCAAAGAGATTCAAATAACTCACTTTAGAAACGATTAGCACCAAAAGAAGGCTTCATGTTTTTAATCAAACCAGTATCTTCTACGATCTAATTCCATGGTTTGGAATAGACTTCTAACTGTGGTAAAGAAACAGCTTTTAGTTTATTTGTTTTCTAAATCTCTTGTAGACTGATAGATACATAAAAGATCATATGCTTTCATGTTAAAGAACTGTTAAATACAGCTATAAATGTTTCTAAATGTTTGCTCTCAATTTCTGTACTTAAATTGTGGATTGTTCTATGAGCCACACTTTGAGTAGCAATGTTTTAGATGGCAGGTGGGAAAAAAGCCCAGAGGACATTTTCTGAGAGTAAGGTTAATTTTAAGTCATCTTTAAAGGTGAAAGGACGTAAGTGAACATAGGAAATCTAAAGAACCCACCCGTACTCTGTGTCACTTATAAACTCCCAACGTTATACAAAAGAAGTGACTGGGAGGATATAGGATAAATGATTTTTCACCTGTGCTGACCCAAGGTACAAGAGTCAGCAGCTACCTTTAAACTAACGAAGATGGCGTCTCTGGTAGGCAGAACATCCTGCTTGACTTTTACCAGGCATTTTCTGTTATTATTTCCATACTGACCAATCTCTCCCTGATTTGCTTATTTAAAAACAAAAAAAACAAAACAAAAAAACTAGAAAGAAAAAGCACGTGGGTAGGTTCTTGGAGATACAGAGACAAGCTTTGTATCAAAGTGTGTTTCAAAACAATCTATTCCTTCTCTAAAGTGGTAAAGAGTAGAAGTTTACAATGAAACCAAAGTCAAACTCCTGTATATGTATTCCAGGGCTGAGGCTATAGCTAGCTCTACACAGGTACATGTTCAATCCACTAATTAACTATGTCATGAATGTAGGAAGGTGAGAACATGCATCAGAAAGACACTTGGGGGACACCTGAGTGGCTCAGCAGTTGAGCATCCGCCTTCGGCTCAGGATATGATCCTGGGATCCTGGGATCAAGTCCTACATCGGGCTCCCTACAGGGAGCCTGTTTCTCTCTCTGCCTATGTCTCTGCCTCTCTTTCTCTGTCTCTCATGAGTAAATAAAATCTTTTAAAAAACAAAACATCAGCACACTGCTCATGATCATCAACAGACCATCATTTAATTTCCCTGAATCTAAAATTTCTTGTTAATTACAGATATCATGACTTCACTCAATAGTTAAGATTTTATTTTATTTTTTTTAAGATTTTATTTACTTGAGAGAGAGAAAGAGAGCATGAGCAGGGGGAAAGGCAGAGAGAGAGGGAGAAGCAGACTCCCCACTGAGCAGGGAGCCCAAAGCAGGGCTCAATCCCAGGATCCTGCAATCCTGACTTGAGCCAAAGGCAGACGCTTATTAACCCACTGAGCCACCCAGGTGCCCATAAGATTTTAAATGCCAGCTGTGTGAAGTACCTAATAGTGCCTTGTATAAATGACACACTCAGTATGCATTTGCTGAACTGACCACACAAAAATAAGACTTTTACAAAGCCACAAAATGATTTAACAAGCACCACAGAAAAGACTGCATTCTTCTGGCTGCAAGAAAAAGATCAACATGTAATGAAAAGTTTAAAAGTATGAAATGACCTACTTAAATAAAAGCAGTTGGTCTTGATTTAGAGAGCGCTATCTTACCTGTATCTAGACCTTGTCGAAGCTCCTTGATTTTATTAGTTGAACCAGACTTTCGGTAAATACCTTCTGTGTACAGTCCATGCATTTCAATGTAGTTTATGAGCTTTTCTACCACTAAAGGAACAGTGCGTTCTTCACTGGTCAAACGGGACAATTCAACCCCAAATTGTCGAGATGACAGCTCTGGATCATACTAAATGGAAGATAAATTTTTGTTTACAAACATATTCAAACATCTTTAAACATGTTTAACCAGTTATTTAAGAGGAACTACTTTTCATTTCCCTGAAGTTTCATGAGCATAGCTTTAAGAATTGGAAGGAAAGGGGAATTAATGGTTAACACTGATGGTATATATCAAGTCAGGTATTTCATATTTGCAATAGAAATATCACTTTTCTACCTCACAGGGTTATTATAAAGATTAAGTAACTGATGAACAAAAATAGTACAGTATCTGATATATGACAAATGCTCAATAAACTGGTAAAGAAATAATGCTCGTGGGCAGCCCCAGTGGCGCAGCGGTTTAGCGCCACCTGTGGCCTGGGGCGTGATCCTGGAGACCTGGGATCGAGTCCCATGTCGGGCTCCCTGCATGGAGCCCGCTTCTCCCTCTGCCTGTGTCTCTGCCTCTCTCTCTGTGTGTCTCTATGAATAAATAAATAAATAAAATCTTAAAAAAAAAGAAATAATGCTCGTTGCAATGATTAAAACAAAATAAACTTTAGCCAAACTTCTTGCTATTACTTTGACACAAACATGTATACATACACACATATATAATTTATTTAAATGGCCATCCCCAAAGCATTAGGAATGTTAATAAAGATCTGTGAAAGCAAAAAAATAAAATACATCAGGGTATTAAACAAAAACTTTAAAATCATTTGATTTGAAACCAACTAATTTAAAGCAAACATGCTAAAAAAGTCTATTTCTTGAAATTAAGAGAAAAATTAATTTCACTATTTTCAACTAAAAAAATTTGAGTTTTCTAACTTACTTCACAGTTAGCATTATACCTTCTAGACCCATCCATGTTGTTGCAAGTGGCAAGATTCATTTTTTATGGCTGAGTAACATTCCATTGTGTATATACATCACATCTTTATTCATTCATCTATTGATGGACACTTGGCTCGCTTCTATAATTTGGCTATTATAAATACTGCTGCAATAAACATACAAGTGCATATATCTTTTTGAATTACTATTTTCATATTCATTTGGTAAATACAAAGTAGTGAAATACAAGATCATGTGGTAACTTTATTTTTAGCTTTTTGAGGAACCTCCATACTGTTTTCCACAGTGGCTACACCAGTTTGCATTCCGACCAACACTGCATGAGGGTTCCTTCTATCCACGTCCTTGCTAACACTTACTTCTTGTGTTTTTGAGTTTTAGCCACTTTGATAGGAGTGAGATATCTCACTATGGTTTTGATTTGCATTTCCCTAATAGTGAGTGATGCTGAGCATCTTTTTCTATGTCTGATGGCCATCTGCATGTCTTCTTCTTTGAAGAAATATCTGTTTGTCTTCTGTCCACTTTTAAATTGGATTTTTTTTTTGTGTTGAGTTGTGTAAGTTCTGTTTGTATTTTGGATATTAACTCTACTAGATATTTCATTTGCAAATAATCTTCTATTCAGTAGGCTTTTAGTTTTGTTGACTGTTTTCTTTGTTGTACAAAAGCTTTTTATTTTGATGTAGTACCAATAGTTCATTATTGCTTTTGTTTCCCTTGCTTCAGGTGACATATCTAGAAAAATGCTGCTATAGCCAATATCAGAGACCTTATTGCCAGTGTTCTAGGATTTTAATGGTTTCATGTCTCACATTTAAGTCTTTCATTCCATCAGAGTTTATTTTTGTGTGTGCTGAAAAAGTGATCCACTTTCATTCTTCTGCATACAACTGTCTAGTTTTCCCAACACCAATTCTTAAAGACACTTGTAAATTCTTGCCATATCTTTTAGATTCCTCTGGTCCAATGTTTCATTCAAAGTCACAATTTCCATATTGATTTTCTGTTTGTATGACCTATTCATTAATGTAATGGGTTATTAAAGTCCCTTACTATTATTGTATTACTAACAATTACTAATGTTAGTTATTAGCTGCTTTATGTATTTGGGTGCTCCCATGTTGGGTGCATAAATATTTACAATTGTATCTTCTGGCTGGATTGTTCCTTTTATGAGTACATAATATTCTTCTTTGTCTCTTAATAGTCTTTGTTTAAGAAAGCCAGGTTAGCAATAGTTGATATTGGACAAAATAGACTTTGTTATTTTTTTAAGATTTTATTTATTCATGAGAGACACGGGGGCGGGGGGCAGAGACACAGGCAGAGGGAGAAGCAGGCTCCATGCTGGAAGCCTGATGCGGGACTCGATCCCGAAACTCCATCCGAGACTCCAGGATCATGCCCTGGGCCAAAGGTGATGCTAAACCGCTGAGCCACCCAAGGATCCCCCAAAATGCACTTTAAAACAAATACTGTTAGGGGCATCTGGCTGGCTCTGTCAGAGGAGCATGCAACTCTTGATCTCAGGTCATGAGTTCAAACCTCATTTGGATATAGAGATTACTAAAAAAAAAAAAATTAAGAGTCCCCTTTTAAGTAGGGCTACTTTAGTGGTGATGAATTCCTTTAACTTTTGTTTGGGAAATTCTTTATTTTTCCTTTTATTCCAATTCATAATTGGCTGGATAGAATATTCTTGGTTGCAGGTTTTTTTCTTTCAGTTTTCAATGTATCATATGCCACTCCATTCTGGCCTTCAAAGTTTCTACTGAAAAATCAGCTGTGAGCCGTAAGGGGTTTCCTTTGTTTTTTCCATCTCTTTTCTCTTGCCTTTTTTTTTTTTTTTTTTAAAGATTTTATTTGACAGAGAGAGAGAGAAAGAGAGAGAGAGAATGAGAGGAGAAAGCACATAAGCAAGGGAAGTAGCAGGCAGAACAAAAGGGAGAAACAGGCTTCCTGCAGAGCAGGGAGCCCAATGCGGAGTTTGATCCCAGGACCCTGGGATCATGACTTGGGTTGAATATAGACACTTAACTGACTGAGCTACCGAGGTACCCATCACTGACTGCCTTTAATATTATCTCTTTATCAATATTTTTGGCCATTTTAGTTACTGTCTTCATGTGGACCTCCTAAGGTTGATTTTGTTGGGGCATCTCTGTGCTTCCTGGATCTGGATTTGTTTCCCTCTCCATATTAGGGAAGTTTTCAGCTGTTATTTCTTCAAATAAATTTTCTGCCCCTTTTCTGGCTCTTCTCCTTATGGGGTCCCTATTGTGTGAATGCTATTATACTTGATGGTGTTCCTGAGTTCCCTTAGTCTATTTGCATTCATTATTATTATTATTATTTTTCTCTCCCCTGTTCAGTTTGATTACTTTCCATGACTGTCCTCCAGGATGCTGATCTGTTCTGTTTCCTCGAATCTACCATTTATTCTATCTAATGTATTTTTAATTTCAGCTATTATGTTCTTAATCTCTGATTGGTTATTTTTCACATTTTCATTTGAGGATCTCAGTGAGGTCTTCCCCTCTTATCTTAAATCCAGTGAGTATTTTTATGACTATTACTTCAAATTCTCTATCAGGCATATTACTTATCTCTGTTCTCTTGCTGTGATCTTGTCCTATTCTTTCATTTGGGACATATTCCTCTGTCTCCTAATTTTGCCTAACTCTCTGTGTCTGCTCCTATGTGTTAGGAAAGTCAGCTACATCTCCTGCTCTTGAAAGTGGTAGCTTTATAAAACAGAGGTCCTATAATGGCTTAGAGTTCAATGTCTCCTGTTCACCAGAACCTGGTGCTTCAGGGGTATCTCCTATGTGTTTTGCATGCACCCTGGTAACGTGATTGAGCCATGTTTGCCTTCAGTCCAGTTATCTACAATAGCTTTCTCTGCCTGTTGAGGGCAGGTTTTGGTCCCTATATTGTTCGTGGGCCAGTCTGGGGCCACCATGGACTTGAATTGAATCAGACCAGGGGCTTGCCAGAGATGCAGTAGCACTAAACTATAGGGTGCTTTCCCTGTGTTGTCCCCTGAGAAGCTTTTGTTTGTGGGCAGGGCCTGCAATTGTACTGGTGTGCATGGTTATATTTCACTCTCTCTGGAGCAGGAATCACTTTGGAGTGGTGCTGGTTCCTGTCATGGCCACTTGCATACTGTCAGGCTCATGATACAACTTTTGATGGGCTCTGGCCAACGGTGTATTGGAGGGGGGCATTTCCACAGGAGAACATGGAGGCAGGTACACTGTTAGTAAGCTAGGTGGAAAGAGTTCTTGCAGCACTAGCTCTCGTAGGTGCCCATGTTTCTAGGCTTGGGGACAGGGAAGGAAATGGCACTCAGCAACTCTTCTGTTCTTGGAGAAGTTGCCCAAAGAGCCCTGCCTCTCCAGCACATGCTCTGAGATTAGAAAATCTCCTTCCTATATTCCCTGGGCATTTTTCAAACTACTGCTTCTATGCTGTATCTCAGCAGGGCCGTTTGTTATTCTGTCTCTTTAAATGTGAGGGCTCCACCTTCCCAGTTCCCCCAGAGCCAAGTCACTGTTTTCTAAATTTCCAGGGTTAAGCCCCCACTGACTGTCAGGTCCCTCTGGTTTTCAAAGCCAAATGCTATGAGGATTGATTTTTCCCATGTGAGTACCCCAAGTCTGGTGCCTTTATTTTTTAGAATCTCCATTTGCCCCTGTTTTAAATGTGTATTTTCATTTTCTGATAAAAAAGAATTTTTCTTTTTACCTATTATTTCAACATATTAAAGAATTTTAAGTACACATCTGGTAATTCAGTAACTGAGCCATCCATGAATCTATTGTCTACTTGTTTTTTTTCTCAGTCTCATATCTAGTATTATTTAAAATATCTAATATTATATATGAACAAATTAATAAGTGATGTAATCTCTCTTTAAAGAGGGTACATCCTCCGAAGGGTAGCCAAATTAAGGAATGAACCATCTTAATCTAATCATGGACTGCCTCAGAGCTAGTTTTCAGGTTTTATAAAGCCCAGCCTATCAGTGATTTACTCCCTTTCCTAGAGTACAGCTCTTCAGAGGTCTCATTTAGAGTGTAGGGTATTCACTAGAGTCTCTCTTTGAAGGTATATCATTACAACTCCAGTTTTTCTTTCCTTAGCAATGTGAAACTACAGAAAAATCTTTTTTTTTATCCAGCTTCTTAGCCTTTTATCCTATGTAGCTTAAGAATTCAGAAAATGCCTTGAAGGAAAAAAACCTCTGAATTTCAGGGTTAAGTCTGGATCATGGTCCCTCAGGTCCTGGCAATCCCAAACTCCACATTTTATCTCCATAGTCCTATGAAATTCCTAAAAGTTTTGCTGACTTCCATAACTCTTGAATGTGGCCCTCTACACTGAACCTTGTTTTCTTGTGCTACAGCAAAAATTGACAAATTCCCACTAGGAGAAAAACCTCTCACAGACAGATCCATCACTCTGCAATTATCTTCTCTCTAGGAGCAACATCCCAAAAGTCCAATCTGATTGGGCAGCTCTCTGATGTGCCAGCAACAATTTTTTCAGATATTCTCAGCATGGATTAGTCTGCCACAAGCTATTCCATCTTAGCTGGAAGCAAATGTCCCACATTCATTGTATTTTAAGCCTTGAATAAAATTTCACTTTGTACCTTGCCATGATTTGTCAACTAATTTGGAACAGATGCAAATTCTGTACATGGGCTGTAAATAATACACACATACATTTATATTACAGTTCAGATTTGCATAGTATTGTCACAACCATCAATATATGACTAATAAATTTTTTTAAATGACTATATATCAATGAAAGCCTGAAATCTTTAAAAAAAAATCAGTGTTTCCTTGAAGATAAAGTATCATAATACATATCCAAGTAGAAATATACAAAAACACCAATGGGCTGCTGGTGGATTTTGTTGTTGATGTTAAAATCTTTAGTTATAGCCAACTACTTTCAAGACAATTCTGAGGAAGACTTATGAGTATTTAATGAAGTAGGCAATCTTTAAAAGCAGTGTTTTAACAAACTATTAGCAGTGAAATCAGTTTAGTAGCTCTTCCAAGTAGTAAAGGTACATATAGTTCCAGGAAAATCCACCCAATTATACAAATATATCTTTCTATATATGTATGCTGGATCACGACACAAAATATATTTCTGTCATTTGTGGTCAAAAAGTTTGAAAACCACTGTTCTATAAAACCATCAAAGAGGACTTGATTTCTTTCACAAGGCAGAGAAGATCAATATATCTGTTATTTATTATTCATAGGTGATAATTTCTTACCTTTTTAGAGCACTTGGCTGTGGTTTTTAGACAGCATTTCTTATGGCAAGCATATTTGCATACTGAAAAACAGGGTAAGAATGCAGCATTTTTAGAAATCTGTACATCAATGACAAGAACTTTAAAATTTTACTTTATTATAAAAACTTTATTTGGATTAATTTTTTTCTTTAAACATGATACTGCTATAATATCATATACATACTTGGCATGTTGTTAGAATAAAAAAAGGGTTTTAACATATTCTATTTAAAAAAATGAAGTTGAAAAATATGCCTAAAATTTCTAACTTCTGTCTCTGAAAAAGCTTTCGTATGCTCCCACCATATTCCTACAGAATATTTTCTTTCTGGCTTGATTCACAAATTAGTCTTTATGCTCTCCTAATATACTTGCTCCACAATCTGCTCAAATGCCAGAAATACCTATTAAGACTCATTCCAATGGATAAGAAAAGCATCACTGCCAAAGACACTTACTGAAATAAAAACAAGGTACATAGCACATTAAGATAGTAGAGAGGCCTTATAATCTTAGAAAGTTCAGAATAGAGCTCTGAGGAACCAGAACATAAACAGTATCAGTTGTGACTGGGAAGACAAGATAAAGTAAATGTTCAGAAGAGAAATTATTCCTTGAGCAGGAGAGAACAAGGTGGCTAGGCAGTTGACAAGTGGGAAGAAGTAGTGAGAGGAGAATATTGAAATATATTTGACCTATGTCATTTTGCTACACCAGCTCTGGCTCCTGGATATAAACACCTAAATATCCTTGAACTTCTAAAGTACAATGTGGGGTTTTCAAGGCTGAGAGGGAGGCCATATAATTCTACTGATGAAATCACCAGTATAATCATAGTTAGTTAATTCTATTAAGAAACTAAACCAAGCCCACACAAGTCATAAAAAAGCAGATTTCTTACATTTTCAGGTTTTTTTAAAGATTTTATTTATTTATTCATGAAAGACCCTAAGAGAGAGGCAGATACATAGGTAGAGGGAAAAGCAGGGTCCCTGTAGGAAGCCCAATGTGGGACTCAATCCTAGGACCCCGAGATCACACCCTGGGCCAAAGGCAGACGCCCAACTGCTGGGCCACCTAGGTGTCCCACATTTTCAGTTTCAAAACAAAATTGAACCAAACTTACAGGCTTCAGACTAACATTAAACTGTCAAGTTAATAGCAAACTACTTCCCATTTTTCTCTCACTGTTTTTTTTAGACTATTGATAATAAAAAAAGAAACCACTAGTGAATGTCAGAACAAGTGAACATTTCAAGCAATAATGGTGATTTCACTGAGGCAAACATGAGTTTCATTCTTGTCCTACTGCACCAAGCCCTTCCTAACATTTCATTCATTCAATTCTGGTCCACTAGTAAGCAAAACCTCACAGAATTACTGAAAGCACCACAGTAGGTGTATGGCATGACAAAAGCATAAGCTAAAGGTCCTCTGTAAGCCAGAACTAAGGTGACCTATAAAAAGTTTCAACTCACATTCTAGGACTTATACATTCTGATGAAAAGATTATAGTAGAAAAAAGCATCTTTTTGGTTATAATCTAATAATTTTTTCATTACTCATCCAACTATCTACCCAGTAAAAACTTACCAAAACTTATAATACCTGCACTGCTAGACACTAGTGATACAGAAGAAACAATTAAGTTTCTGACCTTACAGAGCATACATTCTAGTGGACAGACTGACAAACAAAACAAACAAATACTTAATATAATTTTGGGTAGTGATAAGCGCTATGACAATTATTAAACCGAGTAAGGGGGACAAAGTGGCATTTTCAACAGAAGAGTAAGGAAAGAGTTCTCTAAGAGGTAACCTTTGAGTCGAGACATAGATTAATTGAAATAGTCAAACTAACATCTGGGAGAAGAGCATTTCAGATAAGGTAAGCCACAAGTACAATGAGCAAACAATATCTAAAATACCTGGTTTGGGTATACAAAGAGTATGGTAAGAGGTGGCTGAAGAATCAGGAAGTATAAATTACTCCTTTATGTTAAAAGAAGATATAAGTAAACTTAGAAAACAGAAATATCAAGTGGTTAAAAAAACTCCTCAAAACTTATACTGGGTAATAAACACAGTAACAGTATGATGACAGGGTAGAGGTCTTCCCTCAGAGCAGCTCTTTCTCTGGCTTCAGAGAAACTCAAATTGAGTTCTCAGGTTATTAGATGTGGATAAAAAAACTCTAGAAGAGTGGCTTGGCTTTGAGTTCAGAGAGAGGGGCCTGGACCCTTCTTAGTCACAAGCTTAAAATGGGATCCCTGAAAACCTGAGGAAGTCAGTTCAGGTCTCTGGACTTTATTTTCCGCTTCAAAGAATGGATGTATGGGCATCTAACTAAGTACATGGGTTCTGCCAGATGTGACAAGATTTTAGAGTAAACAGGAGGTTCATGGTGAAATGTCTGGAATTAATGGGATAAAGCTGGATGAAATCCTTTAAAAGAAAAAAAAAAACATCATTCATACTTACATTTGCAAACAGATGCTCGGTCCATTATCCATATCAAAGAAGAGCAGTACTCACAGTATGTAGGGATGCTATACTGGGTGGCCTTAAAGATGTGACCATTGTGTTCTTCCACCTGAATGAAAAAAATTATAGCTATTTATGTTAAAGCCAACATAGTAAATGCTGCCCTAACATGGTCAGCCAATAGGAAATCCTTCAATCCCTTGCTAAGTATTCAATGGACACTTATTCCAGGAATAAACACGATCTTCTGAGAAAACGAATAAAAGCAATACATATGGGTCCTTGTTTTCAAAAACCTAACAATCTGGTAGAGAAACAAGACCAACTTGTATGAATATTAGAAAGCAATGCTACAAACATATGAGAGCGGTCTTATGTGACTCTGAATTTAGCATGTAAAATAATAAAAGCAATGGTTCTCAAATTTTATTTCAGCCTCAAGAACCTTTTACATTTTTGAAAATTATTAATGACTTCAAAGAACTTGTTTATGAGTCATACCTATTGATATATATTAGAAACTAAAACTGAAATAAATTTCAAGTATTTATCCAATTCACTTGACATTAACATTAAACATATTACAATGTAACATGAGTACATTTTCATGAAAAAACAACTATATAGGTTAAATCAAAGTGGTAACAAAAGGATGGGTATTTTACATTTTTGTAAATCTCTTTTATGTCTGGATTAATAAAAGAAATTCTCATATCCATTTCTACATTCAGTATGTTGACACCATGCAGTTTAGTTTGAAATACATGAAGAAAATCTGCCTTCATACAGATATGAAATTGGAAAATGGACAAGTAATTTAAAAGTCCTTTCAGAAAATAATACAACATCAAAACTCTACAAATGGTAACTTAAAGGTTAACTGAAATATGGAATCTAAAATCACACCAATGAACTCTGCATCAAATCCATTGTTCTGGGCTTCATTAAAATGTGCAGTAGCATTAAAAAGATAAAGATAAGCCACAGACTCCAGAGAAAATCTTTGCAAACTTTTTATCTTCTATCTAGACTTCTATCTGGAATATATGAAGAACTGTTACAACTCAATAATGAGATGATAACTTGATTTAAAAATGGACAAATTGGGGGGCCTGGGTGGCTCAGTAGGTTAAGCGGCTGCCTTAAGCTCAGGTCATGATTTCAGAGTCCTGGGATGGAGCCCCACATCATAGGGCTCCCTACTCAGCCAAGAGTCTGTTTCTCCCTCTGCCCCTCCCCTGCTCATGGTCTCTCTCTCTCTTTCTCAAATCTTTTTTTAAAAATTGACAAAACAGTTAAGTTTATTAAAAAAAACTACAATTGGCCAATAGACACATGAAAAGATGCTCAAAATTATTAATCATCTGGGAAACGCATGATGAGATACTACTGCATACCCACTAGAATGGTTATAATTAAAAAGATAACAATATCTGTTGGTTAAGGATGCGGAGAGACCAGAACTCTCAGATATTGCAGGTGGAATTGTAAAATGGTGCACTTATTTGGAAAACAGGTAGTTTCTGAAAATGTTAAATACAGAGTTACCATATGGCTCAGAAATTCCATTTTTAGGTTTATAATTAGGAGAACTAACTGAAATCTATGTCTACAGAAAACCTGTATGAGAATGTTCATAGCAGCATTATTCATTATGTCAAAAAAGTAGAAAAGATCCAAATAACCCATCAAATAATAAAAGGATAGATTGACTGTGGTATAGCCATACAATGGGATAGTATTTCAGTACTATAAAAGACCAAACTACTGATATACACAACATCGATAAACCTCAAAAAACCATTATGTTGAGAAGCCATATGCAAAAACTATACATCGTATGATTCCATTTATAGGATTCCATTCTACAGTAAAACTACAGAAACAGATAATACATTAGCAGTTGTCTACAGCTGGGGATGGTAAAGGGCAATGACTGCAAATAGGCAACAAAAAAATCCTTTATAGTGATGAAATGTTCTAAAATTAGAATGATGGTTATGACTGTATAAATTTACTAAAAATCATTGAATTATACTCTCAGAAGAGATAAATTACACTAGAAGTACACTTGTCTCAAGCTTTTTGAAAAATTTTTTTAGTCTATCCTATACTTCAAATGGACATTTCACCTATATATGATTTTACAGTGTTATGCATTGGTTACCTAAAAAATACTGGTGCAATGAGTTATGCACCTCTTGTAAATGTTGACACATTTCATTATACACTCTCAAAAGGTCACATTCCTTCATATTACCACCAATCTCATGAGAAAATTCTTTACAGGAAATTTGTCACACTCTCAATGGCAGATACAAGTTTTCCACAATTCTAATCTTTGCTTGAAACCTCAAATACCACTGTTAACTAATATTGTTGTGTGTTTTCCTTGAAGTGACAGAGTCACTTAGTTCATCTTCAGAAAACAGTTGCCAAGTACCAAAGTCTGAATGAATATAGCCTTTCAATAAAGTAAAAGTAAAAAGTGTTTCTATTAACTATGAAAAAAGATGCCAGAAACACATATTGATATAAAAACTTGTACACAAATGTTCATAGTAGCATTACTCCTAATACTCAAAAAGTGGAAAAATCCCGAAGTCAATAAACTAATCAATGGATAAATAAAATGAAGTGTATCTATACAATGGAATATTACTTGGTTATAAAAAGGAATGAAGAATTACCATACATGCTACAACATGAATGAATCTTCAGAACAGTATGCTAAGGGAAAGAAGACAGACAGAAAAGGCCAATATTTTATGATTATTTTTTACCAATATGAAATGTCCATAAAAGGCAAATCCATTGAGACAAAAAGTGATTGGTGGTTTTCAGGACTGGAGGAGAGGGGCACCTGGGTGGCTCAGTTGCTTAAGCATCTGTCTTTGGCTCAGGTCATGATCCCAGGATCCTAGGATCGAGCCCCACTCCCTCTTCCCTCTCCCTCTGCCTGCCACTCCCCTGGCTTGTTTGTTCTCCTTCTCTTAAATAAATAAATACAATCTTAAAAAAAAAAAAAAAAAGGACTGGAGGAAAAGAGAATGGGAGTGACTGCTCAGTGAGTACAGACTTTGCTCTGCAGGTGATGAAAATATTCTGGAATTATGTAGTGGTGGTAGTTGCCTAATATAGTCAATATACTAAAATTCATCAAAGTATATACTTTAAATGGTTAAAATGGTGAAGGTCATATGAATTTTGTCACAGTTTAAAAAAATTTTTTTAAAGATTGATTGATTTATGATAGAGAGAGAGAGAGTGAGAGAGAGAGAGAGAGGCAGAGACACAGGAGGAGGGAGAAGCAGGCTCCATGCTGGGAGCCCGACGTGAGACTCAGTCCTGGGAGGGACTCCAGGATTGCGCCCTGGGCCAAAGGCAGGAGCTAAACTGCTGAGCCACCCAGGGATCCCCTGTCACAGTTTTTTCAAAGGCTAAATCAGTTTACAGTTCAATTGTGCAAGTGATTTTTTTTGGAGACAAAAACCATATGCAGCTACTAGAGCATATTTCCCATTCTCATTTGGAGAAGCTGCCTTGTTTTGTGCTAAGCTGTCAGTAGTTCACTTATGATTCCTCTTGTTCAACTTAGTGAAAAAAAGGAAAATAACATTATTATTATGAAAATAGCTTTAATTTTGCAAAATCTCTGAAATTATCTCAGAAACTCCTGCATATTACTTTGAAAACTATTAAAGAGTTTATATAAGTATAGAAAAAGCATAGAAGAATATACACCATACTGTTAACTATAGTGATGATCTCTGCTGAGATAAAATACCCAGTAATAAATACAGCATTAAATAATTTTAAAAACTATATATGGAAACCTTTAAAACGTTCTTAATGGACACAAAAATAGACTTGCACAGATGAAAAGATATAAAATCATAAAGATGTCAGTTCTCTGTATGTTAATTTATAAATATAAGGTAATCTCTTTTTTTTTTCAAAGATTTTATTTATTTAAACTGCTGAGCCAACCAGGCTGCCCAATATAAAGTAATCTAAGTAAAAGTACTCCAAGATTTCTTCCCCTCAAGTCAGATGACAGAATTCAAAGTCAATATGGAAAAGTAAATAAAAATAGTTAGAAAAGATCTGAAAAAGAAAATTAGGGGGGCACCTGGGTGACTCAGTCAGTTAAGCATCTACCTTTGGCTCAAGTCATGGTCTTGGGGTCCTGGGATGGAGTCCTGCATGAGACTCCATGCTCAGAGAGAAGTCTGCTTCTCCCTCCCCCTCTGCCCTTTCCCCTAGTTTGTGTGTCCTCTCTTTCCCCTCTCAAATAAATAAGTAAAATCTTAAAAAAAGAAAAAGAAAATTAGGGAGAACTCACTAAAAGCTCACTAGTTCAAGTAGTGTGGAACTTGGCTAAAGAATATTCAGATCAATTAGTGGAACAGGATAAAAAGATCCAAGATAAAGGGGAAATTAGCGTGCAAAACGGTTGACATCTCAAAGTAGACAGGTACAGCCAGACTTTTAAATAAATGATGATGGGTTTGGTAAGAGGTAAAATTAGATTTGTAATTCATACAATATACCAGGATAACTCCACGAAGATCAGAATTTAAATGTAAAAAATGTGACCATTAAAGTATTAGAAGAAAGTAACTGAAAATATCTTTATAACCTTTAGGTGGGGGGAAAGTCTGTGACTCAAAATTCAGAAGGCATGAAAGAAAAGAACTGGTCAAATTTCATAAAAGTAAAAATTTTCTACATGGCAAGTAATATTAAAAGGCAGTATTGAGAGATAACTGACAAACTGGGGAAACATATTTACAACTCACATCACAGACAAAAAGTAATTTCCCTCATATAGGAAGTTCCTAGAAATTGAGAAAGAAGACCAAACTCCAATAGAAAAGCAGGCAGTGAACATAAATATACATGCTACAGGAAAAAAAAATGTAAATGGTACTGAAGCATAAGTGATACTCAAGCTCACTGATAAAAGAATAGCAAACTAAAATTACAGGGAGATAAAATACTCCTTATATACCAGACTGGCAAAATCTAAAAATTTAACAACTCTATTTCATAGCTGAAACTGAGAAATGCGATTACTCCTTCAGGTAATATAGGCAGGACCCTATATTATGGAATTCCAATCCTAGGAATCCCTGTCCATTCTCTCTCACATACACATGGTTATTCATTGTGCCATTATTATATATTTGTAACAGAAGAAAAAGAAATAACCCAATGGTCCAGAAAGGAATATCAGACAGATTTCTATGAACAACTACTATATTAGTTTTCTATTGCTGTTTTAACAAATTACCATAAACTTAGCAGTTTAAAACAATTGAACAATTGTACCCATTCATAACCTCCCAGGGTTTTATAGGCTAGAAGTCAGATACAAGTCTCACCGAGCCAAAATGCCTTTCAGGAAGCTCTGAAGAATAATCTATTTCCAATCTCATTCATACTGTTGACACATTTCAATTCCATGCAGTTTTAGGATGGAAATCCTGTTCCCGTACTAGCCAGCTAACTCAGCTTCTATGGTTATTGGATGCCCTTTCTCCATCTTCAAAGCTACCAACAGCAGACTCCATCCTTCTCATGCTTCTTTCTCTGACTTCTACCCATCTTCTGCATCTTTCTTCAACTACATCTCTCTGACTCTTCTGACTTCCTCTTCTGATTATATCGGGCTCATCTGCACAACCCAGGATAAACTTTTTTATGTTAAAAACAGTGAGGTGGGAAGCCTACGTGGCTCAGGGGTTAAGTGTCTGCTTTCGGCCCAGGGCATGATCCTGGAGTCCCAGGATGAGTCCCACATAGGGCTCCCTGCATGGAGCCTACTTCTCCCTCTGCCTGTGTCTCTGCCTCTCTCTCTGTGTCTCGCATGAATAAATAAAATCCTTAAAAAAATAAATAAAAATAGTGAGATGATTTGGCAACCTTATTCCAACTGTAGTGCCTAGTTTGGAGTTTGATCGAATAACCAGGGGACAAGAACTTAAGCACTTCTTTAGCCTTCTGTCTACCAGAGACACAGAGTGATTTCCTAAATATATTATTCAATGATAAAAGCAAGACACAAAAGAACATTATGATATTATTATATAATATGCTACATTTTGTGTGAGAAAGGATAGAAAATAAGCATGTGTCTTATTTCTTATATTGAATAAAGAAACATTGGGAAGATAAAGAGGTAACTAAAAGGACAATGGACGAAGAGGGGAAAGGGGCAGTTAGACTTCCCAGTATACACACTTTTAAAAGATGTTTTAACAATATAAATTTATTATCTATTAGAAAAAGAAATACTCTTCAAAAAGAAATTACATCAGTATAGATTCACAGATTCTTATTTTATTCAATGGATTATTATCATCTTTTCCTGTCATTTATTTCAATGTCAAACTGTCACAAATTTGTTCAGTGGGAGCCCCTTCAGGCTATAAATTAGAAGGAAAAACTCACCTTCTTGGCAAAAATTCAACTAATGAATATAGAACATTCATCTATAATGAATATAGAACAAATGGAATTTAAATAAACACCATTTGGCAACCATCATAGTAATAACTCATTTTGTCAATAATCATCAAGGATATTAAAACTAGTGGGTAAGAGTTTGAAGGAATATGAGGATATTTACACAGTCTCAAGTATCTTCCCACAAGATACTCATCAATTACAAAGAAAAATAATAGTAAATCTGCTGGTTTTTTTCTTTTTTGAAATACCCTTACTGACATCAAATGTAATGCAACAGATAGATATGATATCTCCTGATATCAAACACTGAAAAATCACAGCATCTCTTCCATGGTATGCCATGCCCAAAGTGCATAGCCTGGATTTAATCATGAAGAAATATAAGACAAACTCAAACTGAGGAACCATTTTAAAAAATAACTGGCATACGTTGTTCAACAATGTCAATGCAATGAAACCTAAGACTGAGGAATTGTTCCAGATTAAAAAAGCCTAAAAAGGCATGACAACTGAATACAACAAAGACCCTTTGCTATAAAGAGAAAACACTGGGACAACTGGTAAAATGTGAATAAATCTAGGTGAAGAAACACAGTGTTTTTTTATTTCTCCTGCAAATTTTCTGTAACTCTACAATTATGTCAAAATGAAAAGGGGGCAGGGTAGAGGAGAAGGATGGGAAGGGCATAGAGAAGAGAGGGGAAGGAAAATGGAAAAAAACGAAAATGAAATAAGAAGAGGGATCCCTGGGTGGCGCAGCGGTTTGGCGCCTGCCTCTGGCCCAGGGCGCGATCCTGGAGACCCGGGATCGAATCCCACGTTGGGCTCCCAGTGCATGGAGCCTGCTTCTCCCTCTGCCTGTGTCTCTGCCTCTCTCTCTCTCTCTCTCTCTCTCTGTGTGACTATCATAAATAAATAAAAATTTAAAAAAAAAATGAAATAAGAAGAACTGGTCAGATCAGTGAGAAGATTATGATGGCTAGATCAAGTAAAGAATAGTGAGAAATAAGGCTGGACAAGAGTACAGGGGAGACCCTGCAGCCCTTTGAAATCACTCATGCATTCACTCATCCAATTAAATATTTATAGATGCTTACCATGTGTCAGGAACTGGAATAATGTTGCTAGGCACATGATTGTCTAAAATGTACATATTCCAGCCTCTTTTGCATCTGTGAACAGCCCCATGAGTGGTTCTGAACAATGAAATGTAATTGTAAGTTGTGTGTGCCACTTGTAGTTCATGCCTAGAGTTATGGGATCTGTCGCCTTTTCCCTACCCCTGTTGGCTGAGATACAGACCAAGACACTGAGACCTGAAGCAGTGACTTTGAAAACAGGTATTGACAGCAGATGGTAAAAGTTCCACAGCGTACAATGGAAGCAGAAAGAAAAAAGTAGCTGTTTCTATAGATGAAAAGGTATCATGGAGGCAGGAGGAGGTAATGATTGAATTGAATACACAAAATGAGCAGGGGCATAAAAAGGAATAGTATGCTTAAGGAAAAATAAGTACTTCTATTTAAACTGGGAAATACACAAAAATAGCCTTCAAAAATTGCAAAATAAATAACCAGCATTAGAAATTATGCAAGAAATTGTTCTGTGATCATTCAAAATCCAACTGATAAAACTTAGGGAAGTACAACTGAATTATAGCTTAATTCAGAAACCATGTGTATATTAGTAACTACATTTATTCTAGCTCAAGAAGTGATGTTAATAGGATAAAGTTAATCTGCATGAAGTCTATAAAAGGATAACTTGGCTAGAATTGAGCTCTATGTTTGTCTAACATTGTCTAGAGGCAAATGACAGCCAGTTCACAAGAATGAATCTCTGATTTCTTTTGACATTATTATGTACCAACATAAATCAGAGAAAAAAGTTGAAAGAGAACAAGATTTTATTTTATTTTATTTATTTTTTTTTAAATTTTTATTTATTTATGATAGTCACAGAGAGAGAGAGAGAGAGAGAGAGGCAGAGACATAGGCAGAGGGAGAAGCAGGCTCCATGCACCGGGAGCCTGATGTGGGATTCGATCCCGGGTCTCCAGGATCACACCCTGGGCCAACGGCAGGTGCCAAACCGCTGCGCCACCCAGGGATCCCTTTATTTTATTATTTTTTTAATTTTTTATTGGTGTTCAATTTACTAACATACAGAATAGAAAGAGAACAAGATTTTAAAAGTGACTATTTCTGTCAATGACTGCATTTTATTCCTTATTATTTTCTCTATATTTCCAATGTTTCTTAATAAATACGTATTGATTGAAAAATGCAAATGTAGGAGGACTCAGCTCATCCCGTCCCACGTTTACAAGTAGGTATCACCTGTATCCAAGTCAATAAACCAGAGAGTGAGTTAACTGAAGACAGGCAGAAGAAACTCCACAACTAAATACAGAGAAGAAGCTCATCTGAAAGGTTAGGAAAATCAGAAAAGTAGAGGAAGACTTCCCATAGGAGGGAAGGAGCTACATGTGCAGAGAAGGCAAAGAAACGGATCCTTGACCCAGGTAGCTCACACGAGGAAGAATAATACCCTTAAGGTTTGGCTTTAAAACTCAAAGGAACTGGGTGGCTCAATTGGTTAAGTGCCTGCCTTCAGCTCAGGTCATGATCTCGAGGTTCTGGAATCGAGCCCTGCAGATGCTCAGTGGAAGGGCCTTCCTGCTCAGTGGAAGGGCCTGCTTTTCCCTCTCCCTCTGCCTGCAACTCTCCCTGCTTGTGCTCTGTCAAATAAATAAATAAAATCTTTAAAACAAAAACAAAAGAGCTGAATTCAGTGAGTTTGGAAAACCAATGGGACTTGGAATCTAGAGCTTTAAAAGTCAGCTGACGCAGCACTGGATGAGTTGGGAGGGCAAGTGACAGATGGGTTGTTGCTCTTAGACAACCAGTGTGGAGAGGCAACATAAAAATGGCAGTTTACACAGTGCTGGGGGCAAAGAGGAGACCAATATATTAACGCTGATTTTGGAGCCTGTTGGGGGACTTCTTTGAAAACCATTTTTCTCCCCTGCACCCCACCCCCAGCAAAAACACAGAGCCACCTGGGGGAGATGGGGCTGCATAGACACTTAAAGCCTTGGCCCAGGATCAAGGAAAAAAAAAATTTAAGATTTTTTATTTATTTACTTGAGAGAGAGACAGCATAAGTAGGGGAAGGGGCAGAGGGAGAGGAGTAAGCAAACTCTCCACTGAGCAGGGAACCTGATGCAGGGCTCAATTCCAGGACCCTGGGATCATGACCTGAGCTGAAGGCAGACGCTTAGCCCACTGAGCCACCTATGCAACCCTTAAGGAAAATTCTGTTAAAGCTGCATTTATCCTGCCCAGTCACTGGGTACACTGCTGCTGCCATTCACAACAAGCAGCAGTACCTAGCCACACACTCCTAGCCACTGTGATGCACCAGGCTCAGTGAAACCCAGCCATTATTGCACTGCCACACCCAGCCTCATGCTCCCAGCCATTGCAGCACTTTACGGATCCATCACAAAACTAGTGGCCCAATGCTAATTTTGCTAACAATATGCCCTATTCCCAAGTTCCCTGGTGGACACATCCTGTCAGAGCTGGCCTGTCTGAGTCCCACTAACACTACAGAGAGTAAGCATAGCCCACAACAGGCAGAGAGTCTGCAGATCATGGCAATGAAAGGAAAAGTGACTTACACACAACAGGAAGGTGTAAGACACACACAGGATACTCTCTAGAAGTGATAGGCTCTCGTAAAGAGGGGACACTGTACCAGCAGGGCACTCTGATACCTCCTCTTCAATACTTTCAAGAGCAGAAAACATAAGTGACATTCTTGACATAAAAAATTGGACACAGAGAGGCAGACAAAATGAGGAGACAGAGAAATTTATCCCAAATGAAAGAAAAGGACAAGGCCATGGCCAGAGATCTAAGCAAAACAGATATAAGTAACACATCTGATAGAGAAATTAAAACAATGACCACAAGGATACTCATTAGACTTGAGAAAAGAGTGGAAGACATCAATGAGGCCCTTACCACAAAGATAAGGAATAACATATCAGAAGTAAAGGGTTCATTAAATGAAATGAGAAATATACCTGATGGAATGAACAGCAGACTGGAAGAAGCAGAGGACCAAATTAATGCCCTAGAAGACAGAGTAATGTAAAGTAACCAAGCTAAACAAAAGAGAGAAAAAAGAATGCAAAACAAGAATAAACTTATTCTAGGAAAATGAGTGACTCCATAAAACATAGTAACATTCATATTATAGGAGTCCCAGAAGAATATGAGAGAGAAAAGAGGGCAAAAATTTAGGCAAAGAAATAACAGCTGAAAATTGTACTACTCTGGGGAAGGAAACAGATATCAAGATCCAGAGGAAGTACATAGAACTCCCATCAAAATCAACAAAAGCAGACTCACACCAAACCATATTGTTATTAAATATACAAAATACAGTGATAAATAAAAATCTTAAAAGCATCAAGACAAAAGAAGTCAGTAACTTACAAGGGAAAATCCATAAGTATAGCTAGCAGAAGATTTTCTTAACAGGAATTTTGCAAGCCAGAAGGGAGTGGCATGATATATCCAAAGTACTGCATGGGAAAGATCTTCAGCCAAGAATACTCCACCCAGCAAGGCTTATCATTCAGAATAGAAGGAGAGATAAAGAGTTTCCCAGACAAACAAAAACTGAAGGAGTTTGTGACCATTAAACCAGCCCTACCAGAAATATTAAAGGGGACACTTTGAGTGGAAAGGAGAGACCAAAAGTGACAGCATAATGCTAAGAAACACGAAAGCAGTAAAAATGAATATTTCTGTAAAAAATCAGTCAAGAAACTAACCAAAAAAGAACACAAAATACTTAAAACATGAGGGTGAAGAGGAGAAAAAAAGAGGGTGAAACTTAAATGACCATCTACTTAATATGGACTGCTATATGCAAAACAAAAGATGTTACATACAAACCTAATACTATTTATCAAAAGCAACTAATAAACATGCAAAGAATAAAGAGAAAGAAATCCAAATAAATCACTAAAGAAAATCAGCAAACCATGAAAGAGAGAAAGACAAGAAAGGATCAGGGAAAATCTTCAAAAATAAGCACAAAACAAGTAATAAAATGGCAGTAAGTACATATCTATCAATAATTACTCTGTGAGTGGACTAAAAGCTCCAATCAAAAGACACAGGGTGTCAGAATGGATTAAAAAACAAGACCCATCTAAAACACTGTGTACAACAGACTCATTTTAGACCTAAGACACCTACAGATTGAAAGTGAGGAGATGGACCTAAAGCAGCAGAATACACATTCATATTGAGTGCACATGGAGCATTCTCCAGAAGAGATCACATACTGGGTCAGTCAGGCCTCAACCAGCAAAAAAGACAGAGATCATACCATACATATTTTCTGACCACAATGCTATGAAACTTGAAGTCAACCATAAGAAAAAATTTAGAAAGACCACAAATACATGGAGGTTAAAGAGCATCCTACTAAACAATGGAGTAACCAGGAAATTAAAGAAGAAGAAAAAAAAAAAAAAAAAAACATGGAAGCAAATGAAAATGAAAACACAACAGTCCACTACCTTTGGGACACAGCAAAGGTGGTCATAAGAGGAAAGTGGGTATTAAGTAATATAAGCCTTCCTCAAGAAGCAAGAAAAGTCTCAAATACAAAACCTAACCTAACACTTGAAGGAGCTGGAAAAAGAATAGCCAATAAAGCCTAAAATCAGGAGAAGGGAAATAATTAAGATTAGAGCAGAAATAAGTGATATAGAAATAAAAAAAAAACAATAGATCAACAAAAGTAGGAGCTAATTCTTTGAAAATATTAACAAAATTGATAAACCCCTAGACAGACTTATCAAAAAGAAAAAAGAAAGGACCCAAATAAATAAAATCATGAATGAAAGAGGAGAGATCACTACCCACAACACAGAAATATGAACAATTAGAAGAGAATGTTATGGGGGTGCCTGGGTGGCTAGGTTGGTTGAGCTAGATCTCAGCTCAGGTCTTGATCTCAAGGTTGTAAGTACGAGCTCCATGCTGGGCTCCACTTTAAAAAAAAAAAAAAGAAAAAGAAAGAAAAGAATATTATGAGCAATTAAATGTCAACAAATTGGACAATCTGTAATAAATGGACAAACTCCTAGAAACATATAAACTACCAAAACTGAAAAAGAAATAGAAAACCTGAACAGACCTGGTTTGTTCAAACCAGTTGAACAAAGAAATTGAATCAGTAATCAAAAATCTCCCAACAAACAAGAGTCCAGGGCCAGATGGCTTCCCATGGGAATTCTACCAAACACTTTTTTTTAAAGAATTAATACCTATATTTCTGAAGTTGTTTCAAAAAACTGAAATGGAAAGAAAATTTCCAAACTTATTCTATGAGGTCATCACTACCTTGATTCCAAACCCAGACAAAGACCCCACTAAAAAAGAACTACTGACCAATATCCTTGATGAACATGAATGCAAAAATTCTCAACCAGATACTAGCTAACTGAATCTAATAGTACATTAAAAGGATTATTCACCATGATCAAGTGGGATTTATTCCTGGGCTATAGGGGTGGTTCAATATCCACAAATCAGTCAACATTAATTTAAAAAAAGGATAAGAACCATATGATACTCTCGATACAGAAAAGCATTTGACAAAATACAGCATCCTTTCTTGATAAAAACCCTCAAGAAAATAGGGATAGAAGGAACATACCTCAACATCATAAAGACATCATATATATATATATGACCTACAGCTAATATTACCCTTAGTGGGGACAAACTGAGCTTTTCACCTAAGACCAGGAACACAACAAGGATGCCCACTCTCACCTCTGTTGTTCAACATAGCACTGGAAATCCTAGCCTCAGCACTCAGATAAAAACAACAACAAAAATAAAAGGCATTCAAATTGGCAAGGAAGAAGTCAAACTTTCACTATTCACAGAAGACATGATACTCCTTGAAGAAAACCCGAAGACTCCACCCCAAAAATTGCGAGAACTGATACATGAATTTAGCAAAGTCATAGGATATAAAATCAACATACAGATATGTTGCATTTCTATACACCAATAATGAAGCAACAGAAAGAGAAATCAAGGATTCAGTCTCATTTACAATTGCATCAAAAACCATAAGATACCTAGGAATAAACCTAACCAAAGAGATAAAAGACCTGTGCACTGAAAACTACTGAACACTTAGGAAAGAAACTGAAAACACAAAGAAATGGAAAAAAATTTCATGCTAATGGACTGGAAGAACAAATATTGTTATAATTTCTATGCTACTTAGAGCAACCTATAAGTTCAATGCAATCCTCATCAAAACACCATCAACTTTTTTCACAGAGCTAGAACAAATATCCTAAAATTTGTAATGGAACCAGAAAAGATCCTCAATAGCCAAAAGCCAATAGCCAAAATCCTGAAAAAGAAAAAGCAAAACCAGAGGCATCACAATTCTGGACTTCAGGTTATTTTACAGAACTGTAGTAATCAAAACAGTATATGGCACTGGCACAAAAACAGACACAGATATCAATAGAACAGAACAGAAAATTCAGGGGGAAAAGTCCACAAATATAAATTAATTTCCACAAAGGCAGGAAAGAATATCCAATAGGAAAAGGACAGTTTCTTCAACAAATAGTGTCGGGAAAACTGGACAGCTACATGAAAAAGAAAGAAATGGAATCACTTTCTTACACCATACATAAAAACAAATTCAAAATGGATTAAAAAACCTAAGTATCAGACCTGACACCATTAAAAAACACACAAGAGAGCAGCCCGGGTGGCTCAGTGGTTTAGCACCACCTTCAGCGCAGGGCCTGATCCTGGAGACCCAGGATCCAGTCCCACGTCAGGCTCACTGCATAGAGCCTGCTTCTCCCTCTGCCTGTATCTCTGCCTCTCTCATGAATAAATAAAATATTTTTTAAAAAAATAAATAAATAAAATAAAAAATACACAAGAGAGCAAAGGCAGTAATTTCTCTGACATCAGCTTTAGAAACATTTTTCTAGATATGTCTCCTGAAGTAAGGGAAACAAATGCAAAAATATTGGGACTACATCAAAATGAAAAGCTTCTGCACGGTAAGGGAAACAATGAACCAAACTAAAAGGCAACCTATGGAAAAAGAGAAGATATTTGCAAATGATATATCCAATAAAAGATTAGTGTCCAAAATATATAAAGAATTTATAAAACTCAACACCCAAAAAAACAAATAATCCAGTTAAAAAATGGACAGAAGACATGAATAGACACTTTTCCAAAGAAGACATACAGATGGCTAACAGACATAGAGATGTTCAACATCATTCACCATCAGGGAAATAGAAGTCAAAACTACAATAAGATACTACCTCACACCTGTCAGAATGGCTAAATTTCACAGCACAGATGTTGGCAAGGATGTGAAGAAAGGGGAACCCTGTTGCACCGTTGGTGGGAATGCAAACTGGTGCAGTTACTCTAGAAACAGTATGCAGTTTCCTCAAAAAGTTAAAAATAGAACTATCCTATGATCCAGCAGTTGCACTATTAGGCATTTACCCAAAGGATACAAAAATACTAATTCACAGGGATACATGCACACTGAGCATTATCAACCAATAGCCAAATTATTGAAAGAGCCCAAATGTCCATCCCCTAATGAACGGTAAAGATGTGGTTTTTACTCAGCCATAGAAAAGAATGAAATGTTGCCACTTGCAACAACGTAGATGGAGCTGGGAGGTATTATGCTAAGCAAAATAAGTCAATCAGAGAAAGACAAATGACATATGATTTCACTCATATGTCGAATTTAAGACACAAAACAAACGAACAAAGGAAAAACAAAGAGATAAAGGTAAACTAAGAAACAGACTCAACTACAGAGAACAAACTGATGGTTATTGGAGGAGATGGTGGTGGCAAATTAAATTGGTGACAGGGTTTAAAAAGTACACTTGTGATGAGCACAGTGCATTGTATGGAAGTCACTACATTATACACCTGAAACTAATGTAACAGTATGTTAATTAATTGGAACTAACATAAAAACTTAAACACAAAAAAATAGCCTTCAAGACTTTTTAGAGTCATGTGTATATGGAGGTATACATGTACATATACTTGATAAAATAAAAAGTAATTTAAGAGTTTTGATACATGCATAAACAGATCAATGAATAGAGAGTATTCAAAAAATCCAAATACATTGAGAATCAAGTATATTATAAAAGTGATAAATGAAAAATAAATGTATCATTCCACAATGTTCAGACAATTGACATGTTTTTAAAAATAAATCAAACTTTGATCCCTATCTTACTCAAGACTAAAACAAATTCCAGATGATTCATTTTTAAGGAAATTTTTAAAGGAAACAAATCAAACAATAAATATATGAGTGAAAGGCATGGGGAAAGTAAAAGAAAATTATTATAATAATCATTATTTATCTAAGAAAGATAAAAGCGTCAAACATAAAGAAAACAATGGACAAACTTACATTTCTATAACAAATCAAACAAACAAAACAAAATAAAAAGCAAAATTCCACTTGGAATATCCTGAAAAAGAAAGGGGGATATATATATACATTTAAACACTTTAAAAAGGCACAGAGTATTTCTGGAATTAAAAAAAGAAAACTGGTTACAGTGATTATTTCTAGGAAAACAGTTTTACTTTATAATAAATATCTTTTTTTTAAGATTTTTATTTATTTATTCATGAGAGACACAGCAAGAGAGAGGCAGAGACACAGGCAGAGGGAGAAGCAGGCTCCCTGCAAGGAGCCTGATGTGGAACTTGATCCTGGATCCCGGGATCACGCCCTGGGCCAAAGGCCAGACACTGAACCACTGAGCCACCCAGGCGTCCCTATAATGAATATCATTTTAAATTATGTTTATATGAATTTGAGTTAAAAATAAAATCTAGTTAAAAATTTAAGAGATCATGCTCAACATAACTAGACCAAGAATATCATTGGTGATAACTGGTAACACTGCCTGTTATCAAAATACATTGTAGGAAAGGTTGCACAGAATTTCATTTTTTTTTTTTTAATTAATGAGAGACACAGAGAGAGAGAGAGAGATAGACAGAGACACAGGCAGAGGGAGAAGCAGGCTCCATGCAGGGAGCCCGACGTGGGACTCGATCCCGGGTCTCCGGGATCACACCCTGGGCTGAAGGTGGAGCTAAACCACCAAGCCACCCGGGCTGCCCAGAATTTCAGTTTTAAAATAATTAAGTCATGAGGATGTCATACAGAATATGTTTAATTATACTGTATCACATATATGAAAGTTGCCAAAAGATCTTAAAAGTCCCTATCAAAAGAAAAAATTATTTTGTAACTATCTACAGTGACAGATGTTAACTGAATTTATTGTGACCATTTCACAACATATACAAATACTAAATGATCATGTTGTACATGTGAAACTGTTTTATGTCAATTATGCCTCAACTTTTAAAAGTTAAAATAAATAGGAGCACCTGGGTGGCTCAGTCGATTAAGCATCTGACTCTTGGTTTTGGCTCAGGTCATGATCTCAGGATTTTGAGATCAAGCCCATACTGGGCTCTACACTCACTATGAAGTCTGCTTGAGATTCTGACTCTCCTTCTTTCTCAGCCCTTCCCCACTCTCTGATGTGTGCGTACAGTCAGTCTCTCTCTCTGTTTTTAAAATTAAAAAAAATTTTTAAATGTATCTTTTAAAAGAAAAAATTATATAAAGCACCTGGTAGTGGAGTGTTAGCAGTCAATTGTCTTAATAAATTAATCAAATAACCAACTATGTAAAAAAGATTCAACTCACAGATCATCTCAGTTTCATAACATAGCCTTGTTCTGTGATGTCTCAAATATTCCCAGATACTAACATTTTATCTCACAAATATTCCTCTATTCAGAAAAACTGTAAATCACACACATGTATGTTATTCTCTTCTACTGGAGCTCTAATATTAAAGTTGTTTTTACTAAACAGATCTGTTTACTCTGAATAGATCAAAGGGTATAAACAGAATCAACAAAAGAAAAGTCTTTCTTCACCTCTGGATTCTGTCCAGTTCCTCTTTACAGAAATCATCACAGGATATTAGTTTCCTGTGTCTAATTTCAGATATTTTATATGTATGTATGAGTACCAATATAAACATGTTTTTTGTTTTTTAAAAATATTCAAATAATAGCTTTCTATCTAGTATTTAGCTCCTTCACAAAAACAGCCTGGAGAAGGGCTTCTTTTACTTTAGTGTTATAGCAGCATTCTATTTCAGAAGTGTATCTAGCTTATTTAACCATTTTCTTATGAATTTAGACTGTTTTCAGTCTCACTATTATTACAAACTACTCTTCAATAAAAAGCCTTGTACATCACAACATGATCAGTGTGGGTCAACATTTTTTGGTTTTCTCTTTAGATATTTGTAGAACTTTATATATACAATTGTTAAAGCACCTTCTCCAAGAAGGTTATGCAAATGATCCCCCAATTCACAGTACTGAGAAAAATCTCTATTTACATATCCTTCCAAAATAGGTAACTAATTTATTTTTAGTTTTTCCCATTGATGAACAAAATAGGAATTTACCATTCTTTCATTTTGACTAACAAGTATAAACATTTATTTGTATATTTCTTAACACTTCTATGATTTATCATAGTCCCTGAAATAAAACAGCTGTTGAATAAATGAGTTGTCCTTATTGTACTTTTTTTGAATGTCATAAGCTTTGCTCATTTTTATATTGAGGTATTATTCTCTTCTGTATAGACATGAAAAAGACGATTGATTCTTGCAAGACTTAAAGTATATCAAGTGCCTAAACACTACCTGTTAATAACAGGCCCTCTACTTCTCTACCCTTTCCTTAGTATATAATTTCATTTAACCTTCACAAAAATCCTCAGTGGTGGGTGGTATATTATTCCTATCTTATACACGAGTACATTGAAACTCAGAGACTAAGCTAAGGTTACTTAATTGGAAAATCCTCCTTCAGAGAACAAAAGTAAGCCAGGCTAAGATACAGGCATATGTCCTTTTGTTTAGATACAGGTAGGTGTATGTCCTTTTGTTGCTCTGTGCTTTACTGCACTTCACAGATTAAAGATGTGTGGCAACTCTAAATTGAGCAAGTCAGTACCATTTTTTCAACATTTGCTCACTTTGTGTCTCTGCATCACACTTAAGTAACTCTCACAATATTTCAAGGTTTTTATTATTATTATATGTTAGGCTGATGTTACTATTGTAAATATTTTGGGGCACCACAAACTGCACCCATCTAAGGGAGGAAAGTTAATCAATAAACCGGTATGTCCCGCCTGCTCCACTGCCCAGTCATTCTCCTGTTTCTCTCCCATTCCTCAGGCCTCTCTATTCCTTGAGGCACAATAATATTAAAATTAGTCTAATTAATAGCCCTAAGTGTTCAAGTGAAAGGAAGATTCACACACCTCTCACTTTATTATTTTTTAACATGTTTCTCACTTTAAATCAAAAGCCAGAAATGATAATTAAGCTTAGTGAGAAAGGCATGTCAAAAGCTGAGATAGGCTGAATGCTAAGCTCCTGTGCCAAACACTTAGCTAAGTTGTGAATGCAAAGGAAAAGCTCTTGAAGGAAACTAAAAGCGCTATTCCAGTGAACACATGAATGATAAGAAAGGAAAATAGCTTTATTGCTGTTACGGAAGAAGTTTCAGTGGTCTGGAGAGAAGATCCTTTAACATTCCTTTAAGCTAAAACCTAATCCAGAACATGGCCTTAAGTCTCTTCAATTCTATGAAGGCTGAGAAAGATGAGAAAGCTGCAGAAGGAAAGTGTCACACTTAACAGAGGTTGATTCATGAGGTTTAAGGAAAGAAGCCATCTCTATAACACAAAGGTGCAAAGTGAAGCAGAAAGGACTGATTGTAGGAGGAGGAACATTTGCTTCAGGATTGACTGCAGGTAAATAAGACTACAGGTAAATGAAACAGTGGAGAAGGGGGACTACTATACTCTCTCCCCTTGGCTAGATACTGTCTAAACTACTACTATTTTGTCAAGAATGAGCAAATCTCTTCTTTTGTAAAGCTTTCCTTCATTTCCCTTTCCATAATTCAACAGACTTGGTACTATTTTCTACTAATGATTTTTTAAATACCTGCCTTCACTGGTAGATCATGAGCTCCTGTTGGGCTTAATTCATGCTTGCAATTACAGACATTATCGTAAAGTAAACCACAGGGATGCGTAATACAATAGATAAGAACAGAAACAATGGTAAAATATGCTGGAATGTCTTGGGAATGTCTTTTGAATTAGAAGTAGTTATATTTGTAAAATCCTAAATAGTCCTCATTCCTCTTTTTTTTTTTCTTTAGAAAGAAGAGAAAGTTAAAAAAAAAAAAAACAACCTATGTCTCAAAAGAGATCATGGGTAAATATTGTCACATTTCTGCTATTTTAGAAAGTCATCAGATAAGTCACAGAATCTGAGATATGTCTGCCATTGTAAATTTTTATAAAGACATACATGATAATCCCTTAAGCATTTGATAAATATTCCTTAAGAATATCCACAGAAATACTGTAGAATATACCTCAGACTGCTAAAAATTACTCCTCACCAACATAAGAAATAGATTATAACTTACTAAATCAGTTTCTTTTTTCCTTCTTTTCTTTCTTTCTGTTTTTGGTACCTAATGGGAGAGAAATCCAAAAACTGTTATAACAAAGATGAGCATATTTTCTTACTTCCTTGCAAATGTTGAGATTTTTGCTCAATAGGTAATAATGTAAGCAGCTCTTTATTACTCAAAAGAAAATGTATAGTGCTAGCAAACAAATATAAGACAATTTTTAAATTCAGTAAACCACAGTGCCCATAAAAGCAATAGAATAAAAAGGACAATTTAGGGATTTTTATCTTTTTAAACATCATTTCTGTCCAGAAGTCACTCCAACCTAATTTAAATGATTATTTTAGTCATTAACTGAATGATTACTAACTTTTAAGATTACACTTTCCATATTTTGGCTCTAAAAAATTCTCCATCCCAGAGCTAAATATAAAAAGGTATCACATGAGACACAAAAAACTCTTTTATACATGACATTTCCTAATAACCACAGTATAGAACAATATAAACCTAACCTTTAAGATTATAAACAAAGGCACTATATGCCTACTAAAAATCTTCTTCTGAAAAAAAATAAATAAATAAAAATAAAAATCTTCTTCTGTATAACACGAAGTCCTTAACCTAGACCTAGAACAGAAGAACTTTCAAGGATTAATTTATATCTGACTACTTCCAAAAGTAAGTTAAAATAACTGAAAATAAAATAGGACCCAATTAATAAAAAGGATTAATAGTATTCCTGATACCTAATAATTAGATACCTAATTATTTCAGCTGAAGTACTGAAAGGAAACACATAATACAAAACTTTCACTAAACCTGCTATCTCTTCTGTAATATGATTTCATAGTAACTATTATGAAATCATTATTTAAAAGGATTGAAGAATTAAATAAAATATGCAACACTGTACAATTCCTGCCACTTAATAAATGAATGTTATTATGGTTATATAGATCTCTAGAAACACATTTTCCTAAAACCTAATTCAAGAAGAAATACAATTTGTGGTTACTTATAGAAAGGCCATCAAATGATACAATGAATTACATCTTTTTTGGGAAAAAAAAAGAAAAGGAAATTCATGCAGTGACCTCTATCAAAGTGGAGGATATAATGTTGAGAACACAAAATCATATTTAACTCAGCAAAGAATATATTAATTGCAGAAAGTTTAGATAATATGATCTGATAAACTTATAAGATAGAATTAAGTTTGCTGAATCTAAAGTAGTGCTAAGTGGACCTATTCCGTGTAACGTTTTTCTCAAATATCAAACACTGTCTCAGACTCTTAAGAATTCTTAACTGAATCCTTTTAGAAATCAAACATAACATATTTACCTTTGTGGGTATACAATCCAAAGTCTTGAATTCGTTCATATATTCATCTAAAAACACTTTAAAAGTGTTGACCCAAACTCTGACTGGAGATTCACTCCAATCACGCTGCTCAAGCCTCATGGTCTTTTCCAGAATCTGTTCAAATAGTGCGTAGAGGTCTTTATACCTTATGCTTTTCCCATCATCTATCTAATAAGCAATAAGAGATGAAATGTTAGGTTTTATTTTAAAAAATTATCTAAACACAGAAGATATTCAACTTGTATTGGGTAGTGTTTAGAATAAAGATTAGGGTCCTTCCTAACGGGCATGCCCATGATGTCACGTGGTATCTGTAAATGCCCTCTCTACTGTGGAATGTCTGCAGAATAAAACCTATTAAATTTTGGTAAAATACCTAACAGTTTAAACAATGTAACAATTTCAGAAAGTCCTGGGAACTTCTCTGTAAGTCTGGCTTTTAAACTATATTTAGCTATAAAGATTATTTGCATCCCTCTTAATTACTATTGCCTCAGAAATGAACCTTGTTTAGATAGTTCCACACTAAAATTGAAAGAATGAATACTTGAATCCTTGCCTAATGATATATTAGGTAACCTTTATTTTATTTTTCCAAAGAAGAGCTGCATGTCCTGAATAACACTGTATTACTTGCAAACGAATCTATATAAGATTACTTTTAACTTATTTAAATAAGGCCCGGAAAAATAAGGCTTTAAAACATCAAAAAGTGTTACATATATTTAGAATTTGTTTCTCCTTCACTTCCTCAAAATAAATTGAACATTTTTGATCTAGGGTTAGAAAACCACTATTAAGCTCCACTTCATAATTTTGGCTCTTCTGGGCAGCCCGGGTGGCTCAGCGGTTTATCACCGAGTTCGGCCCAGGGCGTGATCCTGGAGACCTGGGATCTAGTCCCATGTCCTGCTCCCCACATGGAGCCTGCTTCTCCCTCTGCCTGTGTCTCTGCCTCTCTCTCTCTTTCTGCGTCTCTCATGAATAAATAAATAAAATCTTTAAAAAAATAATAATTTTGGCTCTTCCTATGTAATTTAAGTATATTGGTGCACCTAACAACCCTGAGTCCCTAATCTAGGAAATATAGGTATGAAGCAGAGAAACAAAGATGAGCATAATAAGCAAGCAGTTGAGCAGGATTAGAAAAATATGGCCAACATTGTCTCAATGCAGACCTAGTGATTTGCTATAGCCTGATTACTACTCTTGTTATGGTCTTGAAACTCCTATTCTCTCAGACTGCATGGTTCATGTTTTTAAAAAAGCAAAAAGTCTTCTACTGAGAAAAAAAAGTAGAAGGTACACAAGAAAGTTCTCCTGATTTCTCTTTTCATAATGAATTACAGATTGAATATAAAAATGATTAAATAGAATATGAAATTCATAGATTCTAGAAATCAAAGCATAAATTATTATATACTGTAGCATTAAAAGAAACTTTCTAAAACATGACCAATGTCATATAAAATTATGAGGTAAATCTGAAGTGAAATAAACTGATAAATTATATAAATTAGTGAACATAAACTGCTTTAATTCCATTGGGGAGAAAATGTGTAATTCCACACATATGAATATTAGAAGCTAAAGCCTAGGCCTAAAAGGATTTTGAGAAGTCAAAATAGTAGAGAGTCACAGAATCACTTCTATAATATGTGAATTCATCATCTTATAAAATTCAACATCTTAAGGTGGTGGGGGTGGGGGGAACTACTCAAGGAAATTGAAGGAAGGTATTAACCTAAGACCAGTCAGTATGCTTTCGCTACCTATTCCTAAAACAAAAACAAGGAATTTGAGAACTCTCATTGAACACAGTCTCCGTATTATGTTATCTTCCATAGCATTGTCAAATTTTTCATAAGTTAACTACTGAATATCCTAACACAGTCCAACTTACCGCCAACGCAGATGAATAAAAGCTGAAGATATTCTGCCGAAATTCTTTCAGGGCTTTTTTAAATACAACATCCACTAATGTGTCTTTCTTGCTGTCTTCATTATCTAGGTCATTCATCTGAAGGCCACAGAAAGAGTTTTTGTACACAATCAACTAATTAAAAAGAATACTAACAGCAATATTGATTGGTTCTTCAACCACGATGGTTCTGATGGTCCTGCAAGCCCCTGCTATCACTGGACCCAGGTAAAACTAGAGAGGCAAAGTTTTATTACTACCAGATGATTTCTAAGGTCCTTCTAACACTGTATTATTCTACTGTTCTGTTACCAGAAAAAAAAAATTCCAAGTATACAATGACAAGCCTCTCCTTAACACATGGAATATAATGTGACAATTATGGTAAAATATTAAGTCCGCAAAACCCTAACTCCTGTCCACCCAGTCTGAGTAACGTATATCCTTTTAGTTACAACTTTTTCATAAAGAACAGAACACCTAACTTACAGAAGCATATGTAAACTTGATCTACAGGGGCCATATTCTGATAAAAACAAGTATCCCACAGTCAAAGCCACTTATGGACCTAACTCAGCACTCAGTGTACCTTTTTCAGAAGAAATTCATCCATACTTTTTAAATCACTGACACTTGCTATGATCTGGACAGAGTCATTTTGCCAGTGCACAGATTCCAAAGCCACATTGCTGATCTTCACACTTCGCTTCCGCTTTGCCTTTGGAGAAGGTTCTTTGTTCTCTTTGCACTCCTTCCGGCAACTACCAGGCAATTCTGGGCTCAAAGGAGGTGTCGGGTGATACTGAACTAATTCTATAATTTAAGATAAAGTATCCAAAAAACAATTTTAGTGAAAATACTGAAATCTCCACATTCTTCCTTTTAGGTTTAACTTCCTTTAGTAAGTCATCAATGAAAAACAAAGTAACAATGTTTGTAGTCAGGCAGTTAGACAAATACAGACTGCGCATTTGTACAGAAAAAAAAATTTTTTTACATTTTTAAAAATCTAAATTCAATTTGCCAACGTATAGTATAACACCCAGTACTCATCCCATCAAGTGCCCTCCTCAGTGTCCATCAAGAAAATGTATTTTTAAATTACCACTTTACAATGGAAAATGCCATCAAGTCTCCCAAGGGGCTACAGTCTGATACTGAATACCTGGATGGGGGTGTCTTGTAGAACTGAAGCATGGATCCCGAACACCTCAGTCCCAAAGGAAAAAAAGAAGAGTACATATAACCACCCCTAGCACTGACTATTAAACCAGTCACAGCTTTACTATATTGTTTGAAAGAATATTCAGCTATATACAAATCCAGCAAACCAGTGAAGTTTGATTATTATTATTATTTCATTGCTACGGTCAAAGCCATATATGCTTCAGTGATATTATCTGTTGTTATCCTGGCAACCTGCCTAGGGAGCCACATAAGTCAACCAGATCATTTCTCCTTGGTCTCTTTAGTATTAGGATTTTCTTATACATCTCCCAAATAACTGTCTGAACTTCTCAGAGAATTCCTGGAATGCATTAACTTTGTATATAATATTGGAAAGCACAACAAATCTTCTCTGATTATACCAGGGAAATGGATTCCATATAGGTTTATCATAATCCAGAACTACATTGGGTTTGCCGAAGCCCTACCTGGGGCCTGATAAACCTGCTGGGCCCTTCTCACTTCATGAGGAATGTTCTCATTCCTTTTAAAAGCTAATTCTGATAATGAAGGAGAAAAGTAGCCTCCTACATGCTAAATGCCACCTCAGGCAGAAAGGAAGACAACTCCAATCTCAGATATGGCAGCAGAATAAAAATGATAAACATACAGAATACACGTATGTGCAAATTAGTTATCAATTAGAAGATATAAGTATCTAATCATTTCATTTAGCAAAGTCATTATCTTTCCTAAAATAAAAAATATTACTAAAGAAATTGTAATACTATTTCAGTACCAAAAACAAGTGATACCTTAATAAATTACTACCCAAAGATAAATTAAAAGCTACAATCTTAATAAATATACACCTATATACATATATCCTTACGAAGCAATGAAGTCTGCTAATAATATATGCTTCAACTAAAGAGCTACAATTATAAAGTCAGTATAGATAGTATAGTATAGCAGATCCTTAATATATAGTAGGTACTTAATACACAGCACGGTAGTTAAGAATGTAGCCTCTGGAGCTAGGCTACGTAAATTCAAATTATCAACTCTATCAACTATTACATGTGCATAAGGAAATAACTTCTCTGTGGTCAGCTTTCTCATCTATAAACTGGGAATAATAATGCCAACCCCCCAAAATTGTGAGGATCAATTGAGTTAATACATACAACATGCTTAATACAGTGCCTTGCACATGGAAAGCACTCAAATATTAGCTGCTATTATCTTAATTTTTACTAATAATACATATTTGTTAAGTGAATGAATGTCAGCTAAACTTTTACACTTTAGAAAACCAATGCTAACTGAAGATTCACCATCATTCTTAAAGTTGTTGTTGCTTCACCATTTTGTACCATACCTCCTTGGAACTTCTGTACAATGTAATTTTATAATTATCTTTTACTTAAGGAAAGATTTAACAATTCTGGTCCTATTTCATTAGACTATCTGGCCAACAGGATTGCCGTTACAAATACTAGAGGAATAATGAACTCTCAGAAAGAGTGAATAAATTATAAAGATAATCTCCACCCTCTGTCCACTTTTACCATCTGGAAACTGATGAGCTGGAATCATATCTGAGCCAGCAAAGAATGCTGAAACCTCTGACTGGGTGGCAGCTTTCACTCGGGTAGTCTTCTTCTCCCCTTGTTTCCCTTTGGCCCAGAATCTCATCTTAGCTCTCTGAGGTCTATTTTTAAAAATAAAGGTAAAAATGAAAATTAGTATGTAGCAGTGACAATATTTGTACATCACTGTAAGCTATTTAAAGACCTTTCACATGTATTGCTTCATCTAACCTTGCTTCATCTAACCTTCACACTTAGGTTTAATCATATTTAATCTTCAATTTCACATTTAACTTCAATCTGGAAGGGAGATGGTTTTCTCATCTTGAATACAAGATATAATAAGTCCTAGAGATGGGAAATAATTCCCTAAAATGACATGGCTAAAAAGTGGTGAAACTAAAATTCCACCTCAGCTTTTCTGATTCCTGAACTGCTATCTTCTCATAAGGAAGTTTCTAGCTTGGGCTTAGAATATAAACAAACAACAAAGGAAATACTTTTTAAAACATCATTGATAACCCATCACTCTAAATATATTAGTTCACTCTTTTTTTGGGGGGGAGGGGAGGAGTGTGCTAATTTCCTTCCATTCTTTACCCATATGATTGCCCATTTTTACATCACTGTAATTATGGTGAAGATACAATTTTAAACCTTTCCACTTACCATTATATAAAATAAAGGTTTTAATGTGACTTTTATATTCAGAAGTTATCAGTATTATTAACAAAAGCCACCATTTACTTGAGTTGTTATTTTGCTCCAGGCACAAGTGCTTACATTGGCTTATCTTTATTTATAAAAACAAGTTTACTTTCAAACTACTGTAATCATTTTATAAGTGAAAACCTAGAGACTTAAATATGAGGTAACTCTCCCAAAATTATACAACCAGTGACAAAGCTGAAAACGTCTAACTACTCTGCTATACAGCCTCATTCTTAGTGTTATATACTCCCTTCACACCTTAAGATAATGATAGCTCACATCTACTGCCCATATATCATGTATCCTAACCCTATACTAGGAGCTTATTTCTGCATTTGTTTTTTTCCTTTGTATATTCACTCAGTCAATAAAAAAAAAACAGGAGCATCTATCAGGACCCAGGCACTATGCCTTTATGATACGCCTAATTTTCACACCTACTATAATAAATAGCTCTTAATTCCAATTAACATTTAATTAATTAACAATTCCAATTAACATTAATTAATTTTAATAATTAAATTAATTTGTTAAAATTAAAATAATTAAATTAATTCTTAATTCCAATTAACAATTAATTCTTAATTCCAATTAACATACAGTGTAATATTAGGTTCAGGTGTACAATATAGTGATTCAACATTTCCATACAACACCTGTTGCTCATCACAAATGCACTCCTTTATTCCCATCACCTATTTCACCTGTCCTCTATCCATCCCATGTTTGTTTGTTCTCTGTAATTAATAGTTTAGTTTGTCTTTCTTTTTCTCCTCTTTTCTTTCTTAAATTGAGTTTGTTTATTCTCTATAATGAAGTTTGTTCTCTATAATTAAGAGTCTGTCTCTTCACCAGATACGTCACTTGCAAATATCTTCTCTCATTCCATAGATTGCCTTTTAATTTTGTTCATGTTTCCTTCACTATGAAGAAGCTTCTTATTTTGATATATTCCCAACAGTTTACACTTGCTTTGTTTCCCTTGCTCAGGAGACATATCTAGAAAGAATCTCCTACGGCCAATGTGAAAGAGGTTACTTCCTGTGTTCTCCTCTAGAATTTTTATGATTTCAGGTCTCACATTTAGATTTTTAATCCATTTTGAATTTTTTTTGTGTCTGGTGTAAGAAAGTGATAGTTTCATTCTTTTGCATGTTGCTGTCCAGTTATCCCAGCACCACTTGTTAAAGAGATAGAACAAACAAATTCAGTAAAGTCAAAGGATACAAAACCAACCTACAGCCATTTCTATACACCAGTAATGACGCAGCAGAAAGAGAAATTAAGGAGTCAATCTCATTTACAACTGCATCAAAGCAGTAAGATACTTATGAATAAAACTAATCAAAGAGGTGAAAGACCTGTATTCTAAAACTACAACAAAACTTATGAAAGAAACTGAAGATGATACAAAGAAACAGAAAGACATTCCATACTTGTGGACTGGAAGAACAAATACTATTAAAATTTCTCTACTAGGGATCCCTGGGTGGTGCAGCGGTTTAGCGCCTGCCTTTGGCCCAGGGCGCGATCCTGGAGACCCGGGATCGAATCCCACGTCGGGCTCCCGGTGCATGGAGCCTGCTTCTCCCTCTGCCTATGTCTCTGCCTCTCTCTCTCTCTCTCTTTCTGTGTGACTATCATAAATAAATAAAAATTAAAAAAAAAACTATTTAAAAAAAAATTTCTATACTACACCTAAATCAGTTTTCCTCTTTTCTTATCTCTTTCATCTGTCTCTCTGCTCAACCTTCTAAGATACATCCTCAACTTTCTTTCCAACTATTCTAGTCATTTCTTTATGCTATAACATTTTTAATTTTCAAAAGTTCTTTTTATGATGAATGTTTCTCTTTCATGCATTCTGTTTGGTCCATGTATGCAGTTATACTTATTTATACAGAAGGTCTGTTGATTAATTTCATGTGTCTGTCTTGAAGTTTTCTTTCCCTTGCATAGTTTATTTCTTCCAAGTTGTATTATATCAATTAGTTTTCATTTCTGTGATATAAGGTGTTTTTTCAAGTGTGGTGGTAAAAAGTAAAAAAACAAGATACTGTCTGGAAGTTCTAGTGTGTATTGGTGGAGCTTCCAAACTGGTTTTCCTTCTATGATTATCTGGCTAGTCCATTTAGTAGGGAAAGCCCCTGATACCAATATCTCTATCTAGATCTTTCCTTGAGGGTTGTACAAAGGTCCCAAAGACTTTTTGAATTGTCTGCTTAGGGGATATGTGAAATGTGGGAACTGAGTGGAAGAAAAAGCTAGGGGAATCTTAACATTCAGTATGTAAACATTCATTAAATCTCCTTATTTCAAGTATTTACCCAAGTCTTCAAATGTATCTGAGAACCTCCAAGTACAGAGATCTTCTAGTTTATCCTCTCCAGAGAATAAATCTCCAGGTTCTGCTAGGATTGGGGAAGATCAGTCAACCAAATGCTTCTTTCGCAGGTTTATCCAGTTGGTTTAGAATTCAGCTTCCTTCTATTTATTAAGACATTTAAAATTTGTCTATTTACTTTTTGGATTCCACAGCTTTATTATAGTTGTCTCCAGTTGTTTTATTGTTTGTTGTTGTTTGTCCTGCATAGGTTTTGTCATTTTAGCAATTTTGGAGGAGGAAGTAGAAATTAAATTTATATATTTAATCTGCTATGCCCAGCCATATGTTGTTCTACTATGGTATATCTTTTTCCCAAAAATTGATCTCTAGCATAATCTGGTCTGGATTTGCATTATCATGGATTATACCTCTACAGACATTGAAGAAACAGTCTTTAACAGGATTAAGAACCAAAAAGATTTCAACGTAATCTTCAAGTTTTCAGTGAAGGTTTAATTGCCTTATGTAACATAGTAAGAGAGAAAGATATTTACTTGACAAATAATAATTCCATGTACTCTTCTGAAAGGAACAGAATTATTTCATGAAAGTCTTTTCCAGTTCCATTTATAAAAACACTTAACTCAGAACAGAATCCAAATCCAAAGCTGGAAAATATTTTCAGTCTCATGTGATTTAATCTTTCTCTTAACAACAAAAACCACAGGTGGTATAGTGATTTAAAGACTTTACCCAAATCACACTGCTAAACATATAAAAGATAAAGCTCATCATGTAAATGTGAATTATCATACACCTGTCACATAGTAGGTACTTAATTTTGTTGAAAACTAGATAAATTTCAAAACTAGCTGCTCTCTCAATTATGCTTTTAAAAAGAGGCTGAGTATAAACTATAGTCAATTAGTAAATAAAATTATATTATCCCTATTAACTCTGTATATACTTTATACCTTATATCCGAATCTGAATCCTTCTGCCTCACTGCCAATTTTGTAATCTCTCCTTGAGACATAGTCTTATGTAGTTTTGCTTCTTCATCAACTGAAGAAAATCGCTGTGATGTCTGTAACAATTACATACACAAAAGACTTTAAAACCAAGTAACTATATCATAGCATTGTAATTAAAACTGAAGTTACAGAATTGAGAATTACATCCATTAAAAATATATAAAAACACATTCATATTGTTCAGCCATTCATTGAAATAAAAGAACCTACTAAAAACTCTATTAAGTTCCTAGAATAATCTGAAATAAGAGAACTTGGGTCAATGAAATGCTGAACAGGACCTACCAGCTCATGTTTTCTGATAACTTAACAAAATCAAGTGGAAAGGTAAGAAAAAAGTCAAAGCCAACTACAGATACAGACAAAAGATCCAGGATCTGATAAATCTAGAATAAGTATAGTCTTTCATGCCTCCCTTTATTTGTCCCTGCAATAATTATTTTTATGGCCTAACTTCTATTGTAGATTCTTATTATAACCAACCAAGGATTTAAGAAAGCTAGAATACAGGAAAAAAGAAAAAAAAAACCCACAAAAACAAAAACAAAGCACCAAACAATTAAAGATCATTATCACCACCAATGGTCTAAATTATAAACATCTTACATGGCTTTATCAAACTGGGACCTGAATTTCAACCTGCAATTTTTGTGCCATTTGTTTACTATGTACCTTTTAAAGAAAATCCCATTCAGAAGATAAAATTTCTTGTTACCTATTCAAATACTTCCCTAATATTTCATTTTTCTATAATTAAAATACCAATTACAATTGGTATTTTTCTCTAGCCTTTTAGTTTGCTAAAACAAGGACCTGTTTTATCTTCTTACCTGAAGCAATCAAAACAAAACCAAAATCCCAGACAAAATAGTTAAGAACCAGCAGTTATCCTTGAGAGATGGGAAACAAAGGAAGGGAGTCCTTCATCTGTCCCAGCTTAGTGCTGTGAGACAGTTTCCAGGCTGTGACACAGAAAAGGGGAATCCAGGGGAACCCTAGCAGATTCTCTGAATTGAATACACGAAGCTGAAAGTCCAGAGAGACTAGAGACCAAAAGAGACAGTACTGAAGAAGAAAAAGATGTATAAATAAAGAACTCTAGAGATCTTCAGAGGGTATTTAGTTGAGTACTCATTAACACTTCTATGTCAGACAACTACCCAAGACCAAGCAAAGGACCATCTGAAAGGATTAATAGTAATAGTGCTGATTATTTAAAAAAGCCAGTAATACTGCCTGTGCCCAAGAGTCAGAATACATAACTTTATGATTCCCAGGACACTGGGTGAAGTACACGGCAGGACCTTGCCTCAATAGTCAAGAACAAGTAATAGTCCAGAATAAGCCTCAGGTGAACTACTGCTCTGTTTGGGCCTAACAAGCCTTAGTTTTATTTAATAAAAATTGTATATAAAGTGTGCGACATGATTTGATTTACATATAAGTAGTAAAATGATTACTGCAGTCAGACTAAACATATCATATCTTCCCATTGTTTGTTTCTTCTTTTTTTTTTTTTTTTTTTTTTTTTTGGTGGTGAAAGCACCTGAAATCAATTCTCTTAGAAGATTTCCAGTATTCAATATGACGATACTAACAAATCTTAAAAGGAAGACCTAATTGCTTAGGAATAAATTGCTTCCAGAACCAAGCACTGATATATTACTGGGATATAACAGTCTCAAGAATATTAATCAAATACAAAAGTATCCAGCACCGGGGAATCCCTGGGTGGCTCAGCGGTTTAGTGCCTGCCTTTAGCCCAGGGCATGATCCTGGAGTCCTGGGATCGAGTCCCACATCGGGCTCCCTGCATGGAGCCTGCTTCTCCCTCTGCCTGTGTCTCTGCCTCTGTGTGTGTGTGTGTGTGTGTGTGTGTCTCATGAATAAATAAATGAAATCTTAAAAAAAAAAAGTATCCAGCACCTAACAAGACAAAATTCACAAATAACAAGGCATGCAAAGAAGTAACAATATATGACTGACAAAGAGGAAAAAAGTTAATCCATCTCTAGTGACTCAAAATTGACACAAACATTGAGCACTAGGAGATCAAAGCATTGACTAAAGGGAAAGGACTTAAAATTGCATGGGATTCAAGGTCACATATTTTTAAAGGCACTGCTTCTAAGGAATATGAAGGTAAAAAAGGAATGAATGACTGCTTTTGGAGATTCAGTAGTGAAGAGGAAAAGCAGCAGAAGGGGAAAATTTAGAATCTAGAAAGGCAAAACAGAACAGGGAAAAAAAAATAGAAATGAGCCCCTCTTCCACCTCAATAAAAACAAGGAAGCAATGAAGGGAGTTGAATGAACTCAGGAAAGAAAAAACAAGATGGGGAAGAATAACTTAGAAGATGCCCAAGGGAGAAAAAAAATACAAGGGTGGATTTAAAAGGGCTGAACAAATGCAGGAAGATAATAAAGAACAGAAAGTGGTACAAAGAAAGGAGTAAAAAAAGTCAGAGAGAAGGTGGTTGAGATTGAAGACAGGAAAAAAAAGAAAAAACTTATTTATAATTGGAGTCCCTGAACAAGAAAAACAAAACAGTGGGACCCAATATTTAAAACTGTAATCCATTAAAGTGTTTCAGAAATAAAGCAAAACTAGAATTTATACACACACACATACACACACACACACACACGAGTCCTGTAGGTATATTAGATAATTCATCTGTGATGATGAACTTAAAGACATATCAGATATAAAGAAAAAAATTCTGAAGGTCTCCAAGTAAAAGGATCAAATAACTCCTTTATAAGGACAAGAGAATTAGACTGGTAACAGACACTGAAAATAAAAAATACAGTGACACAAAATAGCATTTTCAAAAAACTCAGGTATGAATCAAGTATGAATTAAAGTATAAATCAACAATTTTAAACACAGCTAAGATGTCCCTTCAAATATCAAGACTACAGAAAGAAATTAGGGAATTCCATATGTATGAGCCTTCCTGAGTAATGTATTAGAAGCAGAGCTATATTCAATCAAGAGATAAATATGGAAAACTCAGCAAAATATTTGATGTGATCATTTAATATATTTAATAGATATAAGATAAAAAGCAAAGCTGGGGACTACAGTGAAGAATATGTAAAATTAAATATTCTGACAAATAGAAATAAAAGCCTAAAAAACAAAAGGTAGGGGAAGAGTAGAGACAAGAATAATTCACCAATAGTTGTGTCAAAATAGGTGAGAATTTAAAAAATATTGTTATAAATAACTAACTTGAGAGTAATTACTTAAATTAATATATACTAAATTAAGGATTTTTAAAAGTCATATACAAATCAACAGGAAAAGAAACTCCCCTATATCAAAGAAATTTTAAAAAGTAAAAGAGAGGAAAAAAAAGTAATATAAACACAGCAAACTTAACATAGCACAATAATAACATAAAACTATAAGAAAGATAAATGAGACTGCATCTATCAGCTATATCAGTAAACAGGAATAGATTTAACCCATCTATAAGGCAAAAAAATTTGACTTACAAAATAGGAATCAACTACATTGCATACACAACACACATCTAAAACTAAAGGATCCAGAAAGGCTAAAAAGAAAAGGATGAGAAAAAGTATTCCAGGCAAATGGAAATATAATTAAGAAAACACAGGCTGAGATATAATGGTTTAAGTACAATTCAACCAAAAGCACTGAATGTAACAAAGGACACTTTTCATTCCAAAGGCCACAACTCAGAATAAATAAGAGGGAACTTTAACACAGCATTCTCTGTATAATGCAGATCAAATGTACAAAAAATAGTAAGGATACAGAAGACAAACAACATAATCAATAAGGAAGAGATTATGATTATATACTGAAAATTTCAGAATACAGAATATACCTACTTAAAAAATGCACATGGTACATTAATAAAAACTGACCATGTATTAACTAACAAAGAAAATGAAAACAGTAAATTTGATCCAACAGAAGCATTACAGATACTCTAATCACAGCACAGTAAAACTAGAAATATAAAAATGTTCTTCCTCTGAAAACAAAGATTTTTATTAAACAAATTTTAGGTAAAAAATAAACTGAAATTACAGATTTTCTAAAAAAATAATTAAAAACTTAATACACAGTATAATAAGATACATCTAGAGTAGTGAACAGAAGAAAACTCATAGCTTTAATAACCTGTATCAATAAAAATAACTTAAATAAATTCCCCACTTAAAAGGTAAAAAAAATAAGACAGTAAATTTAAGAAAAGGAAATAAACATTATATGTTCTCATTCATTTGGGGAATATAAATAATAGTGAAAGGGAATATAAGGGAAGGGAGAAGAAATGTGTGGGAAATATCAGAAAGGGAGACAGAATGTAAAGACTGCTAACTCTGGGAAACGAACTAGGGGTGGTGGAAGGGGAGGAGGGCGGGGGGTGGGAGTGAATGGGTGATGGGCACTGGGGGTTATTCTGTATGTTAGTAAATTGAACACCAATAAAAAATAAATTAAAAATTAAAAAAAAAGGAAATAAATAATAAAGGTAAAGGCGGAAATCAGTGGAGAATGGAGGTGGAGGGAAATTAGGCATAATGAAGAAATCAAAATCCTGTTATTTGGGAAAAGACTTTAACAACAAAGACAAATGACTAGCTAACTTAAAGAAAAAAAGGAAAAACGTAAGTCTACAAAATATGAAATGATAAAAGAGAAATAACAACTGAAACAGAATTTTTAAAAATCATGAAACTAATTTCCAGATTTCTATACAAATAAATCTGAAAAGTTAGACGAAATTAATAATTTCATATGAAAAAATTATTTACCAAAATTGACTACATTAGATAGAAAGATTACAAGGCTAATTTCTCTAGAAGAAATATAGTTATCAAGGAATTATGCCACAAAAAAGTACGAATCCCAGATAGTTTCACAGGGAAATTCTACTAAATCTTTAAAGAGTAAAGAGTTGTGATGCTATGAACCATCCCTAACTTTTTGGGGAGAATAAAATACACATATAAATACTAAGTGCATTCAATAGTATAGCTGCTGCACTGCGACTGCCAATCTGGTTCAATATCAACCAGATTTCCAATTTGCAAGAAACATCTCAAAATTATCAGCTCAGGTTCTAAAATTCTATAAATATCCTCATCCTGGCTTCCCCTTTATGAGAAATTACTAAGACCTAGTCAAGGTAGATTTTCCTTCATTGTAAAATAAGCTAAGCAACTTAGCCTTGCTCAATCAACAGTTTTTCCTAGCTGTTTTTTATGGAGTGAACAGTGCAGAAAAGGAAAATTCAACACAGATAAGGACTGGGGAACATTTCAGATAATAACAAAGAGAAATAGGAATATAAGAAGTGACAGAAATTTAGGGGTTAAAATGAGGACTTTATCTTACCAGAGATAAGACAAATTTTGGGGAGCTACTTGGGAGCCATGCCCATAGAGATGACTGCTTTCTGTCTAGGGATGACAGAGGAAACTGCAATGTTACCTATACCAATCCTACTAATAAGGAAAAGAAATGATGTGACTAACTCATCATCTAGAATACTGAGAGACCAAAAAACTATATGAAAACCACCTTAAAAATATTACATGACAGAACGTGTCATTCTTCCTGGGTAAAAGGCAACAGAGTGGATAGAAGAACTTAGTGAAAAGAGTGTCTGGAGATGAAATTACTCAAATGGCAGAATTAAAGGCAGAAAGTTAAAAAACAAAACAAAACAAAACAGAACCCATAAGGAGGGAAACTCCTACTCTTGTCTCTACTCTTCCTACCAGGTAACAACAAATTAATGACTGATGAATTCAGGGGGTAAATGCTCATCAAATCCTCTTCTAGTGATTCATTTATAACTGTCTTTATCTCATTAGATCAGTTTTTTCACAAATAGAAAGGTCAGATGGCTTCTTCCAAGATTAATGATTCTCTTTAGCAAATGTCAGAGTGATAGGATCATTTTGTCCAGGAAAAAAAAATCCAGTTTTTAAAAATTCATGTGCCTAGAAAATCAAGCCTATTTAAAATCCTGGAGATGTGTGAATTTTTTAGAATTCAGTAGATCCCATTTACAAACAATTAGTCTACATATTCACATTATCAGATAACATTAGAACATAGCATATTTTCAAGATAAACACACAGAAACATTTTAAACTGTTCCTACCCTTCCCACCCCCATCCCCCATAAGTATCAATCAGCATATTCTAGAAAGCAAAGCTTCTTCATGCAAGTGTCCACCAGAAACAAACACCACCACCTGTTCCTAAGATAGCTAGTGATGAAACAGAAAGACAGCGAGAAAGCTAGAGAAGAGACTATATACACTGTGCGGGGAGGCAGAGTGCTCTACAACTACTGGCATGCAGTGACCGTCAAGCAGGTGAACAGAATCACAGGCAGAGGCTACCCGCTAGGACCCGTACAGGGGCTGAATGCTCCAAGCAGAAAGCCCAACTTCTGGTTCATCTCAGTAAGAGTTTTCAGCGAGGAAGAATTCTACCACCAAAAAGACTAATAAGGTTTGTAACAAAGAAAACTCTCAGGAACAAAACAGCAATTACAAATGCTAACTTTTTCCACAAATGAAAAATCTATGTATACTTTAGAAAATAATTCAAGTATGCTCCCTATTTACACTAAAAAAATTAAGCAATATTTTTCATTAAAATTAGTTGCTCCAAAACATAATTTCATCTTTAGCTACTAATCACGCGATAGAGTATGTTTCATTATTTAGAACTCAAAAACGGTACCTCCAAAATGGAGTTATTTTACCCTACACTGAAGAGAGGGCTTTGGCTCTAATTACATATACTAATGTATAAACATAAGATTATTTCCAACTTTTACAATCCTACAGTTTAGCTCATTTATCTAATTAAGGGTTAATGACTCATTTATCTAATTAAGAGAATTGGTCATACAGTTTTCTGTTTTTATTTTTTCTTTCTTAGACTATTAAGAAATATTGAATTCCCGTCTCAGTGGGGAACCTACTTCTTCCTCTTCCTCTGCCTGCTGCTCCCCTTGCTGTGTACAATCTCTGTGTCAAATAAAATCTTAAAAAAAATTAAAACTGGGCATTTCTAACAGAAGATAAAGACAACGAGGATATTCTAGAAGTTAGCAAAAAATGTAATTCTTTGGCACAAACTGTTTCAAACAGTTCAAAGATAAAATATTTAATATTAGAAATCTGACTTAAGGATATGCATGGAAATAAAATGCATGTTATCACTCCACTTAATCAATAATAATGTTTTTAGTACATATTAGACATACAGACCCCTTATATTGTGTATTTTCCAGGGCAATTCCAAAATCAAAAATTTTATATCCATAAATACATTCATACTTGTCAAACTATATATTCCTAATTTTGGCTGAAATATGATGATAAAGTTCTATTCTTAGTCAAATATTTTGACTAAGCACAGCTTTATTCAAACATAACATTCAAATATGTTATAATTTGTGATTATACAAATTCACATTACATACAGCCTTTTACCTGGCTAGGTTGGTCCAGGAAAACATGTTTGGCATTGCTCATTAATTTATTAAAAAATTCATGTTTATTTTCTATTATTAAAAAATGGGGGAGGGGAAGCAAGTTTAAAGGCCTAAAATAAAATAAAATAAAATAAAATAAAATAAAGACACAGAGTACCATTATTTCAGTTAAAATCAACTGGATTATTTAACATATACCCTATTCACTAGACCAAATGTCAATCAGCAAACTATGCCCAGAACATCAAATACAACCCACTGCCTGCTTCTGTAAATAGTTTTACTGGAACAAAGCCCTGCCCCATCATTTACTTATTGCCCAAGGCTGTTTTCACTCCACAGCAGAAGCAGAGTTAAATAGTTGCAACAGAAGCTATACGATCCACAACATCTAAAATACTTACTATCTGGCCCTTCACAGAAAAAAAAACATGAGGACTCCTGCTCCAGACCTCTTAAGACAGAACAGAAAATCTCTACATTAGTGCTAAATTAAATAATCTTATTTTCCTAACTTATGATTTGACACACACTGTTGAAGTGTCTTTTATCTGAGTCCTATCAAATGAAGGTCTGGCTTTGTTGCTGTGTTCACTGAGGTTTCCCATGTACAAACCATTTTACGAGGAAGAAGCTGTGAAGGTTAGCTTTAGATTAGCAAAGGCTATTCGCTATTCCCATCAGATTTGCTTGTGGCCTATTTTTCTTATATTGCTGTAAAATTACCATTTCGGAGTCACTGTGAGAGGCCTGACCCAGGCTGGGTGCAGGCCCTAGCTCAGAGTGAGAAGCTTGGTCAAGGGAGAGAAGGGGCTCAATAATGTCATCGTAATCATCTTCCTCTGTATCCCCCTCCCCATCGGCAAAAGTACCTCTAGTCAAGAAATCGGAGCGCGTCCGCGCCATTCGAGCTTTCTTTTTATGGGCCGGTCTGGCAACCTGCTTGACCAAATGATAAAACAAATAACACAACAATTTTTGGTTTTGGTTTGGTTTTTTTTGGAGATGATGCCAATGAAAGACAGAGAGCTCATGAATTTCTTGAAACATCCCTCCACCCCGCTAGTAGTGTCCTTTCTACTAGAAGTGACAGAGATAACCAAAAGCAATCCATATATATTACTCCAGACAAAGGACAAAAATGGAAGCTAAGTCTACACTGTTCTCCATAGCCAAGGAAATCATCTTTCACCGCCATTGTATGTCACCAAAGCCACTTGCATAAATTGCCTTCTTTTTTTATGCAATATCTTTTTTGTAGACATAATCTGAAATTTTAGTCAACATTCTCTCCCTAAGTATGACAAACTTAAATCATGGCTTCTTTTGTATAAACACTTGGGAGTAAATGCATAAATGAGATGCTCTACCTATAAGAATAATAATTTCCAAAATAGGTGAATCTATTTTACATAAAAGATAGATAAAATTTAATACTTACCTCTCCTTGGCCCGGCCCAGTTAACTTCACAGGTTTCCAAGTTGGTTCATCTTGTTTACGGAGTTGAGGATTTCCACTGTTTAAGGCTTCCTTGTTAGCACTTAGGGTAAAACAAAAGGATTACAATTCAATTCCTAGCAGACATCCCACGGCGGAAGTCTTAAAATACAGCATGAAATATAGCCTAACAAACCACGTCAAAGAATTCTAGCAAATTACATAAATACTTGCAGATCTTATTCAATTCCCAAAACAACATACCAATTTTTTCTGCTTACCTAATTAATAGTATCAAGAACTGACATATGTGACTGCATTACTAGAGGCCTGTCCCTGATAATCACTTGGTATGTTCCACTCTGACATACATTTAAGATTAATAGCAGCAGAATTAGCTCAAGAAAACTAATGTATTTGATGATAAGGGAAAATGTCACATATCCCCAAATCTTTAGAATTAGTCTTAGAAGGGACCTTTTATTCTAATCATGATAAAATACCTGATAAGTAGCTACCAAGTGATATAGATTCCATATTACTTTGTTTTATACTAAGATGGCTCCTATTGATTAGCAAATTTTTTTTAAAGATTTTATTTATTTATTCATGAGAGAGAGAGAGAGAGGCAGAGACACAGGCAGAGGGAGAAGCAGGCTCCATGCAGGGAGCCCAATGCGGGACTTGATCCCGGGTCTCCAGGATCACGCCCTGGGCCGAAGGCAGGCGCTAAACCGCTGAGCCACCCAGGGATCCCCCAGTTTCTTTCTGAAATCTCTGTGCAGCTTTCATCTATTATCTAAGTTTTAAAACTTTGTTATACAGAACAAAATCAACACTAGCAGGATAACAAATTGTTATCAAATTAAAGGAGGTATGCTATACAGATGGTATAGAGTTACCTTGTGAAAATTTAATTTTGCTTGAATAACCACACAATGTGACTACTTTATCATTAAATTCTGTGTTGAAATGGATATCTGATGAAAATCTGAAAAGAGTCCAGAACTTTCATGGCCCTAATTACCTATATTAACCCAGTACCATGAGTCTTAAAATTTATCAACATGTTGCTCATCTGTCCTTCGCAGAACTATAGTTCACAAGAATCATACCTTACATTTGAGCTTAGCACTGGGTTTAAAGTAGACACTAACTTATAATACAAGTTGGCAGACTAATTGCTCTATCTTTCAAAATCTTCCAATCTTCAATCTTAATTTTTACAAATGAAGACCTAGAGGCTTTAAGAGGTTTTTCTTGTCCTTTGCCCTATGCAGTAAGTCCTTAAACAAACCTAAATAGATGGCAATCTTTGCTAGCTAAAGGCTTCTCAGAGATCTCCCTTTTTGACCAATGCATGATCAACCCCAGCAATCCTAGGCTATCCTAAAAGATTCCTTTTTATTAAAATCTCTCTTGCCACAGTTAAGCCTATTGGCCTTTGATTTGTGCACAAAAGAGAGAAACAATTAACAGGATCTTTGACAGCACCTGACAACCCTAGCCAACTTTTAAAAATTCATAGCATTTTCTTTAGATTTTCCCATGATTTCTTTTTTGTCTTCCTTCATTAACCAGATGAAGACCACTATGCATTTATCTATGGCATAGAAAGAACACTAAAGTTACTTCCTAATCATGAAACTCAATAGTGATTCCTAATCATGAAACTCAAGTTCTAGTCCCAGCTATCTCTCAGTATGTGACCTTGAACAAGTCATTTCACCTTTACAGGCCCTAGTGATCCAATCTATAACATATGGGAACTGAACAAAATAAATTGAGAAACAACAACACTTATGATTCTATAAAATGCAACAAGAGAAGATCTGAAGTATGAATGCTACTTAAGCTTTCACATAAAAAAAAAACCTAATACATAATCATTTTAAAGAAAAGCAGGTCATAATGAGGTAAGAAGCAAACTAGATCAAGTAGCCTTAAGATTGTTTATCTTGGAGAATGATAAAAGGAGTTTACAAGAATTCATAAGAATGATTAATGTTTTTGAAATCTACAAGTTCTACAGAACACATCCATGGATCCAACAGTTACACACACACATACAGCACATACATATATCACTAAACTTAATCAGAATGACAGGAAATAATGTTTTTAACACTCTGATGAGCTTATATATACTACATAAAGTCTTTGAACTTTGGGGCAATCTCAAGGTTAATGGGCAAGTACAGGACCTCAAGCTGTCCTTTAGTCCAGCAGCATTTCATAATAGCACACAAAAATCCCTGATGGAAAAATATCAATAATCCCTTGCTTATATTTACAAAGTGTTTCTATAAAATCTTTACATAATTTTAAAGACTGAAAGATTAAAAGCTCAAGCTATGGGGTGCCTGGGTGGCCCAGTGGTTGAGCATCTGCCTTTGGCTCAGGTCATGATCCCAGGGTCCTGGGATCGAGTCCTACACTGTGCTCCCCACAGGGAGCCTGCTTCTCCCTCTGCCTATGTCTCTGTCTCTCTTTATGTCTCTCATGAATAAATAAAATCTTAAAAATAAAAAAAAATTTTTTAAATCATGCTATGATGAGAGAAAAGGTTATTTTTCACAGTAAATGTGAAATTTAATTTTTTTTTAGTCCTAAGATATAAAACCTCCTTTTACTTAAACACTGACATTCTCCCACAAGAACTGAAAAAATCCACAGTATAAAAAGACTTAATATAAATTTCTTAAATTTTATCATGTTTGTTGTCATGTTCTACCTAAAAAGTGCTTTTCTCATGGTGACCACTAGTTAAGAAAACTTAAAAGCATAAAGAACTTTCTTTCACTTATATGAGGCATCTACTTAAGTAGTCAAACTCTTAGAAAGTAGAATGGTGGTTGCCAGGAGCTTGGAGTAAGGGAAAGGGGAGGAGCTGTTTGATGGGTAATAAGAGTTTCTTTTGCAAGATGAGAAAGTTCACTGTCCTATACAATAAAGATTGGTTAGGATGGTAAATTTTTTTTTTTTTTTTTAGGATGGTAAATTATATTCTTTTTGTGTTTGTTTGTTTTTCTTACCACAAAAAAAAGTATACTTACTGAAGACCATAAATAGGCTAATCGCTGAGACAAAGTACATTAACTTTAGGTTTAAAGCCTGACACTATCAAGCTTGGACTTGCCACACCTGAGAGATATAGGGCTACCAGCGTTTGCTGAATACTACTATGTTTACAGGTGCTGTACTGCCCTTCACAAATGCTTTCTCACCTAATGAGGAGGAACCCAAAAACTCTATCTGTGGTTAGTCAAAGATTCCTATGGTATAATTATATCCAATTTCAGGTAACAGGTAGAGTCAACAATTAGGGAATTTTTTTTTACACTGAGAAAATGGCTAATTTCAGTAGCACCCATACACACAGTTGAGGTAGATTAAGGCACCTTAATAAAATCCTCCAAAGTTTCCCATTTATACATCAAATGTTTGCTTCACTTACAGGGAAATATTCATATTGTCCTTTGGCGTGAAGAAAATAACACTAGTAGTTCCATCTCTGGAAGGGTCATCAGATTTGTGGCCATAAGACTGAGTTGGTCTATGGTGTTCTCTTTTTGAAATACGATTATTAGAAAGTTTACAGGCTACATTCAGTTGGGTGCACATTCTGTCTGTCTTGGAAAATTCCTTGTTAGTAGCAGATTGGTATGGGCCTCCTTTCCTTTCAAAGAACAAGGTGACAGGTCGGTCTTTCTGGGATAGGTGAGCAGAAGGACTATCTTTTGAAAGAAGAGCTGCATCTTTTACAGTTACTGATGGAGGCCCTAGAACACTGGGTTCTTCCTTATTTGGGGTATTCAGAATGAGGAGAGAGGATGATCTCTCTACTCTTTGCTTTGATGGATGGAAAGATGGTGCCAGGAGGGACTCCTCAGTTCTCGGCTTTTCAATGGTCTTGAAGGCTTTACGCTCCTTCTCTAAAATATCTGTTTGCTTACGAATCTGTTCCATCATCTCTTTTTCATTCTGTTGCTGCAACTGCTTTTGCCTTTCTTCCTTTTCAATGTTTAGCTTTTCTAACTTCTTCAGCACAGTATTAGAAGAATCTGTATTCAAAGATGTAACAACTTGATTTTCTCCTGAGAAGTGGTACTTTCTGGCTTCTCTGTTGACATCCAAAGTAAGAGATGAAAGGGTTTCTTTACCTTCTAATAGCTTGTTTCTCTGGATACTTGTATCTAGTTGGGAACTTGTTTTCAGTGGGTCTTGTTGGGGAATATAAAAAAATGTAGGCAAACTATTTGAAATAAAAGGGTCTCTCAGCTGTGGCTTACAGGTAATAGATTCAGAACTACAAACCAGTTTTTCCTTCATAGTCCCATTCTTCAAATGCACTGAGTCAGAGGGTGTCCCCTTTTCAATCAATGTATAGTTAGTCTCACTTGAGGCACTGAGGGCATTGTCCTGTGAATCAAATTTTGGACTGCTAGGTATTTTAGGTGATAGAAACTGCAAGTCTCCTTCATCTAAAATTATGGACTCTAGTTTGCTCTTTTGGCTTTCCTCACAACTCAGAAGTTCCAAGCTTCCTTGAGAGCTTTCACTGTCAGGTGTACCCTGTAGAGACTGAAGGCCTTCAGTGAGTTCTGCAGACCATCTACGTTCCTCTGAAGGAGACACACCACCAAGAGAACGAACTTTCAACAATTCTAAACTAAATATAGCCTGCTCTAGTTCTCTCATTCTCCGACTCTCTCTTTTGGCCCGACCTACTTTTTTCTGGTGGAGATCCTCCAAGGACTTAGGTCTCTCTCTTACAATCACTTCTTCCTGTAAGTCCACACCACTTTGACTTCTGGCTCTTTCCTGTCGCTTGTTTGGGGACTCTTTCAAGCAGTCCGTTGAACTTTCCTGGCTAATTCGATTGCTTTCTATCACAGATTTACATTCCTCTATAGCTTTTACTCTGTTGTCAAAGGAACAATCCTCCCATTTTGAAGGGTCTGATCCCTGAATTTCCAGAGCTCCATATTGCTCAGTATTTGCCAATCCAAGTTCTAGTTTTGTTTCTTTCAGTCTTTGTTCTTTTAAGACTTTAAATCTATATAAAAACAGGAAAAAATGGGTTAGCGACACCTTTTAGTTACTACTGGAGAGAATACATTTTACTGAGAATTTAAGAAATAAATGGAAAGTTCCAGAATTTTCTTTGTAAGCTAACATGGACAAACATTTCATAATTCTATTTCTATGAGTGAGACGATATTTTATCAAATGCATTATTTCTAATAGGGCATTCTAGTCAAAACATAAATTAACTCAGAAGTAAAGTTCTCATTTAAAAAATCTTTAAGATAAACCTTAAGTTTCTAAAGGTAAACACAACTGAATATTGATGATTTTTAAAGACTCAACTGAATGTAAAAGTTAATTCTTAGCAGTTAAAACCACAGACAATCTTCAATCCAATTTAATTCAGTAAACATCTATTTAGCTTCTATTATAGACCATATAATGTGGGTTAAAACTGCTAAGAGTATCACAGCCTACTGGAGAAGACAAAATTGTACATAACCAATGCTAATACAAGTTAGACAAGTGTTAGAGCAGAGAGATACAAACAAAATAACAAAATACTTGCAAAGACAGAAAGGAGTAATTATCACAGACACAAAGATTACCTTTGTCTTGCTCTGAATCCTCTACATACTGATTGCAAAAGGATAATTTTGTTCCTTTGTTCTTGATACCTCTTACTTTCCCTGTAGCCTTTCCATCTTGTCTGAATACAGACAGCAGCCATGTGTCTCCGCCTGTAGTGCTCCTTCCATCTCTGCTGGATGATGATGGCTGCAGTCCGGAGCTCCAAATACCGCTGCCTCTCCAAGTGAGCACGCCAGGAAGCCTGGAGAAGAGTGGCTGCACTAGTCATGACTAAAGCATCCTTCTGCACAGCTACATTTCTGACTTGCTTCTGATTTAGGTAATTCCTCCAGAATCGCTGTGTGGGAAAAACAATAGAAACTGCTGTAATAAATTCTTAGACTGTATTTTTTTTCACAAAAAAAAAGAATAAATTTACTATGTCAAAAATAAAGGTTACGTGGCTTAACAGTTAAATTGTACACAACTGAAGGGGGAAATAAGAAAGGTTTTTTTTTCCAGATACGCTTGGTTAAAACAACTCTTTTACTTACATACTATAAGTTCAATGAAGTTAATTATGAACTTAATCTAAAAATCTAAAAATTTTGATGCTTTAACAGATTACATTATCTTCTCATGCTACAGTTTGCCAATAATAATGGGATTAAAAAACATTTCAAAGATTAAGATTCTAAAAATTTTCTTTTTTTTTTTTTTTTTTTTTTTTAATTTTTATTTATTTATGCTAGTCACACAGAGAGAGAGAGAGAGGCAGAGACACAGGCAGAGGGAGAAGCAGGCTCCATGCACCGGGAGCCCGACGTGGGATTCGATCCCGGGTCTCCAGGATCGTGCCCTGGGCCAAAGGCAGGCGCCAAACCGCTGCGCCACCCAGGGATCCCCTAAAAATTTTCTTGATAAGCAGTAAAGGCCCTATGGAGAAAAATGGTCATCATATAAATCAATGAGGAAGAATATAAAACAGATAAATATGAATAAGATACCTATCATCCAAAATGAGTATAGAGCAACAACAATGTATATATAGAACTCTCAAGTATCAATCAGGAAACTATCAAATAAAAATAACTATGTCAATAAAAATTAAGGCACATAATTCTGTTGCCCTAATAATATTTTATAAGACACTGTAACTATAAATTCAATTTAATTTAAATTCAATTCCATCAGTATTTATCAATAGTCTATTATTATATGCCAGGTAATCTGCTAGGTGCTATGAACATTTCAAAAATGAGTAAGAGGGGTGCCTGGATGGCTCAGTCAGTTAAGTGTCTGACTCCTGGTTTCAGCTCATGATCTCATGGTCATGACATCAAGCACTGTGTCAGGCTCTGTGATCAGCAGGGAGTCTGCTTGAGATTCTCTTCTCTCCCTCTGCCCCTCGCCCTCTGCATTCTCTCTCTCAAATAATAAATGTTTAAGAAAGATGAATAAGGGCAGCCTGGGTGGCTCAGCGGTTTAGTGCCGCCTTCAGCCCAGGGCATGATCCTGGAGACCTGGGATCAAGTCCCGCGTTGGGCTCCCTGCGTGGAGTCTGCTGCTCCCTCTGCCTGTGTCTCTGCCTCTCTCTCTCTGTGTCTCTCATAAATAAATAAATAAAAATTTAAAAAAATATATTTAAAATAAATAAATAAAAATAAAAAAGATGAATAAGACACATCCTCATCTCTGAAGTTTATTTTCTTACTCAAATGTTTCACAATAAAATTCTAGTTACTAAAATAAAGGCCAAATAAACTAACAAACATCACATGAGAAATCCTTTGCTTCTAACCTGGATAATGATGGATGCCTGTCTCAGGTGGAGGAAATGCTGCCTACACAGCAGAACCCTGAACCATCGCTGCAACAATATGATTCTGCGGAGCACCTCTTGGTGAAGCAGATCTTGTAGGTGTTGTCGTTCCTGCTCCTTTAGGAACACCTACCAAATGGACAAAAGATGAGGAATACAGCTTAAGAAGAAATAAGAAATTTATTTCATGAATCATCCTTTCCATGGTAAGCTTCTTTAGAGAAGAACAAATACAATGGTACACATGAAAAGCAGTAATGATAAATATTTCTATCCATTTATCCAAAGAAGTCATTCTCAAAATGGGGGGGGGGGAGCACTTGACGGGATGAGCACTGGGTGTTATTCTGTATGTTGGCAAATTGAACACCAATAAAAAATAAATTTATTATTAAAAAAAAAGGAGACATTAGAATACAGAATGGGAAATGGAAAAATGAACATGAATATAAAATTCCCAGTCTTAGATATTGTGATAAATTACTCCCTTAGGACACTGACCCACCATCATGAGCCAATTGCCACTGGTAACATGTCATTTTTCATATTTTCAAGGATGTTAGCGTGGGGGGAAAAGGGTTGAGAACCATAGATCCTGAAGTTTGATGATGATATGAATAAACCAGTAAGTCTTTTTGAAACCCAGTATGCATCAAAGGTTTCTTGCTACTGAAGGCTATTAATCCGTCGTTTATATACTCTTTCATTCCACTAGGGATATAGGGGAAAACAAATACAACTTATGACACAAACCCTCTGGAAATAGGATTTGCACTTTACCCTTAAGAGCAGGTAGATATAAACAACTATATATATTTAAGTTGTACAATGTGATATTTTGGTATATGTATTCACTGTGAAGTAATTACCACAAACTAATTAATAAATCCATCACCGCCCACATCTGTCAAAAATTTTAAACTATTTTTTTAAAAAAAGAATAGAGATTAGATACACAAAAAGGAAAACAGTAAACTATAAGGCAAAAGACAGAGGCCTCTACCTGAGCAAAACAAGGAGTTGGAAATAATAATAAATGACCATGGAGGGCAGCCCAGGTGGCTCAGCAGTTTAGTGCCGCCTTCAGCCCAGGGCCTAATCCTGGAGACCCGGGATCAAGTCCCACGTCAGGCTCCCTGCATGGAGCCTGCTTCTCCCTCTGCCTGTGTCTCTGCCTCTCTCTCTCTCTCTGTGTATCTCTCATGAGTAAATAAATAAAATCATTTAAAAAGAAAAAAAAGAACATGGATATGGCAGCGTATACAGGGGCCAACAGAACAATTAATCTTCATAAAGAAGACATTAAATGGTGTGAAGTCACAATATGGAGGTTCTTGAAGAAGAGAAAGATGTTTGAATTTAATGAGGAGGTTATCACAGGACTATTATTAGGCAGGAAGTCAACATAAAAGAAAGAGGTATATTAAGATGATGATTTTCATACTATGGATAGAGTGAGTTAAATGGAATGATAAATAGGCTGAAATCAGATAAGGGATCTGTTACTACAAGAGAAATATAAGTGAGAGCTTAAAACAGTAAAATGCAAGCAGTAGGAATGAAAAAAGGGAGAGATGTGAGAATCATTTGCAAGGAAAAAAAGAAACAGAACTTTGTAAAAGGACTAAAATGAAGGGTAGGCCAAATCTCATTACAGGTTTTAGCCTAAGAACCTAGAAGAAGGATGACAGAGAAAAAGAGTAGTTGATAAAATAAGGACAATAGGGGAATCTCGATAAGGTCACTTTGAGCAAGCTGAATTGAAGATTACAGTAGAATACCTGGGGAGAGATTGTTTTCAGGCAATTAAAACTAAAGGTAGAACTAGAGCATTTGCCAGAACTCTTTGGTTAATACTGACTATATTAAGTAAAAATCCTGGCCTAGTCAATTTCTTTATGGTATCTGGTACACTATCTTTTTCATGAATGTTCTCATGGGCAAAGATTGCTATTATTATTTAAATATAAAAATGCACTCAAATTTGACAAGGACCATATATATTATATTTACCATGGATTTTCCAACTTGATAATTATCTGAATTAAGACTTATTTTCCTGAAGAAATCCTGAATGTTAAATTTGGATGGAATAATATTTCGGGGAAGAAGTACGTGGAAGTGGCTCACAAAATCCTGAAAAATGAAAAGAAAAATATTGTAAAATCACAAGAATATTATATGTCAACAAGGTCCTAAACTAGCTAATTATCCTTTTATCGATCCTGCCCTCACCTTGAAACAGACTTAAACCAAGAAATTATTTAATTGAAAAAATTACAAAATAATTAATTGGTAAAATGGGGGTAGGGAGTAGAGAGAAGATAATTTGTTATCAAAGGGGAATGGAAGAAGAAAAAGGCAGAAACTAATTATCCCTTTGAGAAAGCTGTATTAAAGAGAAAAGAAAAAGTTATTTAATAAGAATTGAAATTTTTAGCAGAAAAGTATGCAAAGGTATCAGCTATTACATGGTATAACTGAGAATGAAGCTTTCCCTCCCAGAAACAGCAAAGAACTTGGTCAGCTGCTAAAAAGTTTCAATATATTTTCTATACCTATAGCAGCAATAGCTGATAAGAATAACTGTAAGCCTGCTGACAGCTTACTATGAAAGAAAATCTTACTGGGATAACTTTACAGAAAAGGGAATGGAATCTTGTGAACTAGATAGTTTTATTAAATTATTTCAATTACTGGAATAATCAGTAGGAAGAACTACTGTATTATGAGTAAACTTAGTACTAGCAAACATTCAGATCAAATGAGAATAGCCAGGAACTAGAGTCTATCATAACACAAATTTAGTAAGACTGCTGCCATTCAATAGAAGTGAGTATTCTCTACCCTTTTTCAATTCTGTATACAAAAGATGGAATGGAAATGAGTAAGAGAAATAAATAGGTGAATCCCAAATAAAAAATAAGCAAGCCACAGGAATAATTTACTTAAGTGTATATACACGTAAATATCACCATAAAAGCATAACCTGGAAAAAAAAAAAAAAAGCATAACCTGGAAAGAGTATTTGCAGCTGTAGCCAGATTGGCGAATTCGAACCGTCTCTAGCATCCCAGTGTACCGAAGCTGTCGAAGTACCAAGGCATCATTGAATCTTAATGGCAGCTGTAACAAAGCAAATGGAAAAAATGATTAACCTGGACTAAGAGATCTCCCAATTAATGTTTCTCTTATAAGTATGGTTAACTTCTGAATATCTAAAAATTGACTGGAGGTCATCTGGTTAAGACATAGCAGAGGGATGGGAAAACCTTACCTCCCCATCTGGCAGCTTCAAAAAAGTTCTAACTGCCTGACCCTCGGGAAAAAGGAGAAACCAAGCTTCCAGGCTTTTCTAGTTGCAGAGAGGGAGAGGACCTTCAAAGCTAAAGAGAAATGTAGTTGCCCACAGGAGGAGGCCACATAATCTAGCCACTATAAAAATCTATAACCTACTCGTATACAGTCAAGAGTAACTATTTTTGTTTATATTTAAGATTTTCCCTATAATCTCACTCAGAAACCACCTACCCCCCTCTACAAGTGGCCTTAGTTAACTAAGAGCTGACAAATTCTTCTTTCAGTAACTAGTACGAGGTTAGGAGTAGCTTATTTCCTGGGGCACCTGGGTAGCTCAGGTAAGCATCCAACTCTTGGTTTTGGCTAAGGTCATGATCGTAGAGTCATGAGATCGAGCCCCGAGTCGAGCCCTACATCAGGCTCCTCACTCAGTGGGAGTTTGCTTGAGATTCTCTCTCCCTTTTCCTCTGCCTCTTACCCCACACCTCCCCCGCTCTCAAATAAAAAACATCTTTAAAAAAAAAACACACACAAAAGAGTAGCTTATTTCCCTAAACACTTTTTACTGATGATACTGGTAGGACACACTGAAAAGCAAAAAAATTCCTAAAATCCCCAAGAACTGATCTCCTCACTGCCTAGGCATTGATAAGGAAGAAGCTAAAGGAAATCACTCATCACCAGTCACAACATCATGTGACTTGTAGGTATCTCAGTAGGCATGTTGTTAGATATTCAAAAGACATTGTTTTTAGATATTCAAAAAATATATTTGGAGCTTTTGGTATTTCTCCCTATTCTCTAAATACTATTTTCAATGACTCCCTAAGGCAATCCTGAACATTTTCCTGCAGAGATGGGACGTACCAGCTACCAAGGAAAAGAAATCAAACAAGCAACTTATGTTAAATAATAAGTCAATGTTTATTTAGTACTTATTCTATGCCTTGAAATACTTCATTAATTGAACTCTCTGTATAACAAAGTCGCAATTAACAGTAGGGACTCAAACTTCCATCTAACTGTAAATAAAAGGTTTCTTTTTTTGTTACTAAAGAATAGTTAACATTTACTAAACAATTAGTATGGGCCAGGGACATTCTAAGTACTCTGTAAGTACTGACCCATCTACACTATCAAAACACTATTAGGCTGGTCCTATAATTATAGTATATTCCTACAAAGATGAAAACACAAAAGCAACAGAAAGGGTAAGTTCACAAAGCTTGTAAACTATAGAGTTGAAGACTGCTTCCTAAAAATTAAGAAAGCTGAACATAATTCATACTATGCATTTACAGTATTACAGAACTATACATTTTAGAGGTTCAGGGTGGGAACTATTTTTTCCTATAATGAATATAAACATGATAGATATTTAGACTTATTAGATATATTTTGCAAAGCTCTAATTAGGAGACCTGCCATAGAAAACAGGAAGGAATCAAGAATGTCCACATTACTTATTTAACAGAGGCAAAAAGCTCTAAGCATAAAAAAATGCTAATAAAATTCTAAGAATGATAGCTTATATGTAAACAAGATTAAATCTCAAGGTAACAAAAGCTACATAAAACTCTTTTTTATGATGGAATTTCATTAACATATTTGTTTCTCAGATTCTAGGAAACACTAAATCAAGCCCATATACATATCAAACAGGCAGGTAAGTATAGAAGTTAGAAGAGTATCTTCAGAAAATATAGAATAATGTTTTCCTTTAAGAGATTATTTGCTATAATCTCTTCCCCTCCGCTTTTTAAAAAAATGTAAAGCCTGATTTGAAGCAAACTGAGCTAGAAGCTCTCAATTTACAGGACATTCTTACCTTTTCGGCATTAGAGCGAATGCATTTTACAAAATAGGGTTCTGCTTGACCAAGTGTCTCCATCAGCTTGCTTAATGAGGCCTGCAATACAAAACAATATAATTAGCATTTTCTCCCATTCCAAACTGGCAGGAAATGATTTATAAATACAAACAACAATGTTGGCAAATTATGCTGAAACAAGTGGTATTATACACAGAAAAAGCTTTCTTTCTGAAAAGCAAATTGTGGGTATCCGCATACTGATTAAATTAAGGATAATTAAGGAGAAGGATGTTAATCTTAAAACTGATAGTTTGACAACAGTAAATATTGCAGATATAATACAAAATAACCTAAGTCTAGAACAAATTTTTCACATTTCGTCACTTTTCATGAAACAATTTATTCAAACTCATGTGTTCTTAGAGCAACTTTGAAAATCATCCAGTAGGGTATCCACCAGCTGGTATTTCCCTCCAATTTCAGTGTTCATATTAGTGAATACTTTCATTCCTGATACTGATAGTTTATACTTTACTTCTTTTTCTCCTGATTAGTCTAGCTAGAGGTTTTTTATATTTTTTTTTTTATCTTTTCAAAGAACTAGCTTTTTGGTTTTATTTTTTCCTATTATTTTTGTTTTCAATTTCACTGATTTGTTTTCATCCTTATCATTTCATTCTATCTGCTTGCTTTGAGATTAGTATGTTTTTCTTTTGCTAGTTTCCTAAAATAGAAACTTACGTTATTGAGACCTTTTCCCTTTCATTAAAAGCATTTAGTGTTATCAATGAACCTTGGAGCACTGCTTTGGCTACACTGCACAAACTTTGATATTTTACTTTCACTCACAATATTTTTAAAATCTTTCTTTCCTCTTTGACTCATATATCATTTAGATTTTCCCCCCCAAATACCTGGGGATCGTTATTTCATTTACTGATTTCTGGTTTAAAACCATTTTAAGGTCAGATAACATATTTTGTTTTTTAGTGTTCTAATTATCTGTTGGCTTCTCTGTTAAATTCCTTCGTAGCATTTTTTAGTGGCTGCTCTAGGGATTACGATATATAAACCTGTCACAGTCCACTCAGAGTTAATATTTTATAACTTCAAGTAAAACTCAGAAGCCTTACAACCATATAGATTCCTATTATTATGGTGATACATATTATTAGCAACATACAACTTTTTTTATTTAAGTGCTCTTTTTTTGTCATAAATGTATATATTGTAGTATAAGATGCTTAAATCATAAGTATATCTGATGAATTTTCACAAAGGGAGCATACTCTTGTAACCAAAGTCCAACTCAATAAACAATATAGTACCAGAACCTCAGAAAGCCCTCTTTACCCCATCCCACTGAATTTTAGCAAGATCACTGTACATAAGTTACCTACCTGCACATCTGAATCAAGGGTAACTATTACCCTGACTTCTAAAATGATAAGTTAGTTTTGCCTGCTCTATGACTTCATATAAAAACCAAAGATACACTATGTACTAGTTTGTATTTGTTGCATATAATATTTTGTACATTTTCAGTGCTATAGTAATGACCCATTATATGACGATATCATAATTAAACAATCCATTTAAGATGGACATTTATTTGTTCCAGGTTGGGCTATTATAAATAAAGTTGCTATGGACATTTTTCTACGTATCTTTTAACTATTTTCCAAATACCTGAAACAGTTTATATTTCAATAGCAGTATATAAAAGTTCTGGTTGCTCCATATCTCTGTAAATACTTTCTATAATCAGTCTTTTTCATTTCAGCCAGGCAGGCAAGAGTATACTTAATCTGCATTTCTCTGATGATTAATAATGTTGGGCAGGTATCTAATAGGCTCAGCAGCCTCCTGGATTACATCTTTAGATATCAGACAAAATTTGGCTGTTCAAGACTTATGCCCATTTAATTAGGGTATCTGTCTTTTTAAAAACTGATTTGTGGTTTTTCTTTTTTCTTTCTTTCTTTCTTTTTTTCTTTCTTTCTTTCTTTCTTTCTTTCTTTCTTTCTCCTTTCTTTTTTTCTTTCTTTCTTTCTTTCTTTCTTTCTTTCTTTCTTTCTTTCTTTCTTTCTTTCTTTTTTTTGGTTTTTCATATACTCCATATACAAGGTCCTTTTCCAGATGTATTGTTAATATATCTTAATACCTTGCAACTTGCCCTTTCATTCTCTTAATAGTCACTATTAAAAATTTTTTAAAACATTTTATTGAAATACAATTTAAATAATGTAAAAATGTACCCAATATAGTGTACACATCATTGATTTTTAGTAAGTTTATATAATTGTGCAAACACCACTGCAAGTGAGATGTAGGAATTTTCCATCACCCCAGAAATTTCCCTCCTGCCTATATATATGCAAGTAATAAATGCTCCAAAAAAAAAAAAAGAAAGAAAAAGAAATAACTGCTCCTGCTCACAGTCCCAGAAAACCACCAATCTGCTTCCTGCTGCTATATACAAACTATCTTTGAAAAAAATAATCCTTTTTAGACATCTTTTCCTCTGACTACAAAACCAATATGCAGGTATTGTAGAAAACTTAAGACACAGATATATGTTCAGAGATAAAAAGTCAGCTGGACAGTTATGTAATTGTTATTTAATGTATTACGATTGTATTTATTGCCATATGCCCAGTCAGAATAAAAGGAAATGGATTTCTATGTATAAAACTAAAATAAAACCAGAAAAAACCTACAATCCCATTTAGTTAAATACAGATGGCAGCAGAATGAAGTTTAAAATACATAATATATATAGAAAAAAACCATACATATTATCAGTGACTATATCTGGGCAGTAGGGTTTAAATGTTGGTTTTGTTTATAGCATCAATTTTCTGCTGCCTATCTCCTCACACTGAAAACAATGAATTACTTTTTGGGATATCCACTACCACAGATACAAGGATGAAAAAGAAAAGGCAGTTGACTTTTTCCACCCCTTTACTCCTCTCCAAAATGACCATTATAATATGGCTTTTAAGTAATATGAATCATCCTTCCATTCTGGTATCTTGCAGATCATTTTGACCTTTCAATGCTAATCTGAATGAAACAGGTTCCTTTTTTCTAAAAAAAAAAAAAAAAAAAATTTATAAAAAGGTAAAATAAGAAATAACCTGAAATTGGGCACTGATGCTGGGAGGTTTTTTCTTCTTGTGCAAATGAAGAAGAGACTTGGTAATGCGATCCTGTAGCGTCAGTCTTGTCAGGTGCTTTAAAGAATTTACCTCTAGTAAGTTCTGAAAAGAAGTGAGAAAAATAAAATTCTTCATATAAATTAATCGAAGAACAGGATAAACAAAATTGTAGACCAGTTTTCATTACTACCTATGTATAATGACTGTGGTGAATATGAGAGATTGGATATTCAACATCCATCTCACCCTCCTTCTTTTCTGCAGAAGCTTTCCAGCTAAAAAGAAAACTGCACTTCTCTAACTGCCTTGCATCTGGGTCTGGATGTGATTTAAGTTTATCATTTAGGTTCCCACATGTGAAACTGGGAAGGTATACTGGAGTAGAGACTCTGACTACTAGTTCTGTTTCTTCTGACCAGCATGTACACCAAAGTGCCTTAGCTTTCTGTGATCCCCAGTGTCCAGTACTACCTTTATGAGTTGAGAGGCAGAACATAGGGAATCTGTGTTGTCACTGCAACTCTGTAAATGCACCCTAAGCTCTGGAGCCAGTTGTCATAGCAGCTTCTTCCTGATTACTGGATCACACCACAGGTAGTATGTGCATACAAGCAGCAGTAGAATGGCACTTTCCTGCTTCCTAGCTGATTAACAGCCGGGGTCAGTTCTAAACTGCTGTTTTAATATTCTGAAACTCTAAGACTTCTAATGATTTTGTAAGTACCTCTTTGAATTAAGTCTTTTTCTACTTAAAAATATCCAGTTATTATTGTTATCTGTAACTGAATCCTGACTCAGAGAGAAAATAAGTTAAATTCAATCTTAGGGCTATAGAAGTTAGGCCAGAAATATACACAAAAACCAAAAGATCAACCCTATCAACCATGATCCTGATATACTAATTACTAATCTTAATAAGACAGGAGTTCTACATAAATCAACTAAAGAATACAAAGTAGGATATTTAAATAAAGTATTTGAGAGCTTTTATAGCCAATCCCAATTTTTAAAAAATATTTTATTCGTATATTTGACAGAGAGAAAGACAGCATACAAGCAGGGAGAGGGGCAGGCAGAGGGAGAGGGAGAAGCAGGCTCCCTGTTGAGCAGGGAAACTGATGAGGGCTGGATCCTAGGACTCTGGAGTCATGACCTGAGCGAAGGCAGATGCTTAACCAACTGAGCCACCCGGGCACCCCACCAATTACAATTTTTCTTTTTTTTTTTTTTTTTTTTAATTTTTATTTATTTGTGACAGTCACAGAGAGAGAGAGAGAATGAGGCAGAGACACAGGCAGAGGGAGAAGCAGGCTCCATGCACCGGGAGCCCGATGTGGGATTCGATCCCGGGTCTCCAGGATCGCGCCCTGGGCCAAAGGCAGGCGCCAAACCGCTGCGCCACCCAGGGATCCCCAATTACAATTTTTCAAACCATACCATATTTGCGGCAGTGAGTTTGTCCATGGAAAAAATACATCTATACATATGTACAACCATATGCTATTATTCAAAAAGTACTAAAATTTTTATTGTATGAGAAGAACAGAACTGAATTAAAAACATGACAAATTTAAAAGTCTACAGAAATATTAATTTTGACAATATAAACACTTAAAAATATAAACCTTCAAGTGACAAGTACAATACATATTTTAACAAATGCAACTAAATAAAAATTTTCCAGCAATGACAAAGATTTATTATCTGTACATAAGAACTAAAACTCATTCCACAATTACAAATGAACAAAAAATCTGAAACAGGCAATCCTCAAAGTATAAATGACAAATAGTAAATGACAATCCTTCAACCTGACTTATGATCAAAGAAAAGTACATTTCTTTTGAAGAGGTTTTCTGGGGCACCTGGGTGGCTCAGTCAGTTAAACATCTGCCTTCAGCTCAGGTCCTTATCTCAGGGTCATGGGATCAATGCCTGCCACTGGGGCTTCCTGCTCCGTGGAGAGTCTGCATATCCCTCTCCCTGCCTCTCCCCCAACTTATTTTCTCTTTCTCTCTAAAATAAAAAAATATTTAAAACATAAAGAGATTTTCTGCATATCAAATTGGCAAACAAAGGACTAACAAAACCCAGTCTTAAAAAAAAAAAAAAAAAAAGCAGTCTTCACGAGACTGCAAAGAAACAAATATTTATGTACTGTTCTCAAAAATGCAAATCAGTATAACTTTCCTTATAAACAATTCTCTTATAGGTATTTACTTAAAGAGATTATCAAAGAAGATCTGAAAGTTATTTCTGACAACATACTTCAAAAAATAGTGAAAAATAAGAGAGATATGTTTATATGGAATTATTTTCTAAGTATGATTTAGCCACACAACTAAATACTATACAGTTCATAAATATACTGTAACCTGTATTTGCTGACATGGAAAAATATTTGCAACTACAACTAACAAAATACCCCATATAATCAAGAACAAGACAAGGATGTCCACTGCGTCCTCTTGTCACTTTTATTCAACGTAGTACTGAAAGTCCTAGCCCCAGCAATCAGACAACAAAATATAAGAGGCATCTACATTGGTAAAGAGGAAGTTAAACTGATACTATTTGCAGATAACATAATATTATACACAGAAAACTCTAAAGACTCTAATAAAAAACTACTAGAACTAATAAATGAATTCAGTAGCAATAGAATACAAAATTAATACACAGAAATCAGCTGTTTCTATACGAATAGAAAAAAGAGAAATTTAGAGAACAAGTCCATTTACACCAAACAGAATAAAATACTTTCGAATAAACTTAACCAAGGTGAAAGACCCATTCTCTGAAAACTAAAATACACTGATGAAAGAAACTGAAAATGACACAAATGAATGTAAATATATTCCATGCTCATGAATTGGAAGAATTAATACTGTTAAAAAATGCCCATACTACCCAAAGCAATCTACAGATTCAATGCAATCCCTATCAAAATATCAATAGTATTTTTCACAGAAGTAGAACAAATAATCTTAAAATTTGTATGGGACCACGAAAGACCACAAATAGCCAAAGCAATCTTGAAAAATGAAGAACAAAATCGGAGTTATCATAATCCCAGATTTCAAGATACACTACCCAAGCTGCACTAATCAAAACTATGGTGCTGGCACAAAAATAGACACAAGTCAATGGAACAGAATAGAGAGTCCAGAAATAAACTCACACCTACATGGTCAATCTGTGACAAAGGAGACAAGAATATAAAATGGGGAAAAGACCATCTCTTCAATAAATGGTATGGGAAAGCTGAACAGCTACATGTAAGAGAATAAAACTGGACCACTTTCTCACACCATACTCAAAAATAAACTCAAACTGGATTAAAGACTTAAATGTAAGACCTGAAACCATAAAAATCCTAGAAGAAAAAACATAAGCAGTAGTCCCTCTGAACATCAGCCTTAGCAACATTTTTCTAGGCAAGGGAAACAAAAGCAAAAATAAACTATTGGGACTACATCAAAATAAAAAGCTTTTGCACAGCAAAGGAAACCTTCAACAAAATGAAAAGGCAACAAAGTAAATGGGAGAAGATATTTGCAAATGACATATCCAATAAGGGATTAATAAAAAAGATCCAATTAAAAAATTGGTAGAGAACCAAAGAGATATTTTCCAAAGAAGACATACAGATGTTCAACAGACATATGAAAAGATGCTCAACAACACTCATCATCAGGAAAATACAAATCAAAAGCATGATGAAATACTACCTTATACCTATCAGAATGGCTAGCATCAGAAAGACAAGAAATAACAAGTGTTGGTGAGGATATGAAGAAAAAGGAACCATCATGCACTTTTGGAGGGAATCTAAATTGGTACAGCCACCATGAAAAACAGTATGGAGGTTCCTCAAAAAATTAAAAATAAATACCATTACAATCCAATAATTCTACTACTGGTTATTTAGCCAAAGAAAACAAAAACACTAATTCAGAGAGATATATGTACCCCTATGTTTACTGCAACATTATTTACAATAGCCAAGATAATGGGAGCAATTCCAGTGTCAATCAACAGTTTAATGGAAGATGTGGGGTGTATACATTCAAACACAAACACATACACAATGGAACTAATACTTAGCCATAAAAAGAATGGGATCTTACCATTTGTGACATGGATAGATTTAAAGGGTATTATGCTAAGCAAAGTAAGACAAAGACAAATACCATATGATTTTGCTTAAATGTGGAATACAGAAAACAAAACAAAGCAAATGAATGAACAAACGGACTCATACAGAAAAAGAGTGATAGCTGCCAGAGGGGAGGGGTGAAACAGATGAAAGGGATTAAGAAATACAAACTTCCAGTTATAAAATTAAAAAGTTACACAGATGAAAAGTACAGCAAAGGGAATACAGTCAATAATACTGTAATGAAGTAGTTGGTGACAGGTGGTGGGCACTGAGTAATGTATAAAATCAATAAATCAACATGTTGTTCACCTGAAACTAATACAACACTGTGTATTAACTATAAATCAATAAAAAGAAATAAACAGAGAAATAGATGGGATTCCTGTGACTGATAATTGAATGGAATTTTTTACTTCAGGCCAATATGAGTATTTTTAAACCATATGAAGTTTATAGAGAAGTTATTCATTTGAAGAGACTAGAAAACAATGTTGCAAATAGCTAGACCCAGTGATGAATGACTCAAAAAGATGTGATACGTGTGTGCATACACACACACACACACACACACACAATGATATTACTCGGCCATAAAAGAGAACAATATCTTGCCATTTGCAACAACATGGATAGAGCTAGAGTGTATTACACTAGGCAAAATAAGACAAATACCACAGGATTTCATTAATATGTGTAATTTAAGAAATAAAACAGATAAATAAAGGGGAAGAAGAAAAAAGAGGGAGGAGAGGGAAACCATAAGAGACTATTAACTATAGAGAATAAGTTGAGGGTTGATGGAGGGAGATGGGTATGGTATGGGCTGAATGGATTATGGGTATTAAGGAGGGCACTTGTGATGAGCTTGGGTGTTCTGTGTAAGTGATGAATCACTAATTTCTACTCCTGAAATCAATATTACACTACACGTTAGCTAACCAAAATTTAAATAAAAACTTGAAACAAAAACCCAAACCTCTAAGACTAAAGAGACAGTGAAGGAAAAAAGAAAATAGAAATGAAAAGATAAGATGTTTGATAATGAAAGTGGTATCCCTTTTCTCTACATAAAAATCTTTCATGATAATAATATAATTACAAACCACTTAACATAAATTTTCTTTGTGCTTTGTGGTTTAAAACAATATTTACCACTACCAGAAACCACATATGCTGTGCATTACATTTTCTTAGGTAGCAGAAATAATAACCTCGTATTTTGTTTTGTTTTGTTTTGTGAACCAGAGAATTATGAGAATAAACAGCTCTTTCTCAGTTTTTTAAATTCTGGAATTCATCAAGAAGGTTACAAATGATAGGATTCCTTCTTTGGAAGGGTATAAGAGAAAGGAACAGTAATATTTTTCTTCTTTTAGTAAATTCAATAAATATTTTTGGAATGCCATCTTAGTATATATAAATTCAATAAATAAATATTATAAATAAATTCAATAAATATTTTTGGAATGCCATCTTAGTATATATAAACTACATAGATCAGAGCAGGCAAATTAGAGCATGGGCCAAATCCTATCCACTGTTTTCATATGGTTTATACAGTTGAAAAGATTAAAATAGTGTTCAATGACATGTGAAAAATAATATGAAATTGAAATTTCAGCGTCTAAAAATACAATTTTTACTGAAATATAGTCATACTTATTCAATTACATATCATCTATAGCAGCATTTATGCTACAATAGCACAGCTAAGTAGTTAACAGAGACTAGAGGCCTGCAAGCCTATCTGGACCTTTACAGAAAAACTTGGCTAACTAGTGCTAATGATAATAAGTTAGATAAGCACTAAATAGAAACTATTTAAATTCAAGTAAAAATCAAAATTTGACCATAATCTGGCTTAAGGATAAATGAAAAGATCTTATGTAAAGATACAATTACTCAATTAAAATTAACATTTATAATTCAGAAGCTTTTCAAAAACTAGAATATGAGATATATCACAAATATTTACCAGAACCATTAAACCTGCTTAACATCCAGTTTATTTCTAAAATGGATTTAACTGATTACGCAAAATTAATCTTATTTATATAGACTGTTTGCATGAGTAATAAAGAAAAAATAATTATGGTAAAGGGCACCAATAGAAAAAGTTTTTAGAATACTCACCTTTGGAAGGCCAGGCTTGGACTTGAAATTTTTGTTTCTCCTATAGAGACATATTACATTTGAAAAATGAGAAAATATTAGAAAAAACTACTGTACAAGTGAATGATTTTAAAAGCTCTACTAAAACACAGATTATATAACCATTTCCAAGATATAGGTCTTCTATATGAAAACACTGACTGATTCAAGTAAGCAGGCACCTTTGGGAATGAAAAATAAGCAAGGAAAAGAGAACAAAAAAAGAGATGTTTGCTTTTTAATATTGGTATAAACAGATTTAAGCCTGGTAATCCGTAATGCAATGCTATATACATTCAAACCTAAAATTTCATTTTCTTTTGGACATTAAAAGGATTCCACTTTCTTATACCTATAGAAATTTTGTATTTCTTAAAAACTTTATGACTTTCCCCTTTTGGAAATTAAAAATTGTCTTGTGCTCTTTTTTTTTCTTCCTTATATTTATATCAAACTTTTTTTTTAATGGATAAAGAAAGAAAAGGAATAATGTCCAAAGTTTATGAACATAAGCTGGGGGGTCAGAAAGATCTGACTGAGCTTGAATCTAAACTCTACCTAAATCTAAATCCTACTAGGGTAGGATTTTTTAACTTCTCTAAGTCTTGGTTTCATTAATATGATAATATAAAATAATGTAGAATGTAAAATAATGTAAAATGAGGATGATAATAGCACCAACCTCTTAAAGTTGTTATGAGGGTTAGATGCGTTAATTTGCAATTCTGAAGTATACTAAGACTTATGTATATTGAACCTATTAGCACTGTTAAGCACAGACTTAAACAGGAATTAAAAAATCCAATTCAGTCTTACATTTAGCTAGTGGCCCAAACATATGCTTTGAAATAGTGTCTGAAATATGTGGATACAGGGAGCTAAGAACTTTTTACTAGTCCACCATGCATAGTTCCATCTATGCCTTCACACCAATCCTATAATCAGGAAATGAGGAATGGCAGGCTGGATAAAGTTTATATATCACTATATACAGTCCCAGGGGACTTTACCGCCCAATTTGTTAGGACTGACAAAATTAAAATCCTTCAATTTTGGGATCCCTGGGTGGCGCAGTGGTTTAGTGCCTGCCTTTGGCCCAGGGCGCGATCCTGGAGACCCAGGATCGAATCCCACGTCGGGCTCCCAGTGCATGGAGCCTGCTTTTCCCTCTGCCTGTGTCTCTGCCTCTCTCTCTCTCTCTCTCTCTCTCTCTCTGTGTGACTATCATAAATAAATAAAAATTTTTAAAAAAATAAAATAAAATAAAATAAAATCCTTCAATTTTAATTAAACTGAGGTTCAAGACTGGGAATCTAAAACGAGCTAACAGTTTTTTCTCTATTTGGATGTAGGGTCTGTCAAAGAGTAATAATAATCTCCAACATCCAACCATGATTCTCCTGGTGAGATGAAAACCAACAAACAAACCACCTGCTTCTTAATCCATGAGATCCACAGCTCTGAATACTACTTTTGATTCACTTATTTCATTCAAAATTCCACTCATGAAAATAATGATTCACCATCACCCCTCTTCTTTCTCAGCCAGAAATCTTAAACCAGTCTTAAATAGCAATCCATATTTTTGATCAATACTAACATAAGAATTCCATGGGCTCTCTCCAACAGTTTGCTACTAGCTGAATTAGCAAATATCCCGTCTTTATCAAGCAAGGAGGTGCCACTTGAAAGTCTGCTCTGACGAATCCCAGTTCTTCCATTCCATCCAATATCAAATGTATCTCTGTAAAATTTAAATACAGTATAATTTGCTTTAGTTAATTGAGACATATCTAACATTCTCCAAATTGCTTAAATAAGTAAAATTTAAAACTTTAAAGTCAAAATTTAGGAAAAAAGCAGAAAATGATTTTTATCAGAGATTACCAATCAATCTAGACTAACCTTTTCCTTGTTCAGAACAAAGAATTTCTATGGATTCTGGCACATTCAAATACAATGTGCACACAGATGAGCACATAATACAGCTAGTATCTTTAAATCTGTTAAACTATTTACAATCAGTATATAATATTATGCATTATACATAATGTGATGGTTTTCGTCTTTGTTAGATTTTAGAACTTCCAAATACTCCTGAAAGAATTTACAATCCTAATAGACTGTCCCATTCTATGGACTATTTAATTTCTTCCTCAGAGGTCTTATTCACACACTCACTTACTACACACATATTCACCAACTTACTAAGCATCTTCTATAGGTTGAGCACTATTCTAGCCACTGGAGATAGAGGAGTGAACAAAACAGATAAAATTATCAGTGATCACAATATGAAGAGTTAATAGGGGGCTTTCCAGGTAAAGATAGCAAATTGGCCACATATTTGGATTCCTTCAGAAACCTGCAAAAATGTTAATAAACTAATTTTTTGAAGTAATAAGCACAAGCAAAATATACTAAGAGATAATAGTAACAGTTTTGAAATATGGAAAGCAGATGAATATAGAAAGCAAATTGGCTGTGGGGAAGACTGAGAAGCATCCGTATTTACAAAACTCCAAAATTGGTGGTACCAAGTATCCGTGAAAATGGTGGCAAAGATGGGTTATGAACAAAAGCATTAGTTTAAAGTCAGTTAAACACAGTTAGAACTCCATGCAGCCAGCTGACCATCCCTCCTCTATCTGTCAGTTCTCTTACTCCATTGGTTCTAAAATGCTGGCAGCTGGGACTATATCCTCTAGGAAGAAAAGTAGAATAAACTTTGTGTGGAATATGAGCATCCCAAAAGGAAAGACCCAAGGATACTGATATATCCTAGACATTGACAATACACCCAATTAATCAGGTTCCAGTTAGCCTTTCAGTATTTGAATAGTGAATATGAACAGTTGACCAAGGTTCAGCAGACATCTGAGGAAAGGCTCTAGCATGAAACAGAGACCAAAACAATCATGACATAAACAACTTTAAGTAAAAAAAGATTTTTTAAAGCTATCAGTAATATTTTTACAGAAAATAGAAAATATTACATCCATAGAATAAGATGCTATGAAAATTTAAAAACTGAGAAACCAGTCACAAAAAGCTCCTAAAAATTAAAAATGTAACACCAATGAAAATGCAGTAGGATATATTCATTCATTTAAAATACTGAACATCAACTAGTGCCAATGTTTTTCTAGCATCTTCACATTACTTAAATTCAAATGGAAGAAAACAAACAATAAACACATAAGAAATACATTGTATGTAAGATAATAGGTGATAAGGAGAAATTTTAAACATAGAAGAAAAATAATGCCACGATGCTAGTCTCTTTAATAGGGAAGTCAGGAGAGGCCTCATGAGAGGCCTCCATTTAAACAGTGATGTAAAGGAAATAAAAAACAAATCAAACAGTTAGTTATCTGGAAGAAGAACATTCTACTCAGAAGAGTTCAGGACGCAGGAATTTTGTTGATGAGTCTGAGATATATTAAATAAACCAGCAAGGCTGGAGTGAACAGGAAAAAACGGTAGACCAAGTCAGAGAGGGAAGAGGAAGCCATGTTACATATACCCTCCAAGGAATGTAAGAATTTTTGGCTTTTATGGGAATGAGAAAGAATGACAAAGAAGACTTTCAGCAAAACACTGACATGACTCAGCTTTTTATTATGAAAATAATCTCAAACCATTTTCACACTGTATTAAAATAACAATCTGGAAAACTGAGGGCTCAAGGACAAAAGGGGGGGGGAGATTATTTTAGGAGGCTATTACAGTAATCCATACCAGGGCAACAGCAGTGGAAGGAGTAAGAAATAGTGAGATTCTGGGTATCATTTTACAATACTACCAATGAAACTTGCTGATGGACTGAATGGAGAATGCATGAGAAATTAAGAAATGGAAATTAAGGATGACTTCAAGATTTTTCACTAGTAACAGATTTAGAGATGAAGTAGGAGAGATGATTTCTTATAAAGTAAAACAAAACAAGATGAAAAATCATAACAAAGTAGGTCAAGTAGACTCAAGACCCAACAGAAGAGTTTCTAGACAGATCCTACAAGATTCTGGTACTTAGAAAAGATATCACATACAAAGGCTCAAGAATTAGGAAAAGGTTATCTATAAAAAAACAAACCTATGGTTAATATCACAAAACCATGCTTAATGATAAAAAAAAAAAACTGGAAGATTTCCCATTAATAGCAGGAATAAGACAAGGATGTGAGCTCTAGCCACTCTTATTCAACCTTGTACCGAAACTTCTAGCCAGGGCAATAAGAAAAAAAAGTAAAAAAAAACGGATATCCAAATCGGAAAGAAAAAAGTGAATTTATATTTATTCACGCATGACATGATCTTACAGATAGAAAATTTTAAGGAATCTATTAAAAATTATTAGAACTAGTGAATTAAATATAAAGTTTAAAAATTCAATTATTTCCCTATATAATAGCAAAGAACTGATTATGAAAGCAAAAAAAATCATAATAGCATGAAAAATATTTATGAATAAATTTAACAAAAGAAGTATAAGATTTATACAAAAAAAATATTGTTAGAAGAATGAAAGCTATTCCATGACAGTATTCCCCAAATTTATAGATTCAACACAAACTCTAGCAAAACAATAGCTTCATTTTTTGCAAAAAATAACAAGATAATTCTAAAATGCATATGGAAATGCAAAGAACCCAGAATAGCCAAAACAATGTTAAAAGAACAAAGTTGAAAGAATCACAGCTTCTGATTTGTAAACCTGCTACAAAGACAATACGGTACCAGCGTAAAGAAAGACATATGTCAATAGAATAAAGTTGAGAATCCAGAAATAAACACTTCTTCAATTGACACTTCTGGTCAATTTAGTTCTGATAAAGGTATCAAGACAATTCAACAGGGAAAAAACAGTATTTTCAATAAATGATGTGGAGGTGGGATCCCTGGGTGGCGCAGCGGTGTGGCGCCTGCCTTTGGCCCAGGGCGCGATCCTGGAGGCCCGGGATCGAATCCCACATCGGGCTCCCGGTGCATGGAGCCTGCTTCTCCCTCTGCCTGTGTCTTTGCGCCTCTCTCTCTCTGTGACTATCATAAATAAATAAAAATTTAAAAAAAAATAAAAATAAAAATAAATGATGTGGAGGTGACTGGATATCCACATGCAAAAGAAGGAAGTTGAATCTCTCAGCACATACAAAATCAACTCAAAATCAATCATAGATAAAAACTTAAAAGCTAAAACCATAAAACTCTTAAAAGAAGAAAACACAGGGAATAAGCCATTGTGACATAGGCTTGGGTAATGATTTCTTAAATATAAAAGTATAACAAAAATGAAAAATAGGTAAGTTAGACTTCTTCAAAATTAAAAACTTCACACTTCAAACACCACCATAAGAAAAGTGAAAAGAGGGCAGCCCTGGTGGCTCAGCGGTTTAGCACCGCCTTCAGCCCAGGGTGTGATCCTAGAATCCCGGGATCAAGTCCCACATCGGGCTCCCTGCATGGAGCCTGCTTCTCCCTCTGCCTGTGTCTCTGCCCCTCTCTCTCTGTCTCTCATAAATAAATAAATAAAATCTTTAAAAAAAAAAAAAAAAGAAAAGTGAAAAGAGGGATGCCTGAGTGGCTTAGTGGTTGAGCATCTGTCTTTGGCTCAGGGCGTGATCTCGGGGTCCTGGAATTGAGTCCCACATCAGGCTCCTCACAGGGATATAGATATCTATATATAGATATCTATAGATCGATATAGATTATTTAATTAATTCTAAAAAAAAAAAGGAAAAGAAAAGTGAAAAGACAATTCCCAGACTAAAGTAAAATATTTTCAAGTCATATATCTGCTAAGGGACCCAGATCTAGAATATATAAGTAACTCTTAGCAATTCAATAATAAGACAACCCAACTAAAAATACATTACTCAGAAATAAAAGGAAATGAACTACTGATATATTTTTTTCTGATATATTTAATAACCTAATGAATTAAGTACCATGTTTAGTGAAAAGAACTAATCTCAAAGTTAGGAAGGAGATTAGGACATGTCACCCCAAATTATGCTACTTTCACATACGAGAACTAAGAATCAACAGATATAGGAAGAGTCAGTTCTCTCCCTTCTCCATAAACCGCTAAAAGCAGGGCATAAATTTCCCTTTGTGAAAGTGCCCACCTCTCCCCCACATTAGGAAAAGGAGAACATATTTTATCACCTGAGATAACAGAGTACGAACTGAGATGAGTTTGCTTAAATAAACCTTTCTAAAATAACCCTGATCTTCCATTAGTTTCCCCATATATTCCCTAGTCACTTCCCCATATTTTACCATCCCTTAAAGCCCAAACAAACCCTCTTTCCTTTATCAAAAAGGGTATATAAGCCCCAAGTGTGACACCACTTCTTTCAGTTTCACTTCTTTTCTGTGAATACTCATGCACATAAAATATTAATAAAAATTATGTGTTTTTACTCCTGTTAAGCTTTCGTAAGTTTAAGCCACAGGCTCCCAGCTACTGAACATAAGAAGAGGAAAATATTTTCTTCCGAACAGTTCCATCCTACATGATTCTATTTATATGACATTATCAAAATAACAAAACTAAAAAAATGAAGAACATAGTGGTTGCTACAGGATAGGATAGGGACAGGGGATGAGAGGGATAAATACAAATAGGTAGAATGAATGAATTCTTTTGTGATGATCAAAGAGTTTTGCATCTTGACTGTGGCATTTATGTTACACAAATGTATACATGGGGTACAGCTGCAAAAATCTATACACAGAAACACTTGCAGACTTCTAAAAATGGTGAAAACTGCAGTCTAGTTAATATTAATGTGACAATGTAAATTTCCTGGGTTTGATGATGTACTATCACTATATAAGATGTCACTTAGGGAAACTAAGTGAAAAGTAGGTACACAGGACTTTATAAACTATTTTTTCCTTTGTACTATTTTTGAAACTTCCTGCTTTTGAAAAATGGAATGTAACCTTAAAATATTTTTCCATTCATTCCTTTTTAAACTATAATACTTTTTCGATAGCCTGGACAATATCTTTATAATTTTACAGTAACTTTCTTCTGTCTTTCTGGTCAAGCTTTTAATTAAGAAGTACAGAAGATAAAAAATAAACATGCAAAAACTTAAATACAAAAATTTTCGTCAATATAAAAAAGTTAGAAAACAACCTAAATAACTAGTAATTGGAAATAGGTAAAATAAATTATGTTACAATCATCCACTGAAAGTCTATGAGGTTTAAAAAATAAAACGTCTATGAGGTCATAAAAATGTTGTAGAGGCACCCGGGTAGCTCAGTTGATTGAGCATCTGACTCTTGATTTTGGCTCAGGGTCATGAGATAGGAGTCCTCAGCTCTGTGCTGAGTGGAGAGTCTGCTTGAGATTCTTTCCCTCTGCCCTTCCCCCTACTCTCTCTCTCTCTCTCTCCCTCAAATAAATGAATCTTTTAAAAAATCATATTGTAGGATATTTAGTTGCAAAAAATATGTTAACATATTATTAAATTTAAATACAATATGGTTTATGGTTTTAGGACAATATTTATATACATACATGGAAAGAAGAATACATGCCCCCCTAAATATTTCATGAGCAAAGGAAACCCTTATTCAAAGAAGATATATAAATCACCAAAGGTATGTGAATCACCAAAGAAGTGCAAATAATCAATAAGCACATGAAAAGATGCAGCACATCTGTAGGCACTGGGGAAATCCATATCAAAACCACAACGGGGAAAAAAAAAAACCCCCACAAAAACCACAAGGTACTACTTCACATCCATTATTAACATACCTAAAATCGAAAGGATAGCCAATAACAGATATTGGCAAAAGAGAAAATGGAACCCTTATCTACTATCAGTGGGAATGTAAAATGTCACAGCCACTTTGAAAAATTGTTTGGAAATTTCTCAAAATGCTAAACAAAACACAGAGATTTGACCCAGGAATTTCATTCCTAAATACAGTCAAAAGAATCAAAAACAGGTCCACACCAACACTTGTATGTGAATGTTCACAGCAGATTATTCTTAATAGCCAAAAGGGGAAAACTTGAGTCTTCGTCAACTGATAATGCATAAAAAAAAAATGGACATACAATGGAATGTCCTTCAGCTACAAAAAAGAATTAAGTACTGGTAAATGCTACAATGTGGATTACCCTTGAAAACGTTATGCTCGGGGATCCCTGGGTGGCTCAGCGGTTTAGCTTCTGCCTTGGGCTCAGGGTGTGAGAGTCCCGCATTGGGCTCCCTGTATGGAGCCTGCTTCTCCCTCTGCCTGTGTCTCTGTCCCTCCCTCTCTCTCTCTCTCTCTCTCTCTCTCTCTATCTCTCATGAGTGAATAAATAAAATTAAAAAAAAAAAAAGAAAACATTATGCTCAGGGAAAGAAGTATCACACAAAAGGCCACATATTATAAGACTCTATTAATACTAAATTCCAGAATAGGTACATCTATAGAGATAAAAATTGGCAAGAATATGAGAAATGGAGAGAAAATAATTAAGTAGGAAGTTTCTTTTTGGAGTGATTAAAATGCTATTCGATTTTGGGATGATTAGCCAACTCTTAAATACACCAAACCTCACTAAACTATGTATTTTAAATGACTGAAACTCTGTGGGATGTAAATTGTTATCTCAATAAAGCTATTTAAAACTAGGGCTCAGGGCAGCCTGGGTGGCTCAGCAGTTTAGCGCCACCTTCAGCCCAGGGTGTGATCCTGGAAACCAGGAATCGAGTCCCATGTCGGGCTCCTTGCATGGAGCCTGCTTCTCCCTCTGCCTGTGTCTCTGCCTCTCTCTCTCTCTCTTTCTCTCTCTCTCTCTCTCTCTCTCTCTCTGTGACTCTCATGAATAAATAAAATCTTTTAAAAAAATAAATAAAACAAGGCCTAGAAATCAGCAAGCTAGAACTAAAATGCAATGTAGCAATGTCAAAATTCTGAAGAAAAATTCTTCTGACCAAGAGTTCTATACACAGGCAAATTATCAATGTGTGAGGTCAGAACAAAAACCATGTTTAGTTATGGAGGAACCAAAATATTTTCCTCACATACATATTTTCTCATGGAGCTACTAGAGGATATGCTCCATAACAGTTTACAAAGTAGACATAAAAGAAGAAATGGTAGAAAAAAATTGATGCAAAAGAATGACAAAAACGATATCTAATATAAAGGTAAAGGAAGGTATCAATGTAACAAACCCAGGCTAGTACAGATCAAAAAATGCTAGGAGAGATTTGTACGGGAAAATAAAACTAATTCAAGGCGCATCTGTTTAAATCAGAGGAAATTCAGCCAACTGACAAAGCTTGTGGTTGAAATGGTGATAAACATCAGAAAATCTCAGAGGAAAATCTGGCTGAATGATCCGGGACTATGGAACGATTTTTAAAATAAGCTGTGAAATGGACAAATCAGAGACAAAACTATGTTTACGTTAAATTTAAGAGTTTTTTGTTCACCAAAGGGCACCAAGAAACAAAGTATAATGATAAGCTACAAATTGGGAGAACATATTTGAAACACAACTGAAATGGAACCAGTACATAAAATTTATAAAGAATACTTTTTAAAAAGAAATACAGGCAAACAAACATTTCAAAATATAAATAGTAAGATACCATTTTGTAACCACCAGATTATCCAAAGTTGAGAAGTCTGATAATCAGTTGTGTTGGCAAGGAATGAAACAAAGGGAACTTTGAGCTGCCATCGTTACTGTACATTAGTACAACTACCTTGGAAAACAATTTGGGATTATCTTATAAAACTAACATGCAGGGAACACCTGGGTGGCTCAGCAGTTAACCGTCTGCCTTCAGCTCAGGGCATGATCCTGGGGTCCCGGGATCGAATCCCACATCGGGTTCCCTGCATGGAGCCTGCTTCTCCCTCTGCCTGTTTCTCTGCCACCTCTCTCTGTGTTTCTCATGAATAAATAAATAAGATCTTTAAAAAAAAAAAATGCACATATCCTACTGAACTAACAGCTCTACTACTAAGTACATATCCCAGAGATGTAATAATAGGTGAACCAGAAGATTGGTATGAACATGTTTAAAATAGCATCATTTGGGCAGCCCGGGTGGCTCAGGGGTTTAGCGCCTCTTTTGGCCCAGGGCCCGATTCTAGACAACGCAGAATCGAGTCCTGCGTCGGGCCCCCTGCACGGGGCCTGCTTCTCCCTCTGCCTGTGTCTCTGCCTCTCTATCTCCCTCTGTGTCTCTCATAAATAAATAAATAAAATCTTTAAAAAAATAAAAATAAAAATAAAGTAGCACCATTTATAATAGTAAAAGAACCACCCATATATCCACTGATGGACAAATCAATTACAGTATATTAATGCCATACAATCATTTTGTTGTGATAAAAAAAAAATACATAATGGGGCACCTGGGTGGCCCTGTTGGTTAAGTATCTGACTTTGGCTCAGGTCACGATCTCAGGGTCCTGGAATCGAGCTCTGGGTTGGCTCTGCGCTTAGCAGGAGTCTGCTTGTCCCTCTGTCCCTTCCCCTGCTTGTGCTCCCTCTCTCTCTCAAATAAATAAAATCTAAAAAAGAAAAAACTGTAACATAAAACTTACCATTTTTTCTTCTTTACTGAGAAATAACTGACACATAACATTTGATCAGTTTCAGGTATGCAATATAACAACTGAATATTTATATATACAGCAAAATGAGTATCAGAATAAGTATAGTTAGTATTTATCACCACACCCAGTTACAAATTTTTTTCTGTGATGAGAACTTTTAAGATCTACTCTCTTAGCAACTTTCAAATATACAACTCAGTATCATTTAACTGTGGTCACTATACTACCTGTTATTTTCCCAGAACTTATTTATAACTGGGAATTTGCATCTTTTGACCACTGTCACCTATTTTGCCCACATCTTATCCTAGCCTTGAGCAACCACCAATCCGTTCTCTCTCATTTTATTATTTTCAATGTATACTGAGTAAACTGGCATTGAGTACATTCACATTGCTCTGCACCCAGCACGAGTATCCATCTCCAGTTTTAGTCCAATTGAAAATTCATATCTATTAAACCATAACTCCCCACCCCCCATAACATGTAATATTATACAGCAGCTAAAAAGAATAAACTACAATGCAAGAAGTTGGATAAATCTTAAGTGAATAGTTGAAGAGAAAAGAAGTCATAGAAGACAGCATACTATGTACCAGTATTTTTGTAAAACTCAAAAACTAGCAAAGCCAAACAAATTATTGCTTAGAAAAAACATACATTTACTGTAAAACATTTTTAAGAGCACAGTAATGATAAACAGAAAATTCTGGATAGCAGTCACCTGAGGGAAGAGGGGAAGGGAGTGATTAGAAAGTAATATAAAGGTGATTGCAGTAATACTAATAATCTTCCGGTTCTGAACGTGGGTGGTAGGTTCATTTTGTTGGTATGCTTCCTAATGTACATAGGTATTTTTATATTCTATCCAATGCTACATAAATGTATAAAGACTGAAAAGGAGCTTCCCATTAAATATGTATATCAAACTTATTATGTACCATTTCACATTCCTCAGTCTTACCTCTTACTATAGGTTAATGCTGCTGCAAATAGTGTAACTGTGACTAGTTACATGCACATTTAGTCCAATTTCAAACCTTGTTACAGTATTTATAAGAGCTTCAAGAAACAAAAAAACTTAGGCCTGATTTTCTTCATATTTTTAAGCCACAAAAGTATTTATAAGAATTATTTCTTCTATACTTCCTTGAAAACATAAACCAAAATTACTTACTGTTGGTTTTTTTCATTTAGAGTATTCATGCTCTGGAGATCAGAAAGAGGTGTTCTGGGATTTTTCCGGGCTATACCTAATATATAAAAAGCAGACATTTTCAAATCAATGCTAAAAGAAACTAAACATGAAACAATTTTTCTAAGGACAAATAGAATTAATGTATTTCAACAGTAAATATTTGCTAAGCATATCATAAATACCTAAATAATATGAACCAAGTGACATGATTATTACTTACTAATTTGACTTAGGCAACAATGAACCCAACTAGGGAATTAAATAATAAATTATATTTCTTCTCTCATTTAAATATTAACAGAAAATGAAGGATAACTAGGCTGAAGGTCTAGAAATGTATAAGCTCATTATTTTAAATAATGATTCAAAGAATTCCTAATGATTCCTTTGCATCATTTTTCAGCAATAGTTATACTGCTGACATGAGCTATAGATTTCAGAGGTCAATTAATATTACATATAGACACTGAGAATCAAAAACAACAAATTATGTCCTATTAAGCATTACCAGTATTTCTTAAGTTATAATTTACTTTATTTTTTTTTAATTTTTATTTATTTATGATAGTCACACACACACAGAGAGAGGCAGAGACATAGGCAGAGCAGGCTCCATGCACTGGGAGCCCGACGTGGGATTTGATCCCAGGTCTCCAGGATCGCGCCCTGGGCCAAAGGCAGGCGCTAAACCGCCGTGCCACCCAGGGTTCCCTATAATTTACTTTAAATCATATGATAAACACTGAAGCTCTCTATACACATAAGGCCATGAATTTTCATAACACACGCATACAAACATTTAATATATGTAAGACACACTGGAAAGGAAGTGAAAGTATTCAAGATAACAATCTTGTAGGTAGGAAATCCTAAGTAACCCATAAAAAACTAGTAGGACTAATAAAAGAGTTCAGCACAATTATAAGATATAAGATCAATATTTAAAAACCAATTGTATTTCTATTCAATAGTAATAATCAGAAAAGAAAATCAGAAACAATTCCATTAATAACATCAAAATAATACAAAAAGAATAAACTTTAAAAAGTATAAAATGTTTACACTGAAAATCACAAAACATCATTAAAAGAAACCTAAATAAATGGAATGACATCCATACTTATGAATTGGAAAACTTAATTACTGTCAAGATAGTGATGCTCTCTAAATTTATCTATATATCCATGCAACCTCTATTAAAATTGCAGCATTGATTTTTTACAGAAATGAATAAACTCATCCTAAAATTAATATGGCAATGCAGAGGATCCAGAATAGCCCTAACAGTATTGAAAAATAAGAACAGATTGGAGGACTCACGCTTCCTGAATTTGAAACATTCCTGAATTTGAAACATATTACAAAGATAGAGTAATTGAGACAGTATGGTATTCTCATAAAGAAAGACAAATCAATGGAAAGGAATTCAGAATACTGAATAGACCTTTACATTTATGATCTAATGAATTTTGACAAAGATGTCAAGGCAATGCAATGAACAATGGAACAGAACAGAGAATCCAGAAGTGGACTCTCAACTTTATGGTCAACTAATATTCGACAAAGGAGGAAAGACTATCCCCTGGAAATAGGACAGTCTCTTCAATAAATGGTGCTGGGAAAATTGGACAGCCACATGCAGAAGAATGAAACTAGACCATTCTCTTACACCATACACAAAGATAAACTCAAAATGGATGAAAGATCTAAATGTGAGACAAGATTCCATCAGACCTAGAGGAGAACACAGGCAACACCCTTTTTGAACTTGGCCACAGCAACTTCTTGCAAGATACATTAATGAAGGCAAGAGAAACAAAAACAAAAATGAACTACTGGGACTTCATCAAGGTAAGAAGCTTTTGTACAGCAAAAGAAACAGTCAACAAAACTAAAAGACAACCTACAGAATGGGAGAAGATATTTGCAAATGACATATCAGATAAAGGGCTAGTATCCAAGATCTATAAAGAACTTATTCAACTCAACAGCAAAGAAACAATCCAATCATGAAATGGGCAAAAGACATGAACAGAAATCTCAGAGAGGAAGACACAGACATGGCCAACAAGCACATGAGAAAATGCTCCGCATCACTTGCCATCAGGGAAATACAAATCAAAACCACAATGAGATCCCACCTCACACCAGTGAGAATGGGGAAAATTAACAAGGCAGGAAGCAACAAATGTTGGCGAGGATGTGGAGAAAGGGGAACCCTCTTGCACTGTTGGTGGGAATGTGAACTGGTGCAGACACTCTGGAAAACTGTGCAGAGTTTCCTCCAAGACTTAAAAATAGATCTGCCCTATGACCCAGCAATTGCACTGCTGGGGATTTACCCCAAAGATACAGATCCAATGAAACGCCGGGACACCTGCACCCCGATGTTTAGAGCAGCAATGTCCGTCCACAATAGCCAAACTGTGGAAGGAGCCTCGGTGTCCATCGAAAGATGAATGGATAAAGAAGATGTGGTTTATGTATACAATGGAATATTACTCAGCCATTAGAAACGACAAATACCCACCATTTGCTTCAATGTGGATGGAACTGGAGGGTATTATGCTGAGTGAAGTAAGTCAATCGGAGAAGGACAAACATTATATGGTCTCATTCATTTGGGGAATATAAAAAATAGTGAAAGGGAATAAAGGGGAAAGGAGAAAAATGAGTGGGAAATATCAGAAAAGGAGACAGAACATGAGAGACTCCTAACTCTGGGAAATGAACAAGAGGTGGTGGAAAGGGAGGTGGGCGGAGGCTGGGGGTGACTGGGTGATGGGCACTGAGGAGGGCACTTGATGGGATGAGCACTGGGTGATATGCTATATGTTGGCAAATTGAACTCCAATTAAAAAAAAAGACAATGCAATGAGAAAAGAATAATCTTTATAACTAATGGTGCTGGAAAAACTAGATATATCCCCATTTAAAAGAATGAAATTGGACCAAAAATCAAAGTAAGTGCTGAATTTATAAAATTCTCAAAAGAAAATATAGGAGTAAATCTTTATGACATTGAATTAGGCAATAAAATTACTTAGATATGTTACCAAAAGCATAAGCAACCAAAAAAAAAATGTATAAAGTGGACATTCTCAAAATTTAAAACTACTGTGCTTCAAAGGACAACAGATCAAGAAAGTAAAAAGACAACCCACAGAATGCTAAAAAAAAAAAAAGTTTGTTACTCAACTATCTGATAAGAAACTTGAATCCAGACAATAAAAAGAACTCTTATAACTGAATAATAAAGACAACCCAATTTAAAAATGAACAAAGGATATGAATAGATATTTTTCCAAAGAAGATATGCAAATCATTAGTAAGTTTATGAAATGATGCTTAACATCATTAGTCATCAAAGAAATGAAAATCAAAACTATAATAAGATACCACTTTATCCCCACCAGGATGGCTATAATCAGAAAGACAGATAAAAGTGTTGCCACAGACAAGAAAAAAAATTGAAACCTTTTGTACACTGCTGCAATGTGAAGCAATACAGTCACTTTGGAAAGTACTTTGGCATATATTATCAAAAAAGTAAACCCAGTAATTCCACTCCTAATTAAATTCCCAGGAGAATTTCCAGTAAACTGTTACTGAAAATATCTTATGATCAACTAATTCAGTTAGAACTTTATTTTCTTATATACTGAATTCATTGTTTTTGTTTTATTTAATCAGTTCCTTAGTTATGAGCACCAATTATCCCTATGACAAATTATCATTTTCTATCCTCCATATCTATTCTTTTCTTCTGTGTATTGAAACGAAATCATCTCAGACCTTTCATCAATATTAGCAATTCAATCTTCAGCTATTTTCCACTATACTTTGAGGTCATACAAATGTAGTTTTATGCTTCTGCATGCTTTGATAGTTCTATACCTCTTTTCAAAATCATTCTAATATTTTATTGTCTTGAATTTGTGCTACTGCTTTACTGGATTCAAATTCTTAAATTCTTCTATACTATAAAGTACTCACGGGAAATTTTCTTCTCCTTGGGAGTATTTTCCCTGCAAACACAACAGGGTGTTTCTTTGAGGGTGGTTCTTTTATGCATATTATCTGACCTCCTTATTTCCTTCTGTGTGATTTTCAACATCAATTATTAAATATTTTAAATATTCAGAGGGCATAAGGAATAATAAATATGCTGAACGTTAGCAACTGATCACTCAGAAAATGAAGGCCTGTGCACTCTCTCCTGATCTCATTCCAACAGCTTCAAATTCCATCATGCCCCACTTGCTAGGATGAGCATTTAAAAACCTTTTAACTAAATACATACATACATACCTTTAAAATAGGCATCATAATGGTCAATGACTTAAAGTAGAAGATGGTCTTACGAGTTAACAGACAGCAAAACTTAAAGGAAAACAGGAACTGTAAAAAGGAACCAAATGGATATTCTGGAACTAAAACTGAAATAGAATTCATTCTAGGGACGCCTGGGTGGCTCAGTGGTTGAGTGTCTGCCTTCAGCTCAGGGTGTGATCCCAGAGTCCGGGATCAAGTCCTACCATCAGGCTCCCTGAGAGGAGCCTGCTTCTCCCTCTGCCTAGGTCTCTGCCTTCTCTCTGTCCCTCATGAATAAATAAGTAAAATCTTAAAAAAAAATTCATTCTATATTCATTCTATGGATTTAAAAGAAGACTTTGAACAGCACAATGAACTTGAAATCAATAAATAAAAATTATCTAATCTGAAGAATGAAAGAACAAAAATAAGAGAAAAATGAGCAGAGTATGAGGAATTGAGACAGATCAAATATTCTAAAAACATTTAACTGACATCTAGAAATAAAAGAAACTGCAACAGAAAAAGTTTCTGAAACAATGTCAGCCAAAAATTTCCTAAATTTGATGAAAGACAACTGAAGCACAGGTCAAAAGGTACAGCAAATCCCAAAAAGGATAAATATAAATCATATCTAGGAACATCATAAATTACTGAAAACCAAAAAACAACGAGAAAATGTCTAGCAGCCAGAGGAAAAAAGGTACACTAGATATGAAAGAAGTATAATGGGATTACATCTGAGTTTATCATCACAAATAATGTAAGTCAAAAGAAAATAAAATATCTGTAAAGTACCAAAATTTGATAGTTCCTAATGACATTAAACATGTCTACCTTATGACATTATAACCAACCATAAGTTTTACCTGAGGAATGAAAACATATGTACACAAAATGACATAAACAAGAATGTTTATAGCGGGGCTTCTCACAATAGCTGAAAGCAGTATATTTAACCCTTATATCCATCAAGAAACAAATGATAAACACAAAGTTGTACACACAATTGTTTTTATATACATAATAACTCAGCAACAAACTAACTGTATATGAAACAACATAACATGGGTGTATTTATCATATTGCCTAAGAGAATCAGAACACAAAAGAATACATACTGTATGATTCCATTTCTGTAAAATTTTTAGAAAAGGCAAAACTAATTTATAGTAACAGAAATCTTAAGAGTTGACTATAGGAAGTGGGAAAACATTTAAGAGAACAAGAATCAATTTTCTGATACAGCTGTATTCTAATATTTTATTTTGAATCTTTTGTGTTCATATGATTTAGGATTTTCTCTTATAAACATCTCACAACTAAGTTTTCTTTTTCTTAATTGCATGACTTGTTATTTAACTATTTCATTTGGTTCATTTTAATTTACTGGTATTACTGTTGTTCTTCGTTTTTCTGACTTATTTTATGCCTTGTATCTCCCTAATTATTATATGCTTTTATCCAGACTTCTACTGAATTATTTCCTTTATATTTTGGTTTCTTTTGTTTTGGAAGTCATATATACTCTCTTCTTTGATTATCCTTGAATTTTTAACATATCCACGAATTCTAAATGGAATTCTCTTCCGTTTTGCTAAAGAGTACAAGAACCTCTGAATGCTTCGATTCTAGTTATCCCCTTCCCATCTCAAATGTCGTTACCCCGTACTTATTTTCACCTTGTTTTTCCCCTATTAATCAAGCAAATTAAGTTTTACTACTAAGTTTTATAAAGTAATTGTTTATTTAGATACATAGAACATATCTATCATTTCTTTATCAGATCTCAACACTTTCCAGTGAGTTCAGGTTTTGTCTTTCTCAACTCTTTTAATAAGTTCTATCAGTGTAGATCTGTTTAGATTACTACCTAACTCTATTTATTTTCACCTTTGCCTGGTATACCTTTGTCCATCCTTTTACTTTCATCATTTTGAGAATCTTGTAGATATGGGATGCCTGGTGGCTCAGAGAAATGTTTTCTCCCTCAGCCCACGTCAGGATAGAGCCTGATGGTGGGTTCCCTGCTCAGCAGAGAGCCTGCTTCTTCCTCTCTTCCCCACTCCTGCTCTCTCTCTATCTCTCTCTCTCTCTCTTTCTGAAATAAAGTCTTCTAAAAAAAAAATCATGTAGATATTATTTAACTGAACTTCTTGAAAAATTCATTTGGAGAATTTAATTGATGAGGTTAATCTATTTTTATTAATTTTAAATAGCAGTACTTATTTCTTATATTTTCATGTTTTTCATTTATTTTACTCTGAAACTCATTTTTTCCTTTCTTAGTTTTCATTTGTTAAAGGCTTCCTAAGCCACTTTAAAAGATAAAAGTGATTCTATTTTTGTTATTATTATGGTTGTCTATTAGACACACACAATCATGTTTATTTACCCAAATTGATTGACTTTGACAAATATCTATATTCTACCAATTCAAGAAAAATATAGCTCCCTGCCTTTCCTGTAGGCTCCACCAAAATAACATTCTATTTATTTCTCCCATTTGTTTCTCCCATTTTCAAACATGAATTCTGATCATATACCATTTTATTTTTATTTTTGATAGTCTTAATTCCATGCAAAATAGTCTCTTCTATATATATTTGTCTGTGACTTTTGTCAGGCTTCATGATATGTAATTATTTTTACTGTGGTAAACCTTACATATAGAATACATGCATTTGAAGTATACAGTTGCATAAGTTTTGATAATACTACTACCAAAAGAAGATACAGAATATTTGCATCATCTCCCAAGAGTTCCCTTGTGCCTTTTCTTTGAAAACCCACCACACACCCTCCTGGATCATGGCAACCACTAATCTGATACCCACATAGAGTGGTTTGCATTTTCTAGAATTTGATATAAATGGGATATAAAACAGTATGTCCTCTTTTATGTAAGGTTTCATTCAGCATATTATTTTAACAATTGATCTATAAAAGTATCTGTGTGAACATACGTTTTCATTTCTCTCAGATAAATATCTGGGATTGGTATTAATGGAACTGGAAAGTATATGCTTACCTTTATTTTAAAAAACCTGACAAACTCTTTCCCACAATAATTGTACTGTTTTACATTGCAGTAGAGTATATAAGCATTCTAGTTGCTCCACATCCTCATCATGAGTTAGTACTGTCAATACTCTTTAAGTATTGTCAACTTGTTAAAATCCAGCTGTGACAGAGGCTGTTACTGTGGCCTCATTGTGATATTTTGCACTTCCCTAATGACTAATGAAACTGATCATCTGTCACAAACCTATGGATCATTCCTATATCTTATTTTTGAAGCACATGTTCAAGTCTTTAGACTATTTTTAACTGAACTGCTTAATTTTATTAACTACAGGGTTCTTAAAATATTGTTTTCAAGTCCATTATCAGTCATCAGTATTATAAATTATTACACAAATATTGTTTCCCAGGGTGTGGTATGCTTTTAGTTTTCTGAGCAAGATCTTTTTTAAAGTAGAAATTTTCAATTTTGGTGAACTCCATTTTACCCTTTTTCTTTTTTTAAATAGTTTATGCTCTTAAGTCCCATCTAAGAAATTTTTGCGAAGATTTTCTCTCAGGTTTTCTTCTACAAACTTAATAGTTTTACTCTTTATGATGAGCTATATGACCCACTTCAAGTTCAATCTTACTCAGAATATAGGGTAAAGGTCAAAGTTCTCTTCTTCTTTTTAGATTTTTTAATTTATTTATGAGAGAGAGAGAGAGCATGAGCACGCACATGCGCACAAGCAAGGCGAACAGCAGGCAGAGAGAGAAATGGGTTCCCTGCCAAGCAAGAAGCCCAATGCAGGACTCAATCTCAGGACCCTGGGATCATGACCTGAGCCTAAGACAGATGTTTAACCAACTGAGCCACCCAGGCATCCTAAGTCCTCTTGTTATATAAGGCTACCTAATTGTCCCAATGTCACTTGTTTAAAAGACCATGCTCAACCCTACTCGATTATCTCAGTACTTATATAGAAAATCAACTGACCTATATGTGTAGATCTTTTCCTGCATTTTTATTTGGTTTTATTGATCTCTTGATCTTTACACTAACAGAGCAATGTCATGATTATTTTAGTCTTGAAATCATATAGAATAAGTTCTCCAGCTTTGTCATTCTTTTTCAAAATTGTTTTGTCATCCTAGGTATTCTATATTTCTATATAAATCTTAGTTATTAGCTTGTGAATTTCTACTAAAAATCTGCTGTGATATTCATTGGAATTGCACTCAATCTATAGATCTAATTGGAGGAGAACATCTCAGCAATACAAAAACATGTATTGGAAAAAAAGAAAAAGAAAACATGTATCTCTCTTCATTTATTTAGGTATTTTTCAATTCCTTGTAGTTGTGTACAGGTCTAACACATATTTCATAAAGTTATCCCTAAGTGAGGTGCTTGGGTGGCTCAGTTGGTTAAGTATGTGACTTCTGATTTCAGCTCAGGTCATGATCAAAGAGTTGTGAAATGGAGCCCCTCATTGGGCTCTGTGCTGGGTGTGGAGCCTGCTTAAGATGCTCTCTCAATTAATTAATTAATTAAACTCATCCTTTAGTAGTTCATGTTTTAGTATGTTACATTATTACCCATTGCATATTAAAGCACTTCAAAACCTAGCACTTAAAAATAACAGTTATAATCAGAGTTTCTAACAAAACCGGTTTCAAGAACTGCTTAGCTGGGTGGTTCAGATAGGGTATCTTCATGAAGTTATAGTCAATCTGTTGGCCAAAGCTGTGGTCACCTGAAGACTGAAATGGAATTGAAAGATTTGTTTCCAAGGTCACTCACATAATTAGTAGCAAGGATCAGTTCCTAACTGTAGACTGCAGGCTTCAGGGGGCTTTCTCACAGGGCTACTCACAAATGGCAGCTTGCTTCTCCCAGAAACAGTGATCTGAGAGAGCTAGCAAGTGAGAAATTACTTAAGGTGGAAACTGCAGTCTTTCATAACTTAATTTTGGAATTGACATACTATCACTTCTGGCATGTCTTATACATAGACCAAGATGGGTAAAATGCAAGAGACTACACAAAGTTGTGAATACCAAAATATGAGGATAACTGGAGACTATCGAGGAGGCTGACTGCCAAAGATGTATAAATGAAATTCATAGATTTCATTTTCCACATGTCCATGGCTAAAATATAGATTTTTGTGAATTTACCTGGTATCCTGTGAGATTGTTGGAATTTACTTTCTATATCAAAGAGCATATTTTAAACTCCTTAGCACTTTCTATATAGATGATCATTTGTCTACATCTTCCTTTTCAATCTATGTACCTTTTATTTCTTTTTGTTGCCTTATAGCACTGTGTATGACTTTCAGTAGAGGGTTAAATCTGAGTGGCAAAAACAGGTATCTTTGCCTTGTCTCAATGTCAGAGAAGCAGTATTCAATCTTTCATCATTGAGTATGAAGAATGCTATAGGATTTTCATGCATATTCTTTATAAAACAGAGATTGCCTTCTATCTCTAGGCTCCTATAAGTTTTTAAATAGGAATGAATGAAGAATTATGACAAAATCTTTTTATCAACTGAGATGTCATATGCTTTTTCTTTTTTAGATGGATAATAGAGTGAGTTATATTGATTGATTTTCTATTATCAAACCAATCTTTCCTGGAATAAACTCCACTGGATTTCATGTCTTCTCCTTTAATATATTGGTGAATTTAGTTAGCCCTTCTTTTGTTAAGGCTTTTTATGTCTATTATTGTGAGGTATGTTGATCTGTAGTTTTTTTGTAATGTTTTTGTCTGACTCTGGTATTAAGAGTATACTGGCCTCAAGATATGATTTGCATAGAGTACCTTGCTCCTATATTTTCTGAAAGAGTTGAAGAGAACTGGCATTATTCTTTCCTTAAATGTTCCTTAAATAAAATTTACTATTAAAGCTATCTGGGTCTGGGCATTTCTTGTATGGGGTAAGACTTTACTTTTGAATCTGTTATTGTTAATAGATATAGGAGTGACCACATTTTCTATTTTTCCTTGGGCCAACTTAGTTTGACATTCAAGGAATTTGTCCATTTCATCTAAGTTTTTAATTTATTGACACAAGTGTTCATAATATTTCCTTAATCTTTTGATGTCTATCTTGTTCATTCCAGTTAACAGTATTTGTGCCTTCTCTCATATTTCTTGATCAGAAGGATAGGACTGCACTAATACAGCAGCCACTAGCCACATGTGGCTCTCAATTTGATCTGACTGAATCAGATTAAAACTTCAGTTTTCCAATTTTCAGTAACTTTCAGGTGCTTAACAGCCATATGTTGCTAATGGCTACAGTTTTAGAGAGCATAGCTGGAGAACATTTTTATCTTCACAGAAGGCTCTATTGGACAGAACTAGAGCTTTATCAATTTCATTGCTCTTTTGAAAAATCAGGTTTTTGTTTTCACTGATTTTCTCTACTGTTAATCTACTTTGTATTCACATATTGTAGCTCCTCATTTCTCTTTACTTATTTTGGGTCTAAAATGCTCTTCTTATAGTTTCATAAGGTAAAAGCAATCATTTTGACTTCTTCTTCTAATATAAGGATTTAAAGCCATCAATCTTCAGGCAGCCTGGGTGGCTCAGCGGTTTAGCGCCGCCTTCAGCCCAGGGCCTGATCCTGGAGATCCAGGATCGAGTCCCAAGTTGGGCTCCCTGCATGGAGCCTGCTTCTCCCTCTGCCTGTGTCTCTGCCTCTCTCTCTCTCTCTCTCTCTCTCTCTCTCACTTTCTCTCTCTCTCTGTTTCTCATGAATAAATAAAATCTTAAAAAAAAAAGCTATCAATTTTCTTCTAAACACTACTTTAGTTGCATTATTCAAATTATGGTATTTCCATTCTCATTCAGATCAAAATAGTTTTAAGTTGCCCTTATGAATTCTTTAACTCATAAGTTATTTATAGATGTGGCTTATTTTCAAAATATTTGAGTATTTCTCGAGGGGTGCCTGGCTGGCTCAGTCAGAAGAGCAAGCGACTCAATCTCATGGTTTTGAGTTCAAGCCCATGTTGGATGTAGAGATTACTTTAAAAAAAAATATTGGAGGACTTCTCAGGTATCTTTCTGTCACTAATTTCTATTTTAATTCCATTTGGGCAGACTTAAATTCCATTTGGAATCTCAGTGGAATTCCATTAATTGCACTTGGTCAGGTTAAATTTTCAATCACTTGTGGGACCATACTGAGGCCTGAGGTTAGGAACATTAAGGCAGGCATTGTCAGCATGGTGAGAGTAAGTTATATCGAGCCCACAGCACTTCTCTGACAATTGCTGATCTTTCATCTTCTTCATAAACATGGCCTGAGGATAGACTGAATGTCAAAAGCATGGGTTCAAATTCAAGTGAGATTCTTCTCTTCTACCCTTTCCCTCTCTTCCTCCTACCATCTTATTCCTTCTCCTTACCAGGGCAGGTAAGGATCTTTGCAAAAGTGGGGCTGCAGTTCATGCTTCCAAGAACTCCAATTTCTCCCCACTCCTCTAATTTCCTCCCTGCCAAGTAACAGAGAACAGTCACTAGAGAGAGAAGGTGGGAGCAAAAGAAAAACCACACTAATTTTGTCTTAATTGTGAAGGTCACACACTGTCACTTCTGTCCATTCCATTTGTTAGAAGTGAGTCATTAAGTCCAGCACATGTCTTTTGAAGGGAAGACTATCAAAGAATTTGTGGACATATTTTAAGCCACCAGAACAATGCCTTAATTTTTACTTTAAATAGTCATGTATCTTTTTAAAAGAAATTAAAAGGAAATATGTATAGTCATTTATTTTTATACATGGTTATTATTTCTGTTTATTTCTTCCAATAATTCATGGATCAGCAAACTAAAAGAGTCCTTGGGCCAAATCAAACCCGCTGTCTGTTTTTGTATGGCCTGCATGCTGGGAATGGCTTTTACATTTTTAAATGGTTGAGGAAAAAAAAAAAATGGAAGAATATCTTTGTGACATGCAAAAATCATATGAAATTCAAATTTCAGTGTCCATAATAAAATTTTATTGGAATACAGTCATGCTCATTTATTTATGTATTGTCTATGGCTCCTTTCACAGTGCAGCTAAGATATTTCAACAGAGACCATAAGATTCCCAAAGCCTAAAACATTTACTATCTGACCCTTTGCAGAAAAGTGTACCAACACTTACTTAGTATTAATCCAAGTTACCATCTGATGCCATTTCCCTTTAGCCTAAATAACTTCCATTATTAGGGTGCCCAGATGATTCAGTCGATTAAGTATCTGACTTTTGATTTCAGCTCAGGTCATGATGTCAGGGTCATGAGATTGAGCCCCATGTCAGGCTTAGTGCTGAGCATGGAGCTCCCCTCACTGACTGCACACTTTCTCTAAAAAATTTAATAAAAAAAAAGTTGAGTTTTCTGATTAAAAATAAGAAATTCAATAATCATTTTTCATAGAATATGTATTATGATGACAAATTCCCTCAGATCGCTTTTATCTGAAAACATCTTTATTTTAGGTTCATTTTTTTTTAGGATTTTATTTATTTATTCATGAGAGACACAGAAAGAGAGAAAGAGAGAGAGAGAGAGAAAGAGAGAGGCAGAGACACAGGCAGAGGGAGAAGCAGGCTCCATGCAGGGTGCCCGATGTAGGACTCGGTCCCCGGACTCCAGGATCAGGCCCCGGGCCAAAGGCAGGTGCTAAACCGCTGAGTCACCCAAGGATACCTTAGGCTCATTTTTTAAGAATATTTTTGCTAACTGATAAACACTGTGGATAATACATTGTAGCAACACTAAATTCTGTTATGTTTTCTGAAAACTGTTGATTTTTCTCCTAACAGATGGTTAACTTGTCGGACCCAAACTAAAAATATAGAAATTTTGCCTGAAAGTTGGATTTTGTTTAGGGGTTAGGAGAGGCCAGCAGTGTTTTGGTTTATTTTAAGAGAGGGCAAGATTTTATTTATTTTATTTTATTTTATTTATTTTATTTTATTTTATTTTTTTATTTTATTTTATTTTATTTTTTGAGGGCAAGATTTTAATTATGCTTTTTGGGTATCTTTCTGTCTACCCTGCTTTAATAAAATAGATGTTAATCATATCATTATTCCCCTTATTTAATATGCCATATTTTCTCTTGCTTGCTTTCAAGATTTTCTCTTTATTTTTGGTATTTAGCAGTTTGCCTACAATGTTCCTAATAATGGCTTTCTTTTTTATTTATTCTACTTGGAAGTCACTAATCTTCTTGGATCTCTAAGTCACTAATCTTCTTGTTTTTTTGTTTGTTTTTTTTGTTTTGTTTTGTTTTTTAACCAAACAGGAAATGTTTTTGACCACGATTTCTTCAAATATTTCTTTGCCTCTTTCTCTCTCCTCTCTACCTGTGGGATTCCAACTAAGGCAGGAGCTATGCAGAGATACAAAAAGCCTTCTGTCAAAAAAGTAGCAAACTTGCAAATTTCACCCACTGCAGTTTTTATCTTTCAAAGGTTGTCTCCCATTTGGTTTGCATGGCTTTGCTGACCAGCTTCCCTGCGTACTCACATCTGTCAGCCAGGTATGGCTGGCACAATTCATACTCTAACTTTGGGTTTTAGCTCTTGGGCAGCTTACTCAGTTCCAGGACTTTCCTCCTAAAGTCCAAGTTGTTTCCCAATCCTCAACTTTATTCTCTGATACCTCAAGCCAGTATGGTGGTGATTTTTCTATCCCTGGGGTAATCGGAGTTGAGAAGCACCTTGTTCAGAAAGCCACAGATTCACAATTCTTATCCACTACTTTACTTACTTCAAAGAATAAACTCTCCTCTGATTTCTGCTTCTTTTTTGGTCTTAGTGTTTAGTCTTTTTCCAGTGCTTTCGAATCATTTTGGTTTTTTAAAATTTCCTCCAAGTTTTATCATTGTTATCTGTGGAAAGGTTCATTCACCTTGCCAATTATCCATTACCTAAAGTAGTAGTCCCCTGGTTTTTAAAAAAAGTCTCCCAGACTTGAATTTGTAATTTTATACATTATAAAATGTTAATTATTGGTAGCACTATAATAGAAAATGGAATAAACTACCTAAAATAATGGAAAAGTTCCAAATTCTATAGATTTGCATATAAACACAGATAAATGTATAATTTCCTCATGCAGCCTATGTTGTACTTGGGTGCCTTACTATTCTTTACAAAACTGGAATGCCAAAAAAAAAAAAAAATTTGAATGCCTTCAGGCCTGGTGTTGTCAGACTGAAGGTCACGAAAATCAACGAAACAAATAAATGACTTGCCAACTATTTAGAAGTTGAAAATAATTAATTTGAACTCCCAAAAAAGATTTGTAGGTGGTTTTAAATAATGTCTCATGGATTAAAAGATTTAGAAAAGGCAGATAAGTAATTGAAATGAAGACTCTGTATACCTTTTAGAAAGAACAACAATAATTAATGTTAACACTTCAGGATGATCTTTTTAAAATGAAATACTTACCTTTGTTCTTTCTAAAATGAGAGAACATTTTAATTGTATTTTTCAAAACGCATCACACATTTTCTTATACCAAAACAGCAAAAATAAGAACTGAAGAAAGAATCCACAACATTTGCTTTCAGAAATTCTATTTAACATTCTTTCACTTATAATTGGATACTAAAATTTCATGGAATTTTAATCACAAAACTGTGAAATTAACAAAGTAAATGTATGGTGATTTGTAAAAAAGCTCAAAATATAAGTAATTTAGGTCCATTATATGCAAATGCTGAGTTGGGCTTTGAGTATTCTGAAAGATCTATTTTCACTATAGCAGTAGCCAAATAACTATAATCCCACAACAGGCAAAAGAACCATTTTCATTCAGAATGAGTATAACAAATAGAAAAGAGGAAATGGAAACCAAGGGCATCTTTTCACACTAATTTTATTTAAAAAAAAAAAAAGAATATCCACCATGATTCTCATTCTTCCTTAAGCCAAAACATTAATGTGGTGGCTTTGCTCCAAATCAGACAGTAAAGTCTGATAGAACTGCAATCAAACTAAGTGGATTAAGCAATGTTACACAAAAGCAACACTGCTGATGTTGAAATTCAAGCATAAGCAAGCATAAAAATCAGCCAAAATTAGAAAGGGGCAGAGGAAACTTTTGGCAGTATTGGATATGGTAATTAGCTAGATTGTGTTAATGATTTCACAAATGAATATATATGTCAAAACTTACTCTATGCTTTTACAAGCAATTTTACCTCAATTAGATTTCAATAAAGCTTTTAAAAAAAAATAGGAAAAAAATCGTAACTCATTTTTAACCATCACTCAGCTACTTTAAAGACAAAACTGGAAACTAATTCAGAACCTAAAACCAAGTATAATTAACAACCTAAGGATCACAGGCAAATACTCATCCAAGTTCAAAGAAGAGGTATATCAACTGTTTCAAAAAAATATATAGTTTCAATGGAAATATCCTAAGACTGATCATAGGATTATGTCTCACATTGCCTATGCAATTTATGTCCCACCCTGGTGCAGAATGCTCCTGGTTTCCATTTCCAAACAGATATGTGATGACACACAGTTTATCAGGATTTGCAGCCTTACTGTACTTCTCTTCCTTGCACCTCTGCAGAATCTCTAAGCTCCTCTGGTGGACTGGGTGTTGGAGAAAGCTAAAACTATCCATACTTTTCAAAATTGCACATGGCGCTGTATCATCATGTCCTTAGGAAGCAAATGAAAAACAAAAAATGGAGAAAAGAAAAAGATATTATATAAGCCCAAACCAATAGATAATCAAGGACAATGCTGCCAACTATCTTAAGAATATGTAAAAATGTATCAAGTAATATGGGTTAAATGTGAATAACTTTTTAAAATTGACTTGAGGAAATTACACAAAAATAAAAGGAAAACATAGAGGACTTTTTTAGGTATTCAAAGTACCTCATTCAGCACTGAAAGTGTGAGTTAATATTAAAAATTTCTGATTTAAAATACAAGGGAAATTTCAAAACAATTTGTACGGTTATTCTTTTGTAACAGACCCATTTTTATCAGGTCTGAAATATAATTTGCATATAGTTGGCAACAATGCAAGGAACAATGATGGAACACCAAAGAGAAATATACCCAAATCAATTTACCAAAAGTTAAATAATTCTTTCACAAATCTTGCAATTTACCACACTTGTAGGAATTCCAACAAGTGTGTCAATGTTTAAAGGGCAAGAAGAAAAGCACCACAGAACAGGAAAACCCAGCAGCACTTTGGTATTTATAAATCTGGAAAGAAAGTTGGAAAATGTACCTCACCACCACTTAGTCAAGTGAGAAAGAATCAACTATGGTGGGAAAGGGAAGAGAGCATGTTTAAGTAAGAATCAAGGCCCCAGATAAGTGCTACTGAAACAGTGAGTCACTCTAGCAATAAAGAGGATTGGGGGTTGGTCAGTACCATTAATATTAGCAACACATGGATGTAAAAGAGAATAGGCATCTCCAGGATTGGGGATAGGTGGATATTAAGTATCATTTACTCAAAGAATATCTCTGCAATTAGGACATTTAATTCAAATTTGTGTAGGTTTGCCTTAAAAAAAAGGGGGGGCGGGGGGAGTTTAACAACAGGCAGAGATAAAGGAAGCAACAATGAATAAAGTTTCATTAGTGCATTTTACTGTGTAATTAGAAATGAGATACTACCTATGAATAGTTCTCAATGCAGAATTATTTAAAAAGTTAAATAGAGGCAGACAGTTCAGTGAGGTTTGCAAAGCATGGTTTAGTCTAACTATAATTCCTTAAACTAGATGACTGGATCCAGAGATTAAGCACATACATTTTAGCTAAGAAAATGGAATCTTATGATATATCAGATAATAATGTAAATAGTAGGTTTTTAAAATAAAATAGATTTGAAAATTATTTTCATATCCAATATTTTTAAAGTAGTCTAATAAACACGATCTCATTCATCCAATGTGGAGAGCTCACAGCTACAAATTTTCAATGTTTCAAAAGGATACAAATATTATCAAGTTACCCATCATTTCTTAGTCAAATATCTCAGTAAAAATATTCTGTGCTGGGACATCTGTGTGGCTGGCTCAGTGGTTGAGCATCTGTCTTTGGCTCAGGTTGTGATCCCAGAGTCCTGGGATAGAGTCCTCCATCAGGCTCCCTGCAGGCTGCCTGTTTCTCCCTCTGCCTATGTCTCTGCCTCTGTGTGTGTGTGTGTGTGTCTCTCATGAATAAATGAATGAAATTTAAAAAAAATTCTGTGCCCATTATCAGTAATCCCGATGGGCTGCTTGATGAAAGAATGCATAGACTCAGATTAGCCTATACTTGGTTAGTTGGTGGTGCTGGTAGAAGGGGACCATTGGAGGAAAAAAAAAGACACTGTTAAGTTCTATTTATACTCTATCCAAATTGTAATTTTAAAGAGTTATCACCTTTTAGGCTATCTTGATAATCTGCCAATCAGAAATAATTTTAAGGAGATTATAGTATTAAAATGTTTTATGTAAAAGTTCAGGATATTAAATATACTAAATTAGTAAGCAGTTTGAAGAAATCACTTGACATTACTACAGCCACTGCACTCTTTTATTTAACAAATTGTAGTAATGCCATTTGGATATGTGTAATTTTGTATTTGTATTTATTTTATCTATCATCATCATACCTACCTTATTTTTTTTTTTAACTTCTGTTCTTTCATTCTGCTTTCTATGCCTTCTTTTAACTCATTATTTTAGACTATAATATTATTTCCAAACCTTAAACTGCTCTTCCTCTCGTTTGCTCTAACAACTCCCTCTTAAGGTGGTTAGGTTTCCTAGGATGGTTTATAAGCACATTTTCAGTGAGAGTTATTGTGTAAGGAGTCTCATAAACTCTTAAAAGACATAATAGTGTTGGTTTATGCTAGTTCCTAGTCTAGTTTTGTTACATTCTTAGCCTGAGATTATGCACCAAAAAGATAGCATAAATTCATACCCCATAGCTATGCATGATAAAGATTAACAGGGCACGCTGATTTTTTTTTTAAAGGTAACTTAAGAAAAATCTATCTGAGGTCTAATACAGATTGCTAAGGTCCTTCCTGTTTCTCTGCTCAAGGCCAATGGCAGAAATTCTCAATTATCTTTTCAGTGACAGAAAAGTCCAAGCTCTTTAAAGATACGTCACCACATAACAGAATTCAATCCTAGTTGCTCATTCAAACCTTAAGGCATGTCTCTGATCCTAAAGCAGTTTCTGTAATGCCAACTCCCAGCCCTTAATGGCCATTAAGGATATATCTCACACATGGTAACATCCACCAATTTCACATGTGATGAGCTTAAACAAGTATTTACATCCATGTAATCTTCAATCAAGACGTAAAACATTTCCATTATCTCAGTAAGTTATTTCATCTCCTTCATAGCCTTTGCAGAAGCAATCAAGTTATGGTTTCTATCACTATATATTATTTTGTCTGCTCTTAAACTACATGAATCATATACTATGCATCCTTTCATATCTGGCTTTTTTTGCTCAATATTTTTATAACTCATTATGATACCCATTATGAAAATCAGTAGTTTTGTTCTTTTTTACTGCAGAATAATGTTACACAGTAGGAATGTATCACAACTTGGTTACCCTTTCTTCCTGGTGGATTTTTGGGTGTTTCCAACAGGGGGCTATTAAGAATAAAGACACTATGGAGCATTCTTTTTTGGGTTTGTGTATAACTGTTCCATTGAAATATAAACAACAACAACAAAAAAGAAATATAAACCACATATATACAATTCACCTATTTAAAGCGTACAATTCAATTTTCAGTATAATTCCCAAAGACTGCTGAACCATCACCACAATCAATTTTAGAATACCTTCAACATACCAAAAAGAAAACCCATCCTTTTTAACTATCCTTTCCCTCATTATCTCCCAGCTTGCCTACTCCAGCCCAAGGCAAACAGTAATCTCTATTCTCCCTCTACAGATTTGCCTATTCTAGACATTTCACATAAATGCAATCAGACATTTGTGATTTGTAATACATGCAATATGTGGTTTTTTGTGTCTGACTTCTTTCAGTTAACAAAATGCTTTCAAGTTTCATTCATGTTATACAATGTACTAATACTTCATTCCTTTATATGGCAAAATTTACTCCACAGTATGAGTATAACCACATTTTGTTTATACATCCAACAGCTGATGGACATTTAGGTTGTTTCCAGCTTTTGGCTTTCAGGAATAATGTTGCTAGGAATACTGTGTACAAGTTTTGGTTTGAACACCCATTTTCAATTTTGAGGGGCATCTACCTAAGAGTGGAATTGCAGGGTAATATGTAACTATGATGGAGTTTAACAAAGAGGTTGCAGTATTTTACATGTCCACCAACAGCATACAAGGTTTCCAATTTCTCCACAGCTTTATCAATATCTGTTATTACTTATCTTTTCTTACTGTAGCCATCCTAGTAAAAGTGATGTGGTATTCACAATGGTTTCCATGTGCATTTCCCTGATGACAAATGGTGTTGAGTGTCTTTTCATGTGTTTGACTATGCATATCTTTTTTGAAGAAATATCTTTTCAGAACCTTTGCTTGTTTTTGGACTGGGCTATTAGTTTTATTAAGTTATGTGAGTCTGTATATATTCTACATACCAGTTCTTGATCATAATTTACAAACATTTTCTCTTATTCTGTAAGTTGTCATTTCACTTAATATGTCCTTTGGGGACAGCATTCATCCACTTCTGCTTTGGTTGCTTATGCTTTAGGTGTCATATTAAAGAATCTATTGGTATAATATATATAATGTAATAACATTTCTGGATTCCTTTATATGGGTTTTAGAATTAGCTTGTCAATTTCTGTATAAAAGTACCTGAGGTTTTTCACAAAGACTATGTTGAACCTGTATATCAAGTATTAACATCTTAAGGCTTCTAATGCATGGACACAGGATATCTTCCCATTCATTTAGGTATTTTTCAAGTTTCTTTCAACAGTGTTTTACAGTTTTCAGTGAGCAAGTCTTGTACTTATTTTGTTAAATTCATTAATAAATATTTTATATTTGCGGTGCTCCTGGAGCACTAACTTAATTTTGTTTTTAGGTTCTTTGCTAGTATGTAAAAACACAACTCATTCTGCATACCCATCTTGTGTCCTGCAACCTTAATGACCTCATTTATTACTTCTAATAGATTTTTGTCTGGATCCTTAGGATATCCTATACATAATATGTCGTCGGCAAAGAAAATGGTTTCTTCTTTTCCAATATAAATAGATGTCTTTTCTTTTTCTTGACTAATTGCTCTTACCAGAACTTCCAAGGAATGTTAAAAAGGCAAAAGCAGATATCCTTTTCTTATTTCTGATCTTGGGGGAAAGCATTCAGTCATTCACCACCAAGTATGACACAAGCTTTTGGTTTTTCACAGATACTCTTATTAAGATGAGGAAGTCCCCTTCTATTCCATTTGTTCATTGTTTTTATAATTTAAAAAATGAGAAAGTGTTAGCTTTAAATACTTCATTTATGAGGTGATGATGTGATTTTTGTATTACACTGATTTGTCTTTTTTTAAGTTAAAATAATCTTCATTCCTGGGTGAATTCTACTAGATTGTGGTACATAATTCTTTTTACATATTGCTGGATTTGGCTTACTAGAATTTTGCCACAGGTTTTTGTTGGGGGATCATGGTTTACTATTTTCATTTTTGTGAAGTCTTGTCTGGTATTCCAGGTAATACAGACCTCGCAGGATGAGAGTATTCCTTTATCTTCCATTCTTTGGAAAAGTTTATGAAGTTTTGGTGTTAATTCTTCTTGAAGTTTTTGTTAGGATTCATCTGTGAATTCACTGTTCCCTGGCTTTGCTTTGTAGAAGCTTTTTGTTGTTGTTGTTGTTGTTGTTGTTACTAATTCAGTCTCTCTTGTTATAGGAGCTGGAGTTGGTTGCTTGTACCTTTCTAGGAATTTGTCCATTTCAACTAGCTTCTGATTTGCTGCCATATGAGTAGTGTAATCCTTTACAAAAATTAGTAATTTGAGCCTTCTCCTTTTCTTGATCTACCTCAAGGCTTCTCAATTTATCTTTTCAAAGAACCTACCTTTGGTTTTATTTGTTTTCTTTACTGATTTCTATTCTCTATTTCAGATCCACTCTTTACTATATTCTTCTTATTCCTTGCTTTGGGTTTATTTCGCTCTTTTTCTAAAATCTTAAGGTAGAGCATTAGGTTATTGATTTGAGATCTTCCTCCTTTTTACTAGAGCTATTTTGAAGCTATAAATTTCCCTCTAAGCATTGTTTCAGCTGCATCCTATTAAGTTTTAGTGTATATTTTTTTCCATTCATCTCAACCTGTTTTCTAATTTCCATTGTGATTGCTTCCTTGACCCACTGGTAATTAAGAAATGTGTTGTTGAGTTTCCATATATGTCTAATTCATGGTATTTTTGTTCCTCTATTCTTTCATTACTTTCTTCTTCTATATTAAACATTTTCTAGTATATTCTTACTTTTTTTGTCATTTATTTTACCATATTATTTTTTAGTTATTTTCTTAACAAACACCAAAGGAATTATACTTAGCATCTTATAACAATTGAGTCTGAATTTAAAATCACTTAATTCCAACAGCACATAAAAATGTTTCTATTATATAGCTCCATTCTCTTCCTCCACCTTTATGTTGCTGCTGTCATACAAATTACACCCTTAAAACGTCACGCCCATCAACAGAGTTTTACAATTACTGCTTTGTATGGTTGTCTTTTAAATCAGATTGGAGAAAAAAGTTACAAAATATAAAAAATATATTCATACAATACTTTATATTTAATATTATAGTTGCCTTCAATGACACTTTATTATTTCATGTGCTTTTCAAGTACTGTCTAGTTTCCTTTCATTTCAACCAGAAAAACTCACTGTGGTAATTCTTACAGGGCTGATCAGATAGTAATAGTTGCTCACGGTTTGTTTATCCATGAATGTCTTAATTATACCATCACTTTGAAGGGAAGTTTTGTTGAATAAAGAATTCTTTTATTTATTTAAGTTCAATTAATATAGTGTAGTATTAGTTTCAGAGGTAGTAAGTGATTCATCAGTTTTATATAATACCCAGTGCTCATTACATCATGTGCCCTCTTTAATGTTCATCACCCAGTTAACCCTCCCAAGCCCCTCCCATCCAGCAACCCTGTTTGTTTACTATGATTAAGCATTTCTTATGGTTTGTCTACCTCTCTGATTTCATCTTATTTTTCTCTCCTTTCCCCTATGATCCTCTGTTTTAATTCTACGTATGAGTAAGATCATATAATAACTGTCTTTCTCTGATGGACTTATTTTGCTTAGCATAACATCCTCTAGCTCCATCCACGTTGTTGCAAAGGGCAAGATTTCATTTTTGATGGCTGTGTAGTATTCCATTGTGTATATATAACAAATCTTATCTATCTATTGAAGGACATCTGGGCTTTTTCCATAGTTTGGCTATTGTGGACACTGCTGCTATAAACACTGGAGTGCAGATGCACCTTTGGATCACTACATTTGTATCTGTGGGGTAAATACCTTGTAGTGCAATTGATGGGTTGTAGAGTAGCTCTATTTTCAACTTTTTGAGGAACCTCCATACTGTGTTCCAGAGTGGCTGCACCAGCATACATTCCCACCAACAGTGTAACAGGATTCCCCTTTTTCTGCATCCTTGTCAACAAGTCAGTTTGCTGACTTGTTATTTTTAGCCATTCTGACTGGTATAAAAAGGTATCTCAGTGGTTTTGATTTGTGAATACAGAATTCTGATTGACTCTCCTTTATCTTTCTGCACTTTAAATATGTCAAGTATTGCCCTCTAGCCTCAATGGTTCCTGATGAATCAACTGTCAATCTTGTTGAGATTACTTTATACATGAATTACTTCTCTCCTCCTGCTGTCAACATTTTCTATCTCAGGATAATTTAATTATGATGCATCTAAGTTTGGATCCCGTGTAGTTTGCTGAACTTCTTAGATATATAGATTTGTCTTCTCCTCAAATGTCCAGAGTTTTTGGCCATTATTTCTTCAAATATTCTTACTACCCTTTTTTCTGTCTTCTGGACTGCCAAAAATTGGGGTGCTTTATGGTGTCCCACAGGTCTAAAAGCCCTGTTCATTCTTTCTTTTTTAAGATCTTATTTATTTGACAGAGAAAGAGAAAGTACAAGTAGGCAGAGTGGTAGGCATAGGGAGAGGGAGAAGTAGGCTCCCCATTGAGCAGAGACCCCAACGTGGGGCTCAATCCTAGGACCCTGGGATCATGCCCTGAATCAAAGGCAGACACTTAACTGACTGAGCCACCCAGGATCCCCTCTGCTCATTCTTACTCATTCTTTTTTCTCTCTGTTCCTTAAAATGGATAATTTCAACTGATCTGTCTTCAAGTTCATGGATCCTGGCCTCTGCCTCTTCAAGTCTGTTGCTGATTTCTTCTAGTGAATTTCTCATATATATACATATATATACATAAATTAATATTCTGTATTTGGTGATACATTGTTCTCATATTTTCCTTTAGTTCTTTAGATATGGTTGCCTTTGAACATATTTAAAATAACTTAAAAGATTATGTCTAATAAGTTAAAGGTCTGGCTTTCCTCAGCAATAGTTTCTATTGATTCCTTTTTTTTTTCACATATATGGGCCTTACCTTTTTCTTTTTTGCATGTCTCATAATTCTGTGTAGACAAACAGGTATTTAAATATTGTAACGGACAGCAACTCTGGAAATCAGATTCTTTCTTGTCCCCAGGATTTGCTGTTTGATGTTATTGTTGCTATTGTTTAGGACTTTCCTGAACTAATTCTGTAAAGTTTGCTAGCTGACCAGACAAATCATTACTATTTCTTATTTTACCTCCCAGCAGGGCCACTATGTAGCTCACTCAGACTGCCAATTATACAACTCCACTAAGAACATTTTAAAGTTTTCTGATCACCATAATATACATTATGTAATTGTAACAAATTTATTCTTGAAAAGAATAGTTAAATTGAATTTGTTTTTATTTAAAAGCCTTAAATGGGGATGCCTCGGTGGCTCAGCGGTTGAGCGTCTGCCTTTGGCTCAGGGTATGATCCTGGGATCCGGGATCAAGTTCCACATTGGGCTCCCTGCATGGAGTCTGCTTCTCCCTCTGTAGACTCTCTGTGTGTGTGTGTGTGTGTGTGTGTGTGTGTGTGTGTCTCTCATGAATAAATAAAATCTTTAAAAAAAAATAATAAACTTACATGGCACTGAGTCCCTTAATTTGGAAGGCTATAAAAAAAGTCAGAAACTAGGTTTGCTTGGTATAAATTGTGCTTGTGTGGCTTGACGAAGAAAAGGAATGTCAAGGAATTCCACAAGAAAATCCAAGATTTTTTAAATTTACTACCAGGGTATTTATTAGCAATTTAGCCAGCAAATTTAAACTTTTTTTATAAATTTAAATTTAAAAAATAAATTTAACATTGAGTGGTATATCTTGGCAAATTGAATTTAAACAAAAAATTCTTTAAAATTTTGAAGTATTTTATAAAGACACTCAAAGGAAGTGAAAATATATTGTATGTCTGCAGTCTACATCTTCTTTCTTCATTAAAGTATTATCTCTGACTTTCTATTCTCATTCAAAATGTGAACTTGACTACCTTCTGCCTTCCATATATTCTACTTCTACTTAAATAATCTCTAATTCCTATTTCATTTTCATGCCTGCATACTATTTATGGTCATTTTAAACATTCTGAATCTACTATTTATCCATTTTCACAATTATTGTTAGGTTTTATTTTGCAATGCTACAATTTTCTTATTTTATGGCATCCTTATATCCTAAATCCATCAGAGAACAGTAGGTGGTGAGAGATACAGATGAAGCAAAAATGCTAAATACTGGCACTGACAGCAATATACTATAATACAATTATTTCCTGTAACAAATCTGTTCATCACTGCCTCAAAATACAAATGAATTATTGGTTTTTTTTTTCCTTGACAAAAAGTGAAATTTAAAGTTTATCCAATGAGACTTCTGGGTTGTTGGTAATATTCTACTTCTAAATCTAGGTGGTAGTTCCAGGATGTTTCCACTTTGTGGTAATTTTACTGAACTATATATTTTTGGGGGCACACTTTTCTATATGTATGTTATATCAAACATATTCAAAAAGTCTATTATATGGATGCTGTATGCTGGCCAGAAAGAAAACCTAGATTACAAAACAAGAAGAATCTAGAAATGGTCAAAATAGAAATAACACAGTATCATTCTATTGATCATTAATAACATTGTATCTTTGTATCAACTGATAATAATAAACATACAACTATCTTTCACATATAATATTTTAAATGTCAAAGGAACACACAAACAATGTGAATAATCTTTACAGAAAGCAGTGTTTTCAATAGTAAATACAAGAAAAGTTTCTTCTCTTAGTTACATCTTAACAGGATACTTAGCAATCTTCAAAGTTTTCAAAATTGATAAATTCATTGTAATAAACAAAAATGTGTCTTAAATTAAAACTTTTTCTTAAAGCTTTTTACAAAGAGAGTCTCTCAGAAATAATTCTGTAAAGGCAAAGCAGGTTTAATTAATAAATAAATAAAAATTAAATATTCCTTTGATTTTTAAAAAAACTGTATTTCTCCCTATCTACCAAAGCCCAGTTAATACATTTTATAATCTGAAAAACAGAAGCAAAGTTCCATTAGCTTTTTCCTCTCATTTTAGAAATACAATCTCCCAAATACATGTATTCGTTTGAAATATGTAAAAGCTAAACTTAAAAGTTTTACTGCTCATACACATGCCAAAAAGCCAGAGAATTAAATCTGGGAGTCCTGAAAGCACAGACGTGTCCTAGTGCAGTTCTACTGAAGTTTCTCCAGACAGAACAATTTATTTTAAATGGCTACATATATATATTAGAAAATCCTTACTAGTGGCAATGGTCTAAGGCTAGAACTACAGAAAGCAACAGTGTGATTTCCATTAGGTAACAAGTGCTTATGAAGATGCCTTCCCACAGCCTATAAACTACGTTATTTTATGATTTAAGGGGATAGAGACACAGGAAAAGTATCCTGCCCCATTCCTTTCCAAATTTCAAAGTAAAATTTAATGAACTGAGTTAAGAATAGAAGGAAAAGAAAATTAACAGTCATAAATAGATACATGCATTATTATCTGGCTTTGCCCGTAGTTTGAAAAAAACCACTAATAGTCACAAAATCAGTCAAGGAAAGAAATGAAACTTGATTGATTACTGAAATTAGGCTATCTCCACTAGACAACCCTACCTCCATCCCAATTTTTCTATTTCCTGATTTATGTTGCCACATTAAATCATGTTTCATCTGTATAAAACCTATTACATAAGAAGAAAATAAAGAAAGGCATCAATATTTAAGTCTATATAAGTAAATGGTAAAGTATTATTTCATTCTTTGTTTAAAAAATTTACCAATGTCTTACTAAGTGCCTATTAAACATCAGGTGCTTTATATACATTACTCCTCTCAGTATTTATTAATAAAAATGTACCAACACATATATACACACAATTCACTTAACTCGATCATATGAAGTATACTAGAACTAATCAGACCTCAAAATGATGTTAGGATATGGTTAAGAAGACAGAAGAGAACAAAATTATTATGTCTCTACTCCTTAAGAGAGGTAAATAATTGAAAGATGAAGTATGGGAGAATACTAATATCTACTGCTTACCAGTTTTTCTCTGAATGTGTCTTTTCCCAGCTTCCCTGAAAGCAATCACGGCTCTGAAAAAAGCTCTGAGAACTGCCCATCGGAAAACAGCTACGGGATCAATTCCAATCATCCCAGAGATAAATGCATTCTTGCTACTTCTTAGAAGAGCTACAATGTCAGGGCGCATATGATCTGTATTTTTTTCCCGGAAATCCTACATGAAAAAAGTACCAGTGTTATTTTTGAAAAAATTATTAAACCAAGATGATAATGGGTGACATCTTTGAAAAGTAGCTAAAATAAGGACTTAGAAGTGATTTCTGTTCTAGGTAGCTAACTGGACCGGTTATCTTCTATAAAGTCCCATCCAACCCTAAAACTATTAAATTCTATAACACATTTAAATGACAGTGAATATTCTACAATTTTATTGCAACTTATAAATAGAGAGCCTCTCTGAAGGGGTATCACATAAAATGACCAGACAGCTGAATAACAAAAAGGAGCTGGACATAAGACAAGAAAAGAGTTCCACAGAGAACACGACACCTACTACCTATATAGGTGGCGATGAGTTGGACAAGTTAGGAGACAAGCAGTAAGACCAGGGGTTGAAACATTCTGGGCAAGGATGAGAGTGATGGAAGATTTGGCAAATAAATAGGTTATGTAAGCCTAAGTAAGGAGTTTGTGGATTTTACTCAAGTATAAAGGAAAGCCAATGGAAGCTACATGATTTTTTTTATAAATACCACTGGATACTGCAGAGGGAATGAATTTAGACAAAGAATTGAAAAAGGGAGACCAGCTATTGCAATATTCCAAATAAAAGCTAATGGTGACTTAGACTGCATTGGTGGTAATAGATAAAGGGAAAATAGTTATTATATTTGGGATATGTTTTGGAAGTCAGGCAAAGAATTTGCTGGTGTGTTAGGGCATGGTGAGAGAATAAGGGTATAACAAGATTAACACCTATATTTTGGGTTTAAGTAACTAAGTGGAGGTGTCATACTGATATGGAGAAATCTAGAAAAACAGAGGTTTAGAGATAGGAAATGAGATCAAGAGATCAGTTTTGTACAAGTGAAGATTAAGATGGTGAGGATAACAACAGAAGCAAGTAACATTTATTCAAAGGTTACTGTGACACTCTTCTAAGCATCTTATATGTGTTGTCTCATTTAAGCTCATTTCATCCACCTAACAACAACTTGAGATGGGTATTATTCCTATTTTATACATGAAGAAACTCAGTCATGGAGAGGTTAAGTATCTTGGCCCCTGTCACATAGTAAGCAGAACAGGGGATCAAAGAGGGCCACTCATAACCACTATACTCTATCTGCATACAGACATCAAGTAGGCAGATGAATATATGTGTCCATGAGTCCTACAGATACTTCAGAAAATACATGTATTACCTAAGGACTATAAATAAGCAGAACAAACCATCTGCCACTGAGGGATGGAGGGAATAAAATAGAAGAAAATGGGTTAAAATACCCCCTAAAAAGACAAAGAGAACAAAAAGCTTACACTCATGGATGAAGATTCCAGACTGATATGTACAGTCTAGGCATTTGGCTATAACCACACCCAGATGAAAGGATTAAAAGTTGGTAAGTAAAATCACTCAGATTTGGTACCACTTCACAGAACAGCTCTAACTCAGAAGTCTATGAGAAGCATGCCTAGTATGATGTTTTCCAGAAGGCAGTTTGGACTCTTTTAGGGGTTTCCTTTCTTATTCTTTGTTCTCCTGGGAACAAGGGAAAAAGGGAAACAAGCCAAAAATCTTGGTCTTTGGCTTGTCCCTAAACACCCTTTGAGCAAAAGTATGTATCATAAAAGTTAGTAACTGATTAAGAATTTCTAAATCCAAATCACCACCACCAATATCAGCAGCTAATACACATCAAGGGAAAATGTCAGGCACTAATTAAACAATATACATAACTTAATTTGTTCAATTCTAACAATTACTTAATAAAGCAGAATAATTATAAACCATACTTTACTGATAAGTAAATAGAAAGTAAAGAAGTTTGCCAAACAAAAGTCAAACATAAGAAAGTACTACAGGACCTGAAACGTGTGTCTGTTCTACACCAAAGACCATCCCATCCTATTAATAACTATACTGTACGAAAGTAAAATTCTAGAATTCTTTCCCACGATGACTGTCAAATGTTGATGGAGACCTTTATTTTCCAAATGTACTGGTCTCATCTGTCTTCACATTTTCAGATTTCTAAGTATATTTCATAAACTAATCATACTCTTCTTAAAAATTTTCTCTTGGTTTCTATTAAGAATATATTTTGGGATTTACTACTTTACTTACCTTTTATGCTGCCCATTCTCAGTCCCTACTGCTGGTTCCATATTTGAAATTCTTAGGGTCTTAGGGTCTGGTCTTACATACTCTTATAACTCAGTCATCTTACATCAGGTAATCTCAAAAATAGTAATGGCTTTAAACATTATCTATATGATGAGGTCCAAATTTCTATTTCTAGCTGAGATCCATTTGTGCATCTTAAAGGTATCTCAAACTTAAGAATGTATAAGATTAGTATTACTTAAAATGTTTAGAAGCATTCGCCAGTGAAACCATGTGGGCCTGGAATTTCCTTTGTGGGAAAGTTTCAACTGCTGATTCAAACTATTTAACAGAAATAGGAGTCTCAGGTTTTCCTGTAATTCTGGTATCAGTTTTAATGATGTGTATTTTCCATGGAATTTTCCATTTAATCTATGTTGTCAAATTTCCATTTAATCTATGTTGGCAAAATATATTCAGATCCTTCTAATATCTGTTGAGCATGTAGTTAAGTCTCCTTTTTCGGGGCACCTGGGTGGCTCAGTGAATGAACATCTTATTTGCCTTTGGTTCAGGTTGTGATCCCAGAGGTCTTGGGATTGAGTCCTGTATCAGGCTCCCTGCAGGGAGCCTGTTTCTCATTTTGCCTATGGCTCTGCCTCTCTCTGTGTGTCTCTCATTAATAAATAAAATCTTTAGGGAAAAGAAAGTCCCCTTTTTCTTTTCTGATTATTTGTATTTTTACATTTTTTTTCTATTATAGATTATTCTCTATCATCTTTTATTATTTTCTGTTATCTTTTCAAGGAACTTATTTTTGGCTTCGTTAATTTCTCTCTATATGTCTGCTTTCTATTGCATTAATTTCTAGTCTTCCCTTTATTATTTCCTTTTAATTTGGGGGGGGGGGTGATTTGCTGTTCTTTTTTCAGCTTCTTGAAATGGAACCTTAATCATTTTCAACCATTCTTCCTAATATATGCATCTAAACTTATAAATCATTGCTTTAAATGCATCCTACCAATTGCTACAGATTCTGCAAATTTTGGTATGTTGTATTTTCATTAATGCTCAGTTTAATATTAGCATTGTGGGCAGCTCGGGTGGCTCAGCGGTTTAGTGCCACCTCCAGCGCAGGGAGTGATCCTGGAGACTCTGGATCGAGTCCCACGTCAGGCTCCCTACATGGAACCTGCTTCTCCCTCTGCCTATGTCTCTGCCTGCCTCTCTCTCTCTCTCTCTCTCTCTGTGTCTCTCATGAATAAATAAATAAAATCTTTTTAAAAATAAAATAAAATTAGCATTATAATTGTGATTTCTTTTTTGATTCATGGTTTACACAGAAGAATTATTTTTAATTTCTAAACACTCAAAGACTGTCTACCTATCCTTATGACATGCCAAGTTGGTCAGTTTTCCATAATGCTGTTCAATTTTATTACTGATTTTGTGTCTTATTCAGTTAGTTACTAATTTTATAATATTATAAAATTTAAAATATTATAGATTTTAATATATAATCTACAACTAGATGGATTTTTCTAGCTCTACTTTTGTTCTCTCTTTGGTTTTTATATATTGAATCAAATCATTAGGTACATACAAGTTTTTTTTTTTTTAAGATGTTATTTATTTATTCATGAGAAACAAAGAGAGAGGCAGAGACACAGGAAGATGGAGAAGCAAGCTCCATGCAGGAGCCTGATGCGGAACTCAATCCCGGGACTCCAGGATCATGCCCTGCGCAGAAGGCAGGTGCTAAACCGCTGAGCCACCCAGGGATCCCCATAGGTAATACAACTTTTGAGGATTGTGTCTTTCTATCAAACTGGCCCCTTTTATTATTATGAAATGTGCCTCTTTATCTTTAATAATATTTCTTGACTTAAAGTTTACTTTGTGTGATAATAATTTATTTTAGTTTGGGTTTGTATGATATATATATCATATATCATATATATCATTTTTCTATCCTTTTACTTTCTATATATATTTTTTCCATCCTTTTACTTTCAACCTATCTGATAATAAGCATGAATAATCACAGGCCCAAGTGTATATATTGTATGATTCCATTTCTCTGAAATGTAATAACAAGTAAACTAAGGATAAATGAGGATAGTGGTTACCTCTAAGTGACGGCGAATGAGCTGGGAAGGGGCGTAACAGAAATCTGTACACTTTAGATTTATGCACCTCATTGTATGATTTTAAACTCAAGTTTTCTTGTTTTTATTTTAAACTGCATTTTTAAAATCTTTTTTTTAATTGAGATATAACTGACATGTAATGTATAAGGTGTACAATGTGTTGATTTGATACATTTTTATACTGCAATATGATTACCATTATAGCATTGGCTAATACCTCCATTGGGTCATATAATTATCATTTCTTTTCTGTGGTGAGAATATGTAAAATCTGTTATCATGGAGACAAACCATAAGAGACTCCTAATCATAAGAAACAAACTGAGAGTCCCTGGAGAGGACAGATGTGGGGCGATGGGTAACTAGGTGATGGACAATAAGGAGGGCATGTGATATAAACACTGGGTATTATGTGACTGCTCAATCACTGACTTCTACCTCTGAAACCAATAATACATTATGTGTTAATTAAATGAATTTAAATAAAGAATTAAAATTTAGGGATGCTTTGCTCAGCAGCTGAGTGTCTGCCGCCTTTGGCTCAGGACATGATCCTGGAGTCCCGAAATCAAGTCCTGCATTGCGCTTCCTGCATGGAGCCTGCTTTTCCCTCTACCTATGTCTCTGCCTCTCTCTGTGTGTGTCTTTCATGAATTAATAAATAAAATCTTTTTTAAAAATTAAATTAAGAAAAATACAAAATCTATAATATAATCATATAAGCTAATTAGACTGAAAAATCATCATGCATATACATATGGCAATGATTTTTTAATATGGTAGTATTTCATAATGAAAAATATATGTTGGGATGACTAGAAATATGTAAACAAATAAATGTTTATATATAATATATAAATAAGTATGATAGAATAAAATATTATGAAACCATTTCTGAGAAAATTATATGTACAATATACATCAACAAGCTTAAGGAATATATAAAAATAAATATTATACTAAAATTAATATGGTATGCCTGGGTGACTCAGTGGGTAAGCGTCTGCCTTTGGCTCAGGTCATATTCCAGGGTCCTGGATCGAGTCCCACATCAGGCTCCCCATGGGGAATACATAAAATCTTTAAAAATAAAATAAAATTAATATAAAACTATTTCCCAGAGGGACACCTGGGTGGCTCAGTGGTTTAGTGCCTGCCTTTGGCCCAGGGCATGATCCTGGGGTCCCAGGATCGAGTCCCACAGCAGGCTCCCTGCGTGGAGCCTGCTCCTCCCTCTACCTGTGTCTCTGCCTCTCTCTCTTTCTCTCATGAATAAATAAGTAAAATATTAAAAAAAAATATTTCCCAGGAAACGTAATCAAAACTGAATGGTTTTTATAAACATTTTGCTATTTTTGAAAATAAAATCGTATTTTAATATAAAAATATCTATACAAAAAACATTACCCAGGAGTCCACCGTTTCCCATTTTTCTATTGATTTATCTGTTTCTTAATAATCTGTGAGAGTTCTTCATCAATTCTAAATACAATTCTTTCACATTGGGAGTGTCTCCAACTCTGTGGTTTGTACTTTCATTCTCTTAATGTAGTGGTTTGCTTAATGAACTGTTCCCAAATTGATTAAATCCAATTTATCAATGTTGTTTGGATGCTTTTGGCCCCCTGTTTAAGAAAAATTTCCCTACTCTACCCAATGTATTTTTCTAGAATAGATGCTGTCCACTACTCACATGTGAGTATTGAGCCCTTGAAATACAGCTAGTACAAACTGAGACATGTACTAAGTGCATGCACTGGATGTTGAGGACTTAGCACAAAATAAGTTAATATTTCAAAATAAGTTAAATATCTCAAATAATTTTATATTAATCCTTACATGTTAAAATAATATTTTGATTACTTTGGGTTAAATATATTGTTAAAACTGAAAAAATTAAATTCAAAAATAAAATCTAGCTTCTTAAGAAGTTTGAGGACAATGCTATTATCACAATGTTAATTATAATCGCAATCCTGTGCATTAGATCTCCAGAACTTATTCATCTTCTAACTTTGCCCAAAATTTCCTCTACTCTCTCACACTCCCCAAGCCCTAGGAATCATCATTCTACTCTTTTACTCTTAATGTTTGTTTGAAAATCTTTGACTTTCTGTTTTTTCCATCTCGGGAAATAGCATCTCAAATTCACTCATCAGCTATAGTCAGAAATCAGTTACTCAATCAGGTTCTACTGATTATAACTCCAAAATATATCTCATAATCAGCTACATCTCCTCCATCTCCACTGCCACCCCTGTAGTTCAGTTTACCTTAATATTTCACCTCAACTATTTAAAAAAGCTCCTAATTGATCTCCTAGCTTCTGCTCTCATCCTCTGCTGCTGCTTCTTCCTCAAAGTAATCAAAGCAATTTTTTAAAAACACAAAAACTTGTTTAAAATCTTTTCATGGTTCCCATAATAATTTCAACAAAAATCAAACTCCTTTAACTTGCCTAAAAGCCATGAAGAATTAACTTGCTATCCATTCTCTAAAATCATTTCATGCCACTATCTCCCTTGCTTACCATAATCTAGTTACACTGGCCTGTTTTCAATTATTTTAACATATTAATTCTTTCCTATCTCATGGCCTCTAGAATATTCATCATCTCAACTCCTCACCAAAGTTAACACTTGCTTTGGGTTAACTCTCAAAATTTAAGTTCTCAGAGAAATATTCATGGATCTCCAAATTCAAAATCCACCATTTCACTACCTTCTCTCCTAGAATCCATTCATTTATCTATAGCAATAGCCCACTCATCTATATTATACACACACACACACACACACACACACACACACACACAATCAAATCATTTATCACCAAATCATTCCAAACAGCAAGCACAGGGTCTAACACATAGTCTGTACTTAACAGACACTTCCAAAATAAGTCAATCAGTAACGACTGAATGAGTAAATGATTTTAGTTATGACTCTCACCTCAAGACCCAAAGAAAAACATTGCTCTACCAGTCTCCACACCATCACTGCCTTGGCCTGGGAAATTATCTTAAATGACATGCTTAAACATCAAGTGGCTGAAGGATAACAGGTTCACTAATTGTAATAAAAAAAATGGACATAATTATGAAGACTCCCCTCCACAGGAGTCAAAAGTTTCAATATACTCATTATGAGTGCAAGCTCACAAATACCTAATGGTGCATAAAGACATGGAAGCCTCTATCAAGCCTCATGGATGTAAAGAAGAGAAAAAGTCAACAAACTGTATAATGAAATACTGAGTTTAAGATATACTGATGGTATCTATTCTTCAGATTTAAAAAAAATACTATTAGAAGGGACTGATATTGACTTTAGCTGTAGAAGGGAACCAACAAAAATATCACATCAGACAGTAAGTAATATGTTGCAAGGAAGGATCTGAATGTTAGTAATATCTTTATAAAATGTCTCCATCTCCAACTGTTACTGATCAAGAGCCTCCATAAACTACAGAAAAGGCAGTGTGACAGGGAGGATAATACAGTAAAGAACACATTTTTACCCTGAAGACATATTAATGAGAAATCTACTGACCTTTACCCCATATTTTACTTTCCCAGCATAATGCTTTATGATGAAAGCAGGCTCCATCACGGCTGGAAATTCAATGTAAGAATTCTCTTCATGTTGATGCTTAAATTTATCTAGCAATGTTTGATTTGTAGCCTGTGGAAAGCTGAATTAAAAACAAAAACAACAACACTAAAGAAATATGCAGCTGTTAATATAGTCTTTAATGCATTATAATCAATTGCCATCTAACACATTTATAGCAAATTACAAAGTTTTCACTTATCTGATTCTCTAAAAAGCTAAAAAGGGAGTGTAACAAGGATTGGTGTTTTATAGATGAGGGATCAAAAGCCACAATTTGCCCAAACTCACACTTTGCAAGTAGCAGGACTGAGAAATTAACTCCGGTCTTTAGATATTTAGCTCAGGTTGCACCATGTGGCACCTTCTGTAACCCATGGGATAATACAACTCAACTGATACATTATTTGGGGACAAGAACTTCCAGAAAGAAAATGATCTCTCAATTTAGAGAGGTCCTTTAAGTCCACAGTCATTTTCTGTTTTCCTATTTCTCCATATATAAATTAAGTAGCAATTTTCTTACCTCTACCAGTAACTACATAATTTTATACTGTATCTATTATTATTTCATATATGCCTCAATGGGTTTATACTCACTGATGAGCATTTTATTTCTAGGGATCATTCAAATCATACTTATTAAGAAACAATTATATGATAGCAAATATAGGGATAAAAAGTTAAGAGGGCGCCTGGGTGGCTCAGTTGGTTAAGCATGTTGATGCTCTCCATGTTGATGCTTAAATTTATCTAGCAGTGTTTGATTTGTAGCCTATGGAAAGTGGAATTAAAAACAAAAACACTAAAGAAAGATGCATCTGTTAATACATAATCTTTTCTAATAGATTATCATTACATTGCCATCTCACACATTTATAGCAAATTACAAAGAGCTTTCACTTATATTATCTAATTTGATTCTCCTAACAAACTAAAAAATAAGTGTAACATCCTGCTCATCCTAACATCCTGCTTATACCTAACTATTCTTATTCTACTCCCTCTTTCTAAATTTGCAACTCTTGATTTTGTCTCGGGTCATGATCCTGAGGTCCTGGGATTGAGGCCCACGCCAGCCTCTATGCTCAGCAGTCTGCTTGTCCCTCTCCCTCTCCTCTCTTTCTCTCAATCTCTCTCAAATAATAAACATATTTTAAAAAAAAAAAGGTTCAGAAAAGAAAAATCACTAACGGTTGGAAATAATGGAAAGGTTCAAAGAAGATACAGAAGGCAATTATGAGCTAAATGTCAAAGGCTGAGTAGGAGTTTCATATAGAAGAAATATCACTGACAGAAAAAGGAAAAAGCAAGTATCCTTCAGAGAATAGTTTCATTTCATTATAATTGAAATAATGACAAATAACATGACATGAGGTTGCAAAAATGTTGAATACAAAATCTAATGTGTAAAAATGATTCCAAAATTACAACAAAAATAGTTAATTATGTCGTATGTATTAGAATCAGGAAGGAGAATGGGTGTTGGTGTCAGATAGTTATAAGTTTAGATTTTCAGTTCTGTATGTGACCTTTGGCATGCTTTAAGAACGAGTTCCATAAATGAGTAAAATGAGGTATCATAGTGTTAGTAGAATTAAATAACACTAGTAAAAGCATCTAACACTAGCAAGCTGGCATTCTATAGGGAGGACATAAATGTTACCTACTTTCTTACATTGCCAACATTGCCATGTTCTCCTAGTCACCTAGACCTGCTTTTATATTCAAAACTATCGCTTCCTCAAAACATCTTTACCATCCAGCTCTCCTGTCCATTCCAGAACTCTATAGCCATTCTAGAATGGAATATAACTCTTGCAATTTGAAATAGAGAGTACAACAGCCTCTACAGTAGTGTCAGTGACTCTAATCTTACCTAATCAAAATCAAATATCAAATTTTTCCTATAACATTGCTTTAATCATGTATCTCCCCTACTGAGGAAAATTTATGGATCATAACAGCAAAAAGACCAAAACCAAGCTTCCAAGACTAGACCCAACTCAACCTCTGCAAACTACTACTACTACTTCACTACTTCACAGCAGGGTGCTTTTCTTCAGGAAGGATATTCATCTCATTGTCTCTAAGTAATCCTCTGAATAATCAAAAAGCTTATGATTTTTTTCTTACTTCCAAATGGAGAAAAGAAATTTTCAAAGGAAGACATATATGAGAACAGTTTTTATTCCAAACAAGAGAGGATGCAAAAGGTTGCAGAAGGGAAAGTGGGTGGGGGGATGGGGTATTTGGGTGACGGGCACTGAAGAAGGCACTTGATGGGATAAGTACTGGGTGTTATATGTTGGCAAATTGAATTTAAATTTTAAAATATATATAAAAAAAGAATGTCAGATAATATAATATCACAAGCACATTTTAAAAATCAAAGGCATGTGCTTTGGAAAGGAAGGGATCATTGCTGTTATTTGCCGATGACACTATGCACCTATCAAAATGGCTAATATACCAAAGAGAGACAAAACAGGAGGTTACTGTCTGATTTCTTTTGCTAATATGTTGTTTATAATTATTAAATCTGTTTTCATGGGAAAAAAAGGATGCAAAGGAAAGCTCTCGATATGTCCTATATTCATACATACTACGTACAACATACAATATCAAGCAAAAGAGCTTGGAACAGAGGCAAATCAGACATTATTGTGCATTTCAAAGCTCTTCCAACCAGTATTTCCCAAAGGCTATCTGCCAGGATAGCCTTAGTGCTCCCATGCTTCTGTGTTTCTTTAGCTTTCAAAAATACCAATGCTTTGACCCATTCCTGTGATTCTACTGAACTGATGCTAGGGTGATGATGTTCCAAGTTTCCCAGCTAATTCTTATGAGCAGGGAAGACTGACAAAATCCTGTTCTAAATGAAAGCTCCGATCTTCATTTTGTTAAAAGAAGTCTGGGGTGGAAGTCTGAGATTCTGCATTTCTAACAAGCTTCAAGGTGCTGCCAGTCCTGCTGTCAGCAGATCACACTTTGAATACAGAAGGAAAGACTGGTAACACTCCTAATATCCTGCTCATACCTAACTTTGCCCATGTCTACTCCTTTCTAAACTCATACTGCATCCTTTACAGTCGAGCTTAATAACTTGGCTGAGGTCAAACAGCCAACAGATAACAGAGACAAGATTAAACAAAACTTTCTGACCTCAGACCACGTACCTGAAACACTATAAACAATACTGAATGAGGCAGGAAAACTGCTAAGGATATATTTCATGTTATATATTCCCTAGAGAACAAACAGTTTTTAGAGGAAAACTACTCTAAGTGGTTCTCAAAATAGCTCTTCCTAAATGTGACTAATTTATTTTCAACCCATCTCTGGCAGAGAGAAAACATTTCATGCCTTTGCATCTTCTGGGATATTAAAGCACAGAGCAAAGTGGTCCATTTACAAGAGGAGATAAAAGCAACAGGAATGACACATAAAGTGAAAAAAAATAATAGGATTTATAAAAAAATTTTATGGAGGACTGAATACAGAAGCATAACTGAAGGAACAATTAAGAGGTTATTCAGGGATCCCTGAGTGGCGCAGCGGTTTAGCGCCTGCCTTTGGCCCAGGGCACGATCCTGGAGACCCGGGATCGAATCCCACGTCGGGCTCCCGGTGCATGGAGCCTGCTTCTCCCTCTGCCTTTGTCTCTGCCTCTCTCTCTCTCTCTGTGTGACTATCATAAATAAATAAAAACTAAAAAAAAAAAAAAAAGAGGTTATTCAGTCCAGGGACGCTTGGGTGGCTCAATGGTTGAGTGTCTGCCTTTGGCTCAGGTCATGATCCTGAGGTCCTGGGACTGAGTCTGCCTGTGTCTCTCTCTCTCTCTCTCTCAGGGTCTCTCATGAATAAATAAATAAAATGTAAAAAAAAAAAAAAAAAAGTTTATTCAGTCCAGAAGCTCCGGGGTGGCTCAGTCAGTTAAGCATCTGCCTTTGGCTCAGGTTGTGATCCCAGGGTCCTGAGAGAGACTACTGCATCAGAGTCCCTGCTCACTGGAGAGCCTGCTTCTCCCTCTCCCTCTGTCCCTCCACACCATTCATGCTCTTGCACTCTCTCTCTCTCAAATAAATAAAATCTTTAAAAAAAAAAAGTTATTCAGTCCAATCTCCTACCTACAACAAGACACTGACAGCACTGACAGAAAATGCAAAACAATTTTATTACTTTATAAAGCAGCCGCTCATCAACTCTAATGATTACACAGTTCTTTTTTATACTGAGCCAAAATCTGTCTCTGTTATTTCTGGCCATGTGGCTTACCCCCAGTAACTTTCAGGTAATGGCAGAAAGTTGATATTCTCTTACTGGGCAATGTTTATATCTGTGTGAGGTAGCAACTGACCAGGGAAATAAAGTCTTTGTATAATAAGATATGAACTCAAAATATTTGACATAAAGAATGACAAGCCAGAAAAGAACCCTTTCCTCTATTCATGTTTTCATTATATACTCAACTACCTCAACTGTTGCTCACAACCACTGAAAGATATATAGCAGACAGCATTATCATTTCTCACCATCAATTCCTTTTTACATCCAAAAAATTAAGAACCAAGAATATTCAGAGATTTGCCAAAGGTAATAGAGATGAAATGCAACCCTAAACTTCTCATTCTACAGTCCAAGTGTTACAGAGAAATATTATAGGACAATACTTAAAAGCACAAGCTAATTAGAAATACATGGAGTGTCTGAATCTCAAGTCCCTCATTCACCTATCTGATCTTTTTCTAGACTTGCTTAAACTCTGGTTTTTTTGTTATCATAAAATACCTCAGACAAATAGAACTGCTTAATATTTTAACATCAACCACAATAGTGCTCAACAATGAGTATCAAAATCATCTATGAAGCTTTCCAAAATAAAATACACCAGGGTAAGGTATGTAAGCACAGTTAAGAACCACTAATCTTACAATTTTATAAAAGATAATATATGTTTTGGGGCATATAAAGCAATACAAAAAACACTTATACACAACTTGGTACATAAAATATTTTTTGTGCTAATTACATTTTAATTCATTTAGATTAATGGAAATAGACTAGTGGTAGACGTAACTGTTAGCATTCTCGTTTTCAATATATTTTGCATTCTACCATATTATTTCATATTTCTACTGAACAATTTCTACATGTTTATGGCATATTAAGAGTGACATACAACTTTCCATACAAACCAGGATATTTGAAAGTAAAAGTAGGCACTTTTAATAACTAAACTGGACAAGCATAAACTTTAGACTGTCCCATTCAAACCTGATGATGGTCATCCCACCTATGACAGTTAATCTCCAATATTTTCTATCCTACTTCAATGGATATAATATTTGTAGATAGAAATCAAGTGAGCTAATTCAGCTACTAAATATTTTTTAGTAAAAAGTGACAGAAAACATATTCTCCACTACTTCAGTTTCTCCAGTTCTAGATTTGCCATCTTATAATTTAACTATAAATAATACTTTATTGGACACTGAAAACACACTGGAGGATGCCATATGAAGTTTTATTTCTGAAGCTTATACATAAATTTGATTTACTACACAGTGCTGACAAAAGATGTCAAATACTTGGCATATGCTGCTACTGCCTGCACAGTGGTGGCAGACATTACTAATCTATCACGATGTTCTTTTTTGCTAAACATGAAAACTACAAACACATCTCACATAGAACTCAATTCAAGAAGAGAGCAACATGTAATAAAAAAAAAATGCCAACAAATTTAACATGAAAGTAACTGCAGAAGAAATCTGGAAAAAATCAAGGAAAAAAATGCATTCAATATTAAAGTTCATCCAATTTCCGAGAAACATACACACACAATGAAATTCACAAAAGGGAAAGTTTGGCTCCTTATTTGATCATGTAAGAAGAAAATTTAAGACTTAAAAGGACATGAGCCCAAATGGCCAATAACAAAATTGAAATAATCTTACTCACTTGCTTTCTTCATCCAAAAGATGGAGCAGACCTGTTGGTTTCTTGCTAATAAGATTTATGCAACAGGTATTATCAATATAATCTATATTGTGCCAGCTGATACCTTCAGTTCTATATTCCTCCTAGGAAATAACAAATTCACAATTTATTCATCTTGCAAAAAAATAGTTAAGTATATGATAACAAAGACTGAAAAGCTTTTGCCAGGCTTAAAAGAACTGTCTAAACTTTTCCCTTTTAAATCTCTAATCTACATAATGGAAGAATGTAGGATTTCAGTTACACAAAACCTTCATACAGTATGTCTATTTTCATTAAAAAGTAGACAACCATATTTTTTGCTACAATGCCATTTGTATGCCACTCAGGTGAAAATTATTTGCTACAATGCCATTTGTATGCCACTCAGGTGAAAATTTAGGGCTGGAATCGTTTTAGTCACACTATGAGGACTACACTAAATAAAAATATAAAATGAAGAAGCCTATTTTCTCCCACAAGACTCTAAACCATCAAAAGAGTTTTTGTTGATTATCAACAATGAATTTAAAGAAACAATGCCTAGGAAAGGTAGAAAACCATCGTCTCCAGTGATCACTGATATCATATGAAGTTCATATATACTTCACTTGGTAAAATAAAACCCTTGGTGGGGGGAACAGCCCTTATTTTTTTATTTTATTTTTTTGATAATAAATTTATTTTTTATTGGTGTTCAATTTGCCAAAATACAGAATAACACCCAGTGCTCATCCCGTTAAGTGCCCCCCTCAGTGCCCATCACCCAGTCACCCCCACCCCCTGCCATCCTCCCCTTCCACCACTCCTAGTTCGTTTCCCAGAGTTAGGTGTCTTCATGTTCTGTCTCCCTTTCTGATATTTCCTACCCATTTCTTCTCCCTTCCCTTCTATTCCCTTTCACTATTATTTATATTCCCCAAATGAATGGGACCATATAATGTTTGTCCTTCTCCGATTGACTTATTTCACTCAGCATAATACCCTCCAGGTCCGTCTATGTCGAAGCAAATGGTGGGTATTTGTCATTTCTAATGGCTGAGTAATATTCCATTGTATACATAAACCACATCTTCTTTATCCATTCATCTTTTGATGGACACCGAGGCTCCTTCCACAGTTTGGCTATTGTGGACGGACATTGCTGCTCTAAACATCGGGGTGCAGGTGTCCCGGCGTTTCATTGGATCTGTATCTTTGGGGTAAATCCCCAGCAGTGCAATTGCTGGGTCATAGGGCAGGTCTATTTTTAACTCTTTGAGGAGGGAACAGCCCTTAGAATGTTTTTTAAAAAGGGAACAGCCCTTAGAATGTTTTTTAAAAAATTCAAATTCCAAGATTTAAAAAGGTCAAAGCTCAGGCCTTGAGCAACTATTCAACTACTAAGCCCCTATTGTTTACTTTTCCTCTGTACTGGGAAATAATCTTATAATCCTTGTGATGCTTTTGAACTGTTTTTCAGAATAAGGCTCCTGAAAATCTAAAGAAGTTTCTATACTGCAGTAATATTTAGGCACCAAGTAAATACCCCAGCCACCTGATGGCTTTAGTATGCACTGATAACATTCATACACTTCTCTACTAACACGGTGGTTTTACAAATTAGCGATTTTGTGATTTTTATCATTCTTTGGGTATTATTAGTATCCTGTAAATAAGAATGGTGTAGTATAAACCGTAGCTACTCTAACTGGGAAAGGTAAATGCCTGCGCTCACTTCAGCAGCACATACACTAAAACTGGAACAATACACAGATTAGCATGGTACCTGTTCAAGGATACCATGCAAATTTGGGAAAGGTAAATGCTTAATTCTTTCCTTTTATTTAATAATTTCACAAGAAAGTAATTGCTATATGAAGGTCACCCCAGCTCAGTAATTTAAAAAGGTTTTTTTCCGTTTCTTCTTGTTTGTAGCATGGATAACAAGCATATGGATGCTTGTAAAGATGTTAATAGCAGTCCAAAATCCTTCCTCATCTTAATGACAATTCAGAGCTCCTTGCTAAAGTTAACTATTATCCTAAATTCCAATACCACTGATAAGATTCACTTATTTATAAATCTAATATAAAGAAAATCTTACTATACTCTTTTCACGTTTTTTTCAACTCAACATCAGTTTCAGAGACACATCCAGGTTGTAGAATGCATCTAAAGTTCATCCATTTTTTAAAATTCTTTATATGAATTCAAATTAGTTAACACATAGTGTATTACTAATTTCAGGGATAGAATTTAGTGATGCATCAGTTGCATATAACAACCAGTGCTCATTATATCAAATGCCCTTCTTAATGCCCATCATCCAGTTACCCCATACCCCTACCACCTCCCCTCCAGCAACCCCTATGTTGTTTCCTAGAATTAAGCATCTCATGGTTTGCCTCCCTCTCATATTAATCTTATTTTTCCTTCCCTTCCTCTATGTTCATCTATTTTGTTTCTGAAATTCCACATGAGTGAATACATATGGTATTTGTCTTTCTCTGACTTATTTTGCTTAGCATCCATTTTAATTGCTGTAGGAACATCATATTCACTCACTTATGCTTTATCTATGGCTACTTTCTCAATGTAATAGCAGCATTGAGACTATATGTTATTAAAATATGTGTGGTTTCAATCCTTGAAATTTGGCCCTTGTGTTATGGTACAGTCTATGAATAAATTTTTACATTTTGTAAATTTGTAGTTATCTATGTATGTCAAATAAGTATTTGCTTTAAAAATCTATATCCACAGGAAAAAGAAAATTCTTCTATATCCTTATATGATACAGGCCTTGAGCCTATGGAAACTGGCATTCTAACCTAAAGGCAGGCAGGATTGAGCACCCATAAACGCACCTGCTCCATCCTCTGGGTGCTTTAAATAGTCTATAACCAGACTGATTTTTTCTTTTGTCTGCTTATTCTGTTCTCTATTCAGCAAGGTTTGTTAAAACATTCCACTACAGTTCCACTAGAATTACATGTTTCTTTTTTAGTTTTATTAATTTTGTTTTATATACTTTGAGTCTAAATCAGGAACCTATAAATTTGGAATTGCACGCTTCCTGATGAACTGACCCCATCATATTATCAAATATTCTTTTTGATTTCTGGCAATGCTGAGATTAATATAGCAATATCAGCTCTACTTTTGTTCAGATTTACTAAAGCTTCTTCCATCCTTTTAACTTTTTAATATGCTTATATTTAAAGTATCTTTCTTATAAGTAGTAATTTACTTTTGTTTTATATCGAGTCTGATAATATATCACTTCAACTTGGAGTAATAAATCCATGTATATTTAGCACAATCACTGATATTTTGTGGGATTAAATCAACCATCTATTATTTGCTATTTGTCCTGCTTTCCTGATATTGCTTTTTTTTTTCTTCTTTCTTGCTTCTTTTTCGACTACTGGAGTTTTTATTTTACTTGTTCCCTATATTAACAAATTTATATTCATTTACTATTTAGTGGCTATCCTAAAATTGTAACACATATCTTTAACTTATCAATGTCTAACAGAAAAAACATCTACTAGCACTTGGCGTTTAATACAAAGATCTTAGAATATCTTAAATTCCATGTACTATCTTCCTGATTTCAATGCTATTATATTCATTTATTTTAGTTCTACATAAATAATAAACCATAATAGATATTTTTATCTTTGCCTAATTTAGTTAATATTCATTTAGATTCACCACCCTCCCCCCCCCCTTTTTTATAATGTTCATTGCTCTTTATTCCTTCCTGCATCTCTGAGCTGCAATGCCAATAATTTAGCTACTGCCCAAATAACATACTTTAGTTTTAAGGAAGATATCCAGTTGTCTTTTGTCATCCACTGCTTGCCCTAAAAGCCTGAGTTCCAGTCTTATGGTTGCTTCTTTAACGGTACTTGCTCCCTACTGCCCAGTCTCCAAACCCCAGATGCTTCTCAGTTTACTATGACTGTCCTTGTACTTACAATGCTTTGAATTCATAGAACTTCACAAATGTGTGCTTGTTGGATTTTTTGTTTTCTGTTTTAAGTTCTGGAAAAATTCCCAACCATTATATTTTCAAAGATAGCATTTTCTTTTTCCTCACATATATCTTTCCAGAATTTCTCTTACATCTATTTTAGACCTTTTCACTATGCCCCATATGTCTCTTATACTATTTGAATTTTCCTTTTTTCATCAGGCTGGGTATTTTCTTCTGGCCTATCTTCCTAATCACTAATCCTCTCTTAAGTTATATCTAACTGTTTTAAACTATCATCATGTTCTTAACTTCACTCTACCTTTTAGTTCTAGATTTTCCTAAACTTAGAATTTCTTTGTAATTCTTTTATAAAAATATTGTTTTTAAAAAAATTTCTTGATGTCATTATTACTTTATAGTTCATTTCTGTTAACATCATTTCCTGGATTTCCGATTGTACAGTCTATTGTCTCACTTCTCTTGGTTTCTATTCATGTTGGGTTTCACTCCATGTGTGTCTTTAAAACAAAATTCTCAGTTAAAAAACTGAATGTTGGATCCTGTATATGAAAAATCATACTGATAATGTTACCACTAGGATGATCTCTTCCTCCACTGGAGAATAAATTTGCTCCTGGCAGCAAGTGGCTAAAAACATTAGGAATTCTATAGTCTTTTAACCCAATTGGAACTTAAGATTTTAAACTGGGCTTCAGTCCCTTAAATGCCTAATCTATTTCTAGTTTATCTTTATTTCTAAGATGTAACCCTTTAAGGTCTCAAGCAGAAAGCCTATAGGAGTTGCCAGCAGGTTCTTCCTTCTTCTTAAATCTCAAGAAAACCTGTTCCGCTTCTCAGATTCGGCTCTTTCAAAATCAGCACTCCTCTACCAGAATAAAGGAATGTCTCTAGCAACAAAGCAGTCCAAACATGCTGTGCTTGTCAACCTGGGTTTCCTTTTTGCAGATATAAACTCTATAGAACCTCACTTATTTATATGTACTCCAATGCCTTCAAATATATTTTGCTCATTCTTTATGGGTATTCTGCAAAGCAATTTGGTCAAAATTTCCTAGTTTGACATCCCCAGAAGTGATAGAGACCCCCAAAAAAACTCACTAGATTATACACTCAGGTAAGATCCCTGGCACTATGAATTTTCTATCTTCAATGCCTACCACATAACTGTTACTAAATTTACTGATAAGCCAATGGCTTGAAGGATAATTCTAAACAAGTAAAGGAAATAAGAGAGCAATATTATTAATGATAGCAGCAAATATATTTTCAAATCACAGAAACGTCTGGTCTGTATCTTACTCCACATTATCTTTATATATACCTTAATTTAGGACTCAGAATCACACACTCCCACTACCTCAACTGGCTTATGTATTATGTCTTTCCCTTCAGTTATTTTACCTCTCTTTGGTCCATCTTCCACAGTTCAAATCCTCTGCTAAATACACTTCAAACTGCTCCTCCTTTTTTAAAATTCCAATCTTCTCTACATGACATAGAAAGCCCACAATTATATTATCCTAGGATATTTCATAAATGTATCTCCCTCCCTGTCTCCATTCTTTAAAAAAAAAAAAAAAAAAAAGATTTTATTTATTTATTTATTTATTTATTTATTTATTTATTTATTCATGAGAGATGCAGAGAGAGAGGCAGAGACATAGGCAGAGCAAGAAGCAGGCTCCTTGTGGGTAACCCGATGCAGGACTCAATCCCAGGACTCCAGGATCACACCCTGAGCCTAAGGCAGATGCTCAACCAAAAGTACCATGTTGTTTTACACTCCACAATTTTAAGAATATTGTTACCTTTGTTTAAAATATCTTTTCCCCATTGACAATCTGGTAAACTCAATCTTCTATTCAAAACTATATTCCAGAATCACCCCTGAGAAACTTTTGTAGACTTTCAGGAAGTTCTTATCAACTTCATCCTTTGTATCACTACTTTAACATTCTACTTGATTTTGGCACTTATTATCCAGCAGGACAATTATTATACCTCTCTCCCATCTTGTGGGAGAAATTTTGTGTCTATATACAATTTTTGACAAAATTTACTTCAGTATTCAAAATTTTCAAGATGTTTCCTCCCAAAGCATATTTGATACCTTTTTATTTCTATCTTTTTTTTTTCAAAAAGTGTTATCTACTTACTGATTTTGTATTCCATTGGTAGTTAACAAATACTCATTGCATACCCATCTCACTTTAGGTACCAGAGATACACAAATAAATAAAACAGTTAATATTTAAGCTGCCTTAAATCTCTTATTCACAGGAAATCCATTTTCAGTGGAAAAACACAAGAGACAGGAAGAATAAACAGATGAGATGGCAGAGGTCTAAAGTCTCCAAACTTTATATAAATTATAGCAAAAGAATACCCATTACATTAAATTACAGAAGAGAATACTGAAACTTGAAAGGAAAAAAAAGATGTATCTTGGAATCTAAGTCTTCTGACCCATAATTCCACCACACTGCCCAAGATTATAAAATTCAGGGAAGCAAATAAAGATCATCCATGCCTTAGTAGTTCCAAACACATTTTCCATAAACGTAAGGTTTTATTTTCTATACATGTTTTTAGGCAAAGTATTTCTTATGGCTCCTCAATGTCTAATCTACACCTCTAGAAAAGGTAAAAAAAAAAAAAAAAAATTCAGTAATAGTCAATACCTTTTTCCTTCAAAAGCAATTTACTTACTCTTCTGTTTAATGATCCAAAGAGCAACTGACACCTCGCTTCGTAAAACACAGCACTCAACAAAATGCATTTCTCCACCCCTCCAATACATATATCCATTTACAAAAGATAAAAAATACTTGTTTAGCATGATCTAGCTAAAAGGACAGTAGACTGAGTCAAGTAGAACAATCCCAGCCAAGTTTTGGTTAAAAGCAAGAATCATAGAACCAAAGTGCTAAGGTTTGAATGGATACTGGCTTCAGATATCATCTGTAAAACCAGAATAAAAATAGTACCTTACCTAATAAATAGTAAGTGCTATGCAAATGTTAGTTAACACTGTAACAAATAATACTGTATTATCTTTTAATAGCTCCATCAGAGAGTCTAGCTAAAAGGTGTTTTTTTCGGTTTGGGGGAGGGTTTTAAGATTTTACTTATTTATTCATGAGAGACACAGACAGAGAGGCAGAGACATAGGCAGTGAAGCAGGCTCCATGCAGGGAGCCCAATGTGGGACTCGATCCAGAGATCAGGCCCTGAGCTGAAGGCAGACGCTCAACTGCTGAGCCACCCAGGTGTCCCTAAAAGGTTATGTGTTTAAAATTTCAAGCATCATCAAGATGGCCAGAACTAGTGCTGCTTGTGCTACGGTTAATCAGTCCTCATAACCCTTTAAGCAAGACAGATGCACTTGAAGCTAGGACAGAGAGCAAAAAACCCCAAGGAAAAGAAAGGTCTTTTTTTTTTTTTTCCTGTTTTGTAAATGTGTTTTGGTCCTCCTGTTCATTTCATTTCTTCACCATTTCCTTGAGATAAATGTGAACCCTGCTTCTACTTATATCCTCCTATACAAATTGAAATTGTGGGCTACAATCTCAACTTGTTGCTAACTTAAAACTTGGCTTTCAGAAAGAGCTCACGTCTTCTTTGACCCTGCATTTACCATAAGCATTCTCATGGAAACCGATGGCTCACTCAACTCTAAATCAATTTAAACTTCTCCCCCAAAATATCTAATTACTCATTTTGGTCTCTCTACAATATCCTATTTCCCTATATCCATACTCTAAATTAACTCAAAATTCTATTAATAAGCTCCGCTAACCCCACGGATAAAGAAATAAGACACTAATCAACTGGATTGAAACTAAAAGACCAAAGCTATCACACAAGCATATTTAGCATTACACACAGTGACCAAGCACATGGCAGCAATTAAAAATCACCAACAGAAACTCAAAGCAAACCCATGCATCTTTTCATTCAAAGGTGTACTCAAGCAAACACATATTTTTTAATCTACTTGAGGTCTACTAAAAAGAAAAGGAAATCCAGTATCATATGGCTCAAAAACTATGCTGATTTTTCATTTGCTAACACAGACATAAAGACTATAGTATCTGGGGGACCCCTGGTTGGCTCAGCAGTTTGGCACCTGCCTTCGGCCCAGGGCGTGATCCTGGAGACCCGGGATCAAGTCCCATGTCAGGCTCCCTGCATGGAGCCTGATTCTCCCTCTGCCTGTGTCTCTGCCTCTCTCTCTCTCTCTCTCTCTCTCTCTCTGTTTATCATGAATAAATAAATAAAATCTTAAAAAAAAAAAAAGACTATAGTATCTGCATGGAAGTATAAGATTTAAAATGCTTGTAACTATGACTCAAAAATTTATATATGTATATACATGTGTGAAGATAAGTGGGTGAGACAATGGGAGGGGGCAAGCATATATGCATTTAGGTACTCACTTGCTCCAATTTAAAAATATGCTGATTGAAGTAGTGTTGTAAACGTTCATTAGCAAAATTTATACAGAACTGTTCAAAGCTGTTATTTTCATAATCTTCAAACCCAAAAATATCAAGAACACCAATGGACAAAGTCTGTAAAACAGGAAAAAAATTAGAGTTAAAAAAACATGTTCAAATTTATTTCATGAATAAATACAATATCGGTAAGAAAATGCTCAAAGTTCTCTTATAGTAGTGGAGAGGCAATTTTGGGGGGCCAGTCTTCTACCAAAATATTCCACAAAAGTATTTTAGTTTTATCTTCAACTTCTTCTTTTTATCCCAATTATAAAAATACATCCAAAATTTTAATACATGTAATACACTGTTTACAGAAATGTTTGAAGAAGGGTTAGTAACTTGTTCTCAATCTCAGAAATCCCTAAATTCTAAGAGATAAGAAAGTAAAAGTACTTCACCTATAGGGAAGTAAAAAATAATCTAAAGCTAGGTTTTTTCCTGGGTCTCCCAGATTATACAAAGAACATCATGCAAGTTTTCCTAATTCCACTTCTATAGCCCAACAGAATTCTGCTTTACAAACCAAGCTAACTAGTATGTTTAATCAGCCTTGTGCAAGCTAAGAGTGTAATTGGACATCAGAATATGTGGTTTCTTCAATTTTAAAAAGGTCTTTTTAAAGATTTATTTATTTATTTTAGAGAAAGAGGGAGTAGGGGGAGTGGATGAAGGGAGAAGCCTCAAGCAGATTTCCTGTTGAGTGTGAAGCCTGACACTGGTTCAGTTCCACAACCCATGAGATCATGACCTGAGCTGAAACCAAGAGTCAGATGCTCAACCAACAAAGCCATCCAAGTGCCCCAAATTTTTAAAAAATTTTTATTAAAAAAAAAACCTAAGTTTACAATGTTAAATAGTTATAAAATATTGTAACAAAAAACAAAAATCCCTTCTTCATTATCAATTTCTATTCCCTAAAGTTAACAAAACTCAAATCTTTTATCTATTTGGTATAAAATAGTACAGTATAGTATACAAATGCTTATTCTTCTATGTCTTGGTATTTTGCTTCTACAAATTATACTCTAATTATAGATAATATGGATTCAGCTCTAATACCTCTAAACCAGCATTCTTCTCACCACCTCACCTCATTCTTAAAATACAGTTGCATGACAACTGTATGTAGATGCTTCTACCATATTAAAAAATAAATTCTGGGGTGCCAGGGTGGCTCAGTCAGTTAAGCATCTGCCTCAGTTCAGGTCATGATCCCAGGGTCCTGCTCAGTGGGTAGCCTACTTCTCCCTCTCCCTCTACTGCCACTCCCCCTGCTTGTACTGTCTCCATCTGTCAAATAAATAAATAAAATCTTTTTAAAAATTAAATTAAATTAAATTAAATTAAATTAAATTAAATTAAATTAATTCAAGGGCACCTGGCTGACTCCATCACTGGAACATGTGACTCTTGATCTTGGATTTGTGAATGCAAGCCCCAAATTGGGTGCAGAGATTAAAAATTTTAAATCTTGGAAATACATCACAATACAAACCTCCCTCAAAAAAATGGAAAAAAAAAACTCAAATACACAAGCTAACCTCGCATCTAAAAGAGTTGGAGGAAGAACAAGTAGAAGAGAGAGATAATAAAGAACAAGTAGAAGAGAGAGATAATAAAGATTCAAGCAGAACTCAATGAAATAGAGACCAGAAGAACTGTAGAACTGATCCACAAAACCAGGAGCTGGTTCTTTGGAAGAATTAATAAGATAGATAAATCCCTAGCCAGCCTTATTTAAAAAAAAGAAAAAGAAAAGAAAGAAAAGACTCAAATTAATAAAATCACGAAAAGAAAGAGATCACAACCAATACCAAGGAAATATAAACTATTTTAAAAACGTATTATGAGCAGCTATATGCCAACAAATCAGGCAATCTAGAAGAAATGGATGCATTTCTGGAAAACCACAAATTACCAAAACTGGAACAGGAAGAAACAGAAAACCTGAACAGGCCAATAACCAGCAAGGAAATAGAAGCAGTCATCAAAAACCTCTCAAGACATAAAAGTCCAGGGCCAGATGGCTTCCCAGGGGAATTCTATCAAACGTTTAAAGAAGAAAGAATACCTATTATACTAAAGCTGTTTCGAAGGATAGAAAGGGAGGGATATTTTCAAACTCATTTTATGAGGCCAGCATTACCTTGATTCCACAACCAGACAAAGACCCCACCAAAAAGAATTATAAATCAATATCCCTGATGAACATGGGTACAAAATTCTCACCAAGGTATTAGCCAACAGGATCCAACAGTACATTAAGAGTATTATCCACCATGACCAAGTGGAATTTATCCCCGGGATGCAAGAGTGGTCCAACACTCGTAAAACAATCAATGTGATAGCTCATATCAACAAGAGAAAAAACAAGAACCATATGATCTTCTCCACAGATGCAGAGAAAGCATTTGACAAAATACAGCATCCATTCTTGATAAAACTCTTCGAAGTGTAGGGATAAAGGGAACATCCCTCAATATCTTAAAAGCCATTTATGAAAAGTCCACAGTGAGTATCATTCTCAAGGGGGAAAAAACTGAGAGCCTTTCCCCTAAGATCAGGAACATGACAGGATGTCCACTCTCACCACTATTAATTCAACATAGTACTAGAAGCCCTAGCCTCAGTAATCAGACACAAAAAGAAATAAAAGGCATTCAAATTGTCAAAGAAGTCAAACTCTCCCTCTTCGCAGATGACATGATACTATATACAGAAAACTCAAAAGACTCCACCCCAAAAGTGCCAGAACTCAAACAGCAATTCAGTAATGTGGCAGAATACAAAATCAATGCACAGAAATTGGCTGCATTTCTATACACTGAGACTGAAGACAAATTAAGGAATCAATCTCATTTACAATTGCACCCAAAAGCATAAGATACCTAGGAATAAACCTAACCAAAGAGGTAAAGGATCTATACCCTAAAAACTACACAACACTTCTGAAAGAAATTGAGGAAGACACAAAGAGATGGAAAAACATTCCATGCTCATGAATTGGAAGAATAAATATTGTGAAAATGTCCGTGCTACCCAGGGCAATTTACATGTTCAATGCAATCCCTATCAAAATACCATGGACTTCTTCAGAGTTGGAACAAATAATCTTAAGATTTGTATGGAATCAGAAAAGACCCCGAATAGCCAAAGGAATACTGAAAAAGAAAACCAATGCCGGGGGCATCACAATGTCGGATTTCAAGCTATATTACAAAGCTGTGATCATCAAGACAGTATGGTACTGGCACAAAACCAGACACATAGATCAATGGAACAGAATACAAAATGCAGAAATGAGCACCCAACTCTATGGTCAACTAATATTCGACAAAGCTGGAAAGAATATCCACTGGAAAAAGGATAGTCTCTTCAATAAATGGTGCTGGGAAAACTGGACAGCCACGTGCAGAAGAATGAAACTGGACCATTCTCCTACACCATACACAAAGATAAACTCAAAATGGTTGAAAGATCTCAATGTGAGACAAGAATTCATCAAAATCGTAGAGTAGAAAACAGGCAACAACCTTTCTGAACTTGGCCACAGTAACTTCTTGCAAGATACATCTACAAAGGCAAGGGAAACAAAAGCAAAAATGAACTACTGGGATTTAATCAAGATAAAAAGCTTCTGCACAGCAAAAGAAACAGTCAACAAAACTAAAAGACAACCTACAGAATGGGAGAAAATATTTGTAAATGACATATTAGATAAGGCGCTAGTATCCAAGATCTATAAAGAGCTTATCATATTCAAACACCCAAGAAACAAAAAAAATCCAATCATGAAATGGGCAGAAGACATGAACAGAAATTTCTCCAAAGAAGACATACACACGGCCAACAAGCACATAAGAAAATGCTCTGCATCACATGCTATCAGGGAAATAAAACAAAACCACAACGAGATACCACCTCACGCCAGTGAGAATAGTGAAAATTAACAAGACAGGAAACACCAAATGTTGGAGAGGATGTGGAGAAGGGGGAAGGAACTCTCTTGCACTACTGGTGGGAATGCAAACTGGTGCAGCCACTCTGGAAAACAGTGTGGAGGTTCCTCAAGAAGTTAAAAATAGAGCTACCCTACGACCCACCAATTGCACTACTGGGTTTTTACCACAAAGATACAGATGTAGTAAAACACCAGGACACCTGCACTCCAATGTTCATAGCAGCAATGTCCACAATAGCCAAACTGTGGAAGGAGCCATGTTGTCCTTCAACAGATGAATAGATAAAGATGTGGTATATATATGTACAATGGAATATTACTCAGCCATCAGAAAGGACAAATACTCACCATTTCCTTCAACATGGATGGAACTGGAGGGTATTATCCTGAGTGAAGTAAGTCAATTGGAGGACAATCATCATATGGTTTTACTCATATGTGGCATATAAGAAATAATGAAAGGGATTGCAAAGGAAAGGAGGGGAACTGAGTGGTAAAAATTAGAGAGGGAGACAAACCATGAGAGACTTCTAACTCTGGGAAACGAACAAAGGGTTGTGGAAGGGGAGGTGGGCGGAGGGATGGAGTAACTGGGTGACGGGCACTGAGGAGGGCACTTGATGGGATGAGAGCACTGGGTGTTATACCATATGATAGCAAATCAAACTTAAATAAAAACAAATGTAAAAAAAAGTTTTAAATCTTAAATAAATTCCAATTAGATAAAAATCTAAATATAAAAATTAAATTCTAAAAGTACAAGAATAAATATTTTTATAATCTTGGGATAAAAGAGGCCTTCCTACGTAAGAAAAACCAATAAATAAAACCCAGGAAAATCAAAGAAAAATATGACAGAATTAACTGCCCCAAAATTTAAAACATATGGGCCCTAAAACACAACATAAATAAATATTAAAAATCAAGAAAAAATATATGCAATATATATCAAACTATGAGTCTGCAATATCCACCATGACCCCGAAAAAAAGAAAAAGACAAAACGAACAACATAAAAATAGCAAAATATATAATCAAGTGATGAAAAACCTAAGATACTCGACTTTCATCTACCATTGAAATAACAGACAATAAAATGGGATAGTCCTCCTAATCAGATTAATAGATGAAACGACTGATAATATCCAATGTGAGTAAAGGTGTGAGGAAACAGGCATTTTCATACACTACCAGTGAAAGTGTAGTCTATTTTGAAAAGCAATTTAAGTAGCTACCAAAATTCTAAAATGTATATATTCTTAAATCCAGCAATTCATCTTGAGGATTTTATCTTGGAGAAACATACACAAAGAATATTTTTTGTATCATCATTTATAACAATAAAATAAATGTAATATATTTTATGGGGAAATTTATGATATATATTATATAATATTACAAAGTTATTAAAAATAATGAGGTTCCAGATATATTTCAAGACATTTCAGGTAAAAAAAAAAAAATAAAAGAAACATACAGATAACATAATTCTATTTTTATTTTTAAAAGCAACTATGTGTGTGTGTATATATATACACACACACACACACACACAGACATGTACATAAGGAAAAGGTCTGAAAAGATACACAAAATGGTAGTTTCCCTGAATAAGGTAATAAAAACACACATAAGGAGGGAAACAGCAAGGAATATAAATAAAAGGTGATTCTTATTTATTACTCTACATAATTCTGTGTTTTTAAATTTCATGTATTATTATTATTTTATTAAAATCATTTTCCAGGAAAAATATATAATAGCCCAATGTATACCTTCGTATTTTGCTCCAAATCTTTACTATTCAGAAGTGCGTGATTAATCCGAAAAACTATCCAGTCAAATAGGGCACTATATAAAGACTTAGCCATGGAGTTCCTCACAGTCACAGCCTGAAAAAAAAAAGAAAAAGGTTACAGAACAAATGAAGATGGCAATAATCTAAGGCACTATAACAAAGTCTATTTTGCTCTCAATTAATAAAGAAAGCTGGGCAGACCTGGTGGCCCAGTGGTTTGGCGCCGCCTTTAGCCCAGGGCCTGATCCTGGAGACCCGGAATTGAGTCCCACGTCAGGCTCCCTGCACGGAGCCTGCTTCTCCCTCTGCCTGTGTCTCTGCCTCTCTCTCTCTCTCTGTGTGACTATCATAAATAATAATAAAAAAAAAAAAAAAAAAATTCTCTATCTTCAACATCAGAAACTTGAAAATAATTGGAAAATGGTCACGAGTTCTGAGAGAAAACGGAATGTGACCCTAGAACTCTACACTTAAGCAAGTTATCAACAAAGTATCTTTAAAATTCAAAAAAATCAATAATAGATTATACGATGGGAACCACCGTTCTATTTTTTTCAGAGGGAAGAATGAAGGCAATCTAATCTAATTCAGCAAAAGATTTTAAAACTAAAAACTCAAGCGTAAGACACAAAAGCACAGAAAAAGAAAATATATTAGCATAAAAAATACAAATGGGTTGAATTTTTTTCATGAAAAGACAGATCTTCACATTAAACTAAAAACTATAGGGCAGCCCTGGTGGCGCAGCAGTTTGGCGCTGCCTGCAGTCTGGGGTGTGATCCTGGAGACCTGGGATCGAGTCCCACATCGGGCTCCCAGCATGGAGCCTGCTTCTCCCTCTCCCTCTGCCTGTGTCTCTGCCTCTCTCTCTGTGTGTCTATGAATAAATAAATAAAATCTTTTAAAAAAATAATAAAATAAAATAAAAACTATAACCCACCTACTTATGGTTTACATTAACCACTATTTGCATAAAGTAGCAGTCAGAAAGAACCCAAATATACCAATATAATACTTATTTACTCCATAACTCCCAATATTATACTTTTGGCCTCTCTTCTCTGAAATGTGGTCCTATCAAAGTTTAATCTCAATAAACCCAAATACCAATTAATATTTTCCCACCCAAATAAGATCTCACTGAGTGTTTCTTATCTCAATGAATGGTACCAATACTCTTACAGTTGTGTGAACCAGAAAATTAGAATTTATCCTTAATATTTCCTTCTTTCTCCTTGCTTCCCATTAAGCAAATCATTGCTGGATTCTGTTGATTTTATTGTCTAAATTTCTTTCTTCTCAAATATACCCATTTCTCCCTATCAGTATATCACTATTTTAGACAAAGCAGCAAGCCTCTTTCTCCCCAGTACTACTACTACAGCCTCCAAACTCATCATTCCACATTCATTCTTGCCCTCTATGTTAGACAAAACTCTAAGATGGTTGTCAAGATTCCCATTCCGTATACCTCCCTCCTGTTAATTATGGGCAGGACAGTAAATATGATGAATTTCACTCCAGTAACTATCTTATCTTATATGACAAAGGGATTTAAAAGACAACTATGACCCAAAATCAGCTGATTTTTTTTAATTAATCAAAGGAGGATTACCCTGGGTAGCTGACAATCAGAGAAGTCTCTTAAAAGAGACTGAGCCTTTCCATCAGAGCCTCTGATGAAGCAAACTGCCATGTTGTGTAAAGCACCACAAGCAAACTCTGCTGAGCATGACTCTTAATCCTGTAACTGCAAGGAACTGAATCCTTGTCAACAACCTGTGAACTAGGAAGAGGGGCCATGCTCCGCAGAGTGGAATTGAGCCTCACATCAAGCTCCTCCAGTGAGGAGCTTGCTTCTCCTTGCCCTCTGTGTGTGTGTGCACTCTCTCATTCTCTCTCTCTCTCTCTGTCAAACCAATCAATCAATCAATCAATCAATCTTTAGGAAAAAAATCTAAGACACTTTTTTGCTAAAACATTTTAAGACCTTTCCATCGCTCTTCAGATAAAATATTAAAATCATTAAGGACTGCTCCTTATTTTATTCCTAATGCCCAGTACATTTCTGGACACAAAGATTTTCAAATATTTACTAGACAAATAAATAAATACACCAAACAGATGCAAACAAAAATAAAGCAGGGTCTACAAAAATCATCTCAGAAAGTTGAATTTAAAGTTAAAAATGTAAATAAACATAAGAAAAATTTTAAGAGAGCTAGGGAGAGGGAAGGGGCAAAAGGACAGAATCTCAAGCAGGCTCCTTGCTGCCCAGCACAGAGTCTGATGGGGGCTTGATCTCACAACCCTGAGATCATGACCTGAGCTGAAGCCTAGAGTCAAATACTTAACTGCCTGAGCACTCCAGGAAATATTTTACATTGACAAAAGTTAAAAGAGAAATTACAAAAGTACTGAACCCTTATAAAGTAAAGGAAGGGCAAAACTCTTAAAAAGGTTTGGCTTTTTCTGTTTAGAAAGCAGCTTTCAAAGTTGGAGACTATGAGGTAAGGCACATGATATAATGAAGAAATGTAGATTTCATGGCACAGTTATAGGAAGAACCCCAAAAATAGGATAAATGGACCAGTGTCAGCCTAGAAACCATTCTCCACAGTTCTTTTTGTTCTTTTAAGATTTTATTTATTTTTTCATGAGAAACACAGAGAGAGAGGCAGAGACCTAGGCAGAGGGAGAAACAGGCTCCCTGTGGGGAGCCCGATGGGGGACTCGATCGGAGCTGAAGCCAGACACTGAACCACAGAGCCACCCAGGCACCCCTCCACAGTTCTTTTTTTTTTTTTTCACAGTTCTTTCACTAATCTCTACCTCTGTCTTCTAATCTCACATTCCTGTCCTATTTTAATAACTGTCATAGTCTGTGATTTCCCATCACTGTCATTAAATTACACTACAGAACAGTAGGCTTTCAATAATTTTCCCATTCAAATACATCTGAATAATATATTATAATAAAAAAGACAATGACAGCAATAAATCTCATCTAGAAGCTTCAGGATACAGATGATACTCTTCATGGGACTAGGTGAGATCACCTGGATAAGGATTATAGAGAAGAAAAGACAAAGACTGTGTACTAGAGCACTACATTTTTTAGAGGTTAAGTGGAAAAGAGCAAACAAAAGGAATTACAAATGAGTGGTCAACAATAAAAAAGTGAACCAGAAGAGAATGATGTTCTGAAAGATAAGAAACTGCCTGAAGAATAAATCATCAATTGGATCAAATACTGCTCATTTGTAAATCTATCTACTACCTATTCACCTCATATTAATAATATAAAACTTAAGAATGGTGAACAGATAAAGATCTCTGGAGAAAAATGTATGCCTACAGACATTCAATTTTAAGTTTTCAAGTTGATGGAATGTTCACAACCGAATTTCAAGGGCTCGAAAAATATTTCAATCAACACTTTGTTATTTTCATTCTGTTAAAAGAACAAAAATTCAAACTTCTAAAACTGTTCCGAGTACTCTGATCTTAAGAAAATCCATTCAGGGGGCAGCCCCAGTGGCTCAGTGGTTTAGCGCCACCTTCAGCCCAGGGTGTGATCCTGGAGACGCAGGATCAAGTCCCACGTCAGGCTCCCTGCATGGAGCCTGCTTCTCCCTCTGCCTGTGTCTCTGCCTCTCTCTCTGCCTCTCATGAATAAATAAATAAAATCTTTTACAAAAAAAAAAAAAAAGGAAAAGAAAATCCATTCATACCTCTGCGAGCTTATATGGCAAAATAAGCTTTTCTCCCACTGTCACGGTCTTCCTTGTAACTAATGCCTCAAATAGCATCTCTTCTTTAACCTAGAGAAGACAAAACTAAATTTAGTGTATAAGATTTATGACAATGAGTGGAATTATTTATTGAAAATCCAAATAGAGAAAACAATGTTTAATGAGATTAGCAAATATACAATAGAAAAAGCAAAGACAATACATTTAGCAATTTAAATACTGGCCAAGGTGAAAGTTAAATGTTCCACTCACACCACTTCCCATACCCCAACCCAAAACAGAGAGGGTAAGACAGATGAGTCTTTTTAGTTAAAGTTTTCTTTCTGATCACAATGGAGACACATATTTCTTTGTGCCAAATATGGAAAATACAGAATAGTGCAAAAAAATTTTAAGATGATCAACCATAATCCCACAACTTGCATTCAAGGACTAAAAAGTGACAATACTTCTTGAATCCCAGGAACATTACAATGAGTACTTATTTATGTTTCCAGGGGTTTTATATTTATTTGTGTTAATCTTTAAAATAAAGTTGATGCTTCCTTTTTTTTCATTCTCTCTAGAGGTAAATACTATCATGAATTTGACACGTTATTACTTCAGTTCAGGTGTGTGTGTGTGTGTGTGTGTGTGTATATATATATATATATATATATATATATAGTATATTTACTAGATGTATTTGCAAATACATTATACTGCCAAGTATATTTAACTCTTATCTTTATGAAATCATACTGCCCATATGTTTTTGAGATCCAACTACATTGATAATTTAGATCAAGCTTATTCATTTTAACTGCTATACAGCTTCCCAGTATATAAATTACTAGTGTTTAATCCATTCTTCTACATGTAGGCATTTACAGTAATTACCATTTTGCACTATTAGGAAGTAAACTGAAGTGAATATTCTTGCATATGAGTTCAAGAGTTTCTCCGAAGTATAAATCTAAAAGTGGAATTACTATATAATAGCATACACATTTTCATCTTTAATAGCATACACATCACATCTTTCATCTTTCATATTGCTAAACTACTGTATTTAGTTCTCACCAATCTGCTCTCTCATCAGCCCTGAGCATTCCTATTTCTTCAAACCTTCACTATACTTGATATTATCAGACTACTGACTTTTGCCACACTGAGGGGCATGAAATGGTAAAACAAGGGTATTTTATAAAAATATTTACACAAAAAAAGATATAGCACTCATAAAATTTTAAGTACATGATATAATGTATATCAAGCAAAAAAGATTCAATTATAAGGAGAAAATGAGTTACAAAACAATAGAGTGAAGCATGATCCTGCCACCACCAATTCATGACAAATCAATCTTTTTTCTTTTTGAAGATTTATTTATTCACAAGAGACACACAAAGAGAGAGGCAGAGACACAGGCAGAAGGAGAAGCAAGCTCCTCGCAAAGAGCCCAATGTGGGACCCAATGCCAGATCTCGGGAAAACACCCTGAGCCAAAGGCAGACAATCAAAATCTGAGCCACCCAGGCATCATGAGATCAATCATTTTTTAAAATGTGATATCATAAAGGAAATATACCTTCTTTTGGAGCATTCACTGCCAGTCTTCAAATTCAAAACAAACTGGAAAAAGAACCTGAGGAGCATTACCTTTACAAACTGCAGTAAAACTAAAAATAGCCAAAGTTTAAATATAAGACCTCAAGCTTTCATATATACTTAAAATGTTTTGAAAAACAAAAATATTACCAGATTACACAAGCAGGACGAAACTAATAAAAATAAGAAAAAACTGGGACACCTGGGTGGCTCAACGGTTGAGCGTCACCTTCAGCTCAGGTCATGATCCTGGGGACTGAGTCCCACATCAGGCTCCCAGCAAGATGTCTGCTTCTCCCTCTGTCTATGCCTCTGCTTTTCTCTCTGTGTCTCTCATGAATAAGTAAATAAAATCTTAAAAAAAAAAAAAACTAAGAAAAAACTTATGTGATTAAAAAAACACTTTTATTGTGAGGTTAAGCAATTATTACTAAAAGTGAATATTTAAAAATAAATGATCTATGCAGTACAAACTCAAGAAATTTTTTTAAGCAACAATGTGGAGCAAAAGTTACTTCCATACACTTATATAAACTGGTACAATCACTATAGACAGTAATCTGTCAATATCAGTCAACTATTTATGTGTATGTATACCACAACCTAAAAACTATACTCCTTGGACTATATTCTAAAATAATTCTCACACATGCCAGCAAGGAGACATGTGCAAAAATGCCTATCACAGTACTACCAATAAATGAAAAATTACAAATGACTTCAATTGGGCAGTCCGGGTGGCTCAGCAGTTTAGTGCCGCCTTCAGCCCAAGGCCTGATCCTGGAGACCCGGGATCAAGTCCTGCGTTGGGCTCCCTGCATGGAGCCTGCTTCTTCCTCTGCCTCTCTCTCTCTCTCCTCTCTGTGTATTCTCATGAATAAATAAATAAAATCCTTAAAAATAAAGGACCTCAATCGCCATTAAAAAAAAATAGTTTTACTCATATAATGAAATTTTACAAAGCAACCATGAATCATCATCTAGAATATTTAAATCAGTACTAAAAATGTCAAAAACATAATATGGAATGAAAAAGTTTTAGAATGACATAGTAAAACATTTACATAAAATATGAAAATATATTTAAAAACTATATATTCTTTATGCAAACATCTATTATGAAAATAAAACAAGAATGAGAATGATAAGCACCAAACTTATATGAGTGTTTACTTCTGGCATGGCAGAGTATAAAGTGAGCTACAATTTTGTGTAATATTTTATTACATGGGTGGGGCTGTGAGTACACAGGTGTTTATTATATTGCTTTCTATATATATTGTGTACTGAGAACAATAATAATTTATCAGAGGAAGGAGTGTGCCTGGGTGGCTCAGTTGGTTAAGTGTCTGCTTTCAACTCAAGTCAGGATCTCAGGGTCCTGGGATTGAGCCCCCACATCAGGAGCCTGCTTCTCCCTCTCTGCCTGCCATTCCCCCCTGCTTGTGTGCACGGGCTCTCTCTCTGTCAAATGAAAATGAAGAAGAAAATATGTTTAAAAAGAAATTAATACATATTAAGCAAAATGGTAGAACTGATATATCTAAAGGCCAATTATCTGAAGATAAGACAACTCTCACTAAATTTAAAAAATTAAGAAATACAAACATAAAGCTAACACCACAGAAAAAAAGTTTTTAAACATACAGAATACTTAGAAAGAATGAAAAACAATAAATTTTAAACATTTAATCAACACATGATTTCCTAGATAAACACAAATTATCAAAATGAACTCAAGCCAGATTTGAAAATCCTAAAAAAAACTGGTTAATTCAAAACAAATGGGAAGGACATCTAATACAGTTAGTTGATCATAGGGTTGTTATCTCTCAAATCTTTAAGGAATATATTATTCTTTGCTAATGATTCTTACCTTAAATGCAGAAAAAATTTAAAAGGATAAATAACTACCCAATTCATTTTAGATAGTTGGCTTAATGCTGGCACTAAAACCTAAAAATGATTGTACACAGATCTACCCTCATATGCACAACTGCACAAAACACACTAATCTTGCTTATCTTTGATAAGCTTCCTGAAGAAAATATTACTGAATTCATATTTTAATCAACTTCCTCTGTAATTTCCCAAATGTCCTTAGTTGTATAAACATGACTTTTAAAATTAATAAACTTTATTAATACAAAATAACTAAGAATGAGCTCAATATTTGGTCTACAAGGGATCCCTGGGTGGCGCAGCGGTTTGGCGCCTGCCTTTGGCCCGGGGCGCGATCCTGGAGACCCGGGATCGAATTCCACGTCGGGCTCCCGGTGCATGGAGCCTGCTTCTCCCTCTGCCTGTGTCTCTGCCTCTCTCTCTCTCTCTCCCTGTGTGACTATCATAAATAAATAAAAATTAAAAAAAATATATTTGGTCTACAATGTTTCTCATCTTCACTTAATTGAGAAACAGATATGTGTTAAAAATCTATTCTTTATATTGTTTCAACAGATGTTAAAATATATTCAAAATATATAAATCTGTTAAAAACTGAAGTTTTTGATAATGGGGATGGTTCTGATATGCTCCAAAATATGCAACAAAAATATGCTCCACAATTACCCACAATTAATCTACAGGAGCTTGTTTACCTTTCAATAATTTCACAAGTATATATCCCAAACAGAATTCAGTAAAGAGAATATTCAAAATATTAAAAAAAAAATTCACTGCTGCCTGAGGTAACTACAATATTACAAAAATAATTGAAAAAAATAATTTCAGAAACATTTGTTCTTAAAAGCTAAATCTATATTTATCAATGAACTGAATCACTTTGAGAAGGAGAGGAATTAAATTAAATCTTAACTAGAGTTTACATTTTAATTAAACCAGTTATTACTCCTAATCTTTGAATTCTAGCTCAACAAAAGCCTTAAGGTTGCAATTATTATTATTACCAATTTTAACCAATTACAGGAAATCATTCTATTTTCTTATTTTATTTTTTAATTTAAATTCAATTAATTAACACATGTTATTAATTTCAGCAGTGATTCATCAGTCTTATATACTACCCAGTGCTCATTATATCACATGCCCTCCTTAATGTCCATCATTCAGTTATCCCACCGCCCTGCCTCATCCCCTCCAGCAACCCTCCGTTGATTAAGAAATTATCTTTAAAAATAATTTCTAAGAACTGAATACAAGCAGGATACTTATTATGTATAGATCCTGTCAGTACTTGTCTAGCTTCTCAACTTTGAAGATAACTTCTTCCTACTTATTACCAAATCTCCATTCCTAGAACCAGTCCCAACTAAACACAACAAGAAGGATGTTAAGGGGCACCTGTTGGCTCAATCGGTTTAGCATGCTACTCTTGATTTTAGCTCAGGTCATGATCTCAAGGTTGTGGGACTGAGCCATTTGATGGGCTCTTCACTCAGCAGGGAGTCTGCTTGGGATTCTCTCTCTCTCTCCCTCTGCCCACCTCCCACTCACATGTTCTTTGTCTCAAATAAATAAATAAAATGTCTAAAAATATAAAGAAGTTAAGAAGCTTGGGTTCAAAAGTAAGATTTGCTATCAAATCATTTTTGCAATTAGTCTAACTTTGACACTGGTAAGCCTGATTCTCAGAAGTGGATTTCTCCTTTTTCACCAATACCTTGGCTCCTTTTAGAATTACCTGAATTGCTCTTATCAGTCTCTAACCAAAGAAGGAATACTGCACGAGGACCAGAAGCCTTTGTACTTGCTGAATGCTTGAACATGTAAATAAAACCACTAGCTACAATGTACTATTATTATGACAATACCAAGTGTTTCTGTTGACCAAATGTTGACTAAAATATCACCTAAAACGCCTGATGGAAATATAGTCTGTTCTCTGATCCCCATGACCTTCAAAATTACCACCTTCAGATACCACACTCCACATCCTGGTAGAACTTCTTTCCAAAGAGTGAGCCTAGTTTCAATTCAGTGTGTTTCTTTCTCCAGCCCCTGTCTGCCAGACTAACTAAAACATTTTGTTAAAGTTAATAAACGACATTCAGGCATGTGCAAAATAATAAGCACTCTAAGATCAGATAAATAAGAAAGAGGCATCCATTGCTCTCAAAGAGCACTGCCACCTTATAACAGGCACAAACTAGTAAACAATTAACTTTCTGCTACAAAACCAAAATTAAATCATGCTAAGAAGATGCAAATATTCTATCCTAATGTAGTCAGTTTGACCATTTAAAATAAGGTTAAAACCCTAAAAAGAGACACAAGAACCAAGATTTGAAAGATAGTGATATTTTAACAGAAAAAAAGAAGGCTATTCATAACAGCAAAAAAATGGGAAGAACCAAGATGTCCTTCAATAGGTGAACGAAGAAACAAACTATGGTGCATCTACACATGGCATTTTACCCAGCAATACAGGGAAATGAGCTATCAATCCACAAAGACACATGAATGAATCTTAAATACATACTGCTAAGTGAAACGTGTCTGTCTGAAAAGGCTGCATACTATATAATTTCAATTATGCTACATTCTGAAGAAGGCAAATTTATAGAGGTAGTAAAAAATCAGTGGTTGCCAGGGGTTTGAGGAGAGGTACTGAACAGGTGAAGCAGAGGAGATTTTTAGGAATGAAACTATTCTACATGATACTGTAATAGAGAAACGAGACATTATGCACTTGCCATAACCCATATAGCACAAAGAACAAATCTTTTCAGACACTGGAGGATCCTAGGAAAGAATGCAGACCATGACAAGAGAATCTAACTATATGACAAATATATGAAACAACCTCAATTAAAGGAGGAAAAGGTGCTAACCTAAGTAACTGGAAATTAATGGAGTATGAAAAACTAAAACAGGCAAAAGGAATACTACACTTTATACTCTAGCTGATAAAGTCATTTCCAATAGCAGTGCACACATACATAAATACATAAACACTCCGATACATGCACAGCTGATCCTTGAACACCACCAATTTTAACTATACAAGTCCATTTACATTTGAGGTTTTTTTCAATAAATACAGTACTATAAATGTATTTTCTCTTCCTTCTGAATTTCTTAACATTTTCTTTTCCCTAGCTTACTTTATTGTAAGAATACAGTATATAATGCATCTAACATATAAAACGTGTGTTAATCAACTGTTTATGTTATCAGTAAGGCTTCTGGTCAACAGTAGGCCAGTAAGTTTTGGGGGAGTCAAAAGTTATAAACAGATTTCTGACTGCCGGGTGGGGGGGTTGTCTCCCCTAACCCCTACATAGTTTAAGGGTCAACTGAATAGTAAAATTGAATAATTAAGTAAATGAACAGCAGAAGGTAGGATATAGCTTCCTCACTGTGAAAATGGGAGTTTATAGATCAGAAGGCTAGAATGACCCACGTGATAACGTATTAGTTAGGAACATCAGTACGACCTCATGTTTATCTTTATATAGCTATAGCCGGATATATAAAAACATCTGTAGTATGAATACACACAGGTTCGTAAACAAACACGTATTTCCTTGTTCAGTCAGAGGAGAAGGCCTATAAAAAATGATGCTCCTTTCAAGATGAATGAGAAGTCATCACTCCAGGAAGAATGAGTTAATAAAGACCTTAGTTATAGGAAGAAGTATGGTAGGAGATGAAGATCTCTGGCTCCTATTTAGACATGAAGAAGAAAATTTAATTTACTTTTCTCTCCACTCATCCAGATATGCCATCTTCAGATACTCTAACCACAATCTTAGTATGAAAAGAAATCTCAAATACAGAAAAACTATCAACGGCTCAGAATATGATAAAGTCTAAAGTAAAATATTGATCCTATCCAGCAAATTGAAGGATTATGGATATCTAGGCCAAAGAGGCAGACAAGAAAACTCAAGCCTTCCATAGATTCTGGCAAGATCAATAGCAAAAATTCCATCATTTGGAGAAATATTATTAATAAAAAAGCATTAACCCATTTAAACTTAACCAAATAATTACACAAAATTAAAAGTGAGAAGTTACCCAGTATTTGAGAAATGACAACTGAAATACAATTACTTACTTCTAATAATTCTGAGACAATAGGCAGAACTTCAGGATTACAGATATCTATGGAGTCATCCCGATAGGTCTTCTTTTTATAACAGATATTACCCAAATGGAGTATGGCTGAGAGAAGAGAGAAAATCCTGTGAAAACAAAACCATAAATTATAGCTTGCTTATGTGCAGTCTCTAAACTCATTTCACTGCAAAATTCTAATCAAGCAAATTAACCAGGACAAGTATGATGTATTTAGTCTTCATAAAAATAAAAAATATGGAAATAATAACTGTAATAAATAAGATCTATTTATACTATGTCAAGTATGATGCAAAGTGCTTTACATAACCTTACTTTCAGCACTGTACCACTGGACATAGTTGTTTGAAGAGGATTTGCTATTGCCTGATTCTGTATAGTGTTTCAAAGTCCATATCTTTCTAAATGCTTTTCATCTTGCCTAAAATGCCCTTCCCTACATTGTCTATTTCAGAACAACTGAATCAGAATCTTTAAAGGCAAGGTCTTAGAATCTGTATTTTTTAACCAAATAGCCTAAGTGATTTTTTTATTCTTAGTTCCATTTAAGAAACAGTTTCGTACGTCATACTGCGCTGCCGTTGATAAATGCTTTTAAAACAAACAGTATGAAGCCATTGGGGTATATTACCTAATATCAGGCTTCTCCTGTAAAACATCTACAACTGAACCCTCCCTTCTATTCATTCTTCCCTTCTGTCTCAGAGGAACACATACATGACCCTCTTCCAGTCAACAACAACTAAATCCCTACTTGTGCTCTCTATCTCATGAACTCCAGTTTACTCCAGAACTTTATTATAACTATTTCCTATCTCTTACCTGAATCTACAAGAAGTTTCTATCAAAATAATCTCATCTTCAGTTTTCTGTTACTTTAAAAAACCCATCCTAGATCCCACATCTCCTTACCTTCACAAACAATCTTATTAAACTGTTAACCCATACTCCTTTTCTTCACTTTGTCATTTTAGTATCATATCCTGACATCTGACCCCATTAAAATATCTCAGAGAAGTTACCAAGGATCTCCATGTAACTAAAAAAATATATATTATATCCTAACTTACCTGACCTCTCAAAGGCATTTAACACAGCTGAACATTCCATCTAAAAGCTCTTCCTGAAAATTCATATATATATACACATCTTTGTGTCTTATCCAATTATTCTCTTATAAATCTGTTCAGGGATCCCTGGGTGGCGCAGTGGTTTGGCGCCTGCCTTTGGCCCAGGGCGCGATCCTGGAGACCCGGGATCGAATCCCACGTCAGGCTCCCGGTGCATGGAGCCTGCTTCTCCCTCTGCCTGTGTCTCTGCCTCTCTCTCTCTCTCTGTGACTATCATAAATAAATAAAAGTAAAAATTTAAAAAAAAATAAAAAATAAATCTGTTCTACCTGCAAAATTTTAACTATGTGTTTTCTGAAAATTAGGATGTATTCTAAATAAAGACACTGCTTTAGGAACCAAATAGCCACACTTTCAAAGGTCCTGAATCCACATCTAATTGACAGATCTAATTTTTCAAATAATTTAAAACTGTAAATGTTTCAATCATTAACATGACTCAAGCAAAATACAAGTCAATTATAAAGGAATAATTTATAAACATACTGTGGTAAATTAGAGAGGAAACTCAGTATCAAATGACCCATTATAAAGACTAATGGAAGCCAAAAGACATAAAAACACAAATTCATGGGCCACTTACTAAAAAATCATTTTTAGTAGGAGTTAATATGGTTGCTAATTACATCGTTTTAGAATCTGGGGTTCAACAATCAGCATGTTAACATTTTCTCACACCCAAATATGTGATGCAGAGTCTCCAATAATAATAAATGTTATATAAACAATCTAATATACTATAATAATTCAGTATTTAAAAATTTACAAAAATGAATTTTTAAAAATCCCTGTTCTCAAAAAGCTTAAAATCTTGCATTGGAGATAAAACAACAAAAACCCTATAATATAAGGCAAGGTATCTTAAAATACTAAGGGTAGAAACAATGCATAGTTAAGAAAAATTTCATTAAAAAGGGAGAACAGGAGGCACATGGCTGGCTCAGTAGAGTGTGTAACTCTTGATTTCAGGGTCATGAGTTCAAGCCCACAGAAAGTGCAGAAATTACTTAAATAAATAAATATATAAACTTAAAAAAAATTAAAATGAAGGACATGAACAGTACTCTAAAGCAAACAGGTTTCGATTTACATACCAAATTTTAGGATGCCTGCAAAGTTATGTTAAAAGGAATGCTGGGTTAGATCTGAGTGCAGGTGAAAGTAATGTTGTAATTTATTAGCACAGTCATTCATGAGCAAAAGAGAAGGGAATCATGGTACATATGATATGCTATCAAAAAAAAAAAAAACCTGAAAGTATTTCAATGATTAAAAAAGAGATAAGATGGGTCCTTCAAGAAATGAGGACAATACTGGACATTCAGAACACAACATAGTGTTTTAGAGGACACTATCAGTCTAGTTAAAATGCAAAACTTGTGTTAGGGAATATCTGAAGATAATATCTAAAAGATAGAGAAAGGTCAAATTATAGGCCAGGCTACTAAGAACATATATTTACCAGTGGTTTCCAATACGGGATACAGTGATATCAGAAAGTATAAAAGACACACAATCCCTTGGTGCATGAGAAGTATATATATATTATTTTCAACTTATGTTATCTAAAAAAAAAATTAAATTAAGTTTCACCATCACTTAATATACAGATTGACACTTAGATCCATATATGTCAATCAGTCAAGCGTCACATGAAGTAAAGGGGATATGCTGAGGAAAGACTATAAGTAATAAGGCATGGAGGAACTAACTGTAGGGTTACTCTCATTTACTAAATAATTTCAGTGAATTGCAGTTTATGTGATCAATTAAATGGGCTTGCATATTTACATATTATGTTATTTAATTTTAATTTATCTTTCAAAAAAAGATTTTGGCAAATAATCTACTAGCTCAAGATTCATAGTAATCAAAAGCAAACAAGCAAACAGCAGAGCTGTCGTTCTTCTACTTTTAGTGTGACTTTAAAAACTGACAATATAATCAGATCTGACATAATTAATTCCCTTTCCCAAAAAATAGTTCTATTGGGGCACCAGGGTGGCTCAGTCTGTTCAGCATCTGCCTTCAGTTCAGGTCATGATCCCAAGGTCCTGCGATCAAGCCCCTCATCAGGCTCCTGCTCAGCAGTAGCCTGCTTCTCCCTCTCTCCCTGCCATTCCCCCTGCTTGTGCTCTATCAGATTAAAAAAAAAAAAAATCTTAAAAAAAAAAAAAGTTGTTACTATTTTTTTTCTGATGAGAGTCAAGGTTATTTGTTTCTTTAATTTTAAATAGATTTATTTTAAATATAATTTGCTTCATCTCTATCTCAACATGTTTACATTTCTATTTTGTTTATAATAAAATATGTACAATACTACAGACATAAATTTACAGAGGAAATAAGGGAAAATTATGTTTTACTGATAGGTATGCATGCCTTAATAAGATTCGAGATCAATGACACAGAAAAGAAGCAGCAATAAAAATAGTATTATAAGGCAAGTTTTTAAATAAGGTCTATGGACCAACTTCAGGAACACCAGGAACTCCCTCACTTGTATGCAAATATTTATGGATGTACATTTTTATAGGAAGAAGAGCTCCGGGATCCCTGGGTGGCGCAGCGGTTTGGCGCCTGCCTTTGGCCCAGGGCGCGATCCTGGAGACCTGGGATCGAATCCCACATCGGGCTCCCGGTGCATGGAGCCTGCTTCTCCCTCTGTCTGTGTCTCTGCGCCTCTCTCTCTCTGTGACTATCATAAATAAATAAAAATTAATTAAAAAAAAAAAAAAAAAGGAAGAAGAGCTCCAACTTTCAAGAGAACCTCAAAGAATTTATAATAAAAAAAAAAAAAAAAGCAAAGCAAGTCTGCTAGAAAAGTAAATGTTCAGAGCAATGTTTAACAAGGTAGGAGGACGCACTAGATCAGGAATATCTGTTAGAAAATTCTTTCAAAGGACCAAGGAAGGTGAACTTTTGAAAAACACATGATGATTTGTTCTCTACCAAGGGTATAAGAATACAATAAACAAACTCACTGTCTTCGTGTCTTGGGAAGAAATCCTACCATTTCCATGGCCAGCTGTAAGCGTTCAAAGTCATGCCTCAAATCTTCCCCCTCCACTGAGAAGCAATCCTGCTTATTTAAGAAAAAGGGGGAAGAAATCAAGATTATCTATTGAAAAGTAAGATAAGCCTCTTCAGAAATACAGTAATTCTAGTTAAGTATTCCTGTGTATAAAAACTAGAACTGGTGAAATATTTAGAGAATTCTTATTACAAGTATGCAAATTAAACACATAACTACCAAAATACCAGTAAGCTACCTTTTTTTCTCCCTTTTACAATTACCAAAGCAAGTTATCTCAAAATAACTTAAGATAACAGAGCTAGCAATATTATAAAATGTTCTGATGCCAAGTTTGATTTTGAGTGGTACTGAAGAGTTCTGAAGATCCAAAGCATTTCAGAGAGCTCAATTCCACAAACAAATGTTATTTATTCGACAGATATTTAATAAATGTCTATCCTTATACAAGGTGCTGAACTAGATCCTGAGACACAAAAATAAATTTTAAAAAGATGGTAATTTAGTTGATAAATGGAGCCTAGATTTATATAAAGATGTTTATATTAATATTAGATATAGTAAAAATAGTTCCTAATAAAACTATATAAATATGATTCTCAATCAGCAAAAGAATGTATATATGAAAACCAAAAATCTGCAAAAAACACACATTAGTAAAGATAGCTGTGAACTACCAAATACAAAAATATTTTGAGTAATCCTTGCATTTCAGCTCCCAAAAAAGTCAAATACATATGTAATCTTTATCTTTATAAAATAACTTTTTAAAGCCCTTTCCTATATATTCTCAGTCCCTTACATTTACATTTTCAAAACCCTCCTCACATGTATTTACTTTTTAAATATCTATCTAACTGGGGAATGTTGTTGTATAAAGTACTCAATAAATGCATTAACTGTTATCTATTTTATTCACTGCTGATCTCCAGCAACAAGTCAGTGCCAAGAAGAAAGCATGTAATCACTAAAGTAAATATATAATCATTGAATTATTGAATAAGTACTGAATTAAATGAAACATTCCTTTTTGAGAAAGTACTCATTTATATTTTTAAAACTATCAAGTATCTAGCATTTATAATCTGCTTTTGATCCTTTAAGAATGAGTTAATGAATAATATAAAGTTTTAAAGTAAATATAAACACAAGGAGATAATAATGTGTACATATATATAATTATATAAACATTCAATATGGAAGAAAACAGGCTCAGAAGTTAAATAATTCACCTAAATGACAGGGGTGGCCAAAGGAAAATCTGTCCAGTTCTAAATCCTCTGCACTCTCCCAAGCAACCTTAGTTGCTTGAGCTTATTTACTTAACGGGATAACCCTGAATAGGAATTAAATCAATATATAATGGGAAACAAGAGGTCTGTTGTTAAAGGCAATTTTCTCACCACTGTTCTCCTTGGGATCATTTATACAATTCTGTATTATGTATGATAATATAGGCAAATTACAGAACAGTCCCTAACAATCCTCTCTTCTTAAAATGCTAAGTCGCATAAGTTCTCTTAATTCAGAGGAAAAGTTTAGTTTGCTCCAAGTACACTCTGAGGAGCTAAGAGGAAAATACAAACCAACATATCCTCAGATTGACTGCTTGCTTTCATTAATTAACTCGTGAGAAAAAGCAACAGAAATTATTCAAAGTTCAAACAATAATAGATTGAAAATACAATAAGTGAGAGGCTAGTGATGAAAGATATACAGGGAGGAGTATGGGTACAAAATTCTACAAGGAAAGGATGGATAATGATGATTTTGATAAAGGCAGCGGCTCTGAGAACATGTACTGTATACTTAATAAATAGTAAACACTTTACCAAGCTGTTTAGATGTACTAATTAAATTCTCACAAAAGTTAAAGATCATTTTTATCCCCTTAAATAGATCACAGAAACAAAAGAATTATGTGACCTGCTCAGGTTCTCAAAATTAGTAAGTGGATAGGCCAGTATTCAAGTCAAGTCTGTATGCTTCAGAGCTCAATTCTAAAGCATGACATAGACTGTCTAAGTAACGGCAGATCAGTTCATAATGTCACAATAAGCTCTGTACAGGCAATCAAGGAGTTTAGCCAGTCTCCTACCTACTTCCCAATAAGCCTTAGTCACTTGATGATAATAGTCACTTGATAATAGGTGACAGATGGAAGCTTTTCAAGAGGGGCAAAACAGCATAAATTTTTTCTACTAAAATTTATCAGAATCTATAAATTTAAATGTCTAAAATTTTCCAAAATGTAAAATCTGAAACCATAAATAACTTGATATAGTATGAAAAGATAATGCAATTAAACTTTGTATGAAGAAAAAATTAATGTCCATAATTCTTGATCCTTCTCAATTCTGAAATAGACTAGTTTTGTAATTAGTAAAGTTTGTAATCACATGCAGTGAAAATTAAAGTCACAGTTATTTAAAGCAAGGATTAAGACATGTTATATTTCCAGACGGAATAGTTAATAAATTAGTTCATTAGTAGATATAGATGAGTGCAGGTTTTCAAGCCTTTACATCAGACCTCACAACAAAGGGAAGGAAAAAGATTTTTTGTGTCCTTTTTTGATTACAAACTATTCCTTATAAAACATAAAAATAAAGCTAAATTTATCTATTCATTTTATATTACATCATACATGCCCTTAAATCACTTAATTAAAAACATAAAATCATCTTATTTCTAGGAATTTCAATTCTTAATTTTTGGAAAGTTACATAAAGACTATAGCCTCTTTTGCTACTAAAAAATTTTCCAAAAAAAAAAAAAAACCATACATGTATTCATCATGTGAAAAGACTGTTAAATGACACATAAAACAGGGAGGCTACAACTTTTTAAAATAAACAATACATACTACTCATAACATGTGAGTAATGAAACTACTAAAAATATGGTTGAAAAAATACACCTCAAGAAAAAAACCTGTAGTTATAAGAATCCACATCAATGCTGAAATCAGGAATGCAATCAATTTATTGTCAAAATAAATACAGACTAAACATGAGAAACATGAGAATAAGTTTTTTAAAAAATGAATTGACTGGTTTTTAATCCACAGACCATAAATATACATATAAATCAATTCAAAAAAATTAAACATTAATTTCTCTTCTTTTCTAGATTCTTTATATTTCAGTTGATTTTCTGTCTAGGTCATGAGATAGGTGCAAATGAGCAAGGTGAGTGAGGGTCCTTTAACAGGAACACAGAATATTTAGGTACTTGTACTGACCGGCTCAGAGTCATAGCAATAATCATCCCAGCTCTGTCTGAGGGGTTTCTTTGTTATCTGAAAGTAAGGCAGATTAGTTAGGTAGAAGTAATGGTTATCATTCTTCTCTAATCATTTCTTAGATGTAATATTCAGTTAGTACTGCTTCTACCCAAAGAGAGTTATTTTGTGTAACAGCATAAAACAAGAAACAACTAGCTAAACATTCAGATTCTGGGAGATCATATATTATTGCAACCAATCCATACTTGCTGTTTTCCGGTGACTCTGAGATTTGGCTCAGTCTCATATTCTATGAATGCTGACTACTTTATGACAAGAATATGCATGGTATGGCCACTGATAACAAAAAGAAATCTGGAAGAAGAGTAATAAGTTCTGGGCTATCAGCTCATTTAAAAACAATTGTTAGTTTTTAAAAAAGTAAATAATCACTCAAATATCTATAAAGAGTTTAACAGAGAAAAGAAAAGGCTCAGAAGCTAACTCGATGATTTTTTTTAAATCTACATAATTTTATTACAGTAGAAATGTCTAGTATTTTATCAGGAAATGATAATTTAAATAACTTTGAAATCAATATATTAATACAAAGTTATATTAGTTTATATAAATACATAGTTTCAAAATTAAGAGATATCAGTTACATAGCAATATGTTGGGAAAAGCCTAATATGTTACTTTCTTTTTTTTTTTTTAAGATTTTATTTATTTATTCATGACAGACACAGAGAGAGAGAGAGAGAGACAGAGACAGAGACACAGGCAGAGGGAGAAGCAGGCTCCATGCAGGGAGCCCAATGTGGGACTCGATCCTAGGTCTCCAGGATCACACCCTGGGCTGAAGGCAGCACTAAACCGCTGAGCCACAGGGCTGCCCTAACATGTTACTTTCATAATCTTAAATATACACTACAACCTTTCATCCATCATCAAAATGTTAGTTTCCTTACAAAATCTTCATTAACGCATTTATTTCCATAAAGGCATTTATTTCCATGGATATTATATCTTGCCTCAATCAAAAAACCAAGGAAAGATAATCTGTTATTTAAGTGATGTATTGTATACCAATTCCATTAATATTGATTCTAGAATTTTTATTAATATGAGAAATAATAAAATTGGAAAAACCACTGTAATGAAAAACTACCAAGAAATTACCCTTAATTATGGAAATTTAAGAGTGAATTCTGATTTTCATAGAAAAATACAAATTCTGTAAGTCATTCCTTTTGATGAATTTCATATCAAATAGGACAGTTGCTAAATTATAAAAATAATCATATTCTAAGTTAGTATCATAATATCATGCAAAGAGATATATGTATTAGACTTCAAAATATACAAAAAAGGTTTCAAGTAATCCCATGCAAAGGACAAACATTAAATATTAAATATTAGTAACACTCAACATGCTCTTGTCTTTAAAAGGTAAATCACTTGGAAAAGACTAATCCATTTTTCTAACATGTAGGTACATATATAAACAGTTTATTATTCTCTGAAAGAGTCTCACAAAAAGCAAAGGGCACACATATAACTAACCTCTTTCAACTCATATGAATAAATTTCGAATTTGAGAAGCCTATCACATGTATTTTTAGACTGCATGTGTGAAAATGCTAGTTAATATACATTACTAGATTTGGGAAACAAAGTATTAGGAAAAAAACTTTCCCCAAGAACTAAAATTTAATAATGTCCTATATTTCAAAATACATTTCATCAACTCTCACCTGATTGAGATAATGATATTCTTCCGGTTGTTTAAGATGGAATGCTAATCTTTCTTCTTCACTTGCTCCTGCCAGGAGGTAATAAAATACATGATAGTTCCTATTGGAAAAAAAGAAAAGAGTATGGTTTTAAAATGAACATGATCTATGGTTATCATTTAACAGAAAAAAGAGCAAACAATTAGTAACATGTTTCAGCTTTGTTTCATTTTTTAATACAGAAGTGGTAAGGTCAATATTTTAGGTACTATAAAATGAATGTTTTGAATGCTAAACTCAAAAGAGAGGGGTAAAGGCAGGTATATGGCAAAGATTAAAACCTCTGAAAATTCTCTTTCCATAAAACCAATTAGAAAATTGGCAAATTTGCAGAATCAACTTTTTCAGAACTCTGAAAATTAACCAAAAGCTTATAACAATAAAAGATTTACATCAGAAAAACAGCTCAATCTCAGTAAGAAGTGCAACCTTATAACCTTTTAACTTGCCCTATTCCATTTCCTGTTCACCAGATCCGGGGTAGCCTTCAAAATCAACAGGTTACAATCATGATGGACACCATAACTCTGACAGCCATCAAGAGGACAGAACAGAGTTGGAAATCGTTCAGAACCTCATTTTCTGAAAAATATCACTACTTGAACCATCTGGTGGTTCCCTGGAAGACCCCATGTTCAAAACTGTCTTTATTGACCTGACTCAGAACCCAGTGTAAAAACCTTTTCCCCAGGGGCAGGTGTAGAAAATTATAGGCAATTGTTTTAACATGTCAGCTACATGAAGCAATGGATAAATGTGGGGCAAACAATAGGCTAACAAAAAAATTTAAAGGGAAATGTGATCTCCACACAGGGTTTTAAAAGCTCCAATATATTCCTGGGAATCTAGAAAGCCATGAACATGTGTAAGGCTATGTATGTGCCCACATCTTCAGCCTTCTCAGCAAAAATCAAAGAGGATGCTAAACTCTGGTTGACCTTGAAGGGATGCACAAGCAGGAAGTTAAAATGAAGGCAAAATTATAAAATGGCTACCTGAGTGTTGAAGGCATGGCCCAATACACAGAAAGCCCTGAGGCAAAGACTAGGAAATTTACTGTTTCCAAGCACTTAAGAGAATCTCTATTTAATAATTAACTGACAACTAAGCTAAGCAAGCATATATCTGAATAGCCACACTTGAAACAGAACACAGACTTAACAAAATTAGTTAGAAAAAGTCACAATAGAAACAGAAACAAAAAGAACCAGAAATGCTGGAAAAAGGAGAATCTCATTTCTAGAGCTGCCGCATGATTATTTTAAATGTCCAATTATTATTTAAAATGTCAAATTTTCAGGCACCTGGGTGGCTTGGTAGTTGAGCGTCTACATTTAGCTCAGGTCATGGTCACAAGGTCCTGGGATCAAGTCCCTCATCAGGCTCCCCACAGGGAGCCTGCTTCTCCCTCTACCTACATCTCTGCCTCTCTTTCTCTGTGACTCTCATGAATAAGTAAGTAAAATCTTTTAAAAAATAAATAAAATAAAATGTCCAATTTTCAACAAAAATTTATGAGGCATGTAAAGAAACAAACTACAGTACATTCAAAGGAAAAAACACAATGATAACCATCCTTGAGGAAGCCCAGGCATGACTTACTATATAAGATTTTTAACCAACTGTCTTAAATATGTTCAAAGAGCTAAAGGAAACCATGTATAAACAACTGAAGTATAAGAATGATGTCTCATCAATAAAGACTACCAATAAACATACAGAACTTATTTAAAAATAATCAAAAAGGAATTGAAGAGTTGAAAAATATAGTAACTAAAATGAAAAACTATCTGGAGGCACTCAGCAGATATGAATGGGCAGAAGAAGACATAAGTGAACCTGAAGACAAGTCACTTGAAAGTAGTCTGAAGAAAAATAAATGAAGAAAAGTGAACAAAACTTCAGATATCTGTGGGAAACCATTAAGCAGACACCAACCCAGGAACAACAGAAGTCTCAAAAGGAGAGGAAGGAGGAAAATTAATATTTGAAAAGATAACAACCAAAAGCTCCCCAAATTTGATGAAAAAACAGTTCACACATCCAAGAAACTCAACAAACTCCAATGTAAAGAGATTCACACTTAGATAACCTCTGAAAAACAAAGACAAGTTTTTAAAGCACCATGAGAAGATATGCCTCATCAAGGAATCTTAATAAAAGATTACCAGCTGATTTCTCATTAGGAGCCATGGCAGGATAACATACTCAAAGTACTGAAGAAAAAAAAGCTATCAATCAAATATATAATATACCCAGCAAAGCTATCTTTCAAAAATAAGGGAGAATTTAGGATACTGCCAGATAAAAATTAAGAGACTTCAGAGCTAGCAGATGGGCCCTGTAATAAAGGCTAAAGGGACTTTTTCTAGCTGAAATGAATGGAAACTAGGCAATTTTCAATTCAATATGGAAAAATAAACAGCAGTAGTAAAGATAACAATGTAGCTAAATATAAAAGATAGTATAAACTTTTTTTTGCCTGTATCTTTTTTCCCTCCTATTAGAGTTCAAAGACACCAGCAAAAAACAATGACTAATTGGTATTGATGGGTCTACTACTATAAATATGTAATTTATATGATAATAATAGCACAAAGGAAGGGGAAAGGAACAGAGCTACCGAGTAGCAAAGTTATTTGTAGGCTATCAAAATTAGGTTGTTATTAATCCAAACTAGAACGCTAAAAATGTTAACTGCAATTACCAAGGCAATAAATAATAACTCATGAAATATGTAATAAAAGAAATGCCAATGGTATACCAGAAAACATTTACACAAAACAAGGCAGTTAATAGAATAGAGGGACTAAAACATCATTAAAAATATATAAAATAAAAAATATATATATATATATAAAATAGCAATATAACATTCATAAATCTTAGCAATTATATTAAGTATAAATGAGTCTGAAGGTTAATAACTGGCAGAAGGGATTTTTAAAAAGCCAATTACATATTATCTACAATAGACACCCTATAGACTCAAAGATACAAAGAGGTTGAAAGTAAAAAGATGGAAAAAATACCACGCAAACAATAACCAAAAGAAAGCTAAAGTGTCTATACTAACATCAGATAAAAGAGACTTTAAGACAAAAATTGTTGCTAGATGCAAAGGACATTTTATAATGACTAAATGTCCAATTCATGAGAAAGATATAGTAATTCTTTTTTTAAAAAAGATTTTATTTTATTTATTCATGAGAGACATAGAGTGAGAGAGAGAGAGAGAGAGGAAGAGAGAGATAGAGAGGCAGAGACACAGGCAAAGGGAGAAGCAGGCTCCATGCAGGGAGCCCGACGCGGATCTCAATCCCGGGTCTCCAGGATCACTCCCTGGGCTGCCGGCGGTGCTAAACTGCTGCACCACTGGGGCTGCCCAGATATAGCAATTCTAAATAAATGCATATAAAAACAGAGCCCCTAAATACACAAAGCCAAAACTGAAAGAACTGAAAAAAGAAAAAAAAACAAAACAAAACAAACAAAAAATTCAATAGTGCTAAGATACTGCAACAACCTACTTTCGACAATGAACAAAATAAGACAAAAGATCAACAATGAAAAAGAGGACTTGAAAAATACTAAAAACCAACCAACCCTAGAAGACATCTATAGAATATTCCATCCAACAATAGGATACATATTTTCTCAAATACCCATGGAACATTCTCCAAGTTAAAAAATGTTAGACTATAAAAAAAAGTCTCAATATAAAGGACCTAAAATCATACAAACTATATCCTGATGATCTTACAATGAAATCAGAAATCAGTAACAGAAATTTCCAAATTTCACAAATACATGGAAATTCAAAACATGCTTAGATAATAACAGGTTCCAAAAGAAATCATATAGGAAATTAGAAAATACACTGAGATACATGAAAACAAAAACAACGCGCCAAAATACAGGAATCACTGAAACAGTGTTCAATGGGGTCTTTATAGCTAGAAACCCATATAAAAACAGCAGAAAGAACTCATATCTAATCATACACCTTAAGAAACTAAAAAAAAAGGCAGCCTGGGTGGCTCAGTGGTTTAGCGCCACCTTCAGCCCAGAGCCTGATCCTGGGGACCCGGGATCGAGTCCCACATCAGGCTCCCTGCATGGAACCTGATTCTCCCTTGGCCTGTGTCTCTGCCTCTCTCTCTCTCTCTCTCTCTCTCTCTCTCTCTCTGTGTGTGTGTGTCTCATGAATAAATAAATAAAAATATTTTTTAAAAAAAGAAACAAAAAAAATGGGGGTCCCTGGGTGGCTCAGCAGTTTAGCACCTGCCTTCAGCCCAGGGCGTGATCTGATGTCCCAGGATCAAGTCCCAAGTCAGGCTTCTGCATGGAACCTGCTTCTCCCTCGACCTATGTCTCTGCCTCTCTCTCTCTCTCTCTCATGAATATATAAAATTTTTTAAAAATCTAAAAAAAAAAAAAACCTAAAAAATTTTAATTTAAAAAAAAGAGCAATCTACACTCAAAGCAAATGGAAGTGATAAACATGAGAAAAGAAACAAAACAGGAACAGTAAACAAATAGAGAAAAATCAACCAAAACTTAGTCCTTTTCAAAGATCAACAAAATTAACACATTCTTATCTAAAGTGACCCAATCTCAGGGGGAGATTGTTATGGTCTGAATGTATGGCCTTCAAAGTCCTATGCTGAAATCCTAGCCCCAAATGGTATTAGGAGGTAGGGCTTTGGGGGTTGATTAGACCATGAGTAAAGCCCTCATGAATGAGATTAGTGATTTTTTTTTAAAGATTTCATTTATTTATTCATGAGAGACGCAGAGAGAAAGAGAGAGGCAGAGACACAGGCAGAGGGAGAAGCAGGCTCCATGAAGGGAGCCTGATGTGGTACTCGATCCCGGGTCTCCAGGATCAGGCCCTGGGCTGAAGGCGGTGCTAAACCACTGAGCCACCCAGGCTGCCCGAGATTAGTGATTTTATAAAAGATATCCTACAGAGTTCCCTATCCCATCCCACATGAGGACCAAGCAAAAAGGTAGGAGTTATGATCAACATTCTGTAAACAATATACAACCATGCTGGCACCTTGATCTTGGACTTCCCTGCCTCCAGAACTCTGAGAAATGAATTTCTGTTCATTACCAGGCTGAGGTATTTTGTTATAGCAGCCCAAACAAAGATTGTAGACCTCAAATTCAGGAACAAAAGGGGGAACATTATTACCAACTTTCCAGAAATATAAAATAGTATAAGGGAATACTATAAACAATTTTTTTTTACTGACAAATTAGATGACCTAGATGAAATAGAAAAATTCCTAGGATGATAAAAACTACCAAACCTGGCTAAAGAAGAAACAGAAACTCTACAGAGACTTATAATAACTAAAGTGTTTGAATAATAATAAAACCTTCCACAAATAAAAACCCAGAACCAGATGGCTTCACTAGTGAATTCTACCAAACATTTAAGAATTAACCCAATCCTTCCCAACTTTTCCATCTCATTATGAGCCAATATTATTCTAACACCAAAACCAGAAAAAGACATCAGGAGGAAAAAAAAAAAAAAAAAACAGCAGTATCCCTTATGAATACAGACACAAAAAATAAATCCTCAACAAAATACTAGCAATCCACATGCATCAACTATTATACCAATAAAGATTATACATCCATTCACAAAGAGAATCCAGGAAGATAATAGAAAATCAGCTTCTAAGTTCTGGATCTTCACCTCTCTTGATTCTTTTTTTAATCCATGCTATATCCCTATCACTCCATTAAAATGTGTTAAAAAGGGATCCCTGGGTGGCGCAGCGGTTTGGCGCCTGCCTTTGGCCCAGGGCACGATCCTGGAGACCCGGGATTGAATCCCACGTCGGGCTCCCAGTGCATGGAGCCTGCTTCTCCCTCTGCCTGTGTCTCTGCCTCTCTCTCTCTCTCTCTCTCTCTCTCTCTCTGTGACTATCATAAATAAATAAAAAATTTAAAAAAAATAAAATAAATAAAATAAAATGTGTTAAAAAAAAGTTACTAATAACCTTCTAATAGCAGTATCTGTTAATTCTACAAATCTTTATGATGTTATTCTCCTTTCTAAAAAAGATTCTACAAATCTTTATGACGTTATTCTTTCTAAAAAACTCTCTTCCTTTCAAAAAACTTCTAATTTAGATTTCCTCATCTGCTAGTCACAAAATAATTAACAGAAAGTCTCAAATTCTAGTCCTAACCTGGCAAGTATTAATTAATGTTAGCTATTAATTACTGAATATAATTATAAGGACCACACTAAGCACTTCATAAATATTATTCCATTTACTCCTCTAAACAACCCTAAGATAGTTTTCCATCAGTGAAATGGGAATAAATATCAAAGGAGCAGCAAAGCTAAATGAGATGCCAAAGGCATATCTAATATCTGGATGTAGGTCTCTTTATTTTCAAACTCTGGCTCTTAACTTTATTTAGTCTCAATGCGGCATGAAGCAAATCATTTACCTCTGACATTTAGTGGTGTTTTTTCCCCTGACATTTGGTTTCTTCATCTGCAGGAAGTTACATATATCATCTCTAAAGTCCTGTATACCTCATACATTAAAATGAAATTAAGTGCTTTATTAAAAATCTTCTCAAATTAGAAACAGAATACTGAAACATAGGAAAAAGTTCAAAGGTACAAGGCTTGTGAAAAGTTAACACCTGAGCTACCACTGTTTTTGTGTTGGGACACTTTGCCTAGAATTTGGAAAGGGTAACATTTCCACATGCAGGCGTATCTCAGAGATAGTGTGGGTTCAATTCCAGATCACTACAATAAAGCAAATCTCAAAATAACATGGGGCAAATAATTTTTGGTTTCCCAGTGTATATAACAGTTTACATTTACACTACACTGTAGTCTCTTAAGTGTACAATAGCATTATGTCTAAAAAACAATGTGCATCCCTTAATTTAAAAGCACCATATTGCCAAAAAATACTAACTATCGTCTGAGCTTTCAGCTAGTTGTAATCATGGATCAGAGATCACCATAATAAGTACAATAATAATGTAAAAGTTTGAAATATTGTGAGAATTACCAAAATATGAGACAGAGACACACAAAGTGATCAAAGGCTATTGGTAAAATGGCGCCAAAAGGTTGCTGGAACAGTGACTTGTTCCACAGGGTTGCCACAAACTAATTTGTAAAAAACGCAATATCTGTGTAGTGCAATAAAACAAGGTATGCTTATATTCATTAAAAATCTCCTAGCAGCCTCTGAAAAAGTACAATGTTCTGCCCATGACAGAAAGAGGAATTACATGGAAACCATGATGCAAGGTTTAAGGTGAATTAAAGGTCATCATATACAAACATCCTAAAAGTTGATATGCATAATACAAATGTTAACTTGATCTAATTATACTAATAAAAATATGTACCGTTCATTATGCTCTTGATAAACGAGTCTGGACTTCTCCAGGAGATATTTTTCAACATAGGCACTAGAAGAAAAATAAAATTGGTTGATATAAATAAATCTTTAAGGTAGATAAATATTTTTCAAAGAGGATGCAAAAGTATAAAGAATACCATGAAGATCATTTTAGTACATTTACATTACAATTGTGTTATAAATGCTGTTAGTGTTATCTGTGTTAAATTCACAGACTTATAAGTCTTTTTTTTTTCTTGGCTCTCAATATGCAAAATAAAGTCAGAAGTTCAAAACATAGCACACAAGATCTATCCATGGCATAGACCTTTACTTTATTTCCAGGCTCATATGCCATTACACATTCTTTCAGATATTATACTTTGGAGTCAAATGACTAAATAAGGCTCAAAGACACACTTTCTTAACATATGCATACTACTGCCACATTCTGCAATGTATTCATTTATTATTTAATGATTACTCAATAAATGTTCATTAATTTGGCACTGTGCTAAGCAATGTTCAAACGTGGAAACAAGTAATACACTATCTGTTCTCAAGGAACTTACAAACTAGTGGAGGAAATATATAAACAAAGGGCTATCATACGCAGTTGAAACAGGCTTTATTATAGAGCAATGACCAGCATACTATGGATATACCAAGAGAGACAAGGAAGATTCAATCCAAGAAGGAAAAAATTATATAAGGAACAATTCCCAGAGAGGAAAATACAAAGCACATAGTAAACATTCACAAAATCTATTTGGTGACTGACTTAGTAAATGACTCTGAAATCTGAAAGACTGACCAGAAGACAAGGAGAACTTCTTTATGCAAAGGCATAAAAGAAGGAGGGCACTTAACCTCACAGTATCAAGATAATTAATTTATATGGCTAGAGACTAAGACAGACTAGTAGACCAGATGAAGAAGGACCAGTAAACTATGTACCAGAAGAATGGAATTCATCCTGAACGTAGTGAAGAACCAAAACACAAATTGTATTTCTGATATATCATTCTCTTTATCAAACCTGTGCCTCTTCAAGTCTTCAATACCTCTTATCCAAATTGAAGCAACTGGTTAAACTCCCTCTGGAAAAGAGGATCCTATGGTCTGAAATTTAAAAGCTTTAGACAACTGAATCCAAATTACATAGCACAAACCTCTTGGAGTCAAAAATCTTGCTTTTGAGCGTTTATTCCCATGAGTTCCTTCCTACCACATGCTCAGTATTTTAGTCACTCCCAATATCCCTCAAGCATGCCATTCACTACCGGCTGCACTGTTTGTGCTCTTCCTCCCACTTCTGATTATACAATCTATACCTACTCTCTCTCCAACAGGCCCCATTCATTCATAAAATGAAGGTCAAATGTGCCTTCTTTGCAAACTCATTACTACTACCACTACCAGTAATTTAAATGTATCACAAAAAAATAAAATAAAATAATAAAATGTATCACTTCCTCTGAGTTACCATTATATCTAGTCTAAACTACTAAAACAGGTTCTTATCCATCTAAAATAGGAGAAAGGGAACTAACAAAAATTAGTATGTTAAATTATTTTTAGTATAGTTGACACATGTTACATCAGTTTCAGGTGTTCAGGCAGACAACATAGTGATTCAACAAGTTTATACATTATACTATGCTCACCAGAAATGTAGCTACTATCCCTCTTCATACCCCATAAAAATATCATTGACTAATTCCTTATGTGGTAATTTTTAGCCATGACTTACTTATTCCATAACTGGCAGCCTATATATCACACTCCCCTTCACTCATTTTCCCATGCCACCACCCCTCTGGCAATCATCAATTTCTTCTCTGTATTTATAGGTCTGATTCTGCTTTTTGTTTCTTCATTTGTGCTTTATTTTTTTATAAATTTATTTTTTATTGGTGTTCAATTTGCCAACATATAGAATAACACCCAGTGCTCATCCCGTCAAGTGCCCCCCTCAGTGCCTGTCACCCAGTCACCGCCACCCCCCGCCCACCTCCCCTTCCACCACCCCTAGTTCGTTTCCCAGAGTTAGGAGTCTCTCATGTTCTGTCTCCCTTCTGATATTTCCCACTCATTTTTTCTCCTTTCCCCTTTATTCCCTTTCACTATTTTTTACATTTGTGCTTTAGATTCCATGTAGTACATTAAATTCTTACACCCACCCTGCATAGCAAATATTACTGCCTATTTTACAAGTGGAGAAACTGATGCTCAAAGATATTAAGAACATGCAGCTAGTAAACAGCAAAATTATGATTTGAAGCCAAGTCTATTATAACTACAAATGGCTCCCTTTTTCTTTTTTCTATTTTTTTCCCTTTTTCAACTATACCAACATTCTCCTAGACATCTCTCCATCCCCTCCAATCCATAAGTCATACTGCTATGTGAATTATTTACCCATAAAATAAGATCTACTCATGTTATTCCTCTACTTTCACTTGATACTCATACTAAAATAAGTAAGGGTGAGCTAATGTTACATCTACTTGGCTTTTAAAATACATCAGCATAGAAAAAAACTAGATAGACAAAGCAAATATGGCAAAATGTGATAACTGTTGAATCTAAATGGGCATTGTTCTACTATTCACTTCTGTACATATTTGACATTTTTAATAATAAAATTTTTAAAATCTGCTTCCTAGCATCAAAAGGATAAATTATAAACATTACAGCTTGATTCACAATCTGAAACCAAAGCCAATATACTTATCCTCAAGTACACCAAGCTCTTGTTATGATTCCATTCATTTGCTAATGCCAATTCCTCAATTGGCAATGTAATTCCCCACTTGTTCTGCTTAGCAATTTTTCAAGACCCAAGATAAAAATCACCTTTCTTTGTGAACTTCTCCAGACACATGCTTCAGTAACTGCACTTATCTCATTTACTGTAATCATCTTATGTAAATATATCTTCCAAAAAAAACTATAAGAATTTTGATGGCAGAGAACGTGTACTTTTTTTTTTTTTTTTTGTCTTCAATGCTTAGCATAGTGCCTGGTACTCCTTAAATGTTTGCCTAATGAATGATAAAATGAAAGATGAAAATGTTTAATATATATTTGCTAAGAGTTAAAAATTTTCAATATGAAAAAATGTTTTCAATATGTATGTGCTGACATACTAATCAAGATGAAGATTTTTGCTTATCACTATTGTGAGATAAAATTTAACCTTTTCAGATAATTACTTAACATATAAAAGTCCAAATTCCTTTCAAAAAATGGGAAAATCTGCCATTCATAACTCATGAAATTGTCTTAAGAATCAATGAATAGATATAATGATACTTTCTAAGTTACAAAGCAACATATACAACTGTACCTATTAACATCTCTTGTATCACAATCATAAATACTAGAAAAGTGCAACTTGACAACTTGGCTGCCTGCCATCTTTATTAATAAAAGTACCACTGTACCTTTGGAAACATGGTTTTCAAATCAGAAAGGAAATGAGTTTTATGAGTCCTTGCCATTGAAGGACTTATCCTTCTTGTTTTGTTTTTGTTTGGGGGGTTGGAGAATACACATACTTTCGATCAAAATTTTAAAAGTGGTAAGCATAATTAAAATAGTATAAAGGGCAGCCCCAGAGGTGCAGCGGTTTAGCGCCGCCTTCAGCCCAGGGCCTAATCCTGGAGACCCAGGATCGAGTCCCACATGTCAGGCTCCCTGCATGGAGCCTGCTTTTCCCTCTACCTGTGTCTCTGCCTTTCTCTCTCTCTCTCTCTCTGTGTCTCTCATGAATAAATAAAATCTTTTAATAAAAATAAAAGAAAATAGCATAAAAAAGAAAAATATTGACCAATCTCACTTATTAATATGGATGCAAGGATCATAAATAAAAACTAGGAATCAGAATAGAACCAGTTTATAATGTGCATGCATAAATATGTGTACATATGTATGTGAGTGTGTGTATCGTTGTACTAACCAAGTGGGACTGTTTTCCCAGGAACATAAAATAACCCAATATTACAAAAATAATAACACTGACAGATCTCAGAATGAAGATCATGCTAACTAATCTTCAAAGATGCCCAAAATGCATTTGATAAAATGCAATATCATTTTGTTACTCAGAAAACCACTCACAGAAAATTTAAATGGATGACTAATTCATTAACATGATAAAATGTCCTAAAGCCAGTATTTTACTTAGTGAATAAAAGTAAAGTCATTCATATAAAGGTCTGAAACAGTATTATTTGGGATCAGACAAGAGACAAAATAATTAAAGATAAAAGAACATAAAAACAGGTAAAAATATCTATTTTTGCAGATAAATCAAGAAAAGGTAAAAGAATACTAAAACTAATACAAACAATAAAATTCAGTAAGATAACAAAATACAAAATACACCTGGCACCCCGATGTTTATAGCAGCAATGTCCACAATAGCCAAACTGTGGAAGGAGCCTCGGTGTCCATCGAAAGAAGAATGGATAAAGAAGATGTGGTTTATGTATACAATGGAATATTCCTCAGCCATTAGAAACAACAAATACCCACCGTTTGCTTCAACATGGATGGAACTGGAGGGTATTATGCTGAGTGAAATAAGTCAATCGGAGAAGGACAAACATTATATGTTCTCATTCATTTGGGGAATATAAATAATAGTGAAAGGGAATAGAAAGGAAGGGAGAAGAAATGGGTAGGAAATATCAGAAAGGGAGACAGAACATAAAGACTCCTAACTCGGGATCCCTGGGTGGCGCAGCGGTTTGGCGCCTGCCTTTGGCCCAGGGCACGATCCTGAAGACCCAGGATCGAATCCCACGTCGGGCTCCCGGTGCATGGAGCCTGCTTCTCCCTCTGCCTGTGTCTCTGCCTCTCTCTCTCTGTGTGACTATCATAAATAAATAAAAATTTATAAAAAAAAAAAAAAAAAAAGACTCCTAACTCTGGGAAACGAACTAGGAGTGGTGGAAGGGGAGGAGGGCAGGGGGTGGGGGTGAATGGGTGATGGGCACTGAGGGGGGCACTTGACGGGATGAGCACTGGATAATGTGAGAAAAATCACACTTTTAATAACAAAAAAACATTAAAATAAGATACTTAGGAATAAATTCAGTAAGAAATACAAAAATGTTAAGTATTTCTAAATAGCACAAAGAAGACAATTATCCCCAAATTAATATATACATTTAACATTAGTCTAAAAAAATCAAACCATAAAAAGCATGGATGAAACTTTAATACATAGTGCTAAGGCAAAGAATCCAAACTGAATAGTAAAGACTACATACTATATGGTTCCAACTATAGGACATTCTGGAAAAGGCAAAACTAGAGGTGCTACAAAAAGATAAGTGGTTGCCAAGGGTTAATGGGTAAGAAGGGAATGAACAGGCAAAGTACAGAGGATTTTAAGGTAGTAAAACTATTCTACGTGATACTGTGATGGTGAATACACATGTCTTTAGACAATTGTCAAAGCCCACAGAACATACCATATAAATCAAACACAACAATGCAAGATGTTATTTATTAATAAGAGAAACTGGAATAGGGTGAAGAGGTATAATGGAACTCTCTGTACTTTCTACTCATTTTTGCTGTGACCTAGGATTGCTCTAAAATTAAAGTCTATTAGTTGTTTTAAAGTTAGAAAGAATATTGCTGGCACAACTAGAGGTACTCTGATTACAGACTGTATAAGAAATGTTATTGTAACAAAATTAAATTTCTTGAATAAAACAGCATTACATAGGAAAACTGTGATCCCTGTGGGGAGTCAAATTATATGCCCAACTGACTTAAAAATAATCTTTAAAAATGAATGTATGCATAATACAGAGAGAGAAAGCAAATGCAGCAAATTGTTAACAATTAATAAATCTAAGTTATGGACATATAAGCGTCAACACTATTCTTTGAAAAAAAAAACACTATTCTTTGAACTTTTCTTAGGCTTCAACTTTTCAAAAGAATAAAAGTTTAGAGAATAAAAATGTAATGTAGACACCAATGTCACTATTCTCATTAAAGAGTAAATGAACAATCTATGGATCATGAAGAGACAAGGGTAAAAATATAAACATACTTCAAAGTCTGCTACTGCTACTGCTACTTACCCAAGTACAGTGCCAGTTTCTTGGTAATTTACTTGAATAAACTTGCCAAAACGACTTGAATTGTTATTATGAGCTGTCTTTGCATTTCCAAAGGCCTGTCAAAATAAACAGTTCTCATTAATTTCATTTTAGAAAGTGGAAAATCTTGCTTAAGTTGGCTCAAAAAGACAAAATGCAATTCCCTTTAAGTTCAGGTAAAGTAAAAGAGTAACTAATAACTGAAATAAAACCAAGTAGGAAGTACTTTATGCTTTTCAGTAAAATGAATCTTAATTTTAAAAACTTAATGCTCCTTAAAATTCATTTAACTTTTATATTTGAGAACCAGTAAACTTTCTTAATATATTTCTATGTTTTTTTGTTTTTTGTTTTTTGTTTTTTTAAATTTTTATTTATGATAGTCACAGAGAGAGAGAGAGAGAGAGGCAGAGACATAGGCAGAGGGAAGCAGGCCCCATGCACCGGGAGCCTGACGTGGGATTCGATCCCGGGTCTCCAGGATCGTGCCCTGGGCCAAAGGCAGGCGCCAAACCGCTGCGCCACCCAGGGATCCCTCTATATGTTTTTAATTCTTGCTAAATTAAATAGGAGCTAGAAACAGAATAATTACATCAAAATAATTGCAATTTGAGACAGAATAAATGAAATAAAATTTCACTACATAATGTACTATACTTTAACACATCAACTTAAAACAAAACTACAATACTATTTTAAAAAGAATTAAGAATATATAAGCTGCCTGAATTGTTACTGAAGTACACACGATGCAATAAATATTACCCAGCAATATAAACTAGTACATACATCAACATTGATGATTATCGAAACATTATATATGTTGAAGAAACCAGACTCAAGAGTACATATTGTAATATGAAATTTTAGAAAAGGCAAAACAGTAATAAGAAGAATATCAGAGTTGTCTGGGAATGGAGGCAGGGTTGGAAAATGCCCAAAAGTGGCACAGAGAATAATAAAAATATTCTATAGCTTCATTGTATTATGCTGGTTATGTAAGTGTACATGTATATTTATCAAAAATCATTGAAGTATAAATTTTAAATGGTTATATTTTATTGTAAGTTAGATATCTTAATAAAATTTCTTTTTTTTTTTTTGAAGATTTTATTTATTTATTCATGAAGCACACAGAGTCAGAGACATAGTCAGAAGGAGAAGCAGGCTCCCTCCACAGAGCCTGATGCAGGACTCGATCCCAGAACCCCAGTATCACAGCCTGAGCCAAAGGCAGACACTCAACCACTGAGCCACACCTAAGCTCACCTCCCCTTAATATTGAAATTTTTTTAAAATAAATAATCCCCAGTTGAATTCACACATTAAACAATTTGAATGAATCTCCAAGACATGCTAAATGAGAGAAGCTAGTATCAAAATTTTACTTATTACTGTATGATTCCATTTCTGTCACATTTTGAAAAGAAAAAATAGCTTTGGAAAACAGACAAGTAGTTCCAATGAATTACAGGAGTATGGGAGGGAAGTTAGAGGATATGAAGATAAAGAATAGTGTGGAGAAGTTGTGAAACATCTTTGTATTCAGACTGTATAGAGATGGTTATACAAATTAATATGTTTTGAAATTCACAGAATTTTACTGATATTTTAATTCTATTTAAATTTAATTCTTTTAATTTTAATATCTAAATCAGTAAATCATTAAAAAAAATTAAGGCCAAAAAAAAGAATTTCTAATATGAAAATCTGAAGATATTTATCATAAACCAACACACACTACAAGGAACATTAAAGGAAACCCTTCATGCAAAAGAAGAATATCATATTCAAATATGGATCAATGTACAGAATGGAGACAGCAGAAATGATAACTACAAAGGTAAATATATAAAGTATTTATTACTTAAATCTCTTAAAAAGATCACTGAAACTTAGATAAAATGATAAAGATCTCTGAAAACCCTCTCTTCTTAAGAGAAATAAAACTAAAAAAATTATCCAAATCAACTTTTTGATGATTCTAGAAATTAACCAAAAGCTTACAATAATCCTTTGTAGGGGAATACATAATCAAGTAAAATAGCCAAATCTCAGTAAGAAAAATAGGCATTATGGCATTTTAACTTACCCAATTACCATCTCCCTCTCTCTAGTTCCATGCTGAAGAGATATGCAAACCCTGTTTAAAAGGCAGCCTAGAAGCCATTGAAGGATCGAAACAGGGTTCTAGCCAAACCCCCATCCCACAGGTAACTGTATATGGCATTTCCCTGGAAAACTTCACTCAAAGAATTATCTTTATTCGACCTAACTTGGAGATCACTCACAAGAGACAGGCTTTCACCCATGTATGTTTGTTAAAAACAATCAGAGACAATCATTTAAACACTGCAACTGCTTAACATAGCAATAATAGAATGAGGCAAAAAATGAGGTAACCAAACAAAAGGAAAACATACTGAGTAACTTGTACAAAAGGGGCGTTTAAATTTCTAAAATATTCCAGGGAACGTAAAAGGTGTTATACATGTGCAGGACTGTGCACATGCCCAGAAATATATACAAGCTCAGTAAAAAGCTGGAATCTCTAGTTGATATTTAAGCTCTATATAAATAGGAGGTATAAAGTAAGGCAGATTTGATAACTGCCTGGTTAAATGCTGACAAGTACCCAAGGAGCACATAGAACTTCACAGAAAATACTGGGATCCTTATTGCTTTAGGACATTAAAAAAAAAAAAAAAATCATTGTCCAACCTGACCACTAAGCTAAATGAAGAAAGAATGTAAAGACCTCACAGGAAAAAGAACAGACTTTACATAATTATTTCAAGTAAGTCATGGAACAACCAAATAGCAATAACAAAATAACCACCACTAACCTGGGAGAAGGGAAAAGTCCCATTTCCAGAACTGCCACACCATATTAAAATAAAAATGCCCGCTTTTCACCAAAACATTATAAGACATGCAAAGAAGAAAGAAAATATGGACACAGGAAAATTTTATAAAAGCAATAAATAAAAATTATCCCTAACAAAGCCTAGATGTTGTACCTCCAAAGCCACAACACTGTATCAGCTATTTTAAATATTTTCAAATAAATAAATAAATACCTGAGTGAAGTAAGTCAGTCGGAGAAGGACAAACATTATATGTTCTCATTCATTTGGGGAATATAAATAATAGTGAAAGGGAATATAAGGGAAGGAAGAAGAAATGTGTGGGAAATATGAGAAAGGGAGACAGAACGTAAAGACTGCTAACTCTGGGAAACGAACTAGGGGTGGTAGAAGAGGAGGAGGGCAGGGGGTGGGAGTGAATGGGTGACGGGCACTGGGGGTTATTCTGTATATTGGTAAATTGAACACCAATAAAAAATAAATTTAAAAAAAAACATTAACATAAAATGGAAAAATAAATAAATAAATAAATAAATAAATAAATAAATATTTTCAAACAACTGAAGGAAAATAATGAAAAAGATGCCTTAACAATAGAGAAGGGGTAGAAATTATAAAAATTCCAGTACTGGAAAGTACATTAACTACAATGAAAAATTCATTGGAGGGGCTTAGGTAGAGATATAAGCACATAAAAGAATCAGCAAACATGAAAAAAAGAATAGTTATTATAAGCAGTGAAAGAGACACAACACATACTATATATAAGTTCCTCAATAAGCATAACACCTAATTTCTCCAAATAAAATTAAGAATCAAAGATAGTGGAGTTATATATTCAAAGCACTGAGAAAAGCCTGTCAATCAAGAATTCTGCGTCTGGTAAAAATACTTTTCAAAATTAAAGGAGAAATTAAGACATTTTAAATAAAGAAAATCCAAAGAATTCATTCAGCAGATGGGCTTTACAAAAAATAGTAAATGAAGTAATTCAAGCTGAAATGACAGGATACTAATGAAGAAAATCTACGTAAAGAAATAAAGACCACAAATAAAGGTAAATGCAATGTAAAAATAAAACAGCGTATAAATATTTTATTTATAACTTTTTCCCTCCTACCTGACTTAAAAGACAATTCCACAAAACAAATATAAATGTATTTATGGATATACAGTATAGAAACATGCAATTTATATGAAAATAAAAGCACAAAAGAGGGAAAAAGGCACAGAGCTACACAGAAGAAAGTTTTTGTATATTATTGAAATCTGGTTGGTAGTAATTCAAGTTGAATTGTTATGCTAATTGGAATGCTCAAGAATACCACTAAAAAAATTACCAAAAAAACCCCAAAAAGGCGCAGCGGTTTGGCGCCTGCCTTTGGCCCAGGGTGCGATCCTGGAGACCCGGGATCAAATCCCACATCAGGCTCCCGGTGCATGGAGCCTGCCTCTCCCTCTGCCTGTGTCTCTGCCTCTCTCCCTTTCTCTCTCTGTGACTATCATAAATAAAAAATAAAATAAAATAAAATAATAAATAAAATAAAATAAAATAAAATGGTATGCTAGAAAATATCTCCTTAATATAACAGAACGTAGTAATGGAAGAATATAGGATATAAAAAGAATATTAAAAAAACAAATAGCAGGGGCACCTGGGTGACTCAGTTGGTTGAGCATCTTACTCTTGATTTCAGCTCAGGTCATGATCTCAGGGTTGTGAGAAACAGCCCCACATCAGGCTTCATCCATGCTCAAGTGAAGCCTGCATAAGATTCCCTCTGCCCCCTCTCCCAACCTCATGCACGCACAGGAGTGCGTTCTCTCAGGAACGGAAAAAAATAATAAAATAACAAACAAGTGGCAGACATATCTGACATTATCAATAATTACATAAGCTGTATACGGATCAAACATTTCAATCATAAGATAGATAACTGGCAGAACAGAGTTTTTTTTTTTTCAAGTGATCCAACCCCATGCTTTTCCCAAGAGACATACTTCAGATTCCAAGTTACAAATAAGTTCAAAGTAGTTCTTTATCTACTTTAAAAATTGAAACTTTGGCTAAAACTTTCCTGCAAACATATCAGATAAAGAGCTAGTATTCAAAATTTATAAAGAGCTTAACAAACTCAACATCCAAAAAACAAAAAATCCAGTCAAGAAATGGGACAGAAGACACAAACACACATTTCTCCAAAGAAGACATACAAGTGGCCAACAGACGCATGAAAAAATGCTCAATATTACTCGGCATCAGGGAAATACAAATCAAAACCACAATGAGATACCACCTCACACCAGTCAAAATGGCTAAAATGAACAACTCAGGAAACAGCAGATGTTGGCAAGCATGTGGAAAAAGCAGAACCCTTACCCTGTTGTTGGGAATGCAAACTCGTGCAGCCACTCTGGAAAACAGTATGGAGACTCTTCAAAAAGTCAAAAATAGAGCTACCCTACCACCCAGCAATTGCACTACTAGGCATTTATCCAAATGATACAAACATAGTAATTCAAAGGGGCACATGAACCCCAATGTTTATAGCAGCAATGTCCACAACAGCCAAAATATGGAAAGAGCCCAGGTGTCCATCAACAGATGGATAAAGAAGAGGTGGTATACACACACACACACACACACACACACACCAGAATATTACTCAACCATCAAAAAAGAATGAAATCTTGCCATCTGCAATGATGTGGATGGAACTAGAGGGTATCATGCTAAGTGAAAAAATCAAAGAAAGACAAATATCATATGATTTCATTCATATGTGGAATTTAACTAAGAAAACTGGATGAACACAGGGAAGGGGAGTAAAGATAAGATGAAAATTGAGGGAGAGGCAAACCATGAAAGATGCTGAACTCTAGGAAACTGAGGGTTGCTGGAAGGGAGGTAAGTGGGGGGAATGGATAATTGGGTGATAGGCATTGAGGAGGGCATCTGATGTAATGAGCACTTGGATGTTCTATACAATTGATGAATCACTAAATTCTACCTCGGAATCTAATAAATAAAAAAAAATTTAATAAAATAATTTTTTTAAAGCCTTCCTGCAAAGAAAATCACAGGCCTGGATTGTTTCCTATCAATCCTGACACTGATAATGGAGGAAAAAAGTTCTACACAAACTCTTCCAAAAATATAAGACATCCCAACTCATTCCCATGAGGCCAAAATTATCCTGATACCAAAAAAGAAAAAAAAATTAAAGAAAACTATATTTCTCATGACCACATATCAAAAATTCTGAACAAAATTTTACCAAACCAAATCCAGTAATACACTAAAGGATAATACATCATGACAAGTGGTGTTTATCCCAGGAATGCTGAAATGGTTTACCAATCAAAAAAATCTATTGATATAATTTACTATATAATCTATTTATAATTTATTTGATTTAATTTAACAAACTATTCTTTGTAAACCATATGACCATCTCAAATAGACAAAGAAAAAGCACTGACAAACTCCAACCTGATTATCCATTCCTGATAAAAATTTTAAACAGGGGATCCCTGGGTGGCTCAGCAGTGTAGCGCCTGCCTTTGACCCAGGTCATGATCCTGGAGTCCTGGGATCGAGTCCTGCATCGGGCTCCCTGCATGGAGCCTGGTTCTCCCTCTGCCTGTATCTCTCTGCCTCTTTCTCTGTGTGTCTCTCATGAATAAATAAAAAAAATAAAATCTTTAAAAAACAACTCTAAACAAAGTAGGAATAAAAGGAAATGGCCCTCAATCTAATAAAGACTACACAAAATCAATAGCTATCATCCTAGTTAATGTTTAAAGCTGAATGCTTTCTCCCTAAGACGAGAACATTGCTTTTTTACCACTAGTATTCATATTGGAATAATCAGTGAAATCCACAAGGAAAAAAAAACAGATTGAAAGAAAAGAAATAAAACTAACTTTTTATTTACAAATATGATTTCCTATATGGAAAATCCAATGAAAACTTTAAAAAAAATCAAAATATTTGTATCTAGCCAGTTTGTAGAATACAAAATCAAAGTGCCAATATCAACTGTATCTCTATATATTAGGAACAATTAAAAACTTTTAAATACCATTTATAAAAGCATCAAAAAACACAAATATAACTTACCATAGATGTTAAAGTTCTCTATATTAAAAACGACATACTGCTGACAGAAATTAAAGGTGACCTTCATAAATGGAGAAACAAACTTCTTCATGGATCAGATGACTTACTATTGTCAATTCTCTCCAAATTAAACTACAGATTTAACACTATCCCAATTAAAGTCCAAAAAACCTTTTATAGGGAAACTGATAATTTAGTTATAAAATTCATATGGAAGTACAAAGGACCTAGAATATCCAAACAACTAAGCAGAAGAAGGATTAATAGTACCTAATTTCAAAGATTATTATAAAGCTACATAAAGAAAGTCACATTGCCCTATTATAAAGATAAATGAATCAACAGATCAGAAGAGAGAATATAGATATAAACCCACATAAATATGGACAATTTTTTGACAAAGACACAAAAGCACTAAGGTACAGAAAAAATAGTCTTGAAACAAAAAACGGTCTTGAAACAAGTAGACAACCATAGGAAAACAATCTATACCTTACACATACATAAAATAAACTCAAAATGGATCACAGACCTGAATGCAAAACCTGAAACTATAAAACTAATGGGGAAAAAAAAAAAAACCACATCTTTGCAACCAAAGTTTTTTTTAAATAGGACACCAAAAGCATAAGAGAAAAAAAATGAATAAATTGGGCTTCTTTATCAAAATTTAAAATTCTGCTCTTCAAAAGGTACTATTAAGAGAGGGTTAAATCTGAGCAAAATTTCACCAAGGAGGTGAAAGATCTGTACAATGAAAACTATAAGACGCTAATGACAAAAACTGAAGAAGGCACAAATAAATGGAAAGATATTCTGAGCTCATCAATCGGAAGAATTCACAGCATCAAAATGTCCATACTACCCCCAAAGCAATCTAAAGATTCACTGCAATTCCTATCAAAATTCCAATGGCATTGCTCACAGAGGTAGAAACGATAATCCTAAAATTTGTATAGAACTACAGAAGACCCCAAATAGCCAAAGCAATCCTGAAAAAGAAGAACAAAGCTAGAGGCATTACACTTTCTGATTTCAAATTTTATTAAAAAGCTCTAACAATCAAAAAAAAAAAAAGCTCTAACAATCAAAACAGTAGAGTACTGGCATAAAAACACACAGATTAAAAAAAAAAATAGAGTGCCCAGAAATAAACCCCCACATACATGGTCAGTTAAAGTGGGACAAAGAAGCCAACAATATGTAATGGAAAAAGGACAGTCTCTTCAATAAATGGTGCTGAGAAAACTAGACGGTCACATGCAAAAGACTGAAACTGAATCCTTATACCACATACAAAAATCAACTCAAAAAGGATTAAAGGCTTAAACATATGACCTGAAACCATACAACAACTAGAGGTTAAGAAATCAGTATTGGAGATGATTTTCTGGAGATGATATCAAAAGCAAAGGCATCAGAAGCAAAGATAAACAAGTGGAACTACACCAAATCAAAACATTTCTGTACAGCAAAGGTAACCACCAACAGAATGAAAAGGCAACATATCAAGTGGGAGAAAATACTGGCAAATCACATACTTGATAAGAGGTTATATCCAAAAAACATTAAGAACTCAAACAACTCAATAGCAAAGAAATGCAAAGAACCCAAATAAAAAATGGACATTCCTTTATAAAACACACACACACACACACACACACACACAAATAGGTATTTGTTCTAGAGAAGATCTACAAATGGCTAACAGGTATTAAAAGGAGCTCAACATTACTCATCACTGAGGAACTACAAATCAAAACCACTATGAAGTATCACTTAATACCTGTTAGAATGGCTATTGTCCAAAAGAAAGACAAGAGCTAACAATTGTGGCAAGGATGTGGAGAAAAAGCTACCCTGTGTACTGTTTGTGGAAATATTAAAATTGGTGCAGCCACTCAAAAAAAAAAAAAAAAAAAAGAAGTATGGTGGTTCCTCAAAAACTTAAAAATAGAAATACCAGGGATGCCTGGGTAGCTCAGTCGGGTAAGCAATCAAATCTTGATTTTGGCTCAGGTCATGATCTTAGTGTTGTGGGATCAAGAACTTGCTTAAGATTCTCTCTCTCTCCCTCCTCTTTAACCCTCACCCCTTGCTCACACACATAATATGTATCTAAAAAAAATAAATAATAATTAATAAAAATAGAAATAGAAATAGAAATAGAAATAGAAATACCCTATGATCCAGCAATTCCACTTCTGGGTACCTGGAGGAAATGAAATCACTATCTTAAAGAGATACCTGCACCCCCATGTTCACTGTATGATTATTAACAATAGCCAAGACATGGAAACAACATGAGTGCCCACAGATGAATAAATGGATAAATAAGATGTTGTATGTATATATGATGGAATACTATTCAGTCATAAAAAAATAAGAAAATCCTGTCATTTGCAACAACATGGATAGACTTTGAGGGCATTATGCTAAATAAGATAAGTTAGACAAAGAAAAACAAATACTGTATGATTTTATTTATATGGAAGGAATCTAAAACAAATAAAACCTATGAAAGACTGGTGGTTGCCAGAGAGGATGGGGAAGTGGGGAATAGGTAAAAGTCATCAAAGGTACAAATTTCCAGTTATAAGATAAATAAGTTCTGAGGCTGTAATGTACACCATGATGACTACACTTACCAGTACTGCATCATATATTTGAAAGTTACTAAGAGAGTAAGTCTTTAAAGTTCTCATCTCAAGAAAAAAACTAAAATTATGTCACGTGATAGATATTATCTAAACTTACTATGGTAATCATTTCTCAATATATACATGTATCAAATCATGTTGCACATCTTAATACAATGATTTATGTCAATTATATCTCAATAAAATTGAGCAAACATTTTTAAATGATGCTCTTCAAAAAGTAATATAAAGAAAGGGTTAAATTTATATCAAACTGAAGGGGCACCTGGGTGGCTCTGAGGTTGAGCGTCTGCCACTGGCTCAGGTCATGATCCCAGGATCCTGGGATCAAGTCTCACATCAGGTTCCCTGTAGGAAGCCTGCTTCTCCTTCTGCCTGTGTCTCTGCCTCTCTGTGTCTCTCATGAATAAAAAAAATCTTTTAAAAATTAAAAAATAAAAATCATACTGAAAACAATCCAAAAGTCACTGAGACACAATAAAAGCAGTCCTAAGAGGGAAATATATAGTAAAACAGGCCTACCTCAAGAAACAAGAAAAAGCTCAAATAAACAATCTAAACGTACAACTAAAGGAACTAGGGGAAAAAAAGAGAACAAATCCCCAGGTGAGTAAAAAGGAAGAAAATAATAAAGATCAGAATAAAAATGAATGACATAGAGACTTTAAAAAGTAATAGAAAAAAAATCAATGAAACCAAGAGTTGGTTCTTTGAAAAGGTAAACAAAATTGACAAACCCTTAGACCCAACAATAAAAAAAAGGAAGGACTCAATATCAGAAATGAAAGAGAAGTAACAATTGACAGCACAGAAATACAAAGAGTTTTAACAGAATACTATAAAAAAAATATATATGGCAACTAACAGGACAACCTAGAAAAAAAATCTATAAATTCCTAGAAACAAATAATCTTTCAAAACTGAACAGAAGAAATAGAAAATCTAAACAGACCCACTACAAGTAACAAAATAAAATTAGTAATCAAAAAACAAAGGTCCAGGACCAGATGGATTCACAGGTGAATTCTACCAAACATTTTTTTTCTACCAAACATTTTAAAGAGTTAATACCTATTCTCATCAAACTATCCCAAAAAATACAAGAAGAAGGAAACCTTCCAAATGCACACATAAGGCCAGCATTACCCTAATGCCCAAACAAGAAAAAGACACCAACTCCATATACAAAAAAAAACTTAAGGCCAATATCCCTGATGAACATAGATGCCAACACCCTCAACAAATATTACCCAACCACATACAACAATACATTAAAAAGATCATTCACCATGATCAAGTGAGACTTACTCTAGGGATGTAAAAATGGTTCAATACTCACAAACCAATGTGATACACCACATCAACAAAACAAACATTAAAAATCAGAGATAAAAAAAAAAATCAGAGATCATCTTGATGGCTACAGAAAAATCATTTGACAAAATTCTAATTCCATTCATGATAAAAACTCTCAACAATGTTGTGTTAGAGGGCATATACCTCAACATAATAAGACTATATATGAGAAACCCACAACTAACATCATCATATTCAATGGTGAAAACCTGAGAGCTTTTCCTCTAGCCTCAGGAACAAGACAAATAAAGCCTCCTCTTGCTACTTTTATTCAACATAGTACTAGAAGTCCTAGCCACACAATCAGATAAAAAAAAAAAAAAAAAAAAAAAAAGGCATCCACATTGGTCAGGAGAAGTTAAACTATCATTATTTGCAGATAATATGATACTACACATAGAAAATCTTAAAGACTCCACCAAAAAGCAACTGGAAATAATAAATGAATTCATTAAAGTTGAAGGATAACAAAATTAATACTCAGAAATCGGTAGCATTTCTATACACTAATAGCAAAGCAGCAGACAGATAAATTGGGAAAACAACACCATTTACTTCTGCAGAAGTAAAAAAAAAAAAAAAAAGAATAAAGGACCTAAGTAAGAAGTAATAAAAAAAAAAGAATAAAGGACCTAAAAATAACTTAACCAAGAAAGTCAAAGATCTGTATTCTGAAACTATAAAATATTGCTGAAAGAAATTGAAGATGACACAAATGGAAAGATATTCCAGGCTTATGGATTGGAAGAATGAGTATTATTAATATGTCTACATTACCCAAAGCAAGCTACAGATTCAAAGCAATACCTAGCAAAATATCAAAAACATTTTTTAAAAAACTAGAACAAATAACAGTGAAATTTCTGTGGAACCAAAGAAGACCTGGAATAACCAAACCAATCTTGACAAAGAAAAAGCTGCAGGTATCACAAATCCACATTTCAACACATTCTACAAAGCTGTAGTAATCATAACAGTATGGTACTGGCACAAAAATGGACACATAGATCAATGAAATAGAACAGAGAGCCCAGAAATAAATCCACATTTATATAGTCATTTAATCAATGACAACAGAAGCAAGAATATATAATAGGAGACAGTCTTTGCTCAATGGTGCTGGGAAAACTGGACAGCTACATGCAAACTGACCACCTTGTAACACGAAAATAAACTCAAATTGGATTAAAACCTAAATATGAAACCTGAAACCATAAAAATCCTAGAATAGAACACAAGTAGTCATTTCTCTGACATCGGCCAAAGCAACATTTTTCTAGATATGTCTCATAAAGCAAGGGAAACAAAAACAAAAACAAGCTATTGGGACTACACCAAAAAACAAAACAAAACAAAGCTTTTGCACAGTGAAGGAAACCAAAACAAAAAGACAACCTGAGAGGGAGAAAATATTTGCGAATGATATATCCAATAAGGAGTTAATATCTAAAATATATATAAAAAAGTATACAACACCAAAAAAAAAAAATCCAGTTAAATTGGGCAGAGGACTTGAATAGACTTTTATCTAAAGAAGACATACAGATGGCTAACAGACACATGAAAAGATGATCTATAGCACTCATCATCAGGGAAATGCAAATTAAAACCACAATGAGATATTACCTTGCACCTACTAGAATGGCTATGATCAAAACACAAGAAGTAACAAATGTTGGTGAGGATGTGTAGAAAAATGAACTCTTGTACACTATTTGTGGATATCTAAATTGGTACAGCCACTATGAAAATAGTATGGAAGTTCCTCAAAAAAATTAAAAATAGAAATACTATATGATCCAATAATTCTACTACTGGGTATTTACCCAAAGAAAATGAAAACACTAATTCAAAGAGATATATGCACTTTTATGTTTACTGCAGCATTATTTACCATAACCAAGATATGAAAGCAACCTAAGTATTCATCAATAGATGAATGGATAAGGAATATGTGGTGTGGATATACAAAGGGACATTATGCAGCCATACAAAAGGATGAGATCATGCCATTTGAGACAACATGGATGCATCTAAAGGATATTATGCTAAATGAAATAAGTCAGATTGGGAAAGAAATACCATAGGATTTCATTCATAACGATCTAGGGGAAAAAAAGAAGAAGAAACAAATAAAATGCAGAGTCAGGAGTGCCTGGGTGGCTCAGTTGGTTGAGCTTCTGCCTTCAGCTCAGGTCATGATCTCAGGGTCCTGGGATCAAGCCCTGCATCTCCTGCTCAATGGAAAGTTTGCTTCCCCCTCTTCCTCTTCCCACTGCTTGTGCTCTTTCTCTCTCTCTTTCTAATGAATAAAATCTATCAAAAAAATAAAACACTTTAAAAAAAAGAAAGAAAGCAAGCAAAAGCAAACCTATAAATAAATAGAACAAACTATAGTTGCCAGAGGGGCACGGGTGGGAGGTTGGGCCTAATGGATGAAGGGGAGGGCATAACAGGCCTCCACTTATGAAATGAGTAGATCACAGGAATAAAAGGTACAGCATAAGGAATCAGTGACATTGTAATAGCAATGTATCAGGATAGATGGTAGCTACACTTGTGGTAAATGTGGTAAACACAAACATGTGGTAAACATAAACGTATTATAAACTGTGGTATCACTAAGTTGTACACCTAAAATAATATAACATGGTGTCAACTATACTCAAAAAAAAAAAAAAAAGAAGAAGGTGGTTAAATCTGGGAGAAAATGTGTACACACACACACACGTGTAGCCACTACACAAAAAAACTTTTTTTTTTTTTTTACAAAAAACTTTCAAAACACAGTAAGAAAACCCAATAAAAAGTTGGGCAATAAATTGTGACAAACACTTCACCAAAGAAAATATGGAAAGGGCAAATAAACATATGAAAATATGCTCATAGCATTAATCACTATAAAATACAAATTAAAACCTCAATGAGATACCACTATATGTGTGTGTGTGCGTGTGTGTGTGTGTGTGTGTGTGTGAGAATGGCTAAAATTTACAGGAACGACTCTATCAAGTGTTACCAAGGATGTGGAATACCTGGAACACACTGCTGGGTGAGAATATAAAATGGTGGGTACAACCACCTTGGAAAAATTTGGCAGTTTCTCAAAAAGTTAAGCATATACCCTATCATATGACCTAGTCATTCCACTCCTAGGTATTTATCCAAAAGACTTTTATAGAGTTTTTATGTGTAACAGCCAAAAAACTAGCAACAACCTATATATATCCATTAATAGGTGAACAGATAAACCAAGTGTGGTCCACCCAGACAGAATTCTACTTAGCAAAAGGAATGAATCACTGACACTAACAACAACACAGATGAATCCTGAAATAACTATACCAAGAAAAGTCAAACATAAAAAAGTACACACTGTTATGATTCCACTTATATAAAATTAGTTTATAGAAATAACAAACTAATGTATAGTGACAAAGTATGTAAATGGTTTCTTGTAGATGAGTAAGCTGGAAACGGTGAGAGAAAGGAATCACAAAGAGCTATGAGGATAAGGATAATGGATATATTCAGTATCCTGACTGTGGTGGTTGGTTTAATTAATATATATACACACGTCAAATTTTATCAAATTGTACATACTCAGTATGTGCAGTTTAGTGTATATCAATTATACTTCACAAAATCCCTTTTAAAAAGTAAGTAATGAGGAGTACCTGGGTGGCTCAGTTGGATAAGCATCTGACTTCAGCTCAGGTCATGATCTCAGGATCCTAGGATTGAGGCCCTTGTAGGGCTCCTCGCTTAGTGAGGAGTCCGCTCGTCCCTCTCCCTCTGCGCCTCCTCCTATTTGTGCTCTCTCTCTCTCTCATAAATAAAATCTTTCAAAAAAAATATTGCCCTTTCCTTCCAATTCTAAAACAAAAATAGTGTATTCTCTTTCTTTTCTACCTTTGGTAAAATTACTTCTAAAACATTATAGAACTAAAAAATTTTTCCCATATTCTCTACATTTCCAAAACTGAACTCAATACTAGGCACAGATGTCAAAGTTGCAGGGATACAAATATACTACTACTAAGAATATATTTCCTAGCCACCTAATTCCACAGCCCAATTACAGACAGGAGTCCTGTCCCTGCTATTTCCCTTTACAAGGTGATGCATATGCCTCCAATCATCCCTTTCTTCATCACTGTGACCCAAAAACACCCTTGAAAAAAATACTGCCACTGTCACACCATTTAAACTTCCACACTGCCTTTTTTGCTTTCCCATCTTTCAGTTTTCCTTGGTAACTAAAAATGATGTCTATACTTCTAGTCTCATTTTCTCACATCTACAAAATGTTTATGTTTTATTTTTCAAAGATATGTTTAAACAGTATTTCTACGCACTTACCTCAAGTACTGGTCCAGCTCCAAGAATAATTTGTTCCACTCCACTGGCAAATCCCTTCTGACTGAGAGCAGTAAGGTGGTGAATAAGAAAGTTTGTGCTTTGAGTCTTCCCAGAACCACTCTCTCCTGAAATCACGATGCACTGATTCTTTTTGCGCTGAAGCATGGCATGATAAGCAACATCAGCCACAGCATAAATGTGGGGCTCCAGTTTTCCCAATTGGTGGTTATCATACATTTTGACATATTTGGGATTATAAATAGGAAGAAACTTGAATGGGTTAATCACTATTAGAATACTGCCAACGTAGGTATAAATTTTTTCATGCTTAAAGCGATTTCGTAGGTTTTCTAAAAGAGTTTTCTCATTCAAATCAGGTAAGCTACACAAATCATCAAAGTCTTTCTGCTGAGGCTGTGGGAGAAAACCCCGTTCCATCATCCTGCGACGCTCTTCTGTTACCCGTAGCCATGACTGCAAACTACCATAATGGATTGATCCATCAAGGTTTTTTTCTCTCAGAAGAAAGCGATAGTCCTCTCCACTCAGGCGATTTTCCAGAGCCATCCGGGGCCACAACATCATTCGCTGAACTGGACAGTCTGTGGGGTTGAGTATCCATTCTTCTCCACCAAATTCCTTTACTTCTGCGAGAACGTAACACTTCGTTTTGTCAAGATGAAGTCTGTTTATAAGAGAGTCAATCACCTCAGCAGCTGTGGAGTTTTTTCTGGCAGGAATTGGACAGTAGATAGTCCCTTCTGAAATTGTCCCAGGATATATACGTAATGTATGTTCATTATCCTCAAAGCGTCGTCTTCCTCCATCATTTATATTCATATTGGACCCTGTCCCATCAGCATGGATAGTATGTGTTCAAGACCGTGCAAACCATTTTCGTGGCAAAAGAACTGTAACATAAAAGGTGTGAAACATTTAGAAATCATATTACGCAATCTTCACTTTTTGATGCTCAAGAAAGGCTTAAATCATGTTGATTACATCTTTCAGAACATAAAATCCTACCTCTTAGTCTAGAAATAGTCTTGACAAGAAAAAAACAGATGTTGGTGAGGATGTGGAGAAAGGGGAGCCCTCTTGCACTGTTGGTGGGAATGCAAACTGGTGCAGCCTCTCTGGAAAAACAGTGCGGAGGTTCCTCAAGAAGTTAAAAATAGAGCTACCCTACGACCCAACAATTGCACTACGGGGTATTTACCCCAAAGATACAGATGTAGTGAAACGATGAGACATCTGTACCCCAATGTTCATAGCAGCAATGTCCACTATAGCCAAACTGTGGAAGGAGCCACGATGTCCTTCAACAGATGAATGGATAAAGATGTGGTATATATGTACAATGGAATTGTATATCCTTTCAGCCATCAGAAAGGATAAATACCTACCACTTACTTCAACGTGGATGGAACTGGAGGATATTATGCTGAATGAAATTAGTCGGAGAAAGATAATTATCATATGGTTTCACTCATGTGGAATATGAGAAACAGTAAAAGGAACTATAAGGAAAGGAAGGAAACTGAGTGAAGAAAAATTAGAGAGGAAGACAAACCATGAGAGGTTCCTAACTCTGGGAAACAAAGGGTTGCAAAAGGGAGGTTAGTAGGGTTGGAGTAACTGGGTGACAGGCACTAAGGAGAGCATATGATGAGATGAGCACTGGGTGTTATACTATATGTTGACAAATTAATTTAAATAAAATATATTTTTTTAAAGAAACAGTCTTGAAAACATTCTCATCAAGATCACATATTACATTTTATCATCCAAATCTGGACACTTTCTAAAACAGCAACTTGCCAAAGATTTTTTCCATGTTTTATTACACTAATAATTTAAAATTCACAGTACAAATAAAAATTATTTTGTCCCCTATTTGAAATGTTTCTAAAGTACCTGAGATTAGAGTCAAGTACTTTCTTTGTATTTGAAGAGCCTCACCAAAGGCTGAATTAAAATGGGCAGAATAATCACGCAAGTCTAATCACCCTGCACCCAAAAGTTCTTGTAGATAAAGCAAAAACAAGAAAGAATGCCATTAATGAAACCAAATTTTTGAAATTAAAAACAGTAATAGATGAAATTAACAACACAGGAAACAACAAATGCTGGCAAGGATGCAGAAAAGGGGGAATGAAAACTGGAGCAGCCACTCGGGAAAACAGTATGGAATTTCCTCAAAAAATTAAAAATAGAACTACTTTACAATCCAGGGCTACTAGAGATTTACCCAAAGGATACAAAAATACTACTTCAAAAGGATACTTGCACCCCAATGTTTATAGCAGCATTATCAACAACAACCAAATTATGTAAAGAACCCAAACGTCCATTAACCCAAAACGTCCATTAACTTTATCCATGAATGGATAAAGAAGAGGTGATATACACATACACAATGGAATATTACCTAGCCATAAGAAAGAAAGAAACCTTGGGGCACCTGGGTGGCTCAGTCGGTTAAGTATCCAACTCCTGACTGCTGCTCAGGTCATGATCTCAAGGTCTGAGATCAAGCCCCGAGTCTGGCTCCCCACTCAGGAGGAAGTCTGCTTGAGATTCCCTCCATGTCCCTCTGCTCCTCCCCCGACATGTGCACACTCTCTCTCTAAAATAAACATATCTCTTTTAAAAAGAATGAAATCTTGCCATTTGCAATGACATGGATGGAGCTAGAGAGTATTATGCTAAGTGAAATAAGCCAGTCACAGAAAAACAAATACCATATGATTTCACTTGTGTGGAATTTAAGAAACAAAACAAACATGGAGGCGGGAAAGAAAAGCAAACCAAGAAACAGACTCTTAACTACAGAAAACAAACTGATGATTACCAGAGGCTGGGGTAGTGGGGGGGATTGGTTACATAGGTGACAGGAATTAAAGAAGACACTTGTGATGAACACTGGGTGTTATATGAAAGTACTGAAAAACTAAAATCTACACCTGAAACTAATATTACACTGTACATTAACTGAAATTTAAATAAAAACTTGAAAAAAGTAAAAAAATTAAAAATAAACAAAAAAATTAAACTAGATGAAATTATAACTCAGAGAATAAGAGAAACCTGCTACAGAATAGATATATTGTCAAGGCCTTTTGGACTCTTGACTTTCCACCTCTCCTAAGTGACAAGATAAGGCAGGCAACAATAAGATCCTGCCTCTGGCTTGCTGAACAAAGCTGACAGAATTATACAGCAAGGTACTATTATAAATTTTATTCAAACCTCCCTTTTCCTGTTTAACCTTATTTCATAAACTTTACCTATTTAACCTTTTTTCATTCCTTACAAGTATTCTGCATATCCTTCCAATCTTCTCAAACCCCACATATATAACACCTCTAGAATGATTTCAACTTTTGTATCTCACTTTTGTATCTCACTGAGAAAATAGTGCCTTTTCCTATGAAAATATTCCTATTTTCATCTCTTCTCTGCTTTTCCATTCCAGTCTACACAGAAAATATATTCCACATCCTTTCCAGGGCTTAAAAAAAAAAAAAAAACATTTCTTATCATCTCCATCAGTAACTTGCCCCATCAAAAAACCATCCTCATGTGTTATCACTCTTTTCCTTTTTATTTTATTTTATCCTTTACCATATAAAGATGCCATGTTATTTTTTTTTAAATATCTTCAGTTACTTCTCTCTCATACTACTGCATATTTGTCTAAGTCCTCAAGTGAAGAAACTGCTTTTTACCTTTTTCCTGAATGATCTTCAAACACAGAGAATATTATGGAACATATAAAAAGCAGTCATACACATGAAAAAAATACAAAACAAAACCACAATGAGATACCACGTCATACTAGTCAGAATGGCTAAAATGAACAATTCAGGAAACAAGAGATGTTGGCGAGCATGCAGAGAGTGGAGCTTTCCTACACTGTTGGTGGGAATGCAGCCACTCTGGAAAACAGTATGGAGGTTCCTCAAAAAGTTAAAAATAGAGACACCTGGGTGGCTCAGTGGTTGAGTGCCTGCCTTCAGCTCAGGGCATGATCCTGGGGTCTGGGGATCGAGTCTACATCGGGCTCCCTGCAAGGAGCCTGTTTCTCCCTCTGCCTATGTCTCTGCCTTTCTCTGTGTGTCTCTCATGAATGAATGAATGAATGAATGAATGAATGAATGAATGAATGAATAAAATATTTTTTTTTAAGTTTAAAATAGAGCTACCCTACCACCTAGCACTACTACTACGTACTACTAGGCATTTATCCAAAGGATGCAAACATGGTGACTTGAAGGGGCACATGCACACCAATGTTTATAAGAGCAATGTCCACAATAGCCAAAATATGACAAAAGTCCAGATGTTCATCAAAAGATGAATGGAGGGGATCCCTGGGTGGCACAGCAGTTTAGCACCTGCCTTTGGCCCAGGGCACAATCCTGGAGACCCGGGATGGAGTCCCACGTCGGGCTCCCAATGCATGGAGCCTGCTTCTCCCTCTGCCTGTGTCTCTGCCTCTCTCTCTGTGTGTGACTATCAAAAAAAAAAAAAAAAAAAAGATGAATGGAGGGGATCCATGGGTGGCTCAGAGGTTTAGCTCCTGCCTTTGGCCCAGGGCATGATCCTGGAATCCCAGGATCAAGTCCCACATTGGGCTCCTTGCATGGAGCCTGTTTCTCCCTCTGCCTGTGTCTCTGCCTCTGTGTGTCTCTCATGAATAAACAAATAAAATCTTTTTAAAAAAAAAAATGAATGGATAAAGATGTGGTATATATATACAATGGAATATTATACATCAAAAAGAATGAAATCTTGGGGCATAGATCAGTTCTTGGTGCTTAGTCAGTTAAGTGTCTGCCTTCAGGGACACCTGGGGTGGCCTAGTCAGTTAAGTATCTGACTCTTGATCTCAGCTCAAGTCATGATCTCAGGGTCCTAGGATAGAGCCCTGAGTCAGGCTCCCTGCTCAGCAGGGAGTGTACTTGTCTCCCTCTCCTTCACCCTCTCCCTCTGCCCCTCCCCACTGCTTGTGCTCTCTCAAATAAATAAAATCTTAAAAAAAAAAAAAAAAACAGGGGCATTTGGGTGGTTCGGTGGTTGAGTGTCTGCCTTTGGCTCAGGTCATGATTCCGGGGTCCTGGGATAGAGGCCCGCATTGGCCTCCCCATAGGGAGCCTGCCTCTCCCTTTACCTATTGTCTCTGCCTCTCTCATGAATAAATAAATAAAATCTTTAAAACAAAAAAAAAAGTGTCTGCCTTCAGCTCAGGTCATGATCCCAAAGTCCTGGGATCGGGGCCAAGTGGCGCTCCCTGCTCAGTAGGGAGTCTACTTGTCCCTCTCCCCCTGACCCTCCTCCCACTAGTGCTCACTCACTCTCTCTCAAATAAATAAATCTTTAAAAAAAATGAAATATTGTCATTTGCAATGACATGGATGGAACTAGAGGGTATTATGAGAAGTGAAATAAGTCAGAGAAAGAAATACCATATGATTTCACTCATACATAGAATTTAAGAAACAAAACAGATGAACAAAGAAGGGGAGGAAAAATAAAAATAAGATGAAAATTGAGAGAGAGGGACGCCTGGTTGGCTCAGTGGTTGAGCGTCTGCCTTTGGCTCAGGGTGTGATCCTGGAGTCCCCTGATGGAGTCCCGCATCGGGCTCTCTACATGGAGCCTGCCTCTCATTGTGTCTCTCGTGAATAAATAAAATCTTAAAAAAAAAAAAAAGAGAGAGAGAGAGAATTGAGAGAGGCAAACCATAAGAGACATTAAACTCTAGGAAACAAACAGAGTTACTGAAGGGAGGTGGGGGGGAAGGGATAATCAAGTGATGGGGATTTAGGAAGGCTCTTGATTAATAAGCACTTGGGTGTTCCATGCAACTGATGAATCACTAAATTCTACCTCTTAAACTAATTTTTTAAAAAAAGCAATCATATCTACCACCCAATGCAAGAAGTCGAAAACTGCTGTAATGACTCCAGATTGGTTTATAAACAAAATATTAGAGATATAGTTAAAGCTCCTTCTTTTGGTCCACTATCCTGAGCTCGGTATTATTCCCATACATGTTTCTATATTTTTATTACATATGTGAGTCTCCATAAATAATAGACAGTACTATTTCATTTTTTTAAGTTTTAAAAAACTGATGCATGTAAAAGTTCATTAACTGCCAAATAATATGCCATTGTATGTAGGTTCATTAACTGTAATAAATGTACCACAGGGTGGGGGGATTAATAATGGGGGAGGCTATGCATGTGTGGGGGCAGGCAGGGGGTCTGAATCTTCTGTTCAAATTTGCTATGAACCTAATCTAAAACTGCTCTAAAAAATAGACTATTTTTTTAAATCCCACTATACGATTAGACCACAATTTATCAATATACTGTTCTTCTAGTGAACACTTAGAATATTTACAATAGTACACTATTACAACAATCCTACAGTTTTCATATGCCTTTTCTGGGCTTTATACCTAGGAGTGGAATTGCTGGGTTTTAAGTATCTTCAACTTTACTAGGTATTAAGAAAATATTCTCCAAAGTAGTTGTCCCAACTATTTCACAGCTAATGCAGAAAGCACTCATGTTTCTCTGCCTCCATACCAATAAGAGTATCACCAGACTTCAGTTTCTGCCAGTGTAAGTGCAAAAAGGTATCCCATTACTTTAATTTGCATTTCCCTGATTACCAGAGTGAGAAGCGCAACATTTATCCTATCATTTACCATTTGGACTATGTTGCTTATTCATTTCCATTTTCTGAGTTACCTTATCTTTATTGGTTTGAAAGAGTTTTTCATATACCCTGGATATTAATCGTCAGTTAAATGTGTGACAAATATCTCCTACCAATCAGTGCCTTACCTTTCTATTTTGTTTATAATAAATACCTTTGTTGCAGAGAAGTTTTCGTTTTTAACAGTCATATTTATCAAGCCTTTACAGGTTATGATTTCTTCTTTAATAAATTACAGTAACAATAATTGCAGTTAATTCTTATTATATGTTTATAAATTACAGTAACAATAATTGCAGTTAATTCTTATTATATGTTTATTTGTACCAATAATTTTTCTAATTATTTCACATTTTATTTCTCTCTGAGGGCTTTCTGTTGTTTTGAGAGGGTACATGCTCATGCACACATGTGAGAGAGAGAGAGAGCTCAAGTGGAGGGAGGCAGAGGGAGAGGAAGAGAAAGTGAATGCATCCCAAGCAGGCTCCACACTCAGTGCAGAGCCCAACTTGGGGCTTAATCCCATGACCCTGAGATCATGACCTGAGCTGAAACCAAGAGTTGGACACCCACTGACTGAGCACCCAGGCATCCCTCTGAGGGTTTTTTTTTACCATCATCCTCCTCATTTTATAAATTAGAAAACACAGAAAGATTACATAACTTACCTAAAGTCATAACCAGAATGATAAAGCTGAGATATGGAGCAGGCAGTCTGGCTCTAATGCCTACATAGCATTATCTCCTGCTACTTTTAAAAAATCCCTCTTCATCCTGAGGACATAAAGTTATCATCCCCAAAGTTTTCTTCAAAGTTCGGGGCACCCGGGTAGCTCAGTCAGATTAGGGTCTGCCTTCAGCTCAGGTCATGATCTCAGGGTCCTGGGATTGAGCCCCACATTGAGCCCTGCATGAAGCCCCACATTGGGCTCCCTGGGAGCCTGCTTCTCCCTCTCCCTCTGCAGCTCCCCTGCTTGTACTCTCTCCTGTCAAATAAGTAAAATCTTTAAAAAAATATTTAAAAATTAAAAATAAAATAAAAGGCCTAAGTTATTCTTTTCTCATGTCTTTAATCCATATAGAATTTTCATAGTACTCTTGTTTTCATGCCAATTCAGATTAGCAATCTAATCAGTACCACAATAAAAGAGTCCAATCTTTCCCCTCTGATTTATAATGCCACCTTTGTCATGTAGCAAATTCCATATAAAAATCAATGTGCTCTGGGTTCTGTATTCTCTTCCACTAATCTATCTGTCCATCCCTGAACCTATCTTAATTATTATAGCTTTATAATAAGTTTTGATATCTGGAAGGCTTATCACTTTAATTTGTTCTTTAATGTACTTTGACTTTTACAATAAGAATTCTAAGATAAACACATCCACTACCATGAAAAAATCTTCTGACATTTTGATTGACACTACACTGATTTCATAAATACTAGAAAACAGACATCCTACTGATTTTCCATTTATCAACATTATGCCATTCACTTAGGAAGTTTCTGTTATTTCATGTCCACCTGATCTTTTTTCTGCCTTAAATGCCATAATTGTTTTAATTTAAGGGATATTACTCATCTCCTTGAAAATACTAAATATAAAATTTGATATTTTTCAGGATTCAATTTCCCCAGTTACCTCATAAGTATTTTTCTTACAGCTGGTCTGTTCAAATCAGCAGATCTGTCCTACACTAACACTGATGGTATGCACTGAGATGGCAGGTTCCTTGTTGAAAAGCTGTTTGTGTTCCCCTGAAACTCCAGGTTTAAGAAGACTTCTTATAAACTGTGGATTCTGGCAGCAGTCAATAGCAAAGCTGCTACTTACTGCTAAGCATGATAGGCCCTGCATTACTCCAGTAGATGCACTGCATAACTATAGTCTGATTTCTAAAGGTATACAATAGGGCAAGCCCTAGAACTAAACTCAGAAATATCTTTTTTAACAGAAGAGCCCTATACATCCTGGCCCATGGTTTCCAACAATGAGCCCAATTCCAACAACATCCCCCACTAACTACCTCAAAGAAACCCAAACCTTAGCTGCTTTACCTTCCTGGTCTGAGCCACACCCTACTCACTGCTTTGTGTTCTACTACTTTTCAGAAACAGAAATGCTTGTCATTTTTGCACCCCATTCGTCAACTTGGTTTTCTCTTTTTGCTTTTATCAATCATTGCTGGTGTTTGGAAAAGAGGGGCTGCCTCAAAATATCACTCACAAATACATCTTGATGGCAAGCCATTAGAGTTTATCTAAATCATCTGGGCAATGTTTTAAAAATATACATTTCTAAGCTCAATAATGGATCTGAGGTTGGGAAATCTATGCAGTTCTGTTGTTGCTGTTCCAAAAAATTATACTTGAAAATCAATGGTTTGTATTTCTACTCTTCACTCTTTTACCACTCTTCACACATGGCAAGTGCTATCAATATTCTTTGAAAATGTCACCAATTCCCATACAGTTGCCAAAGCCAAAGGCTTCTTCTGAATCCTCATCTTAACATGCCACACCATAGCATTTGACCTAGAGAGCCATCTTCTCATTCTTGAAACTGTCCTCACATGACAATTATTTTTCTTGTAATCTTCCTGATAGGCTCACTCTTTTTCTGACTCATTCTCAGAGCTCCTTTTCCATGACTTCACTTTAAAAAAAAAAAAAAAAAAAAAAAAGTTCTCCCAGTTTCTGATCCCAACCCCGTGCTCTTCTACCTAGATGACTTTACCTAATCCTCTATCTGTAATTTATATCATTACCTGTTATCTTCGGATGCTTTTGTACTACAGTGACAAAGACCATATGGTCCACAAAGCCAAAAATGTTTACTATGTGGTCCTTAAAAGAAAAAGGTTGCTGACCCCTATTCTAGCATTATCACTAAAAAAAAAAAAAAAAAAAAAAGAGAGAGAGAGAGAGAGAAAAAGAAAGAAAGAAAGAAAGAGAAAAAAAAAGAAAAGAAAAGAAAAGAAAAGGAAAGGAAAGGAAAGAAGAAAAGAAAAGAAAAGAAAAGAAAAGAAAAGAAAAGAAAAGAAAAGAAAGAAGTGTAACTTCCCAGTTAACAGTGTGAAAAAAACAATGGAACGATTAAACAGTAATCCAAAAGAAGGCAAGAAAGGAAGGGGGTCCCAGAGAGAGTTAGAACAGATGTTACAAATGGAAAGCAAACTACATATATCAGTAACTATATTAAAAGTAAATGTTCCAGTTAAAAGACTGCCAACAGATTTTTAAAGTCCAACTATCTGCTATTTTCAATAGACAAATACCTATAATATAAAGATACTCATGTATACCATGTCAATTCTAGACCCAAAAAAAGTTGGTATAATCAAAATCACATGGAGCAAAATTTAAAAAGGAAAGCTAAGTTAAGTATCTCTTAGGTCTCTTTTAGCCCTTAAATACTGTAATTCTAGGTTTAAGCCTGAGTCAAAGGTCTCTGGATATTGTTGGTGACTGAAAAGTAGGAAGTAAGAGGTTAAGAAAAGAGTGGCAGAAGATAGATTGGCAAGTAAGTAAACTAGTGGATGATGGATGATGGTCAAATCAGCTAGTAAGGGGAAAAAAAAGGAGAAATATGAGTAAGAAGCACCTGGGTAGCTCAGTCGGTTAAGCAACCAACTCTCTTTGATTTTGGCTCAGGTCATGGTCTCAGGGTCATGAGACTGAGCCCCACATCAGGCTCTGACCAAGCTCCGCAGAGTGTGCTTGTCCCTTCTCCAGAGCTCTGCTCTTTCCCCCACTTGCTCTCCCTCTCAAATAAATAAATAAAATCTTTAGAGAAAAAAAAAGTACAAGTGAATCATTTACTAGTTAGAAGGCTTGGGAGCATGGCTTTATGTCTATAAATAGAATCAAGTAGAGAAGCAGAAACTGAAAACTTAAGAAAATGAAAGTCTATCTGATGGGCCAAGGTTCTTTGCTAAGCAAGGCTAAATGAGATTTAAGTCAAAGGTCCACAGGTGGGTCTCTCAGAACACTTTATTTCTCTCCAAGAATTTTTGGAAAAAAAGGTTAAGAAACAGCTTTTCGGGTAAGATGTGACAAAAATGCAATGTTAGATGATCTTCATCACTAGAGAGTATACAGGAGAGTATACAGGAGCCCAGTTTTACCTATGGTAGGTCAATGCCAAGTAAAAATCAAATTGGGTGCTGAAGGAAAACACATTTTGTAGTATTTCAATGAAAGAAAAGGTGATGGGACACCTGGGTAGCTTCAGCAGTTAAGCGCCTGCCTTCAAGCCAGGGCGTGATCCTGGAGTCCTGGGATCCAATCCCACACATCAGGCTCCCTGCATGGAGCCTGCTTCTCCCTTTGCCTCTCTGTGTCTCTCATGAATAAATAAAAATCTTTAAAAAAAAAAAAAATGCTTTCAGCTCTAAGTGACAAGAAAAGGTGATGGAAGAAATTAGTTATAACATACTTTGGTACATGGCCCTTCTTCTAGTGAAAGTACAGTACTATGTTTGCCTTTGAAGAACTACTACCAAATGACTACCCAATTGTCATTTGACCAGTTTCAGTGAACTGACCTCATCTCCCAGTTAGGGGGGAAAGGGTGATATTAGTCCTGCCCCAGGCCCAGCTAGTTAGTTTACTGCATTCCCCCTGGCAACAGTGGTTGTTCACTGAAATTCCATCCTAGAATTTTGCTGCAACTATTAGGAAAGAAGCATTTTCTTTTCTACTGCGCTAGTTATCTGGAAAGATGTATATCTAGAACTGTTCACAGCCAACTTTCCTGAATGCACAGAACCTCTATGCAGTAAAAGGAAATAAAATGAATACATAAAGCAAAGCCTTAACATTGTTTGGGCCCGTGAATAGAGCTGTGCCTCAAATAAACTCCACCACTGAACTTCCTTGTTAAGTGGTGGAGTTAAGTGTGACAATCAATTCCTTTTACCCTGAGCCACTTTGAGTTGGGTTTCTGTTCTCTGCAATCAGAGGAACTCACTACAGTAGGTACATCTCAATGCAATACCCTTTGACAATATAGTTATCCCTTATTAACCAAATTCCTGATATCTAAAAATTCCACAGTCTACACTCAGGAACCAAATATATTTGAATAAACTTTTTGATACTTTCTTCACAATCATGCTATTTGGTTTCCAAGTTTAGGAAACCAAATAGATTCCAACAGGGCAGTACCAAATTCACTATCCAAACTAAAAATTGGATAAAAAACAGATTCGAATGGTGGTGAAGGATATTTGTAACATCAGGCATGCAGAAAGATGGCATGGATGTACAATATATTGTACAAATGAAAAAACTTAAAATATAAAATTGTATATAAAGGCAAACATATATAAAAAGGACAAAAAATTAGACTTTTGAATAACCTTCAAAACTCCCATTTATAATTTTCAACAAAAATAAGTCTGATGTGCATTTGAACATTTGAGTTGAATAGAAAATCTCTGAGACAGGGAACAAACTAATACCTTTCAAATTAGCAAATTAGGGCTTAAAGCGCAAAAAAGGCTAAAAAATTTACCTTATGATAAAGATGGCATCCAGATAAAAAGATTATGGATAAATGACTGATTGGGAAAATAAAATAATTTAAACGATCCATATAAAGAATTAAGCACATTACTGGCACTTATATAGCAATTACACATTGCTCTATCTGTCATAAAGAAAATTATTTAATACATTTTTCCCCCCTATCCCAAAGTAGTTATTTCAAAAGTATAGGCTAACAGAGGGAAACAATGCGGTGAGACAGTTGCTGTGGCTGGTAGGGTGTGGTTCAGAATAGGCCAGCTTATGCTGTTATTCACTGGACTGAGTTAGAAGAGACTAATTATAGAGGAAAACTGTGGTGAAGAAAGAAAACAGAAGGAATACAGAGTTTCCTTTAAATTAGAAGTTCAGTTAAAAAGATAAAAGGAACAAGATTTTTAATGCCATATTTTGTAACTGTGCTAATAAAACTTAATTTTCAAAAATCATTATGGTTGCTTTTATTCTTTACCAAATTCTCAAAGTTATTTCCAAGAAGAAAAAAAGACATATCCATTCTCTTCACATTTGCTTTATCATAAGGATCCACTTATGAATATTAGTAAGATTATATATTATCATTCAGTAACAAGAGGGTAGAAGAATAAAAGGCAAATTCGTGTCTAAAAAATAAAAATCTAGCTTCACTATAGAGAAAATAACTCAAAGCTAAAATCTCACCAGTATATATTAAAGGAAAACATTCTACTATCAAGGCAGGGTCCATTTGAGAAAATAATACTGATTTGTATACAGCTGTAAATATCATGAGGACAGTACTATTAAATATTTTGAACTTATTTTACAAAAATAACTGAGAAAGTGGCATTTAAGAGCTAAGATTCACATTTCTTCATTCTCTCATCTGAATTAGCAAAAAAGTGTGATATGCTTGTATCTATCATTGCTCCACTAGTCTACTTTATAGTCAACAGGGCGGGGAGGGGGTGTGGGTGAAATCCTTTTTAAAGACAGATCATGTTACCCTCTTATCAAAGACTTCAATGGTTCTCCATAACATAGTTAAATAAAATTATAACCTCTTACTGTGGCCTAACTTCATCTTTCCCTCACTCCACTCCATTCCACCACTCCATTCCACCCTCACTGGTCTTTTTCTGAATTTAAGTTTATTCCTGCTTTAGGACCTTTACACTTCCTTCCTATCCTATTCCTATTCTACCTGGACCTTCTTTCATTCACTGAGGTCTCTGCTCAAATGCCAACTCCTCAGAGAGGATTTTCTTTACTACCCTATCTAAAATAACCCTCTTTCCTCACTCTATTCTCCTTATCCTGATTTATTTTTAATCAGAGAAACTGATAGACTACTTAGAATTATATTACTATTTATTTGGGTTTTTAATCTACTGGAAGACTTCCCCACTAAAAGGTAAAAGACTTGTCTTTTTTTTTTTTCATCATAGGTATCCACAGCTAAAAAAAAAATTTGTTGAAATAAACAAATTCACATATGCAGTAATTCATGTATTTCAGAAATCAGTTTTATTGCTTAAGGCATTTTATTAACAGCTTTTTCCCCCCTTTTCCTACTTTCTCATCTATTTTCTTCTTTGACTTCCTGTAAGAGCTGTTTTCAACAAGAATTTGACAATGTCTGGCTTTAAAAATAAGCAAATGGGGACACCTGGCTAGCTCAATTGATAAAGCATGCGATTCTTGACCTTGGGGTGTTAGTTCGAGCCCCGTGTTGGGTGTAAAGATTACTTAAAAACAAAATCTTTTAAAAAAAAAATTAAATAAAAAATTAAAATGAGCAAGTAATCAAACTTCTTTCCTAAGCAGTTAATCAACTGTTCCTGATACAGTGCCTAACAATATATATATGGGAGATGGCTCTTAAGAAAAGAGGATATCGGGCAGCCCTGGTGGCTCAGCAGTTTAGCGCCACCTTTGGCCCAGGGCATGATCCTGGGGACCCGGGATCGAGTCCCGCGTCAGGCTCCCTGCCTGGGGCCTGCTTCTCCCTCTGCCTGTGTCTGTGTCTCTACCTCCCTCTCTCTGTGTCTCTCATGAATAAATAAAATCTTTAAAAAAAGAAAGAAAAGAAGAAAAAAGAAAAGAAAAGAAAAGAAAAGAAAAGAAAAGAAAAGAAAAGAAAAGAAAAGAAAAGAAAAGAAAGAAAAGAAAAGAAAAGAGGATATCCAAATGGCCAATAAAGAAATGAAAAAGAATTCAACATCTGTGGATTAGCCTATTGTTCAAAAATATTTACTACATATCCTCAAGTCCAATAGAGTATACCTCCTCATCCCTTGAACTGGGCTAAACAACAGGACTTAATTTAGAGAGTGGGAGGTCAACAGACATGATGTAAACAAGGTCTCAAAGTATGCTTGCCCAGTTAGCTATGCTTTCTTGCATTTGTGCCACCACTATGAGAACATGAATTTTCTAGCCTATTAGTCCCAGTAGGAAGATGAGATATATAAACAGAGCTTTGCCAGCTGACCCACAAAATCATGACCAACGAATAAATACTTATTGTTGTACACCACTGGCAATTTTCAAGTTGTTTGTTTAGCAGTATTAGTTGACAAATACATTATCATTAGTCATCTGAGAAATGCAAATCAAAATCACAATGTGGGGGTGCCTATGTGGCTCAGTCAGTTAAGCATCTGCCTTCCACTCAGATCATGATTCCAGAGTCCTGGAATAGAGCCAGATCATCCTGCTCCAGCTCCAGAGCTGAGGCTCTGGCTCCTGGCTCCTGGCTCTTTGCTCAGCTGGGAGTCTCCTTCTCCCTCTGCCCTTCCTCCTGTTCATAGTTGCTCTCTCTCTCTGAAATGAACAAAATCTTAAAAAGAATAATAATTTTTTAAAAAATCACAATGGGAAACTACCAAACCTCCACCAAAATGACCTATGTCCACTAAAGCTATATGGGAGAATGTTCATTGCCGCTTAATTCATAAAATAGCCAAAAAATAAAAACATTGAAAATTGCATCAACAATAAAATTAATAAATGGAATAGAGCATTAAAAAAGAACAAATTGCTGATATACACAACATAAATACCAGTGACATAATGCTGAGTGAAAAAAGCCAGATAAAGAGATATTAACTAAGTTATCCAATTTATATGAAGTTCACAGACAAAATAAATCTATGGTTATAAACCTCAGAAGCCTGGTTCCCTGTAGAGAGAGAGAGAGGCAGAGCACAAAATGAAGCCTAGTGGAATTTTATAAACAGTCTTTATCTTAATCTGAGTGGTGGATAAGCAGGTATATACATAATTTTTTATGTACATAATTTTTAAACTGTTAAAAGTGAGGGCATGCACTTTACTGTATACCTCAATTTTTTAAAAAAGAAAAATTTTAGCATAACTAATGAGATTGGTTATTTGAAGCTAAAGTGGTATTCCGAGTTATAAATATTATTAGTCCAGTATTACAATTATTACTGTATATCTTAAGAATGTTTCAAAATTATACTTTACAATAAATACCTGGGTAAAGTATATAAGCATCTAGTTTAAATATTAACCCAAAGATTATTATATCCAAGGATTATGTAATCCTTGGATTATATTAACAGTTTCAAAATACACTGACCATTTGCCATTCCACCGGAACACCATGGGGAGACTAAACTACAACCAAAACATGAATCTTAATTTAAAATCTCTACAAGACAGATCTCTAGTTTTTTTAATATACCAATATAATATGGTTGGTGTAATTATGACATTTCTGTGCTTTTAATCCACTTAATTATTTTTAAAGATTTTATTTATTTATTCATGAGAGACACAGAAAGAGAGGGAGACAGAGACACAGGCAGAGGGAGAAGCAGGCTCCACGCAGGGAGCCCGACGTGGGACTCGATCCTGGGTCTCCGGGATCACGCCCTGGGCTGAAAGTGGCGCTAAACCACTGAGCCACCAGGGCTGTCCTAATCCACTTAATTTAATAAAATTCCAGAAGCTTCAAAATGTTTACTCATTCTAATAAAAATCTTCAAAGGCTACAAAAATTTTTTATATTGTTTTACGCAACAAATTTTCTACTCTGTAGAAAAACCTCACAAGTTTACTCATAATTATTGTACAATGCAAAGTTTGACAGAAGAATCCTACAATTCTTTAGACTTCTTAATGAAAATACAAAAATTCTATCTGTAATTAGAAAAAAAGCTATACATGATACTTTCTAGGTCATTTATTGAGATTTCATTTTACTAGCTCAATGATATTTGTCTACAAGACTATCAAATTACCTTTCCACAGTCCTTACAGAAAGAAAACTGTACTTCAAACAGCTTTCTCCCTAGGCTCTCAATCTCTAAATAATTAATGTATTAAGTGAACACATTTAATGGTTCCTATAAGCTCCAGAATGTGCTACATCTCAGCAGCATTTCACTTCTTTTAAAGTCTGTAACATTTTCATTCACAGCTTTAAGAAATATAATTCTTCTGGGGAGTCTGGGTGGCTCAGTCATTTGAGTGTCTACCTTCAGCTCAGGTCTTGGTCCCAGGTTCTAGGATGGAGCCCCAGACCAGGGTCCCTGCTCTGCCGGGAGGCCTGCTTCTCCCTCTGCCTATGTCTCTGCCTCTTTGTGTTTCTCATGAATAAATAAATAAAATCTTAAAAAAAAAAAAAAAAAAGAAACCAGGCCCCAATTTCATACCCAATATACCACACTTAACACAAATAAGAAACATGATGATAATAACAATAGCAACACACTCATTTAACTCTACTATGTGTTTAAATCATTTAACCCTCATAACAATCCTAGTCAAATGTATATTATGATGCTCATTTTACAAATCAAGAAACCGAAGCATATGGAGATTGCCACTTGTGTCAGGTTATAGGCCAGTTAAATGGCAAAGCCAAGATTTGGACCTCAGTGGTCTAGCCCTAGAATTCAGATTCCTAAACATTATGCTACTTTGCCTTTCATAAACTGCTTCATGTTATAGATGATACGGTACATGTCATATTTCTTCTATGAAATCATAAGCTTTTATAGAGCAGAGATCAAATCTTCTGACCCCACTACAGCTCAAGAGAAGTTTTCTTTAGCATAGGAACTGGTAAATAATAAAGGGAAACTAGAAGTCAAAATGGAGTCCAAAGGAAGGCTTCATTGCAATAATGATGTCTAAACTTAATCTTGCCACTGAACTCCAAAACTATATCAACTGTTTAGTCCACATTTGCCAGTCTCCACTACTAGTCCATATGCTTGTTGAAACAGGGGTGGTTTTTTTTTTAAGAGGTAGGGAAGGAGCAGAGGGAGAGGAAGACAGAGAATCTCAAGCAGGCACCACACCCATCACAGAGTCCAATGTAGGGCTCTATCTCACAACCCTGACATCATGACCTGAGCCGAAATCAAGGGTCACACGCTTAACCGACAGAGCCACCCAGATGCCCCTTAAAGAGAGTATTTCTTTGTCTTTACATCTGCAACACAATGTTTGGAACCTAGCAGAAACTCAAAAAATATTGAATAAATATGTGAAACTCTATTACAAAGGGTTTTACCTCAAGATAGCCACTATCAATAGAATCAATAAAAGAGATTCATAAGCAATTATATAATTTGTGACAAACCAATTATCAAACTGTTGAAGTAGAAAAGAGAGTTGGGAAAAATAGTGATAAGACAGCAGAAACACGCAAGACAATAGGAACATATATTATTTATAACCGGCAGTAAACATAAGAACAAAGCAGAGAGACTTCTTTTTCTTAATTTACACATTCATAAAATTTTATTCCTTCAGTTATTTCAAGATAATCTTCTTTTGAGCACTTCTTCCATTAACTTTCAATAAGAATCCGAGACTTGGGGAGTTCATCTATGGGTTGATCCACTCACAAACTTCATAAATGTCCATATATTTTCAAGTACTGTTGACAAGATAGATATATGCTCAATGACTGTAAAATATAAAAAGTCCATCAAAATCCTGAGACTCCACAACACTTTCCACATTCTTAAGCCTGAGCAACAAGAATTCAGCACTTATTTAGAAGCATGGCCTAGGAGTATCTTTCAACTCTACTATTTTGTTTATGGAATACCTTTCCATGATATGACATCTTTCAAGTACTTAATGGCTTTTCAGATATGCACACTCTTAATCATCTGAATAGTTTTACAGGTATACTTTAAACTCAGATTTGAATCCTCCATATGAATGATTATGAGGGACTTTTCAGAGTCATGTAAGCAGGAGATCCTTCCGACAGATTATCTCTTCTTGTCCACTTTGGAAGATGTCCCACAGACTTTCTTTATCCCTACTACATTTTTTATTTGTCCTGTTTTTCTACTCTTTACCAATAATCCTAATGTCCCCTTTATTAACTACTGCTCAATTTCTCCATTCCAGATAATTTAATCAACGTTCCAAAACTCTTCATCAATTCAGCATTCTGAGGACAAACAAAACAAAACACCAAGGAAACAAATGAACAAAGTAACTTTGGATAGCCATAAGGTCTTTTTCTATAAAGAGCCAGATAATAATTATTTTAGGCTTTATGGGTCACATAAAGCCTCTCTCACTTATTCGGGGTTTCTGTTTATTTTGTTTTACTCTCTTAAATGTTTAAAAATGTAAAAAACCATTTTTAGCTCTCAGACAGAAGAAAAACAGGCCACCTGCCAGATTTGGCCGGTGGACAGCAGTTTGTCTATCATTATACTAGAGGACTTACATATGCTATTTTAGTTATCGGTGGCACACAGTGAAGCCTCAGGGAGGTGGTGAGAAACCTGTATAAAATGAAGGAGCCAACTATGATAACATATTCAGGCTAAGAGGAATAGATAATGCCAAATGTCTAAATCAGAAACAAATTTGGCATGGCTGAGGAACAGAAAGGTTACTGTGGCTAAAACAAAGTATTCTAAGAGGAAAATGGTGAGACAGATGTGGTCAGGGGTGAAAAGGGGTTGGATCGTACCTCACAGTCTGGAATTTTATTCTAATTGTAATAGTCTCTGGATGTTATTTTATTTTTTTGCTTATATAGAGAGAATAATTTTACTGATTTATGTTTTTAAAAGGTTACTCCAGTTGCTTGAAAGAGAATGGATTAGAGTAGGGAAGGAAAGAGGAGTACAAGCAGAGAAACCAGTCAGAAGATTGTTAGAGCAGTCCAGGCAAAAGATAATGGTTGTTGAATAGAGTAGTAATAGTGGGGATAGAAAGAAGTGGATAGATGGGGTATATGTTCTGCACTCACTGATGGATTAAATGTGGGTGCAAACACAACGCTTAGGTTTACCTGACTGAAAGCAACTAGGTAAATAGTTGTTCTATTTATTAAAATGAGAAAGCTAGAGGAACATCTGGGTGGCTCAGCGTCTGCCTTTGGCTCAGGACATGATCCCGTGATCCAGGATCGAGTCCCACATCAGGCTCCCTCCGAGGAGCCTGCTTCTCCCTCTGCCTGTGTCTCTGCGCCTCTCTCTCTGTGTCTCTCATGAATAAATAAATAAAATATTTTTTAAAATAAAATAACAAAAGGAAAAAGCTAGAGAAAAACAAGTTTGTTCATGTTCACTGATACTGTTTTTGTTGTTGGGGGGGATATGATCCAGTATGTCTTTGGCCATGTTAAATCTAGAATATTTACAGGATATGCAAGTGAAAATATTGTGTACGCAACTGGGTATACAAGTCTGGAAAAAAATGAGGAAAGGGCTAGAGATAAGGCACATCTGATAACCATCAGCATACAGATGACATTTTAGGCAATCTGACTAGATGAACTCACATACAAAGAGACTGTAGGTAGAGAAAAAGAGCTATGACCAAGCTAGTATGGATCACCAATGTTTAGTGGTCTACCAGAAAAAGCAATGGGAGTCAAAGTAGAGCAACTAATAAAAACACACAGTAATAATAGCAGTAGTACTAGTAATAATAGTAATAATGGTAAACCCTTAGATTACTTAATATGTGCCAAACTATTCATTCAAGTCATTCAATCTTAGAACAATTTTGTTCTAAGAGCTAAGCAGCACTATTACCATTATTTTCAAATACAGAAACTGAAGAAAAGATGATAAACACCCTGCTTTAGACAGCACATCTCAGCAGAGGAAAACCATCAGACAAATAAAGGCTCATGAAAGAAAAGTATTTCAAAAAATGGCAAATGAAAAAGAAAAGGCAAATGAAGTCAGACAAGGATAGAGAAATTTCTTATGGATCTGAAACCATGGAAATCATTTGTGACCATTTCTGTATCTGATTTTTGTTTATAGCTAGTTGAGTCTAGGCATGTACCCTAATCTCCTCATGGGGTTAGTGTGAGAGATAAATAAGTTATTACTGAGTGTTCCATTACCTACCCTAAACACACATCTCATCTTTCCTATTATTAATCATTCATGGGTAGTGATCTATTTTTGTAGTATCATCCTCTAATAATACAAATGTTTAAGACATTGTGGAGATACAGGGCAGCCCCGGTGGCTCAGCGGTTTAGCGCCGCCTTCAGCCCAGGGTGTGATCCTGGAGACCCGGGATGGAGTCCCACATCAGGTTCCCTGCATGGAGCCTGCTTCTCCCTCCTCCTGTGTCTCTGCCTCTCTCTCTCTCTCTCTCTCTCTCTCTCTCTCTCTGTCTCTCTCTCTCTCTCTCTCTGTCATGAATAAATAAATTAAATCTTAAAAAAAAAAAAAAAGACATTGTGGAGATACAGCAAACCATTTGTTCCCAGAAATTAAACCTCAGCCACTACTAACCACCCAATAAGTGACCTTCCACTGAATTTGTATTTACCTCTAAAGAGGTACTTATATCAACATCAACAACTTGCAACATTTGCCTGAGACACTAAAAATTATGCAAGTAGCTCTTGTAACTAGGATGAATCAGAAAGTGTACCTACCTCAACCAACTACCACTGCAGTAAGGGTCCATTGAACATGAAAAAATCATAGCCAGGACACTGGGTAGCTCAGCAGTTGAGCATCTGCCTTTGGCCAGGGTGTGATCCTGGCGTCCCAGGATCAAGTCCAACATAGGGCTCCCTCCATGGAGCCTGCTTCTCCCTCTGCCTGTGTCTCTGCCTCTCTGTGTGTCTCTCACGAATAAATAAACTCTTAAAAAAAAAAAAAAAAGTCATAGCCAAGTAATACATCTGGCTACAGCCATTAGATTTAAGCATACCCCCACTCTAGTAAATGTATTCTACAGAGCCAACATATCACATTTACTCATATCTCAAAGGGAACCTAAATTATCAATGACAGTCTCATAAAAATATTAAAAAAGAAATTTAGATTAGGAAAAGCCACAGAGGGCCACCTGGGTAGCTCAGCAGTTGAGCATCTGCCTTCGGCTCAAGGCACAATCCTGGGGTTCCAGGATCAAGTCCCACATTAGGCTCCTTGAGGGGAGCCTGCTTCTCCCTCTGCCTCTCTCTGTGTGTCTCTCCTGAATAAATAAATAAAATCTTAAAAAAAAAAAAGGAAATGCCACAGAAACCATGTGTTTGATTGAAACAAATATATAAACTGAAGCTGGGATTAGATGTTTAACAATAGTTCACCAAGGTGGACGCCCCTGGGTGGCTCAGTCGGTTAAGCATCTGCCTTTGGCTCAGGTTATGATACCAGGGTCCTAAGATGGAGCCCTATGTCGGGCTCCCTGCTCAGAGGGGAGTCTGCTTCTCTCTCTCCCTCTGCCCCTACCCCCCCCTCTCCTCATGCTTGCTCTTTTGTGGTCTCTCAAATAAATAAAACCTTTAAAAAAAAATAGTTCACCAACGCATTATCTTAAAAAAAAAAAAATAGTTCACCAACGCATTGATTTTTATAGCAAAAGCTCCCTAGGTAACTAAAAAAATAAATAAATAAACAAAAAATAAACAACAACAAACCAGCACTGATATACAGTAATCTTCCTCAATTTGGAGAACTTTTTTTTTTTTTTTTTTGAGAACTTTTACAGATCGAATTGAGGTACCTACTAACAGAAACCAACTAACAGGAAATGCCAACAATGACAAGTAATATATAAATTTGGAATCACAGACTGCTAAAATTAAAAGCCTCTCCAAAAAGTTATGAAAAGGATAGCCAAAAGCAAAGTAAGCTGTGTGACAAGATATTTAACTTGCAATACTATTCACTGGCATTTAACAAAAACTTACCCTTACATCACCTGCCCTTTACTCATAAAAGCTGAAATCCAAAATTAATGAAAATTTAGATATGACCTGACATTCCTGTGCTATAATAAAAAATTAAGCATGCTCTAAATAGTTTGTCATCTTCATTAGAAATGAGAAGCAAAGCAAAGCATAAGGCACACAGACATACCAATAAACTTGTTAATGCTATTAAATAATAGAATACCACCTTTTCAATCTGTACAAATGAAGAAAACAAATACAATTTTTAACTAATTTTTTAATTCAAATTCAAAACATTTTCTAAATCTTTAAGAATAAATAGCCTTGGCATAAATTAACATTGAACTTAGATCTTTATCTGTAAATATTTCCACACAAGAAATTTTAAATCACTCAACTGTGACTGGGCAAGGAACAAGTACTATTTGCTGATTTCTGTTTATCTATAACTCTATCCCTACAATGATTATGAAAGTATTTCCATTGCACCCTCCTCTTTCACTACTTACCTGACTCCTAGATACCCCCTCCAAAAAAAAAAAAAAAAAAAAAAAAACACAAAAACCTAGTATAGAGTCTGACACCCTGATATTATAATAGTGAAGTTATAAAACATTAAACAGCATCCATTATTTCCATATGCAAAGAATGATGTAAAATATGCTATCATGACATGAATAAACTAATAATGTACCAATCCATTTTTTTCTAATGTACCAATCCATTAGAACCATCACCCTTATAGTCTTCCACTATGGCTTTCTCTAGACAATATTTAGCTTCTGTTCTGTTCTGTTTGGATTTATACTACTATTATGGACTAAATTGTATTCCCCTAAAATTCCTATGTTGAAGCTGCAACCCCCGTGTGTAGCTATATTTGGAGATAGGATATTTAAAGAGGTAATTAGGGTTAAATGAAATCATCAGACCCAAATCCAATAAGATGGTGTCCTTATTTAGGGGCACCTGGGTGGCTCAGTTGTTGAGTGTCTGCCTTCGGTTCAGGTCATGATCCTGGGGCCCTAGGAATGAGTCCCACTCATTTCAGCCTCCAGAGCTTTGAGAAAATAAGTTTGTTATTTAAGTCCCCCAGTCTGTGGTATTTTGTTATGGCAGCCCTATCAAACTAACACAACTCTACAGCAGTCTTTGGTACACAATTACTAATATACCATAACTTGACACTGTGTTATAATGAACTTTATAGTATACTAACTCTAGTTTTCTGCCATTGCCTAAGAAATACAAGCCCCCCCCCCCCCATTGTGCCTAATATATGTATGGCTTTCTTTCTCCATCAGAGCTTAAAATATTATATCCAAGTTCCTTTCTCTTCTACCTCCTCAACTGTGATCATTTCTGATTTCTACTCTTATTTACCATAGTCAGACATCTGCTTTCTAACACACTATCAAATATGTAATCTGACATATTTGCCACTTGCCACTCTGACACCTTTTCTCCTCTTCCTTCCCCTCCCCCCCCAGCCCTTTACCTTCTGCTTCACATATACTTCTCAGCCTTAGCACTACTATATCAGGCATTCAGAAGCATTACCAACCAATGAGAGCACTTTTGACCCATTAAGAAAACAATAACATGCTGCTTTCTATCATTCATCTTATTGCTCATGCAGCTGTTCTTCGAGTTGGGAAAATTCAATGTTTAACTCTATGTAGTTTATTAAAATGAAAAACTCTGCTCTTCAAATACTATCTAAAAAAGAGTCCAGCTTTGTTGATTTCCATCAATAAAACATGTGCCAAGAGTTGACTTTTCTACTTACATTAATAGGCCTGTGCTCATTTATCCAGTTATCCAGTCTCCCTTCTCTGACCAATGATGTGCATTTCTACAAAGCAATAGCATTCCAAAAATAGGAGTATGTTCAAAGAAGAGAGTATCCCTTACCAACTCACTCAAGAAAAATGCCTAAAATTTTGTTCTCATTAGACTACTACACTGAACAACTAAGTTAATGGTTCAAAATACTCATCAAATATTACCGTATTGCCTCAGTAGGAGGCAACACGTTATGGAAAAACGTATCATTTTTATTCCTTCAATATCTTTATTTTACCAATACAATATTGCCAGACCACTTACTGAAAAGTTTAATCTTAAAAGTTTTCTTGGGTTTTGATTCTTCTAAAAAGGTGTCTTCATTCACTATGTGCCAAAAACTATATTGTGCCTATGACTTTAAGTGGGATTCTAAACCATCTTATCTCTACTTTGTTATGCTGTGAGATAACAATGCTAAAGTAATAATTTACGAAGAATAAGTATTAATAAAAAATTAATAGTTTTAGGTAAAATAGAAGTGCAAGTTAATCACTATTTTACTGCATAGCAATTAGATATATGGCTAGTCACAAAATACTTATCGGTACACCAGTAAAATCTCAACTATCCTGAAATTTTGAGAAGTCATTCTAAAAATCCAACTTTTCCAACGAACTGGAATTTCAGCTCTTTAAGGATCCACAACGTATGTCTAACTTTATATCTTTTTAAGCAGAGTATACTGAATATAATTTACATATTTAAGAATCTGTAATCTTGCAGTAAATGTCAATATTTATATGATAGTGGTATTCACAGAAACTACTGATCTACTTAAGCAAGATTCTCTGTCCCTATCTCAGTATCACCAGATTGGCTTACTTTTAGTTTATAGAAAAGCTTTTCACGCTATCAGCTTAACAACCTACAAATGCCCCTCTGTTCTCATTGCTTTTTCTAATCCATGTGTCCTTAGAAACCAAATACTTATTTGAATTGTCTAAAATAAGACTATATTCTAAGTGAAAGCCTAAGGAATCCTCATACAAGTACAGAAATGTTAACCATACATTTTCATAAAATTTCCACTAACCATTTAGAGACTTTTCCTTTATTGCAACATAATTTTATGGAGAAAATATGGGCTTTACACTCAACAGAGGGGTTCAGGTCCTACTTTCAGCACTTACTAGCCGTAGTCCTACGTAGATAATAAACTACCCTCCCTAAAAGTTTGCATACTTGTTAAAAGAAATCACCATCATCACCTCATAGTTGCTATGAAGTTAAATGTGACAGTGGATATTAAAATAAAAAATGAGGGATCCCTGGGTGGCGCAGCGGTTTGGCGCCTGCCTTTGGCCCAGGGCGCGATCCTGGAGACCCGGGATCGAATCCCACGTCAGGCTCCCGGCACATGGAGCCTGCTTCTCCCTCTGCCTGTGTCTCTGCCTCTCTCTCTCTCTCTCTCTCTCTCTCTCTGTGACTATCATAAATAAATAAAAATTAAAAAAATAAATAAAATAAAAAATGACTCTTATACAAAGTAGGTGCACAATTAAAAGGTCTATTTTCATCTTTGACTCACGTAACATGGCAAATCTGCTCAACTTTATCACCTCTTATACAGTCAACAAAATTTTCCATTTATTTTTCAACATTCTTAAGCTCTCTAGTATCTATATATGTGGTGTTAGTTTCTCCTACCAAACAGCTTGTTAGTATTTTATGCCTTTCTTTTCCTCTGTAACTGAGACTTCTGCATGGCCCAAGGAGCTGAGATCCTTAGGACTGTAGGGAACATTTGGGGAGGGGGGAGGTGTGGGGTAACATGGGAAAGAATGTGTAATCCTAAGTGCTCACACTCTAGATCATGAGTAAACTTTCTAAAGTCAAAGTCCCTGTCTGCTGCCTACTAGCAATATAACTTTGGGGCAAACTAGTCTACCTCTCTGAAACTTAATTTCTTCATATTCAAAAAATAGTATCAATCTCCAATAATATGGCCAATTTTTTTAAACAAAACACTGAGATTTTAAAAACTAAATAAAATAGAATATATATATTCTGAAAAATATCAAAAAGCTGACAAGATAGTATGAAGTCATAAGGCCAAAACATAAGAAAGGACAGGAATTCAGAGAGGAAAACAAAGCACTGAAGCCAAGTTAGCTCCTAACTAAAGCCAAATTTCAGCTTTGATTATCACAGGCTCATAAAGATAGAAGCCAAGCCCAGGGCCCAACTTAGGTAGCAAAACTGATAGGAGACCCTAGACCATACAATTGGAACCATAAAATCAATGAAAGAAAAATTGTTCCGGACAGCCCGGGTGGCTCAGTGGTTTAGCGCCGACTTCAGCGCAGGGCGTGATCCTGGAGACCTGGGATCGAGTCCCACATCAGGCTCCCTGCATGGAGCCTGCCTCTCCCTCTGCCTATGCCTGTGCCTCTCTTGTCTCTCTAATGAATAAATGGATAAAATCTTTACAAAAAAAAAAAAAAAAAAAAGGAAAAGAAAAGAAAAACTGTTCCATTCTAAACCATCCCCCAAAAACTATAAGGAAAGTTGTGCTGGCACTGAACTGTAAAGGAAATGGAGAAAGGAGAGTTCCTGTCAAAACAGAACTTCTTCAGTAAAGGGACAGAACTAAGTACTTTAAGCTCTGGAGGCCAGAGATCTCTGCTGCAATTACTCAACTCTTTTGTTGTAGCTTGGAAATGGTGACAGATCATATGGAAACAAACAGAGCATGTTGCATTCCAATAACTTTATAGAGAATGAAATTTGAGCTTCACAGAATTTTCACATGTCACAAAATACTCTTTTTTTCCCCATTTAAAATCTAAAAACCTGGGATGCCTGGGTGGCCCAGCAGTTTGGCACCTGCCTTTGGCTCAGGGCATGATCTTAGAGACCCAGGATCAAATCCCACATGGGCTCCCCGCATGGAGCCTGCTTCTTTCTCAGCCTGCGTCTCTGCCTCTCTCTCTGTATCTCTCATGAATAAATAAATAAAATAAACAAATAAATAAAATCTAAAAACCATTCTTAGCTAGTAACCTCACAAAAACAGATGGCACAGACCAGTCTGCCTTGCACTGTAATCACAAGACACCACCATCACCTAAGCTATCACTCTCCCACATACATAGATTTGTGGCTCTAATGCACATCACATGATAACAACACAAAACAAAACAGGTTACAGGCATTTACAAGTACATGCTTGTGCAAATGTCACAAATAATATCCCAAGAAAAGGCATTTCTGGACCAAGTACAAAGAAAACAAAACACTATGAATGAGAGCAAGCAAACAAAGATTAGAAAAAGATCTACAAAAATGTCAGATATTGGAAATAATCATACACAAAACATAAAATAGCTGCTTACTAATGTTTAACGCAATAAACAAGCCTGAAAATATTTGAAGGTAACAAGAATCATAAAAAATGACTTGGAAGATTTGGGAAACAACTTCTAAAATTATAAAACACAACTGAAACTAAAAATACAACGGAACAGTGAAGAATTACCCATAATGAAAGAAAAAATATGAAAAAAAACAAGATCAAAAAAATTTAAGAAAAAGAGAAAAATTAAGATATGTAAATTGGAGTTCTAGAAAAGAGTACTGAAATCATAACATCACATTCTTTTAAAACAACTAGAAATCAGTAATAAAAAGATGACTAGGAGTAACAAACAAATGGCATCTTTCACACCAACATACATCCCATTCCTTTTACAATGCAATATTCACACTCTTCCCTATGTTTTCTCCCCGTTGAACTTGGATGAACCTTTTTAACTATCTCCACCAACAAAATGCAATAAAGTGCGGCTGTATGACTTCTGAGGTTAGGTCATAAACAGCAATATGGCTTCTACCTAGCATTTTCTTCCTCAAGAATTCCAAAAGTCATACCAGAACACTTTAAAAGCTCCATGGAAAAATCCACATGGAAAGGAACTGAGGCAGAACTGCCAAGCTGAATGGTTCCTGAATTCCTTACCCACAAAAATTGTAAATGATAATAAGCCACTCCGTATTGGGTCTAACTTGTTATGCCACAATAGATAACTAAACTACAAGGAAATTCTCACAGAGTTGTAAACTTTAAAACATAGTCCTGGGGATCCCTGGGTGGCGCAGTGGTTTAGCGCCTGTCTGTGGCCCAGGGCTCAATCCTGGAGACCCGGGATCGAATCCCACGTCGGGCTCCCAGTGCATGGAGCCTGCTTCTCCCTCTGCCTGTGTCTCTGCCTCTCTCTCTCTCTCTCTCTCTCTCTTTGTGACTGTCATAAATAAATAAAAATTAAAAAAAAAATAGTCCTAAACAACACATGTGACAAGTAAATAGAAAATATTTTGAACTAGACTGTAACAAAAATACTTGTGAGATGCAGCTAAAGCAATAGTTGAAAGGGAAATTTATAACTCTAAGTAAGGCATAACAGAAAAAAAACAAAAATTAAGGAACTGTATTCAAGAAGACAGGGAAAGAATATCAAAATAAACCCAGGACCAGTAAAAGGAAGTAAGAGAAATGAGAAATAAAAGAAAATTTATCTTAGAAAGGTCCAGGGGCACCTGGGTGGCTCAGTTGGTTAAGTGTCTATCTTTGGCTCAGATCATGATTATTAGGCTCCTGGGAAAGAGCCCCATATAGGCTCCCTGTTTAGGGGCAAGTCTACTTCTCTCTCTCCCTGTGCCCCTGCCCCCACAAGCCCCCCACCGCACTCATGCATGCATGCTCACGTGCACTCTCTCTCTCTCTCAAATAAATGAATAAAATCTTTTTAAAAAGACAGAGAGAAAGAAAGGTCCAACAAAGCCAAAAATTTGGTATCTGACAAACTTCTGGCAAGAATGGATCAGGAATGATAAAGGGGACAAAAACTGTTTTTACACTGGATTATTTAGTGTGGGGGGGCGGGGAATTTGACACAGTGATTCTAAACTATATATGAAAGTGCAATGGGCCAAAAACAGCAAAGACTCTCCCGAAGAACAAGTGCAATGTGGGAAGACTTGCCTTACCAGGTATCAAAACTTATAAAGCTAGAAGTAGCTAAAAGTATGTTACAAGAATAGACAGACTAATAAAACAGAGGAACAAATCCAGAAATATGACTATACAAAGATGGATACTTGATATATGTCAGATGTGGCACTGAAATTAGTGTAGAAAAGATGAACTTTTCAAAATCAATGCTAGGACAATCAAGTATCCATTTGGGGTGGTAACAAATGAAACTGGGCTTCACATTATATACAAATCTATTCTAGGTAAAGATGAAATTTTTGAAAGGTTAAAACTTAAAAGCTCTTAGTAGATAATATTGGAGAACATCTTCTTTAATGTAGCTTAGAAGAGTTTCTTAGGAAACTCTTAGGAAAGAGTTTCTTTAAAAGGGTTCAAAAAGCGTTAGCCAATGTTGACAAATTCAACTATATTAAAACTGAGAGGGATCCCTGGGTGGCGCAGCGGTTTAGCGCCTGCCTTTGGCCCAGGGCGTGATCCTGGAGACCCGGGATCGAATCCCACGTCGGGCTCCCGGTGCATGGAGCCTGCTTCTCCCTCTGCCTGTGTCTGTGCCTCTCTCTCTCTCTCTCTCTCACTGTGTGCCTCTCATAAATAAAAAATAAAAAATAAAATTAAAAAAAAATAAAACTGAGAAATTCTGTTGATCAACAGGTACCACAGACAGTAAAATAACAAGCCAAAAACATAAGAGACTTGTAACAGGTACAACTGAAGGACCAGCATCCAAAACACACACAGAATTCCTAAAACTCAGTAAGAAAAGCAGAGACTAATAGAAAAAGATTGGGTAAACAACTTGAATGCACACACCACAGGAAGAAAATTCAAATGACAATGAAACATGTACAACCTCATTAGTAATTATAGAAATGCAAATTAAAATCATAATCTCAAGATACCATCACATCCTTAAGATCAGTAATACCAAGCATTAAGAATTTAGAGCAATGGGAGGGGCATCTGGCTGGCTCAGTTGGTGGAGGGCGCAACTCTTGATCTTGGGGTTGGGAGCTTAAGCCCCATGCTGGGTACAAAGATTACTTAAAAATAAAATCTTAAAAAAAAAAAAAAAAGAGAGGGGCACCTGGATGGCTGAGTCAGTTAAGCATCTGCCTTTGGCTCAGGTCATGATTTTTGGGGGCCTGGGATCAACCTCATATTGGCTCCCTGTTCAGCAGGGAATCTGCTTTTTCCTCTGTTCCTCCCCCTACTCATGCCCCCACTCCCTCTCTCTCAAATAAATAAAATCTTTTTAAAAATTAAAGATTAAAAAAATGTAGAGCAATGGGAACTTATATACTGTGTTGATGAAGTATAAATTAATATAATAATTCTGGGGCAGCCCGGGTGGCTCAGCGGTTTAGTGCCACCTTCAGCCCAGGGCCTGATCCTGGAGACCAGGGATGGAGTCCCACATCAGGCTCCTTGCATGGAGCCTGTTTCTCCCTCTCCCTGTGTCTCTACCTGCCTCTCTCTCTCTCTCTCTCTCTCTCTGTCATGAATAAAGTCTTTAAAAAATAATAATTCTGAAAAACACTTTGCCATTATCAAAGTTGAATATATGCATACCTCACAACCTGGCAATTCCATTCCTACAAATGCTAGAGAAACATTTGTACACTTGCAAACATGAAACAGGTAGAAGGGAACTTATCACTCAATTGTATAATAGCAAGAAAATGAAATCAACTCAAATGTTCATCAAAACTAGAATGAATAAAATAATAGTGTAATCATAATACAAAATACTTCACCACAGTGAAATCTAATAAACTACGGCCAACTACAACAATATGAAACTCATTTCACAAATCTGAACTAAACTTATTTTACTTATTTATTTTCTGGGGGGGGGGGGGGGAGCGCGGAGATGGAGAGGGAGAATCAGGCTCCACACTCAGCACAGAGCCGGACACGGGGCTTGATCTCACACCCTGAGACCATGACCTGAGCAGGTATCAAGAGTTAGATGTTTAACCGACTGAGCCACTCAGGCCCCCTGAACTAAACTGTTAAAATCATATAAAATACATATGAAGTTCAAAAACAAGGAAAACTAAATTATATTGTTTATGAACATGTAACCTAAGATTCAAAATTATAAAGCAAAGGAAGAAAATGATAATCAAAAAATTAGGATATAGGGGGTACTTGGATGGCTCAGTTGTTTAAGTGTCTGTCTTCAGCTCAGGTCATGATCCCAGGGGGATTGAGCCCTACACTGGGCTTCCTGCACAGCAGGGAATCTACTTCTTCCTCTCCCTCTCCCTACCCCATTCATTCTCTCTCATTCTCTCTCTCTCTCTCTTTCTCACTCTCCTTCTCTATCTCCACCCCTCTTTCAATAAAATCTTTTTTAAAAGATTTCCACAAAGGAGGATATACATTGGCAAGGGAAGGGAGAGAGAAGGGAGAGGCAACCCTGGTTTGTTGGCCTGGGTGTTAACACAAATATTCACTTCACAATTTTCTGTAAACTTCAAGTTTTATTCATCCTCCTACATATATGAATAAAGAGGAAAAGTAACAACTGCATACAATTGCTATGGTAATTTGCTACAATAAAGCAACTTACTTAAATATGGTACCTAGTATGCATTCAAAAACAAAAAGCTACTATAATTATATAATTTTTGTATCTTCTAAAGTTACTTATGATATTCAAATATTTTGTCCAGTAAATGAAACAAATTCAGATGGTAAAACATTTATCATGATGAACACTGCCTAATAGGTCACATATAGAACTGTGGATTTCCTATGTCGTACACCACTCGAAACTAATACAACATTGTATGTCAACTAGCTTCTGAATGAATGAATGAATGAATGAAACAAATTACTTTCCATCACTGGAATAAAAGACATTTTAGATCTGAATGGCTAGGTCTAACTTCTAATTTCTATTTCACAAGCTCCAAAGCTTGAATTCCTTCTATCCTAACAAGTAACCTTCCTCTCTACCTTTAGTATTTCTGATCTCTTACCCTTTATACTCATAGTACACATCTTACACTACAACAGACTGTAAGCAACTGTCACTGAATGCTTGGAATCTTAAAATCTAAGAGATTTAAGGCAGAAAAGAGGGAAAAGAAAGGCTAATATTATGGAGGGGAAAGTTGTGGGGAAAAAACAGTGGGAACAAAACTTGAGTTATCTCTACATGCAAACACCCAGGACATCAGACCTTTAATTGTAATGCTTTAAGAAGCCAAGCAGCAGAGGGAGAAAAAGCAAGTAAATCATCCATTGTCTGAACAGGTATGATACAATTAAAGCAGATTAACTTTGGTATCAATTACCTAATACTTAGAGGCAAGAAAGTGTACCTATGTTCCAAGATAGATCTACTTCTGAAATTCTCTTACAAAAATAACAAAACAAAACAAACAACAACAACAAATATAGGCTCTCTGGAAGAAATCAACTCCTCAATTTACTTGGGGAAGAAACTATTTTTTAATTAATTCAGTCCACAGGTACTATTTATTAACCCAGAAGATTAAGCACAAATATCCAACAGATCCAGGCTCATTAATAAAATTATGGTATAACAGTACAGCAGAAATATTATGCCTCCATGAGAAAGATCTGAATGTACCAATATGGAATGCTCTCCAGAATATATTAAGTGGAGGGGGAAAAAAAGGTACAGAACAGCATACCTAGATAGATAAATATACACACCCCTATCTTTGGCATATGAAGGGAGAATACACACATCTTATTTTTAAAAGAAAAAAAAAAAAATACTGGAATGACTCACCAGAAATTCACAAAAATGATTACCTTTATGGGAGCAAGAAGGAAACAGAAGAGATGGGGGTGACAATGAGATTTCTATACATGCCTTTTCATTTGGTTTCTCCTTTTGAACTATGTATTTCATATATTCAAAAGATAACATTGAACAAAAAAACCCAGGGGAAGCAAACCCTAAAACAAAAAACAAATGGACGACCTAACTACATACATATCAGACTGGTAAGAATCACACTGAGAAAATAATGATTTCAAGTGACTTTTTTAAGATTTTATTTATTTATTCATGAGAGACAGAGAGAGAGAGAGAGAGAGGCAGAGACACAGACAGAGGGAGAAGCTGGCTCCACGCAGGGAGCCCTACGCGGGACTCGATCCCAGGTCTCCAGGATCAAGCCCTGGGCGGAAGGTGGCGCTAAAGTGCTGAGCCACCCGGGCTGCCCCTGGAGTGACTTTTAAATATAGTACTAACAATAAGTATATCCTTAGTGGGATATAATCTAAGGACAAAATGAAATACAAAGAAAATTTTTTTAAGATTTTATTTTTCTATTTATTCATTCATTCATGAGAGAGGCAGAGACACAGACAGAGGGAGAAGCAGGCTCCAGGCAGGGAGCCGGATGTGGGACTCGATCCGGGGTCTCCAAGATCAGGCCCTGAGCTGAAGGCAGACACTCAACCGCTGAGCCACCAAGGCGTCCCTGTACAAAGAAATTTTAAACTTCCCTAAGTTTATTTATTTTGAAATTACTTTAGGTACATTTTAAATTAATTAATTAAATATATATATCAATGTTAATAAAAACTAAGATTTTCAATGTAAAATAGATTAAAACTAAACTTAAAAAATATATATTGAAGAGGGCAGCCTGGGTGGCTCAGCGGTTTAGCACTGCCTCAGCACAGGGCGTGATCCTGGAGACCTGGGATTAAGTCAGGCATCGGGCTCCCTGCATGGAGCCTGCTTCTCCCTCTGTCTGTGTCTCTGCCTCTCTGTGTGTCTCTCATGAATAAATAAATTAAAAACCTTAAAAAAAAAAAAAATGAAAGAAACCCCACAACGTTAAATCTGAATTAGAACTCTCAATATGGGGCACCCCCAGTGGCGCAGCGGTTTAGCGCCGCCTGCAGCCCGGGGTTTGATCCTGGAGACCCAGAATCGAGTCCCGCGTCGGGCTCCCTGCGTGGGGCCCGCTTCTCCCTCTGCCTGGTCTCTGCCTCTCAGTCTCTCTCTCTCTCTCTCTCATTCTGAATAAAATAAAATTTAAAAATTAAAAAAAAAAAAAAGAACTATCAATATGGGGCAGGGGCGCATGGGTAGCTCAGTGGTTGAGCGTCTGCGTCTGGCTCAGGCCGTGATCCCTCCGCTTCTGCCTGCCTGCCTCTCTCTCTCTCTCTCTCTCTCTCTCTCTCTCATAAATAAATGAAATCTTAAAAAAAAAAAAAAAAAACGGAATTTTGTATGGTACCAAAGTATCACCCACACAGATTATTGTGCTTCATGATCACAGCAGGAAAAATACACTTCTACAATGGAGAGACTGCAAACACCAACCTTAAACTTCATGACATTTATATCACTAACAGTGATAGTGTGTACCTCTCATGATATAAAACATGAAACTTATCACCTATGATGTATTCTTGCCAAAACGTTAACATGCATCCAATCAAGCCCTTAAAATACAACTTCCAGTTTACAAGATAAACAGTGAACAAAGGAACAAGTTAAACAAAAGCAAAAAGAAACAATCAGGTAATTCTAGAAAAGAGGCCACTCTACAAGGAAATGATCTGATCTTCTCAAAGAAATTGTCAGTATCATAAGAAAGAGGAATGGAGGAAGGAGCTTTTCTAGATTAAAAGAGACTAAAAAGATAACCAACTGCAAGGCAAAAATCTTGACTGAATTCTGGTTCAAAAAAAATAAATTTTAGGGGCACATGAGCAGCTCAGTCAGTTAAGCGTCTGCTTTCAGCTCACATCATGAGCCCAGGTCATGCTCCCACTGAGTTCAGATCTCGATCCCATGAGCCCATGTCTGGCTCCCCTGCTTAGCGGGGAAACCTGCTTCTCCCTCTTCCTCTGCAAAATCCCCCTGCTTATGTAGGCATGCGTGCTATTTCTCTCTCAAATAAAATTAACTAATTAATAGAATTTTTTTAAAAAGAAAAAGAAAAAATCATTTTACGGAACAAATGGGAAAATTTAAATATAGATTAAATATTAAATGCTATTAGAAAATTACTGGTGGGATGCCTGGGTGGCTCAGCAGTTGAGCATCTGCCTTCGGCCCAGGGGCATGATCCCAGAGTCCCAGAATCGAGTCCCATATCCGGCTCATTGCATGGAGCCTGCTTCTCCTGTTTCTGCCTCTCTCTCTCTCTCTGCCTCTCTGTGTCTCTCGTGAATAAGTAAATAAAATCTAAAAAAAAAAAATTTACTGGTATTTTTCTTAGGTATTGGTAATGGCACAGTGGTAACTATGGAGAGTATTTTCTTTTTTTTTTTCTTTAAGTTCTATTTATTTAAGTCATCTCTACCCCCAACATGGACTCACAATCCCAAGTGCTCAAGAATCACAAGCTCGGGCAGCCCGGGTGGCTCAGCGGTTTAGTACCGCCTTCAACCCAGGGCCTGATCCTGGGGACCCGGAATCAAGTTCCATGTCGGGCTCCCTGCGTGGGGCCTGCTTCTCCCTCTGCCTGTGTCTATGCCTCTCTCTCTGTATGTCTCTCATGAATGAATAAATAAGAATCTTTAAAAAAAAAAAAGAATCACAAGCTCTTCTGACTGAGCCAGTCAGGAGCCCCAAAATATCTATTTTTCTTAGGAGATATATACTGAAGTATTTTGAGGTAAATATCACAATATTCACAGCTTTCAAAAGTCTTGACAAAAATATACAAGTGCACATACATATAGAAAACAATAAAGCAAATACGGATAGCTATTGGTAACTTGAATCTAGGGAGCAATCAATGACCTCTGTTTCTAATCATTCAACTTTTCAATATTTTTTAAGTTTTTTATTATTAAAAAAAAGGAAGGGAGAACCAAGAAGAGAACTAAAAGAAGACAGAGTTGCAAAAGAAAAAAATATGATCCAAAAATTATTTATAAACACATATCCACAAAATCACCTGAAGAACTTTCTCCTTTCTATTTAAAAAAGAAAAAAAATCCAGAAATCACTCAGCCCACTATCATCCGATCAATATAAGTAAACAGATTTCAAACAAATACTTACATTCTACAAACAGCAATAGTACTACAATCTGTCAATGATTTAAGGAATGTTTGTCATTGGCAAACAGAACTTTTTCGTATGATACCTTACACTGAATCAAAATACATTCTAACACATCTACTAAACTATCAGTAAAGAATCAAGAAAAGCATTTCTTTGAAATTTAATTCAAAAATATGATCACACGTAAAAGACAGCTAGCCAACTATCTTTCTAAGATTTACTTCTATTAGCAAAAAACTTTGATTAGCCGTTTATTCCAAATCCCAATGAAATTATTTAAATTCCTGACCCCATCTTTAAATGTAACAGGAAATAAACGCATTTGCTAGGGGGGGAAGAAAAACCTTGTTCAATATTAACTATGTGCCTAGTGCTTTACATAAAGTGTTTAATGATAATCTTGTGTCAGGTAAGTATTTCCGATTTGAAAGATGAACATTCTTGAAGCTCAGAAATGTTAGGTGACTTGGTTATAAATGACAGCTTTTACGTGATGAGGCTGGAAATTGAATTGAGGTCACTGGAAACCCAGATTTGAAAGTCCATATTCTTTCCACTTAATTGGCCTTAATGGATTTATTATTTACAGACAGAAAAGTCCATCTAAGGAAAAAGTATGTTTTAAAAAATATCTTCATATTCAAAGAGCTACATAATGTTAAAGAAAAATCAAACCTGAGAAAAAGAAAAAATGCACTCTAAAATTATTGCTGGTTGTAAAAAAGAACCAATTCTTAGCAAGCCAGCTGTCTATGACATAGGACAGCTAGTACTTTCCTCACTGTACATGTAAAATTACACTCCAGTTGCCCGTTGGATGACCCCACTGCCAAAATATGCTAGCAACATAATTCACATTAAAACTCAGAGGCCAAACACCATTTGGAAAGTGCTTTACATGTTTACTATACACATCCCCAGCAAGTTTACCATTCAAAATTAATAGGCTATTTTCAACAAATATTCCTTGATCTATGATATTATTTTTGCCACTATAAAATGACATTAAATCTATAAAGAAGAAAATCTACCTAAATGCAAACATCCCACAACCAAATATTAGAATATTAGTACAATGTGATTTTAAATTTGTCTGTTGCATATAGGTATGCAAAAATTATACTTCTACAACATAAATTGCTTGTTCTTTCCATAGGATCAAAATCCCAAAATTTATGTCCCTTTTATGTCTAAAGATACACACAAAATACATAGAAAAATTTGTATGTTAAAGAGTTTTCCCATTTAAAATTAAATCCTCTTTAAACTGGATTAGTGACTAGAACAGGGCATGAGGTGGCTTATGGAGTTGTAATATTCTGCATCTTAATATGGGTGTTATGTTGATGTGTATACTGGGAGAAAAATCATTTGGGATCTGTGTACTTTTTTGTATACTTTATAATGTATAAAAAGTTTCCATATATATTCCAAATCCCCAATCTAAAAACCTTCCTTCCTCTACTGTAGGGATACCAAAGAAGTTAAAGCCCAGTGAAGAAAATAGACAAATAATTAGGAATTTCATTAGGGAGCTATGACAGAAGCAAGTACTATGTAGGAGCACGCAGGAGTGGCATCTAACTCGACCTAAAAGAGGTTAAAAAAACAAAAACAAAAAACACCTTCCTGAAGATGTAACTGAACTGAGTCCTGAAGGTCAGACAGGAATCAGCCATGCAAAGAATGGGAGACAGGAAAGACAGGAAAGGAACAGAGATGCAAAGACAAGGAGGAAAAAAGCACCTTATCTGAGCAGAAGCCTAAGTTCAATAAGGGTGGATCAAAGAATTTAAAGAGAGCAAGGGAGGAAAGCCTAGAGAAGTAACAGGTCATGAAGAATCTCACATACATGCCATGCTACAGTTAAGCTTTATCCTGAAAGAAATGAGAAAGCATTAAAGATCTTTCAATAGCAAAGGACATAATCAGATTTGTAATTTACTACAAATGTCAATTACAGTGTTGGTCATGCTTGCAATCCCATTTTGTGAGAAATTACCCTGCACACTGCCCCATGCTTTTCACCGTTATGATCCTGCCCCACACCCACATGCACAAACAAACACATGGCCAACACTAAATGGCCAGGAGTGGTCACATGACCCACGTACACAGACCCGCTAGCAGCCCATGAGAAAACAGAGCTGAGCCAAAAAGATTGTTTCTTAGGAATTCAAACCAGAAAATCCCAGGGAGAAGGAAGAAGTTAGCAAACAGGAGCTCAAGTTAAAACGACAGCATCCAGGGGGCAAAACGTTGGCATAGGAGTGACACAGTAGTTACAAGGAGGCAGAAATTAGGAATAAATGGAAACTGGGAGACAGACGAGGAAAAACTAGAGTAGAGAGAAAAAATAAGCCAAGGAGAAATAGCAAGAGTAGCTAAGACAAGTTAACAATAGAATACTAGAGTGAAATCTGTCTTTTCCTGCTTCTGGTTTTATTAAACTCCTGTTCTTCTTGAGATCAAGTTAACTTTTCCTAGGTTCCCTTGTGCACGTTTCCTTTCAAAAAGCACTCTACTACTTACTGTAACCTGAGTCTCTTCTTTGTAAATGAAAGAGTCTAACTAAAAGATCATTTTAGAACACCTAATCTGGTAGCAGTACAGAGAATGAACTAGAGGGTAAGGCAAAAGAGGCAGAAAAAAGAAAGCAACAAGACCCCTCACAAAGCATTACAGAAGCACAACGGACATTCTGGATTAAAATAAAGTCGAAACAACAAAAATAGAAATCAGAAGTTATCTGAAATATCATGAGGGAGAAATGTTCAGGACTTAGTGATATTGGTAGTAAGGTAAGGAGTAGAGGATGATTCACAGGTTCCTGAAGACTTCTGGAGACCTGAGCGGTGCCTGCCATTGAGCAATATAGGAAATCAAGAACAAAATTTTTGTTGCAGTTTGTCTCCCTCTACCCCCTCCTTTTTGGAAGAAGAGAAGCAGTTTTTATTTTGTACAAGGTAGAAGTGCTTGAGAAACCTGTATCCAGGGATCCCTGGGTGGCGCAGCGGTTTGGCGCCTGCCTTTGGCCCAGGGCACGATCCTGGAGACCCGGGATCGAATCCCACATCGGGCTCCCGGTGCATGAAGCCTGCTTCCCCCTCTGCCTGTGTGTGTCTCTGCGCCTCTCTCTCTCTCTCTGTGACTATCATAAATAAATAAAAATTAAAAAAAAAAAAAAGAGAAACCTGTATCCAAGTGGAGATGTCCATTAGCAGTGATTCACAAGAGCCTGGAGTAAAGGTGAGAGATCTATACAACAGCTCTAGACTTAGGAATACATAAAGTCGATGTTAGATTTTAAAACATGACCCAGGGATGCCTAGGTGGCTCAGAGGTGGAGTGTCTGCCTTTAGCCCAGGGCATGATCTCGGAATCCCAGGATCAAGTCCCACACTGGGCTCCGCGTAGGGAGCCTGCTTCTCCCTCTGCCTGTGTCTCTGCCTCTCTCTGTGTGTCTCTCATGAATAAAATAAAATTTAAAAAATAAAAAACAAATAAAACATGACCCGAAATTTTTTGACTAATATTTATTTTATTTTAAACTAAGTTAATACAACTTAAAAAAAAAACAATGCAAATTAAGAAACTTAATATTCTTGGCAATCATATTTTCAAACATCCTGCACTTATCCACAAACACTGAAGACTGAACAAAGTTCTACAATAGTAAAATCCAAATGATTAGAAAATATGGGTTTATAGTACTAATTTTTACTGAGGTTTTACTTTTAAAAAAATTTTTTATGTTTATTTCCTTTCCTTCATAAAACTATATACCACTAACATTACCTAAGGGAAAAACTTAAATCACATGTTAGAGAGTGAACCTCACTACTGATACTTAAACTATATTACGATTTTTTAAAGAATTTACTCACTTCATTTACTAGTTTTAGACATTCAACTCTACCTACACTGTAAATGTTGGATTTCTGTCCTGTGATCTTTTCTCCTCTCACTTATACCTTTTGACCCGAAAATCTATTACTACCATCCCAGAGGTTAAAGAACTTAAGCCACAAATCCAGCTGCCTCCTGGCCATCAAGATCTGACAGAAGCATAATCACCCAAATCCAACTTCACAAATTAAATTCTTCTTTCTTGACAAAACTAAAAATAAAAATCCCATTCCTCCCTCATATCAATTTCCACTTCAGTGAAAGGCACAAGCTAGAAACCTAAGTCTTCTATGAACCTTCTCCCTAATCCCAAATCCAACAAAATCACCAAGTCCCAAATCCAGACCCACTATCATCATTTGCCTGATATTTCTGCCCCTAAAGGGTCTTCAACTACCCTTTAATCTGCCGTCCTCGATACAGCCACAGTGACCTTTTAAAAAAAGGAAATCTGATCATTTCAGTTCCTACTTTATACCTTTCAATAACTTATTTAATATTATAATCACCATCAAAGCTAGTCACTCCATGGAAACTCAGAGGTTCACTGAGAACTTTAGTTATATCCTTTTTTGTAAGGTCCGTACAAAAGAGTCAGGAAATTTAAAATCCTGATAATTACTTAAGACATACTATAACAGCTAATACAGGGACGCCCGGGTGGCTCAGCGGTCAAGTGTCTGCCTTCAGCTCAGGGCGTGATCCCGGGGTCCTTGGATGGAGTCCCACATCGGGCTCCCTGCATGAAGCCTGCCTCTCCCTCAGCCTGTGTCTCTGCCTCTCTCTCTCTCTCTCTGTCTCTCTCTCTCTCATGAACAAATAAAAATCTTTAAAAAAAATAAAAATAAAAATAAAATCTAAAAAAAAAAAGAGCTAAGATATTTCAAAGAAAAGCATATAGCATTGTTTGTGAAAGCAAAGAATAAAAATAACCTCAAGATCATAAAAAGAGACTACTACCCAGTCCATAAACAAAGCATTTCCATATGTACTGTTGTTGTATGATCTCTAGAATCTATTATTAAGTTGGGGCGGGCGGGTGGGGGGGAGCTACAGAGTGCACAGTTTACAAGTATTAGTGGTGCACTTTAAGGATATAAACATATTTAAGAATGTAGAGGTTCGTAAATGCTAAGAGATATCACAGGAAGGATATTCCCCACATAAAGATGGAAATAGAGGTTGCTCATCAAGAGTGAAAAATGGGTGGTTGGAGGATATGGGGGAAAGACCAACTTTTTACTGCATACCCTTTTAACCCTCTCAACTTTCGTACTGCGTCTAGTGATCACCTATAATTTCAGTATGATGTTCTCCCTCCTCAGCTTCGCACATACAAAATAAAAATTTTACAAGTGCTCATTACAAAAATATCAGTGTGTGTGTGTGTGTGCATACATATATATACACACACACACACACACACACACACACTTCATCCCTACACCAAAGTGAAAACCAGGTACTTGATCATTTAGTGCAGCACATTTCCCTCTTGGCAACTCAGGAGTTCAACTTCCCACAAACAGAAATCCTATTAGTCCACTGCTGCTGAGACACACGCCTGTTGGTAGCGAGACCCGGCAAAACACCGCCGGATAACTGGACCTGCTCCTTAGAAAAAGCAAGACAGCGACAGCGACAGCGACAGCAGCAGCAGCAGCAGCAGCAACAACTTATTACTAAGCTAACATTAAAAACCTTCCAAGATTTAGGAAAGCGAAACTTATTTTTCCAGCAAATTCAAAACACGTTAAAAAAACAAACAACAACAAAAACAAAAAATTCCCTGGTATCATTCAAAAAAATAGATGGATAAATTTAAATAAATAAATAAATAAATAAATAAATAAATAAATAAATAAATAAATAAATAAATAAAATAAATCCAAAATGTGTAGAAATCCACAGGGAGGCGAAGTAAACGATGTTACGTGGGGACACGGTCACCTCCCTCAGGGTGAGGGGACCCAAGGCCTGGGGAGGTCCCTACGTGTCCCAGCCCCGCGGGGGGGACGGGGTGAGAAGCGGGCGGTGTGACCTTCCAGCAGCGCGCACAGCCTCCGCCCCGGGCTGCCCTCCCTCCTCAGCCGCCACACTGGACCCACCAGCCCCGCGCGTGTCGGTGGGTCCCCGGGAGCCCCACTGAGGAAGAAGGCACCAGATCAAGCCCACGTCCCCTTCAGGATGTCACGGCAAACCCTCGCGACCAAAGAGAAGAGAAAGAGAAGAGGGTCCGCCCCAGGGAAGGGCCGGGGGGGCGGCGGCGGCGGCGGGGCTGAGGGCAGCACCGCGCGCGCCGCCCGAAGGCCGCGGCGGTGGGCAGGGCGCACGCGGGGCGACCCCGAGCGGAAGGTCCGCAGCCGGGGGGCGCTCGGGGTCGGCCGACGGGAGGCCTCAGCGGAGCCCCGAGCGGCTCCGAGGGGCGTCCGAGGGGCTGCGCCGGGGCGGGCAGGGGGGCCCCGCGGGCCGGCACGGGGTCTGGCCAATCCCGACACGAGGGGTGGGGTCTCCCCGGGACCCGCTCGCGGGGCGTCTCCGCTGGGGCGGGGCGGGGCGGCCCCGCAGGAGCGCAGGAGCGCAGGAGCCCAGGAGCGACTCCGAGACGTGGGCTGGGCCGGGCCGGGCAGGGCCGCGGGGCGGCCGGGGCGGGTCTTACCTCGGGCTCCGCCGCGGTGGCCGCCACGGCCCCCTCCTCTTCGCCAGGAGCCGCCCCCGCCCGCGGCCGCGAGGTCAGGCCGCCCGCGACGGCGGAGGCTCGAGCCGCCGAGGGTCGCCGCGTTCCGGAGGGTGGGCCCAGCAGCCTCAGGGGCCGGGACGGCAGCCGCCGCGCATCCCCCGCCCTGTCAGAGAGACTCCGCCCGGCCCGGGCAGGCGCATCCCCCGCGCACCCCGCCCGGAGAGCACGCGTCGGGCCGCCGCCGCCTCAGCCGCCGCCGCCACCTCAGCCGCCTCAGCCGCCTCAGCCGCCGCCTCTCTCAGTCCTTGCGGCGCTCGGCTGCCACCGCCAACCGCCGCCGCGTCCCCGGTCCGCTCGGGCCCGCGCGCCCCCGACCCCGCGCACGCGGCCCCGCCCCGCGCGACTCGGCTGCAGACGAGCAGGCGCGCGCGCACTCACCTCCCACGCCCCCTCCCGCCCGCCCGAGCCGGCCGCCTGCCGGCCCGGCCCCCGCACGTGACGCCGCCGGAGGGGGCCGCAGGCGCCTGCGCGGCCACGCCCCGTCCGTCCGCCCCGGGCGGCCCCGCCCACACGTCTCTTCCTCACCTTACGGCAGAGCTCGGAACCGCGCCTCAGATTCTCCCTCCACTGGAGAGGAATGTCGCAAGGTCGGGGTAGAAAACTCAGGGTTTGCGACTGTAGCCCTCGCTTTCCGGCCAGCACCGAGGTGCCTGAAGGCTGGTTGGGGTGGTGAGGCCCGAGGCAGGTAAGAAGCCGCCTCCCCTCTTCGGTCGGGTCGGCGGTCTGTCCCAGCAGGGAGCCGCTTCCCGGCCCGCCCCCCCCCCGGGGACTTAGCGCTCCGTGTCCCCTTCCCCACTGGTGGCGCTGGGCTCTCCACCCCGCCCCCTTTAGCCCCCGCCCCTTCGCGCCCGCCCTCCCCCTCGCGTTTCCCCGCCCCCGACCTCCGTTTCCTAGTCTCGCTTTTCCATTCATTCCTCTCGGGCTTCTCCGAGTGCCCGCTGGTGCTTTAGGCTCCTGGAAGTCAGGAGCAAATCAAACAGTTTCAGCTCCCTGAAGTGCTGTGTCAGCGTGGGAGACGTTGGGAGAGTCCGCAGTAGTAATAAAGTAAATATATAACCAAAAAAAATAAAATAAGCGTAGGACCCTCTGAACATCCAAGAGGGGCTCCTGATTGGGTGGAAGGATCGGGAGAAGCCCTCCCCAGGTGACCGTTGAGTCAGTCCTAACGGGTTAAAAGGCGAGGGTAGTGGTGAGCAGCAGCCGGTCGAGAAAGGGGAGAGGAGATGGAAGCAGAGAGAATGACGAGTGCAGAAGCATATGACAGTATTGGAGTGAGAAGGTAGAGTACGAGTGACAAGGTAGAGTACCAGTGACAAGGTAGAGTAGGAATGAAAAGATAGAGTACGAGTGAAAAGTTGGAGTAGGAGTGAGAAAGTAGAGTAGGATTGAAAAGGTAGAGTAGGAGTGAAAAGGTAGAGTACGAGTGAAAAGTTGGAGTAGGAGTGAGAAAGAGTAGGATTGAAAAGGTAGAGTACGAGTGAAAAGATAGAGTACCAGTGAAAAGGTAGAGTAGGATTGACAAGTTAGAGTACTAGTGAAAAGGTAGAGTACTAGTGAAAAGGTAGAGTAGGAGTGAGAAGGTAGAGTAGGATTGACAAGTTAGAGTACTAGTGAAAAGGTAGAGTAGGAGTGAAAAGGTAGAGTAGGAGTGAGAAGGTAGAGTAGGAGTGAGAAGGTAGAGTAGGATTGAAAAGGTAGAGTAGGAGTGAAAAGTTAGAGTAGGAGTGAAAAGTTGGAGTAGGAGTGAGAAAGAGTAGGATTGAAAAGGTAGAGTACGAGTGAAAAGATAGAGTACCACTGAAAAGGTAGAGTAGGATTGACAAGTTAGAGTACTAGTGAAAAGGTAGAGTAGGAGTGAAAAGGTAGAGTAGGAGTGAAAAGGTAGAGTAGGAGTGAAAAGATAGAGTACCAGTGAAAAGATAGAGTACCAGTGAAAAGGTAGAGTAGGATTGACGAGTTAGAGTACTAGTGAAAAGGTAGAGTAGGAGTGAAAAGGTAGAGTAGGAGTGAAAAGTTAGAGTACCAGTGAAAAGTTGGAGTAGGAGTGAGAAAGAGTAGGATTGAAAAGGTAGAGTACGAGTGAAAAGATAGAGTACCACTGAAAAGGTAGAGTAGGATTGACAAGTTAGAGTACTAGTGAAAAGGTAGAGTAGGAGTGAGAAGGTAGAGTACCAGTGAAAAGATAGAGTACCAGTGAAAAGATAGAGTACCAGTGAAAAGGTAGAGTAGGAGTGAAAAGGTAGAGTAGGATTGAAAAGGTAGAGTACGAGTGAAAAGATAGAGTACCAGTGAAAAGGTAGAGTAGGATTGACGAGTTAGAGTACGAGTGAAAAGGTAGAGTAGGAGTGAGAAGGTAGAGTAGGATTGAAAAGGTAGAATACGAGTGAGAAGGTAAAGTAGGATATAGTTGGTCAAGGCCACAGGCATAGATTACCCTTTAAAGAAGCATCATTTTTGAGGATGAGTGAGGAGGGGCGAGGATGTGGGCCGAGAGAATGTTCTCTTTAAAGATGGGGAGCCTGGGGATCCCTGGGTGGCTCAACGGTTTAGTGCCGCCTTCAGCCCAGGGCGTGACCCTGAAGACCTGGGATCGAGTCCCGCGTCGGGCTCCCTGCATGGAGCCTGCTTCTCCCTCTGCCTGTGTCTCTACCTCTCTCTCACTCTCACTCTGTATGTGTGTGTGTGTGTGTGTGTGTGTGTGTGTGTCATTAATAAATAAAATATTTTAAAATAAATAAAGATAGGGAGACTTAGGCGTAAAAGTGTATGATGGAACCCAGAGGTGGACAATTCGTGGACGAAGGAGACTAATTTATAGCATCAAGCGCACTCGTGGAACTCCGCCTTGTGTGCCTGTTAGGATAACCTGAGAAGTTGGTTTGGGGTTTCTTAAAAAATAAAACCAGTGCTGCTGCTCCAGTTAAACAAATTCGGGGGTTAGAGCCCAGGCATCAGTATTTTTTAAAGCTCCTGAGATGCGCTGTGGTTTGAGAACATCTAGAGGAAAGGATGGGAGGGAGAGAAGGAAGGATGAAAAGAAGGCAGGGAGGGAGGAAGGGAAGTTGGTGACCTTGTCTCTAACATTAAGATGAGAGTCATTCGATGAGAGAGTTGGGGATGGAATGAGAAGCTTGAGCAGAGTGATGGAAGTGTTGGATAACTGCTCTGGGAAATGGGAAAGGCGTCATTTCTGCCTTTGCCTTCAGCAGGTGCCATCCCTCAATCTTAATGATGTCCACCTCAGGGCTCTCCTTCCCTTTCCCCAGCATCCACAGCTAGAGATCCGACCTTTAGTGCTCAATCAAGGGCAACTTTATTTCTGTCCCCAAAAAGAGCCAAGTCAATTTGAGATTCAAAGACTTAATTTTACTCCCCCTAGTATACAGTGCCTTGCCAATTGAGAATCTGTCTTTGTTACTCAGAAATCATTTAAGTTAGGAATGAGATATAAAAACAGTTAAGATACAGCCCTGTTAAGATCTCAAACTAGTAGGGAAAACAGACCTTTTAAAAGAACAATTCACTTGGCAGGCAGAGAGGTCTCTATAAGGCAAAGCCAAAGCCAGTGCATGGCTACTGTCTATTAACTAGGGCTAATCCAGAAACCTGTCTATCTGCCTCCAGATAAGAGAGAGTTACTGTTGTGTGGTATGACTAGAGCTTAATATGGAGAGTAGGGGTGGGGCAGAGATAAAGATGATAAAGTGGGTGTGAACAGATTATGAGGAGCTTTGAATTCCATGCTAAAGTGTTTAGATTATCTACTATAAGCAATTAATAGGTCTTAAAAAAAAAAGATGAAAATAAAATAACCTTTTTTTTTTTTCCCACCATAAACTTCTTTGGCAGCCTGGACAGTGGACCCTATCTCAGAATGTTTTTAAATGCATAAAATAAAATACATAGAAACAAAATCAATTTATTTAAAGTTTTAAAAATATTAAAACAAGTGTTTGATGTAGTTATATGTGTGCTTTATGTATTAAATTACATCTGGCAGTAGGTCTAATTATGTGATTTCAAAATACTGATGAGTGTGAATTATATTTTGAGATACCTGTACAACTTCAGTAGTGACATGAAAATGTCATATTTCTATTGGTGACAAAAACATAGGGACTGCTAATAGTACTGTGGATTATTGCCTATACTTACTGAAGAAATGCTGAATTTCAGCTAGAGAGTATTAAAAATCAAGATGCAGTTTTTCACTGTCCAAGTTTGTGGCACTTTTCATTCTAGCCACATCCTGGCCCGTGGACCCTAGATTTATAAAAAGCTGACTATGGTTTTGAGCAAGAGCATGACAGATCAGATGTGTGTTTCAGAAGGTCCTGGAAGAGTGTTCACTTCCCAGCCTCCGTGGGAGTAGGGAACTGGCTATTTGATTCTCCTCTTGTACCATAAGGGTAGCAGTCAGTACTGTCACCTAATAATTTGGGCCTGCAGGAGTACTGAGCGTGTAATTATATATGTAGGAGCAGTACTAGAAAATACATTGGAAAAGATACATTGGGGCTCTTTTTGCGGAAATCATTGGATGCCAGGGTGTGATTTGTACTTAATTTGGTAGATAAAGGAGAGATGATAAAATTTTGGGAGTAGAATAATGTAACTAGAGTTCTGTTTGAAAAATTAGTCTACCAGTAATGTGTAGATGAGATTGTCAAAGAGAAGGTAGGAATGAAGAATCTGGACCAATAAATAATTAAAATTTTTTTAACTAAATTTTACTATAAAGTGATCTCTAAAGCATCTGCTAAGTTACTTTTTTCTCAGTATGACTGAGTGGTCTGAAAAAAACATAGATTGGACTAAATCACACACCTTTCAACAGAGATGTGCACACTAGTATGGCAGTCAGTTAGCAGTTTACATGGTCTAAAGGCTAACCCATTCTTTTATATTATAAGTGATAAAGTTAGTATTTCTCATAGGCAATGGCTTTACCACATATATAGGTTCCCAGGTGCTGCTAAGGCCTTCCTTGGTTAAATTCCATCTACACCTGTAAGTCCTATATTTCAACTTCTTAAGGTCAAGATTGCTCTCTCCTTGTCAATCCCTTAAACCTCTTGGAAGAGTAAAATGCATTAGCAAAAAGGAAGTCCTAAAAGCCCAGATAACCCATCTCTTTAGAAACTGATCAGTACCAGACTATGCAAAAGTTACTGTCCAGATTGCAGCAAGTCCCCAACTTGTGTGCATTTTTAAACATATTCAAAAAACTATGGGGTGCAAGTATTACCCAAATAAGTAATGTAAACTTAACTTTCAGAATCAATTTATCTGAGAGACTACCTTCTTCAGCATGACTAGACTATATTGATTTTGTCCATCTTTAGGAGACCATTTGGGTAGTGATATGGTTCAGTACAGACTGAGAATAAAATTTATATATAGAGGTTGAGTTTCATCTGTCTCCTTTTTAAAGGAATGGGGAGATGGGTCTATCTGCAGCAAGAATACTTGTCATTTATAAAGCTTTTTAAGAATCTTTAGTACTTAAAAAAAATTTCTGAAATTTCCTTTCTTTGGCTTCTGATTAAATGGCTATCCCTTCCCCACCTTCATGTGTTATAAAAGCACTAGAACACCATCCTCATACTGAAAAATATTGTCCCAATCACAATTATTATTTTTGAGCATCTAAATTATAGGTTTAAAAACTCGAGGCAAAAAAAAAAAAAAAAACAACTGGAGGCCTCTTCCCTTATGGCCAATGAATAAAAATACTCAGAGTAGTGTGGTAGATTCAGTTCCTTCAAAACAATAGCTTGGGGATTTCTGGCCTTGGTTGGCTCTGATTTTCTCACTAGTATTTGTTGTAGCAACTTGGCACTTTACGTTAGCAGCTAAAATAAATAACTTGCTGGAAATGTTTAGCCCTACTTAATAATATATAATTCAAATTTGGTCAGATAACTCACAAATATTTGTGTTAATTAACATTTAAAGACAAATTGCTAAGACAGAACGTTTTATATGTATAATTGGGTCGCTTCAGATCCTGTTTTCCTAAGAACGCAATACAGTAAAACATAAATGCATTATTTCTTTTATTCATTCATTAAATATATATTGAGCCCCTACTATATGCCAAGCATGTTTTTGAAACCCATTAATTAAGAGTTTATAATAACAACTTACCTCTTATGAAAAAGTGATTTACCAGGCTTTGAAATGTATAGGACAAATAAGATTAAAAGATAATAAGTTTTTCATGCTCTTTCAAACTGTGTTTGCATATAACTACTGAACACAGTGGTTATTTTATGAAATCAGGCAGATTATAACTTTATTTTGATCACACTTTATTAGCTTTAATTTGTTAATGCATATGATGAAATAAAAATCTGTCCATTCCTTTATAAATACTATCTTACTCAGACCTCTCCTTAAACCTATTGGCCTCCACACACACACTTTCTTTACAACCTCAGGCATTTCAAATTTTGCAGTTGTATAAAGTCATTTCTCAGAAAATTCTGAGCAAAACACAGCTTAAGGAAAGACTGGTGTTTATATCAGGTTTATAGTAGGGAAAAAGATTGGTATAATTACAAATGGAACCTTTGAGTTAAAAATGGTAGATTGAGAATAAAATTATATTCATGGTCAATGACACCTTAGCCATTGATAGCCATACCTAGTAATAGCAGTAAATAGAGAATTTTGGTTCTAGAAGAAATCCCAAAAAGTCACCTGATTTAGCTCCCTGACCCAAGGCAGGACCAAATGGGATTTGTGGCATAGAGTTAACAAGCGTCATCATCATACCAAGCGCTTTTTCTACTTTGAGAGCTGAATTCCTCTACTTGTAAAATATTGATGTCAGAGGAATATTATTCAAATTTATAAATAATTTATAAAATTGAGAAATCTTCCTATGTTTATAACAATTTTGTGTTTCAAAATGTATTTTACTTCTGTATCTTGTTCAGGAAAAACATTTGTTAAAGTTTCTCCAGTTTGTCAAGCACTAAAGAAAACAGGGATGATTAAAATCTGATAATCTCTGCCCTCAAGAGGGATATATAAATCTTGATGGTAATTTTTACATTCCACTTTATACAAATCTTTAGATGGTTTAGGCTAGCATTAAAAGGAAACGTTTAATAGGGGAAAATTGAAACCAAAAAAAAAAAGTTTGAACTTCCTTCCTGAAAATATTTCTGCTTATGCTGCCATGAAAAGCACATTTGGTCTTGGATTTGATTCCTTTTGTGAAATCACAAATGGAATCATACATTAGAAGTTGGACATAATCTAATTTTAGTAAACAGATTAATTTTACATCTTTGTGTTTGAAAGTTTATAGGAGAAAGATTAGACTTTCTCTGTTTTTTTTTTCCAAAGGACAGAAGTAAGACCACTGAGTTGAAGAAACAGGCATATTTTAGGTCAGTGTAAGAGTGGGAGGTGCACATCTTTTTTTTTTTTTTTTTTTTCCTGAATGGAAATAGCTGTATTTACTGGTTATGTGCTCATTATAAAAAGAGAGTGAAAAAATAAAAGTGTTAAAAGGTAGAAGGAAAAAATTTAAGTATTAATTATCTTTTAAAACAATATTTAAACTGAATGGCTATCATTCTTGATTATTTTTGTGTATATTTTTCTGGTACAAATTTTTATATAAACTTCCTTTTCGTAGCATATCATGAACGTCTATGTCAATAAATTTGTATCTACAACTTTACTGTTTAATGGCTGACAATATCTCATTGTTTGGAAACTTGTTATTTAAATTTACCAGTCCTCTTTTGAACTTTCAGATTGTTTCTTTTTTTTTTTTCAGTTATAAACATTCCAGTGATGAATATTCTTGTTAAATTTTGTATACATCCTTAATGTTTCCCTGAAGATAAATTTCTGAAAGTGTAATACCTACATGTAGACATTTCTTAAGAATTGGAATGTAATGGTAAATTACCCTTCAAAAAGCTTGCATTTGTTTATACTGCTCTAAACAATGAGAATGCGTATTTTCCCATGGTCTCACAGCAATGCTAGTTATTATCAATTTTCCTCATCTTTGCTGATTCGATAGGTAAAAAATGAAATCTTGATTTAACTTGATTTCCTTTGATTACTAGTAAAGTGTTGAGTAACTTTTTATGTGTTTATTGGCCAGTCACATAAGTGTATTAAGCCCCACTTCCTTCTAATATTTTTGTTTTCTTTCTTAACATTTAAATTTTGTTCCACCTGAAGTATAATTTGATATAAGATATGAGTTAGGGGCAGCCTGGGTGGCTCAGCGGTTTAGCCCCGCCTTCAGTCCGGGCCTGAGCCTGGAGACCCAGGATCAAGTCCTGAGTCCGGCTCCCTGCATGGAGCCTGCTTCTCTCTCTTGCCTGTGTCTCTGCCTCTCTGTTTCTGTGTCTCTCATGAATAAATAAATAAAATATTAAAAATATGTATATGAGTTAGAGCTCTAACTTCCTTCTTTTATCAAATGTTTAACAGTTTGTCCCAATACCATTTATTAAATAATTCAGCAAGCATATCCCAAACTTCTCTGCATAGATGATAAGGTGTCAATAGATACTCTGTTTAACAAAAAAAAAAAAAAAAAAGTGTCTCATGGTAAAATGAGTTTGGGAAAAAATCAGAACAAGAAAAATTACACTTCTTTATTGCAGAACGTCTAGCCTCTAACATGCTTGTATGCCTATGACTCTCTAATAAGGAGTTTTAGTATGCAGCATTTCCCTAACTTAACCATATAACCTTATTTTTTTCTTTCAAGAAATACTTCTGAGGGGATCCCTGGGTGGCTCAGCGGTTTAGCGCCTGCCTTTGGCCCAGGGCGTGATCCTGGAGTCCCGGGATCGAGTCCCACGTCGGGCTCCCAGCATGGAGCCTGCTTCTCCCTCCTCCTGTGTCTCTGCCTCTCTCTCTCTCTCTCTCTCTCTCTATGTCTATCATAAATAAATAAATAAATAAATCTTTTTAAAAAAAAAAAGAAATACTTCTGAAATCTGTGGAACTGTGCTGTCCAAAATAGTAGCGAATAGCCACATGTAGATATTTAAATTTAAGTTTAAATTAATTAAAATTAAATATTCAGTTCTACCATCACACTAGCCACATTTCAAGTGCTCAGTAGCTACATGTGGCAGATAACTACTGTATTGGACTTTGCCAGTAAGGAACATTTCCATAATCACCAAAAGTACTATTAGCACTCCTTTAGAACATAGTTCATTGGAACTAACATCCAACCTACTGTTTTTTTCCTAATGAACCAGCAGCTTCTTCCCTTACTTATAGCAGCAGGTAATCAGGTTGGCTCCTATTGAATTGTAAATTTTCTCTTTAAGGTAGTTTTTATTACCTTCTATGGAATTACCTTATTTTTTATAACAAATACTCAAGTAATGTACATTTTAAGGATTTTAATATTAATATGAAAAAGTAGTCTCCTTTTGTTAAAATTAAGCCTTTGTTTAGGAAGTGTTCTATACTGTGATTTCAGTATTAGCTTCATTTAGCTACAGAAGTTGGAAGATACATAAACTGTAATTGCAGGGCGTGTGTATACTGACAACACATTAACATCATTGCTACACTCTGAGGTTTAGAGAACAATTTTCTCTGGAGTTAGCATTCACTCTTTTGCCAAAGGTAGAGCACAGAGTCATGCACTTGCTAGATCTGTCCTTTATGATTTTGTGGCTTTATAAAAAAGATAACATGCTTTATTTTCAAGAAATTTCTAAGTCTCATTATACCACCCCAAATAATAGGGAGTAGGGAAGAAACTCCTTTTGAGAACCTGTTGTATGTCAGATGATATGTTGAGTGTTTTCACTCATGTTTTTATTTGGTGTAACAACCCTGTAAGGCAGGTGTTTTTATTACCTCATTTTACAAATGAGGAAAATGAGGCCTAGCAAAAGAATAAATAGCTTGGCCAGAGTCACATAGATAGTAAGTGGCAAAATCAGAGCCTGGACTTTTCAAAGCCTCCTAACCCCAAAACCTAGAAATATATAATTTGTAGGACTTTACAAACAAGACTGTGAGGAGCTTATTGTCTCCCTAGGTTCCAATCTTCCTTACCATCCACCAAGACCAAGTACATAGGTCTTATGTCTGAAGGAATTTATTATTAACAGAGGAGAACAGACAAAACACAAAACCAAAGCAGAACTGGGAATGTTACAGACAACACAAACATCTTAAGAGGCCTTATTTATCTTGTTTTCCCTAATCTGTATGTTCTGACTCCTTTTTGTTTCAGTCATCTGACAAACATCTGTACCTTAGCTATGCCAAATACAGTGCTTACTATATAGAAAGGAAATATCCCTAGGATGGTTCTAGATGGTTCTTGGTTCTTTTGATAGGTCCCTTTCTGTCTCCGTTTTCTCTACCCCATTGATAATGGGATCTTCATCCCTGAGTCACCCCAACTAAAACCCATAGACCATTTCCTAATTCTTCTCTATCTGCTGTTCTCTGATCACTTACCTACTGAATCTCAGTCTAAAGTACCTTTTCCTCCTTGCCTCCCCATTTCTACTACCATTTCCCCAGATTTAGGTCATTTCTTCCTATACCTTTACTTTCAATAAAAACCTACTTGATCTCTTCTTCCAATTTCTCTCCCTACCAATTAATCCTATACACCCTGGTTGAATTAGTAAACTTCCTAAAGCACCAGCCTTGCCATAACAGCTTCCCTTTGCCTCAGTATAAATTCCAAGCTCTTTCACCTGGACTTCAGTCTGTTGCCATTTAGCTTCTAATAATCATCTTCTAACCCTCACCTGTACCCTTATTCTTTATTCTAGCCAGACTGGACCTCCCTTCTAAAGGCATTTCCCTTCCTTTCTCTCACCATTTTTTTTTTTTTTAAGATTTTATTTATTTATTTGACAGCACACAAGCAGGGGGAGCAGTGGCAGTGAGAGGGAAAAACAGGCTCCCCACTGAGCAGGGAGCCAGACACGGGGCTCCATCCCAGGACCCTGTGATCTATGACCCAAGCCAAAGGCAGATGCCCAACAGCCTGAGCCACCCAGGTGCCGCTGGAAATACTACTTTATATCTTTTAAAATTTTAGTTAATGATGTTTCTTCATTTTATATTGACAAATACTCTATGATAAAGGTGATGACTTCTCACTTTACAGAAGAGAATACTGAGGCCTAAAGAAATTAAGTGGCTTATCTATGATTACATGGCCAGTGAGTAACAGAACTGAGTCTAGAATTCAAATCTTCAAGGATGCCTGGGTAGCTTAGTAGTTGAGCATCTGCCTTTGGCTCAGGTCGTGATCCTGGGGTCCTGGTATCGAGTCCCACATTGGACTCCCTGCATGGAGCCTGCTTCTCCCTCTGCCTGTGTCTCTGCCTCTCCCTGTGTCTCTCATGAATAAATAAATAAAAGCTTTTAAAAAATAATAAAATAAATAATACTCAAGTCTTCAGATGTGAAGTTTAGAGTTTTTCTTGGCTAACGGTGGTTTGGCCAAAGGCTAGTTTAGTTTCATTTGCTTTAGAATTGGTGGAGTTAAACCATTGCAATCATGCAATCATTCCATCCATGGAATAGAGCTAGATCCTTGATCGACCCATTGTCTGTGTTTTGGGTATTTTCAAAATCAAACAAAGCACTAAAACTTTTCTGAAGGAAATATTGGCTACTTCGGTCACTCCCTCCAAGATAGGGACCTCCTGTCTGTAGTTGGGTTGGCTGTTAAGATGTGGGTCTGATTTCAGCTGACAGCATAGAGAGTAGGTCTCCCAAGTATTTGCCAGGAAGTACAATCTGGCACTCGCCATTATGTAGTATTCGTTAAAAACATGGGGGAGAGATTGAGGGAGACTTGCCTGATGCACAAGCACTTCCCTTTTCATATTCATTTACTCTTAAGTGAGATCAGCAAGCTGAGTAGCCTCCATAGACTTGGCTTTTACCAGATTGCTGTTTACTCATTTACCATCAGGCTAGATGTGAGGGATCATTATTAAAAACAATCCTCTGAAACGGCTTCATCTATTATAAAAATATGTGGGACATTATTCATTATGATATACTGTGTCTTTTATGAAAATTTCTTTAAAGAAAACTGTCTAACCTTAATACAAAGAATGCTTTTACCTTTCCTGAGCAGTCACTTTGTTTTTACCTTATGGACATTGTGAATGTTTAACTTAACGCTCTCTGGTTAGCTGCCAAAAAGCTTACAGCCAAATCTGTGGCCCACCCATAGCAAATGTGCTCTATGCCTCGTTAACTTTGTTCCTGGCCCTTGTTTATGTCTCTGCTGAAGTTATTCTCTCTTCTTAAGAAAATCTTAACTCATGCCATCTTTTTTATATATCTATGTTAATATGTATATTTTTTTCTCATCAACAGTCTTACATTGTTTCTGAAGTAGTTCAGATTTACAATATACTGTATGCACATAAAACCATCTTTGGTGCTTCTTAGTTACCTCATTTACTTTAGGCTTTTTTTCTTGAGGGGTATATTTATTTTTTGTATAGGTTTTGCAGGGTTTTGAGTATAGGAAAATGGTTGTGCCACAAAATTTTATTATTTTACTAGTGTAATCAAGTGGTAGGTTACTTGGTCTAATGGCCAGAATTGATTAAATTGATTATTCTAGCCCAGTCTTTCATAGAAATGGTATTATTCTTACAATATGCTTTGTTTTCTACTCTCTACCTGCATGTGACTGTTTATTGCTTTGAGATTTTTAGTGATGTTGTAATGCTGTCAGGTAATGAATAGCTGTTAACTCTCTAAGGCTCAAATATGTTACCTTTCACATTTACCAGACTTCTTTTCTTTGTTATAAGCACCTTACCTTGGGTGGTCATGAGTGTATTAATCTTACTATATAATTTATCTTGTTCTCTAAATTAATCATGCTTTTGTTTGGACAAGATAATATGAATAGATATTCGTTTCCAAACCTCATTTGCTTTCATTGGTACGGAGTACTATCTAAATTTTCTGATCATATTACTAATATCAATTAATAATATAAATACTAATAGTACATCTTATTTTGTTTTAATACCTTCAAGTAAAACTAATTGGCCTTTCCTACAACTCACTGAGGCATGCAAAACAGACACATACTCTTCTTACAGAAAACAAAAGCAAGGACAAAATCATTTAAATTCTTTGATAGAACTGGGGCTACATCCAGGTCTCTTGATTCCTGTGCCTAACTACCTTTCAATTTACAAAAGATTTTCTAACTTTTATTATAAACATTCCATAGTCTTTATCTTACCACTTGAGGTTAAAAATGGGAAATGGACTAGGACATATTACATCACTCATGCTCACAACTGGGCAGAACAGGGCATGATCTTCATTTGTGTTACTCTCACAATTTTCTGTTCTCAAAATTGTGGTTCTTTTTAACTACAACTCTAATCACTGTCACTTTCTATTGTGGAATGAGGAAGCAATATTTTTATCTTATCTCTTGAAAATTAATGTTGAAATGGAAACTATTTCCTTTGTTAATGAGCAACATTTTTCTTTACAATCTTTGAAAATTCACTTTACTGTAAAATAATTTGCCACTATTATCATGCATATTCATTAAATGGCCAGATAATATGGTTAATGCTAAGAAGTTTGGTAAATGTTTGTTACAATTTTAACCAAACTCTGTATTTAAAGAGGAAATTAAAAATTCATGCTTACTGTTTTAGCATGAAAATTTTCCAAAGTTTTCATTCTAACTAATTACTAACATACAGCACATTAGTTAGGGTCTCTTGAATGTTTACTCTTAGCCAGGCATTGTTGGTGAACACTTTACAATTATATTTAATCTTTACCAAAACTCTGTAAAAGTACCTCCTATTTATTACTCACTCCCATTATACAGCCAGGTATCATATTCAACAGTAAATATTATCTTCTGCTTCTCCTCAGCTTCTGGAATTTCTGATCAGCCCTGGTCGGTACAAGATGGACCCTGTAGTCTTAAGTTACATGGACAGTCTACTGCGGCAGTCAGATGTCTCACTGTTGGATCCTCCAAGCTGGCTCAATGACCATATTATTGGATTTGCCTTTGAATACTTTGCCAATAGTCAGTTTCATGACTGCTCTGACCACGTCTGCTTCATCAGCCCCGAAGTTACCCAGTTCATCAAGTGCACTAGCAACCAAACAGAGATTGCCATGTTCCTTGAACCCCTGGACCTCCCCAACAAGAGAGTTGTATTTTTAGCCATCAATGATAATTCCAACGAGGCAGCTGGAGGAACCCATTGGAGTTTGTTGGTTTATATCCAAGACAAAAATAGCTTTTTTCATTACGATTCCCATAGCAGAAGCAACTCAGTCCATGCAAAGCAGGTAGCAGAGAAACTGGAAGCTTTCTTAGGCAGAAAAGGAGACAAACTAGCCTTTGTTGAAGAGAAAGCCCCTGCTCAACAAAACAGCTATGACTGTGGGATGTATGTGATTTGTAACACTGAGGCCTTGTGTCAGAACTTCTTTAGGCAACAGCCAGAATCACTATTGCAGCTACTCACTCCTACATACATCACAAAGAAAAGAGGAGAATGGAAAGATCTCATTGCCAGACTTGCCAAAAATTAGCTTTCAAAGTATATCTATGACTTTTGAAGTCTTCTCTTTCTGCCCATCCCCATTTATTGGATGGCTGCAGTCTCAGTGCCTGAAAGAAGATGCCTAGTAGGGGGAAGCTTAGTGTTCTTTTATTTTTCCCTGAAGAATGTCATCCTCTGCATTATCCAAATGGAAAGTTTCACTTTAACCCTAACGTGAGAGGAGTGTGCTCTGTGAAAATGTCTTGAAGTTATGCATCAAAACCTTAAAACCACGCTATCTTAACGTTTAATTAATTCCCTTTTTGTCTCCCTTATCCACATTGCCTTATTCCAAAGGAAAAGCAGCGATCTTTAAAGAAATCAAGTATATGTGAAATCTAGAGGAATGTAAGAAGAACATTACAGAAGAAGCAAAAACTTACTGCACAGCCTACAGCCTACATATTTAAAGAGATCAACTGGCTAGAAGCAGGTCAAGATCTAACCTAATTCAAGATCTAAATATTAGGAGAATCAATTACTCATTTCTGCGACATCTCTTCCATTCACCATGCTTTCCTGGCTATCTTTGTAATCTTTGCAGATCCTTGATAAAGATGATGTTAGCCTGTCTTCCCCCATCTGATTCCTGGACTGCTTTAAGAAAAGGGGAATCTTGAGTAATTTCATTAAGATAAATGGCTGTTGGACCTTTTAATTTGCTCAGTAAATGGGTCGGCTTACTGCTCTGCATTGATAACAGCTTTTCTTAACCTCCTCTGTTAGCCACGCACACACTCCTTCCTTGTATCCAAAGTTTTGTGGTTTTAAAACTTGTAGCTGATAACTTTCCAAGGTTACCTGTATTGCTAATAAATATTACTGCTTTCTGATAGTCATAGTTTTTCCTTTCCTTTCTATCCATAATCTGGCAAAATTGTTTCCAGTTATGTCATGGTGATGTCAGGATTATTATTGTAGCTAAAACTTGCAAGCTAAAAGTTGGTTTGTTTTTGCAATTATAAAACAGAAAAAGTGACCTTTCTCAACCTTTCCACTTAATTCAAAATGCAGACGATGTTGTTTTTTAAATACGGAACCAAGAATAAAAAGAAATGCTATCCCTCCTAAATCATTGTTGTGTTTTTTTCTGAGTTTCAAATAATTAACAACCAGATGATATGCTGGGTACACACATTAATTCTACTCCTAACAAGAATTAGATTGCAATGTATATGAGACTTGAAAACCAAAGATTAGTTTCAGCTGCGAAATTTATTTCGCCTCCCTCCCCAGCCTACCTTTGCCCCCAGCCCTCATGGCCCAAAATAACCTCACCACTCAGTAACCGCAAAGGCAGTAACTCAGTTCCTTTTCGTCAGGGAGGGAAAACACAGTGTAAGTAATACAGGTTACATAGCAGACGGAGTGAACTAGAGTTAAAACTGAAAGTCTGAGAAAGCTACAAAAAGTTTCCATTTCAAGTCAGTATGTTTTAGATACAAAAGAGACCTAATGAAAATGGGAGCAGGAAAAAGAAAAGATTAGGAACTGGCATTCAAACATAGAGGTGAAATAGGGAGGGAAGGACAGCAAGAGGAGTGACATAGATTGCTGAGGCCATGAGTGTAGATAAAGATAAGACAGCAATATCATTTCAGTAACTGTTGACTTAGGTATCTAGTCTAGATTATGAACGACTCAAATGCTCTCTGGGAATAGTCCTTCTGATAACACAAAGTATGTCTGTTTAAATGTCAGCTTGTCTCCCTCTTACAGGTCAATCCATATGAGAGCAATCTTTCCCAACTCCCTAAAAGTCACACCAGAAATAAATTATTTTTTGAACAGAACTAGTAAAATCTTATAAATAAATAATAAAGTCTAAGGTCTCCTTTTCTAAATATATAACATGGTTGGACTGTGCCATGGGTTAGTTTTCTATAAAACTTGTGAGTATGCCATTTGTGTTAGCATTATAAATGACAGGCTTGGGACCCCTGGGTGGCTCAGTGGTTGAGCCCCAGCCTTTGGCCCAGGGCGTGATCCTGGAGTCCCAAGATCGAGTCCCACATTGGGCTCCCTGCATGGAGCCAGCTTCTCTCTCTGCCTGTGCCTCTTGCCTCTCTCTCTCTCTCTCTCTCTCTCTCTCTCTCGTGTCTCTCATGAATAAACAAAATCTTTAAAAGAAAAATGACAGACTTGAAAAAGAGTTTACTTATAGTATTTCACTATGTACTATAACAGCCATAAGCTGTGCTCTTGCTTGACCATACACCATTGATAATATGTGATACAAAATTGGGAAAAGCTCTTTTGTGGTACTGTGCTTCCTTTTCTCTTAGAGTCAGAAGAATCCAGTCTGCAAAACTCAGCTTCAGAACATTCAAAAGGAAAGCAGGTTTCTCAGAATTGGATTAAGCAATTACTATACTGAACTTCCCTGCTTTCAAACCCCCTGATGTATTGCTCCATTTGTAGATTCATACTTGTCCATCCTATGCCTCATGGAATTTGGAAAGTTGTCATTTGTAAACCCAGCTATAGATGGTGATCAAAAATAAAAATAAGTGTCAGTGGGATTTTTTTTTTTTTTTTTTTTTAGTATCACTGACACGTAATGTTACATTAGTTTTAGGTATACAGTGGGCTATTTAATACTGTTCAAATCCTAAGTATTTCTCCCCTTTGGCTAGATAGCTATTAAACTTCATAATCTCTAGCCCTAATCAGATCAGAATACTTTAAAAATCACATGTGGATTATATTTCTGATATGTACGTTATTATTTTTACTATAATTTTTACTATCTCCGTATTGATCATATGTTTTAATACATATTTCATTGAAAGGACAAAGTGGAATTTCTCAGTCACATGGTTATTTTTTTCCTCCATCACTTAGAAAAGGGGAAAATACTGAAATTACATGTTGCTGTGGGAAAGAGCATGAATGTATCAATCAAATTCAAGCCCTGTGTGTTATAAATGTATAAGCCTCAGGCAGGTTTAAGATTGAGTAGCCTCATCTGCAAAATCAAAGTAGTAGTCTGCTTAAGCAGGTACTATAAGAATTAAGTATCATATGTAAAGCCTACACTAAAATAAACCTATTCCCATTCTTTCTCAGTGCCCAGTTCATTTTAAATCTAGCAACAAGTTTTGCATTGCAAACTAAAATAGCTGTGTAAAAATGGCCTGATAAATACTATTATGTACAAAAGAGAAAACTATTCAAGGATTCTAAGTGGCAACAACTAATCTTTGTATCACTTTATAATGTGCAAGTTACGTTATGTTACTACGTATTATTATAATTATATAACCTCATTTAATTGTCATGGTTTGCCAGGTATCATTATTCTCTTCATAGATAAGAAGCCAACTCAGCAGCTCAGTCACATGAGGGTTTCCATCTCCTTCCTCACCCTCTTTCCACCTATTCCTTTCTCCTTTTCCCAGAAATGGTGGCCAAAACTCCTTGCTTGAATATTTTAAATAATCTCACCTCACTTTATAAATTTCATAAATTCAGCTGGCATATATCACAGAAAGCAAGAGTGAGAAATTGTCATCTCAACTGCTAGGTAGCAGAGTCTCTATAATAACTGGCTTTGTTTTATATATTAGGTCATATTTGGATCAGCTCCTGACATTGATGTACTGATCTGATGTATTTTAAAAGCCCTACAGGGGATCCCTGGGTGGCGCAGCGGTTTGGCGCCTGCCTTTGGCCCAGGGCGTGATCCCGGAGACCCGGGATCGAATCCCACGTCGGGCTCCCGGTGCATGGAGCCTGCTTCTCCCTCTGCCTGTGTCTCTGCCTCTCTCTCTCTCTCTCTCTCTCTCTCTCTCTCTCTGACTATCATAAATAAATAAATAAATAAATAAATAAATAAATAAATAAATAAATAAATAAATAAATAAATAAAAAATAAAAGCCCTACATTGTACTTCCTTTCAGATTCCACATATATGAAAGATGGGAAGTAGAATGAGAACAGTAGCCTGAGCAATCTCATAAAAAAAGAGAAGACTTGAAGGAATTTCATTTCATATAAATGAAACTAAGCACAGATGGAGCACTCTGTACAGAAGTGGGGAAAATGAGACAAATGAAATTACTCTAAGGAAAAATGAGCCCTAAATGCATATAAACAAAGTTTTCTTATGTATAGTTAGAAAAAAACTAACATGTCAGAGTTTCAAAGGAAATGGTAGCCAACTTTGGTGTCAGTAGTAGGGAGGATTTACCAGTAATCTGGACAAAATTAATCTTAGATGCTGCAGTTTGTGTTAAAAGACAAGAAATTACTTCATGGCTCTTTTCCCTCTGTGTACCCAAATGAAGTATCCTCTATTTGGAAGAAAACCCTTTCCTTCATGACACAAACTAGATAAAGATGTTCACTGAGTTGTGCTTCAACAGCCCACTCATGCCAGCTCTCCACTACTGCTACCTCAGTCTTCATTCCTCAAACCCTTACCTCCTCCTGTACTCTGAAACTTCACAGAGAAAATAGAAATTACCGTGAAGTCCTTCAACTTTCCTGACACTATATCTATAAACTTACCTGTATCTATACCCATTTTTGAGCATTCTTCACTCCTGTTGCAATAACCCTCACAGCAAAAGGCTAATCCCTGTGCAAACACATACACACATCATCATCATCATCATCATCATCTACTCCCTCTGCTGGCTCCTTTCCATCAGCATCTAGATGTATAGATGTGTTAAATCTCTCCATCTTTAAAAATAAATAAAAGCATGATCTCATGTCTTCCTCTAGATATTGACCTTTTGATCCCCCCCCCATTAACAGCGAGATCTGAAGTGTCACAATTTCTCACCTCACTCCCACTTCTCAACCACTTTAATCTAGATTCTGCTTCCACCACTGTATAAAAAATGCTTAATAAGATCGTTTATGGTTCTTATTTTATTAGTTTTCCTAGCAACATTAAAGCCTCCTTTTCAAACCACTCTTCCTTTAATTGATGTGATGCCTAGTTTTCCTAGTACTTCTCTGACCACTCTTTCTTATTTGCCAGTTTCTTTTCAACTTGGTAAAGATTCTCAGGGTTTTGTCCCAAAAGCCCTCTTCTCCTCATTCTGTACATACTTCCTAGGCCATGCCCCAGGCCAATGATAAATTGGGCACTTCTGACCTGTACTGCTCTCCTGAACTCTTCCAAAATTCTACCTGTATATCCTTTTACTAGGCATCTTCCCTTGGATATTTCACAAGCAACTCAAACCCAGCAAATCCCAAAGCTCAATCATCCTCCCACATCATCAAACCTGCTCTATCAGTATTCCCTATGTTAAAAAAATGACATCACTGCCTACCAAGTTCTAGCCAAAAATTTAGGAGTCATCCTTGACTTGTCTCTTTCTCACACATTCCACATCTATCAATCTCCTGTGTTTGTTCCACAACCTAAATATCCTTTGAATTTGTGTATTTCTCTCTGCATCATCAATGCCACCACAACCAGTCCGCTCTCATCCAGACTGCCACAATAGCTTCTAGGGTACACTTTTAGTATTCACGCATACTCTCTGTCCCTCAGTCTATTTTATATTCTGCCAATATTTTAAAGTTCAGCATAATCTGGCTCCTTCCTGCTTTTCCTGCATCTTTATGAGCTAGACCACCCTTGCCCTAGTTTACTGTGCTCCAACTCTGCAGACCTTTTTTTATTTTTAAGATTTTTTATTTTTTTTATTTGATACCACAAGCAGGGGGAATGGACCGGCAGAAGGAAAGGGAGAATCAGGCTGCCTGCTGAGCAAGAAGCCTGATGTTGGGCTCGATCCCAGGACCCTGGGATCATGACCTTGAGCCAAAGGCAGGCACTTTAACTGACTGAGCCACCTAGGTGCCCCTTTGCAGACTTTCTTATAGTTCCTCCAACATAACCCGTTCTTTTCTCCTCTTAAACCCTTCCCACCTGATGTTTTCTTCCCCTCTAATTCCCCCACACTCTTCATCAAAGAATCTCCTATGTAATCTCCTACAGACTAATTTGTTTTCAGTGTGCCCAAATCATATGTAATTTTTGGTGTTATATCTCTCTTCCCACTAAACTGTAAATGCCCTGAAGGCTAGGGACCATGTCTGATTTATTCATCATTGAATCCCTGCTGTTTAAATAGTCCCTGGCACATAGACACTGGTTGTTATTTGCTAAATGAAAAGATGCAAATATAAAAGCAATTTATCAGAAAGAGCCCATCATCCTTCCACGGCATGGCAGCAGGAATCAAAACGCCATGTTATCAGCATAACATTTCATGTTTGCATAAGAGCAAGCTATCGTGGGGGGAGGGAGGTTGATGAACTTAAGCAACCTGACAGAAAATAAGAAACTCATGAAACATGTAACTCTAATATGGGCATCTCTTTGATTTATTTGCTGATTTGAGGTTTTCACATTTTACATAGTTGTAATCCCTGTGTAAGCACTTCTTTCCTTTTTTTTTTCTTTTTTTTTTTTTTTTTTTTTTTTTTTGAGTAAGCTGTATACTCAATGTTGGGCTTGAACTCACGACCCTGAGAACAAGACTTGCATGCTCTGCCTGCTGAGCTAGCCAGGCGCCCTGTGTGTAAGCAGTTTTAATTCTGCTTTTTTACAGATTTCTGCCCTAAATCATTGTCTACTTATGCTTAAAGGCAACATGAGATTACATCAAGTTAATAGGTCATGATTTTCTTAGCCATTTCCTGACTCCTAGGCTTTTTTGTTAGTTCTAATGTTGTTCTGAATAGCAGTGCTACAAATACTCTTCATAAATAACTTTTCATTTCAAATTATCTGCTTGAGGAATTTAAGAGTAGAATTGGGGCATCAAAGCATATGAGCAATTTCTATGCCTTCATATAGGCAGCCAGAGAGTTCTCAAAAGAAAGAATCAATGTATTAGTACCATTAAAAATATATGATACAGGAGTACCCATGTGGCTCTGTTGGTCAGGCGCCCAACGCTTGGTTTTAGTCCAGGTCAAGTTCTCATAGTCATGAGATCAAGCCCCCAGTGACTCTCTCCCTCTTGAGCTTCTGTCCTCCCTCTGCCCCTTTACCTGCTTGTGCACACAGGTGTTCTCTCTCTAAATACCTGAATGTTTAAATATATTATATATATTATATACATTATATATACATAATATATACATTATATATACATAATATATACATAAATATATGTGTGTGTTTATATATATATAAAACAAAACCTAAACTTAATTCCATGTAGCCCTACCAACATTGGATTTTATACTTGGCTTAAATTTATTTCTTGAAGTTTAAAAAGTAATAACTTTCATTGAGCTCTTTCTATATGCCAGGGACTTCTAAGGATTTGACATGAATTTTCCCATTTAAAAATCACCATAGGGACACCTGGGTGGCTCAGTGGTTGAGTGCCTGCCTTTGGCCCAAGGCATGATCCCAGCCGGGATTCCAGGATCGAGTCCCGCATCGGACTCCTGCATGGAGCCTGCTTCTCCCTCTGCCTGTGTGTCTGCCTCTCCCTGTGTCTCTCATGAATAAATAAAATCTTTAAAAATAAATAAATAAATAAAAATAAAAATCACCACAAACTTGTATGGTAGATACTATCTACCTTTTAGAAATGAGAAAACTAAGGCTTAGCGTTGTTGCCCAAGTTAAGTAACTTGATGAGGTTTAAGTGCAGATGTACTGATTCCAAAACCTGTACTTTTAACCACCATAATGTTTGTTTAGTGATAGTGGTTTTTTCCATTTTATTTTCTCAAAAGGAATAACCTTTCTGTTTTCAGGAATATGGCATAATGTACTTCTAGAGGCTTCATTGTTTATTGAGGTAAATATCTAGATGGACTAGATGGACCTTTTTGTTGAGAAAAGTCAACTCCCTGGGATTGGCTTGAGTGGGTCGGGGGGATATAAAGAAAGATCAGTTACTCCAAATATAAAATAAAAGAAATTTGAATTTTCATTGGATGCCCTAGGAAAAGAGAATGAGGCCTAGGTAAGAAAGAAATGGAGAGATATTGATGAAAAGAACTGAGATGGAGTGCCTGCCAGAAACATAGCAGGAGGCAGCGGCGTGCTGGAGATGGCCAGTGAGAAGTTTCCCAAGAGAGTGGAGAATGGCTTTCCATTTCTATGAGCAGTCATGTATACACTGACTTTGAAGTTGTTTTCTGCTTTGTGCTGTAGCCTTCCATTAACTCTAAACCTCGTGTGTAATTTGGATACACCCAACCATCTTGGTGGTGGGTCATTTAGAGGAATGAGGGAAGAGGACTAGCACATCACGGGCAAGAGGGCAATAGCCAAAGGAACAGGAGACAAGCAGGCTGCATCGTGGTCTGACCCAGGAGATAGGGAAGTGACTTAGAAACACTTGGGGAAATTGAAGTCTCAGGACTTCCCACAATGGTTGGAAGTGGGGCTGAGGCCGCTTTTGTATTGAGAATGACCCTTATACATTAAATTGTTTGGAGTTGCCCACGTTAGAAACTTTGGGGTTGCATTCAAGTGAAAAAGTACTTTTGTTGAGCCACAGTAAAAGAAATATGATTTATTAGCAGCATTTGTCAGTCCTTGATATACAGTAATTAGCTTCCTGATCTCTCATGGACAGTGTGCCACAGGGCTCGGTCCACCATCCTCTCCTCTGTGGACAGATACTCAACCCCTTGGTGATAGATAACTCATCCAATTCTGTGCTCCTAGATATAACATCCCTAGGTCGACAGTTCCCAAATCTATATCTCCCAGACTTCTCTCTGGAACTCCAAACCCGTATATAGCCAATTGCCCACTTGACATTCCCCACTTGTATGTTTAAAGCTCATCTCAAACTTAGCATGTCCAGTATTACATTTCTGATATTCCTTCCTCAAACTCCAGCACTCATGGCTTTCTCCATCTCAGTCGGTGGCAACTCTATCCATCCTTTCAAGTTAAAACACAGAGTCATCCTTTATGACTCTTTTTTTTCTGTTGTATTCCATCTTTAGTTTGACAAGAAAGTCTGTTTTTACTTTCAGAAAATATCCAGAATCTGCCTATTCCCACCATCTCTACTTCTACCACTCTCGTCAGAGCCACCATCATCTCTCCCCTGGATTGCCACAAAAGTCTCGAACTGACCTCCCCGCTTCCACCCCCGCCAGCCAAGGATGATCCTTTCATTTTATTTTATTTTATTTTAAGGATGATCCTTTTAAAACTTGTATAGTAAAAGCTTGTTATTCACTCCTGTGATTCCCATTTCACTCACAGTAAAAGCCAAAGTTCTTACAGTCTTCTGTGATCTCCCCACCCCCTGCCACCCTGCACTACTCCACTGATACCTCTTTGACCTCACTTCCTAGTCCTGCCCCCTTGTTGTCTCTCTTCAGCTCCACCTGCATCCTTGCTGTTACTGAATAAAGGCAGGCACCTTAGAACGTTTGCATTGGCTATGCTGCCTGGAATTCCCAGTGTGTTCTCTCGCTCCTTTTACATCTTTGTTTTTTTTTTGTTTGTTTGTTTTTTTTATTTATTTATGATAGTCACAGAGAGAGAGAGAGAGAGAGAGAAAGAGAGGCAGAGACATAGGCAGAGGGAGAAGCAGGCTCCATGCACCGGGAGCCCGACGTGGGATTCGATCCCGGGTCTCCAGGATCGCGCCCTGGGCCCAAGGCAGGCGCCAAACCACTGCGCCACCCAGGGATCCCTACATCTTTGAATAAATATCAGCTTTTCAATCAGACCTTCCCAACCATCATCTTCTTTTATTTTTTAATTCCAGTATAGTTACTGACTCTCTGTGTCTCTGACTCTCTCTCTCTCTCTGTCTCTCATGAATAAATAAATAAAATATTAAAAAAAAAAAAAAACAGAGAGAGTCAGAGACACAGGCAGAGGGAGAAGCAGGCTTCCTGTGGGGAGCCCAATGAGGGACTCAAGCCTAGAACCCCAGGACCCCAACCTGAGCAAAAGGCAGGTGCTCAACCACTGAGCCACCCGGCATCCCTCATCAACATTTCCAAACCCAGTTATCTTGCTTTGTACTTTTTCTTTTTCCCTTAGTATTAATCACCTTCTAGTATAAAATATAACTTATTATAACTATTATAATTTATTATCTTTGTTGCTTATTGTTTTACCTCCCTCCACTCACCACTAAAATTTATAAGCTCCATGAAGCTAAAGATCTTTATGTACCTTATTCACTACTATATCTCAAGCACTTAGCATCATGCCTAAGTCATTCAGTGCCTAACTCACTCAAGGATAATTATTTGAATGAAAAAAAAAATGAAAACCTGTCATCCCCAGGGACAGAATGAGAATCTCAGTCCGCAATTTTGTACAACATACATATTTTCCCTTAGACCATGGATCAGCAAACACTTTATTAAATATTAGTAAATATTACAGACTCATAGTTCATAAGGTCTCTGTTGTAACTACACAACCTCTGCCTTGGATGCTCTAGGGTGGCCAGAGACTGTATATAAATAAATGAGTGTGACTGTGTTCCAATAAAACTATTTACAAAGGGGATCCCTGGGTGGCGCAGCGGTTTGGCGCCTTCCTTTGGCCCAGGGCGCGATCCTGGAGACCCGGGATCGAATCCCACGTCGGGCTCCCAGTGCATGGAGCCTGCTTCTCCCTCTGCCTGTGTCTCTCTCTCTCTCTCTCTCTCTCTCTCTCTGTGTGTGACTATCATAAAAAAAAAAAAAAAAAAAATAACCAGCCATCCAGTGGGCTGTACTTCACTGATTCCTCCTTTAGACAAAGACATATCTCAGTAAATCATAACTCTCCCTTGGCAGGCTAAGCTCTACCCATCGACTTTACTAATTGCCAAAAACAAAATTTCGGAAAGGTGAATGCAAACCCTAGCAAAATTACATATCAGTAGCTTCTCTGCCTGCAGACAGATTGGGCATTCCTTACTCAAAGTGGCTGTTGAGCAATATAGGACTTGGGGGTGGAAGGTAAGCAGAAAAATCCTGATATCAACCACTTTCTGGCTAATGAGTAGAGAACACATTATCTGTAGCTTTGGAGTATCCTCTAGAGGTTCCTAATATGCAGAATGGTCTACTTTGGAGACCTCTTTTCTCTAGGCCATTAAGTTCTTTGGCATTGATGATGAATTTCCTGTGGCAAAGAAACCACTTTTATTTTTGTCAGCTATTCTAAAAGTCAATAGATTGACCTAGGTGACTTCTGAAAATACATGCCAATATTCTGAGGCCCGAGCCCTAATCTGCCATCTAGACCAGTGATTCTCAATTAGTTTTGCCCCCCAGGGGACATCTGGCAACATCTGAAGATGTCTTTGGTTATCACACAAGGGGTGGGGGTGGGGTGCTGCTGGCATGAGGTGGGCAAAGGCTGAGGATATGGCTAAGCATTCTACAATGCACTGAATAACCCCTATAACAAAGAACTCTGCAGCCCAAAAATATCAGTAGTGCTGAAATTGAGAAACCATGATCTAGATATTCTGCTGGACTTTTAATCTGCTTTGTACTCCACTACCAAACCAGTATTCCTAAACCACCAGATTCATCCATCACTCCTAAGCTCCAGTAGCTCCTCATTGCCTGAAAGATCAAGTCTTTCCTTCTCATCCTGACATTTAAATCCTGAGGGATTTTGCCCACGTGTGTATTCGTTTTCCAGCAGGAACTCTGCTTCTCCTAAGCTTTTATCTGCACTATCCTCCATATCATCATCCTTTTACCAATGTTATCTCCAAACATGTACCTTGTGAGGATCTCTTCTGTTCCAAATCTTACTCACTCTTTGAAGCCCACACATGCTGCACACCCCTCTGCCAATGAGTCAGTCTCTTTTTATACCACTCCCTTTTGTACTTCTTATGGCTCACGTGTCTTACACTGTCACATAGTTCTTCCTTCTATCTTGTTTCCTCAGTAAACTCCCTAAAGGGTTCCATATTGTATTTCTGGCCTTTCAGTCTCAGTTTGCACAGCAATAAGATGTGAAAACTGTATTGTTTTATTGAGGGTTTCTTGTATTGAGAGTCAAATGAGATGAGTATAAAAAAAAACCCACAAAAACACCTTGTACAGGGCCTGGTACCCAGTTAAGTGCTCAGAAAATTATATTATCATAGTATCTATAGTAGTATACAGTTGGGCACTCATGGAATGCGCTTAAGTCTTTTAATGGTAGTTATGTACTGGAGAGAGCATGCATTCAGACTAGCCTGGTATTTGGAACTAACAGCAAAGAAAAACTTGCATCAGAAATTCTGCACCAATTAACACGCCTTCATGCTAGAGTGAATCCAAGATCAGGGGGTGTCACATTTTCTCAAAGTGGTGCCTAAGCCAACCTTTATGCATTTAACAAGTTAATGAATAGCTCATGAGTAACACTTTGCCCACTCTGGCCCAATTTAGAAGGCTACCAATAGGACAGGATGTCAATATGCCACATTCTGCTTTGCCAGGGTCCCAGCTGTATCCTCCCTAAGTGATTCTGCTCTCAGCAGTTGGAGGGTCTGATATCCCTAGAGAAGTGGGCACCAGTGGAATGAGGCTGTAGAGACGTCCTGGCCTTTTCCCCAAGTGGAAGAGAGCCTTGTCTCAGATTCTATGAGAAAAGAGAGTGGGGCATGGTATTCCGAGCAGCCCAGGTTTGGCTTTGGGCCAGGCACTGAGTGGCAAACAAGAAGGAACACATTCCGGGAAGGCAAGGAGCCCTGCCAAGACAAAGGCAGCCCAGCAAGCTGGGCCTGCTGGGCGCCAGGTGCTCCTTGGCTCTGTGGAGGTCAGGCACGCAGGGAGATGCACTCAGGTTTCTCTGGATTATCGTTTCAGAGACTTAAACACTTCCCTCCCTCTCACTTTAGGTGGACAAAGCAGTGTTAACCTTCTAAATCTGAATCCTTTCCTCTGGGGTCCAGCCCCTTCATCTCTGCATAAAGGTAGAAGAAACAGTGTTGTAGCCTCTGGAAATTGTACTTTGCTGGAGCCTGGTTTCTGTAATTCTGTGTCCTGAGCAAGAGAAGATGCTACTGAAAGCAAGGGCAGGTTAAGGAGAAGCGCTGGGATTTCTATGCCTTTGTTGAAAGAGAAGCTGAGCACCCCCACCTCCCCCTCCACACCTACCCATCCCCTCCCCCAAAAAAAACACCCGCCCCTTCCCCACACACATGCACACAACACAGGCTGGGTCTTGACACCTGCCAGTTCTGCCTCCCTACTGGCCTGACCTTCAGAAGGTCTGGGGAGCCCTTGGGAACGCGCCCCCCTCTCCGTCTCCCCAACCTCTCCCCTCCCCAGGAAGGAAGGGGGAAAGGAAAAGAGAAAGGATCAAAGGCTACCGTGGAGGAATGGCCACAGGAGCTTGCCAGAACTTCCCTTCTGCCACTGGATTGGCCATGCCCTGGACTTGAACCACACCTGGCCCGTCTTCACCGCACAAGGGGACAGTTGGGGGGCGGTGGGGGGGGCGGCATTCTTCCAGGAGGGAGCATGAGTCTGTTCCTCTCCTGAGGCTCCAGGTCCTGCTGGACTTTGCTGCCACCTAGTGGCCCACATGCCATTTCGTCCCCTTCAAAGGGCTCAGCCTGGAGATCTGGCTTCTGTCCCTGCCTGAGGCAAAGCTGAGAGCCTTCTGAGAAGCTTCTCCACCCTAGGACACCACTTTACCCAGAGAGGAGCAGCACAGGTTCATGACCTCACCCAGCTCGACAGGGCCCCAGTGCCATGGCCACCAGGTTGAAGGGCCAAGGCCAGGGGGCTGGGCGCCGGGAGTCGGGGTAGGGGCAGTCCCCTACCCGCAGGAGGCCCCTGTGGGGTACAGTTCTCCGGAGCGCCCCTCATTCCTGAATGCCCTTTTCACTAGAGCTCCTGCTCCTCCCACGACCCCTCCTTGTCTGGCTACACCCGTGTTGTAAAACCCTTGTTCCTGCACGATAAATGTATAGGTACATAATGAAGAAATGTGTGTGTGTGTGTGTGTGTGTGTGTGTGTATACACATATCCCTAGATACATGTATTTATTTCTTCAGTTTCTCCAAATTTAAGGCAGTTGTTTCTTCCCTAGAAAGTTAGCTTATTTCAGGGGCACCTGGGTGGCTCAGTCGGTTAAGTGTCTGCTTTCTGCTCGTGTCATGATCCCAGGGTCCTGGGATTGAGTCCTGAGTTAGGCTCCCTGCTCCATGGGGGGCCTGCTTTTCCCTCTCCCTCTGACTGCCGCTCCCCCTGCTTGTGCTTGCTTTCTCTCTCTGAAATAAATACAATCTTAAAAAAAAAAAGCCCATTTCAACTTTAAAAATACAGGGGCACCTGGGTGGCCCAGCGGTTGAGTGTCTGCCTTTGGCTCAGAGTATGATCCCCTGGGGTCCCAGGATCGAGTCCCGCATCAGGCTCCCTGCATGGAACCTGCTTCTCCCTCTGCCTGTGTCTCTGCCTCTCTCTCTCTCTCTCTCTCTCTGTGTCTCTCATGAATAAATAAAATCTTTTTTAAAAAATACAAAGATTATATGCTGTCTCTGTGATGCTGCTGCTATAAACCGGTCCCTGGGAATAAAGGAAAGGGGATTTATTATGTAGATTATTAACCTTTTTTTTCCTGCATATTACATTCACATGTTCATTTCCTCCAGCAAAAGAAAGCACTTGGTTTCAGCAGCCACTGATCCTCCAGACTCCAAACTTTCAGATCTGAGCAGTAATACCCAGGGAATGTATAAAATCCAAACTTCCTTTTTCTGCCTACCTCTCCAACCTCATGTGTGCGTTAAAATACACCTAAAATTTACCATCTTAACCATATGTAAGTGTATCGTTCCATACTGCCAAGTATATTCCCATTTCTGTGCAACCACCATCAGCATCTCCAGAACTCTGTTCATCTTGTAAAACTGAAACTCTATGTCCATTAAACACTCAGTCCCACTTCCCTTCCCCCTGCCCGACAACCACTATTCTACTTCTGTCTCTATGAATGTGACTGTCTAGGCACCTCACAGAAGTGGAGTCACACAGTGTTTGACTTTTTTTTTCTAAAGATTTATTTATTTTAGAGAGAGAGAGAGAGAAAGAGTGAGCAGGGGGAGGAGCAGAGGGAGAGGGAGAAGCAGGCTCGCTGCTGAGAGCAGAGCCTGATGCAGGGCTTGATCCTAAGACCCTGAGATCATGACCTGAGCCAAAATCAAGTCAGTCGCTCAACCAACTGAGCCACCCAGGTGCTCCAGTGTTTGTCTTTTTTGTGACTGGCTTATTTCACTTGGCAAAATGCCCTCAAAGTTCATCCATGTTACGGCATGTGTTAGAATTTTCCTCCTTTTTAAGGCTGAATAACATTACAGTCTATGCATATGCCACATTTTGTTTACCCAGTCATTGGTTAATGGACACCTGGGTTGCTTCTACCTTCTGGCTGTTAGGAATAATGCTGCTCTGTACATGGGTGTACAGATAGATAACTCTTCAAAAACTGCTTTCAGTTCTTTTGGGTATAGAGCCAGAAGTGGTATTACTGGATTTTATGGTAATTGCTTTTAATTCTTTGAAAAACTGCCATCCTGTTTTGCACAGCGACTGTACCATTTTACATTCCCACCAGCAGTGCACAGGGCTCCAGTTTCCCCACATCCTCACCAATACTTGTTTTCTTTTTGAGATTAGCCATCCTAAAGTGTGTGAAGTGATACCTGATTGAGGTTCTGATTTGCATTTCCCTAATGACTAGTAACATTGAGCATCTTTTCATGTGCTTGTTAGCCATTTGTATCCCTTCTTCAGAGAAATGTCTATTCAAGTTTCTTACCATTTTTTTTTTTTAGATTTTACTTATTTCTTCATGAGACACAGAGAGAGAGAGAGAGAGAGGCAGAGACACAGGCAGAGGGAGAGTTAGGCTCCCTGCAGGGAGCCCAGTGTGGGACTCGATCCCAGCACCCCAGGATCACGCCTTGAGCCAAAGGCAGGTTCTCCACCACTGAGCCACCCAGACATTCCACCCATTTTTTACTTCGTTGTATGCGTTGTTGGTGTTGACCTACCTCTCCAACCTCTCTCCACATCACTCCCACCTGATCCATACCCTAGAGTCATGCAGATGGTCTCTCTGTGCAGAGACACATGCGTTCTTTCCTACCTTTTGCAGTTACTGGTCCATTTACCACGCAACGCTCCTCCCATGGCTGGTTCCTCATCCTTTAACACTGACCTAAATGTCACTTCGGAGAACATCTCCTGAGTCCCCATCTACAGCCAACTCCCCATTTACTCTCCTATCACCATTTCTCCCCTTCATGGAACCTAATCACAACCCGTACTTACCTTGCTTGTTTACATATTTACTTGGAACCTAACGTTTACATGGAGCATAAGTGCCATGGGGACACAGAGATACAGCCTGATATGTTCACTATGTCCCCAGTGCCTCCAGAGGGGGCATCCTAGGGAAAAAGAAAGGCGATGTGTCCCAAATTGAAAC